>NC_136065.1:276872333-277619833 GCF_964261635.1 Lissotriton helveticus | reverse complement strand
AAAAGTGTTGTTTTTAGGTCATATGATCAAGCCTTCCATCATTAGGAAACCAAAAGTAAAATGAACCAATGAAAAGTTTTATAAACAAGTCACATGACCTGTTATGCGGCATAGGGTATAAAATGCGGAGAAAATACGTTGGCACGTGAGGCGGCGTCAGTAGCGGACCGATGTGCGAATAGGCCGAAGGCAATACAACGCGCCAAGATCCGGATGGCACCGAGGTGGTGTCCAGCAAGTTGCAGCACTGGTGTGGCCATCCTACAATGCTGAAAGTCGGCGTGGGGCGCCCCGTTGGCCTGTGAGTTTGCGTCAGTAGCGGACCGATGTGCGAATAGGCCGAAGGCAGCACAACGCGCCAAGATCCGGATGGCACCGAGGTGGTGTCTAGTAAGTTGCCGCACTGGTGTGGCCATCCTACAATGTTGAAAGTCGGCGTGGGGCGCCCCGTTGGCCTGTGAGATGGCGGCAGTAGCGGACCGATGTGCGAATGGGGCCAAAGGCAGCGCAACAATATTTTCGGAATAGAAGACACCACAAGGCGCTGAGATGCCAAGATCCGGATGGCACCGAGGTGATGTCTAGCAAGTTGCTGTACTGGTGTGGCCATCCTACAATGGTAAAAGTCGGCGTGGGGCGCCCTGTTGGCCTGTGAGATGGTGTCCGTTGCGGACCGATGTGCGAATGGGGCCAAAGGCAGCGCAACAATATTTTCTGTATGGAAGATACCACTAGGCGTTGAGATGCCAAGATCCGGATGGCACCGAGGTGGTGTCCAGTAAGGTGCACTGGTGTGGTCATCCTACAATGCTGAAACTCGGCGTGGGGCGCCCCATTAGTCTGTGAGATGGCGTCAGTAGCGGACCGATGTGCGAATAGGCCGAAGGCAGCACAACGCGCCAAGATTCGGATGTCACCGTGGTGGTTTCATAGTTGAGGCACTTCATCTGCAGTGGGGCGCCGAGATCCGGATGGCACCGAGGTGATGTCTAGCAAGTTGCTGTACTGGTGTGGTCATCCTACAATGCTGAAACTCGGCGTGGGGCGCCCCATTAGCCTGTGAGATGGCGTCAGTAGCGGACCGATGTGCGAATAGGCCGAAGGCAGCACAACGCGCCAAGATCCGGATGTCACCGTGGTGGTTTCATAGTTGAGAGGCACTTCATCTGCAGTGGGGCGCCGAGATCCGGATGGCACCGAGGTGATGTCTAGCAAGTTGCTGTACTGGTGTGGTCATCCTACAATGCTGAAACTCTGCGTGGGGCGCCCCATTAGCCTGTGAGATGGCGTCAGTAGCGGACCGATGTGCGAATGGGGCCAAAGGCAGCGCAACAATTTTTTTGGAATAGAAGAGACCACAAGGCGCTGAGATTCGGTTAGCACCAAGGTGGTGTCTAGCAAGCTATGCAGCTGAGTTGCGTGCGCACTTGCGGGGAATAGGTCGAAGGCAGCATAACAATGTTTTCTGAATAGAAGACACCACAAGGCGTTGAGATTCGGTTACCACCGAGGTGATGTCTAGCAAGTTGCCGCACTGGTGTGGCCATCCTACAATACTGCTCCGAATAACGGCGTGGGGTGCCCGAAGGGGGGGGGGGAGGCGGCGTGAACGGGCCTTCCTAGGTGGAGGCTCGTCTGCTGTAGTGGGGTGCCCCTTTACCGTTTCAGTTGCCATTCAGCTGAGTTTCGGCTGCTCTTGATGCTACAGCGACAGGCGGCTGCAACAGGACTCTCAAAATGGCGGCCTGTTCTTTGGATTTGGGCCTGGTCCACTAAAATGGCCCTGGGACACCTTAGAACTCGGACGCTCGATTTTTTTTTTCCTTTCCTGTACATGCAAAAAAAGGTAAATGCCCGGTACGTTACACGCTTCATCTGCCACGATGAACTCTCCAGAGGAACCGAAAAAAAATATAGTTATGGTAACTATACCATGCATCGTCATATGGAGAGGTGGCACCAATTAATTATAGTGCTGCATAAAAGAGAGATTTGGAGGAGAACCCCTGATCTGCTAGTACATTCATCAAAGAAGTGGCACTGACAGCATCAGAGGCAAGGGAAACGGTCCCAAATATTTAGAAGAACTTTGGAAAGATTAAAATGACATGTTTAGATTGTGGCAAATTAATTTCATGTGGACAGATGAGTGTTACTCTAATAAATACAGCATATGAACATCATCATAGTCGATGGTTGGTAGAGACATTTTGACTATATCCTGGACCTGCCCGTCCTCGCCCAAAATGGCGCCGGAATAAATGGGACTCGTAACTCCTTGTTGTGTACTGGTTGCAGAACCTTGAAATCACGAGATACGTATGCAGTTTTGAAGCACATGGCGGGCGGGGACGAGAATTGATTGAATATTTCGACATCCCTATTGATATTAAGTTCTGATGTGTTATTGATTACTGTACTATTGAAAGTTCGAATTAACGTCACCCATGGTACTTGCCCGCAAATGTATATCTAGATAATTTTATTGTAACTGGCCCTGTCGTATTTTAATTATAAAATGTACGTCCACCGATTCCGTAACTGTTAGACACCTTAGTTCTTGCAACCTAATGGCCCGCCCGTTACGTTCCTCTACAGTGTAAATGTCTACTCATCATATACGATTACAGTTTGCTCCGTGGCCGGCCCACGTGGTTATAGGCTCGTATTTGTATAATGAAATGTTCACAATAAAGGTTTTTAAAAGAAAACATGGTAGTAGTATATACATTGGTAAAGTTTTTAATAATAGTCACTGTTTTAGAATCATTAAAAGGCAAGTGAAATAAAGCAGACCAATTACATGAAGGGTAAAAGGTATAATACGAAGGAACGCAGTAAAGATAAATGGTCAAGGGCTGTTGTGTTTTCTATTCCTGCAACATAAAGTGATCGATAAGAATCTCATATTCAGGCGTATCGGCGACTAAGACAGCAGGTCGACCCTCTTTTGCTCAACGGCTCCGTCATGGGACGAAGAAACGCTCTTTTTCTCGAAAAAAGAATATATTTTACTTGCAGGACAGTTGTAAATTTTCCAGGAAAGTACATTAGCCTGGAACATTATAACATATATTTAAGAAAAAATAATGTTCGGAAGTAATAAAAAGCGTAATTTTTAGGTCATATGACCAAGCCTTTCATCATTAGAATAAGAAAAGTAAAATGAACCAATGAAAAGTTTTATTAACAAGTCACATGACTTGTTATGCTTACGTTACGCGCTGCGCGCCCTGGATGACTTCCGGATGCGCTAACGCGGCGCGTCATATGACGCATTACGCGACAACGCAGGTCCAGAATATAGTCAAAATGTCTCCACCAACCAGCGGTCGGAACACAACCCCTTTCAGCAGGCTAAATAGTTCTGTTAAATGACAACAGAAGGGACAGGCAACAAGAACCATCAGTCAAAGAGGGGAGGGCTAGTTCTTCTCTACCGGGTTACATTGGGGCGCTACCGGAACTGATCGAATTGGTAGTCTACAGTGTTTCTGGATGTTTCAGACTGAAGCTGGGGTTAGCATGAGAGCAGTACCATTTGGTAGCTCCGTCGTGGCCATTCCGCAACCAATCATGGCAGCCGCTCTTTATCGTTATTTTGGGCGGGGTGGGTGGCGGAGCCGAGCTGTTTTGCAGCCATCGTTGTGTGGAGTTCAGTTCATTTCACTAGTTTTGTATTTGTCATGAGGGGTTGTTCCTAATGTTTCTATTTTAGCGAGGTCAAAAAGAGATCCCATTAGTGGCCTACTGATTTTGCTCGATTCCTTTTCTTTTTTTTTTTACACGATTTTTCGTTATCTGCAAAGACTAAACAGAGTATTGCGACTCTGTGTTTGTTTGTAAATAGAGAATGAACCAAAGAGAACCAATTCTAAAACAGTAAATACTTGGATAACAATCAATCAAATGGAGAGAGAAGCAGGCACGACGTATTACAACGGGGGCAAAGGCCTGCGTTAACTACCCTTCACTATGTGCAAAGAGAGAGTACTCCTAATAGAAATGGGGGGGGGGGGCACCATTCAAAGCAGATCAGTGTGCATAAACACGAAAATGTTTTCACTTACCACGTACTTGACATTCGACAGCTTATGATATTTGCTATTAAAAAACCATTGAAATTCACTGAAAAAACCATAGGTTATAGACCATATATAGTTAGGAATTAGCATTTACAAAACCTTGAAAATTCACTGAAAAAACCATAGGTTATAGACCATATATAGTTAGGAATTAGCATTTAAAAAACCTTATTTTACTCACACAAAACCATTGAAATTCCATATATAGTTAGTTGCACTAACTATATATCGCGCACCCGCAATCCACTGCTGATGATGTCACATATTACATCATTCATGACATGGTCAGTGACATCACTGATGACATCACTGATGACATCTCAAATGACATCACTGATGACATCACTGATGACATCTCATTTGACATCAATGACCACATCACTGATGATATCATTCATGTGACAATACAATGCATCTCCTCACATTTTAATATAACCTCTGTTTCACCCAGTGTTAAATACAGAGTATAATTTTTGAAACCATTGACACACCAATACTAGTTACTACATATGTACTCACTGATTCCTACGTCTACACACACATTCACTCATTCACCCATACAATCATTCATACATACAATCACTCATCTTTACAACACTATCATATGCACTCATACACCTATACAGACACTCACACTCTGCCACTCATCCATGGAGTTACTCACACACCTAGTCAGTCCTGTAAAGAATCAATCACACTTCCATTTTCTTGTCTATACAGTTAAACATAGAGCACCTTACATTTTCAAAAATATACTAACACATACTTACCTTGTTATACAATCATTGATATAAGTACACATTGATCTGCACAGAGTCACACACCTCCCAGCCAGCCACACACACACTCAGTCTCCCATACAAATACTTGGACAATCAATCAATAACCCATATAGTTACTCATATAGCTACTGATCAACACATGCAGCAGTTTACAGAACAACAGACATAATGATGCACAAATTAAGACAGTTTAGTCACTAACCCATGCACTCAGTGAGACACATTTAATCACTCACTCATACAGTCAGTCATGCACCTACTAAATCCTTCGTCCAGACACTTATACATCCTCATTCTTCAATATGTAAGACATATTTAAACTTTACAGAAACATAAAATCACTGGATGTTGTTATCAGTGATGTCATCAGTGATGTCATTTGAGATGTCATCAGTGATGTCATCAGTGATGTCACTGACCATGTCATGAATGATGTAATATGTGACATCATCAGCAGTGGATTGCGGGTGCGCGATATATAGTTAGTGCAACTAACTATATATGGAATTTCAATGGTTTTGTGTGAGTAAAATAAGGTTTTTTAAATGCTAATTCCTAACTATATATGGTCTATAACCTATGGTTTTTTCAGTGAATATATATATATATATATGTGTGTGTATATATATATATGTGTGTGTGTGTGTGTGTGTGTATATATATATATATATATATATATATATATATTCACTGAAAAAACCATAGGTTATAGACCATATATAGTTAGGAATTAGCATTTAGAAAACCTTATTTTACTCACACAAAACCATTGAAATTCCATATATAGTTAGTTGCACTAACTATATATCGCGCACCCGCAATCCACTGCTGATGATGTCACATATTACATCATTCATGACATGGTCAGTGACATCACTGATGACATCACTGATGACATCTCAAATGACATCACTGATGACATCTCAAATGACATCACTGATGACATCATGACACACCAATACCAGTTACTACATACGCACTCACTGATTCCTACGTCTACACACACATTCACTCATTCACCCATACAATCACTCATACATACAGTCACTCATTATTACAACACTATCATATGCACTCATACACCTATGCAGACAGTCACACACTGCCACTCATCCATGGAGTTACTCACACACCAAGTCAGTCCTGTAAAGAATCAATCACACTTCCATTTCTTCCATCTATACAGTTAAACACAGAACACCATACTTCAGTGACATCACTGATGACATCACTAATGACATCTGAAATGACATCACTGATGACATCTCAAATGACATCACTGATGACATCATGACACACCAATACCAGTTACTACATACGCACTCACTGATTCGTACGTCTACACACACATTCACTCATTCACCCATACAATTACTCATACATACAGTCAGTTATTATTAGAACACTATCATATGCACTCATACACCTAGTCAGTCCTGTGAAGAATCAATCACACTTCGATTTCCTCATCTATAGTTAAACACAGAACACCATACTTTTCACACATATACTAACACATACTTACTCTCTTATACAATCACTGATACAAGTACACATTGATATGCACAGTCACACACCTCCCAGCCAGCCACACACACACTCAGTCTTCCATACATCCACTCATTCTTCAATATGTAAAACGTATTTAAACTTTACAAAAACACACAGACACTAGATGATGTCATCAGTGATGTCATTTGAGATGTCATCAGTGATGTCATCAGTGATGTCACTGACCATGTCATGAATGATGTAATATGTAACATCATCAGCAGTGGATTGCGGGTGCGCGATATATAGTTAGTGCAACTAACTATATATGGAATTTCAATGGTTTTGTGTGAGTAAAATAAGGTTTTCTAAATGCTAATTCCTAACTATATATGGTCTATAACCTATGGTTTTTTCAGTGAATTTTCAAGGTTTTGTAAATGCTAATTCCTAACTATATATGGTCTATAACCTATGGTTTTTTCTGTGAATTTCATTGGTTTTTTAACAGCTAATATCTGTAGCTGTAAAATGTATTCTTCTTTAAATCCAAAAATATATTTTATATGTTTATGAATAATTTTTTTTTTAAATATTTTTTTTTCTTCGTTCCCGCTTCGCGAATCGGGAAGCTTCCCGTTAGCTGACCTTGATGCCGCGAAATAGACCGCGAGCCGGTAAACGTTTCTTTACCGCAAGTGCCGCGTTAGAAAACAACATCGTGACGCCTCCCGTCCGCATGACGTTTCACGTTGTCGCGTGATACGTCATATGACGTGCTACGTTAGCGAACTGGTACGCGAAGCGAGTCGCAAAGCGCAGGTTTCTGGAAGCAAACCGGGAGGCCCTGCAAAGCGCTTAACGTAAACACAGCAAGTCATGTGACTTGGTAATAACACTTTTCATTGGTTCATTTCACTTTTGGTTTCCTAATGATGTAAGACTAGGTCATATAATCTAAAATGAACACTTTTGATTGGTTGAGAACTCTTGTTTTTCCCAAATGATGAAAATCCCTCCTTCTTTCCTCACTCTGACTTTCATCATTGTGAGAGAAAGACCCTTTGTGATCACTGAGCAATGGCTTCTTTAGTAGCTTCAGCTGGTGCTTCCCCACCACCTCCACCACATCCAAGGAAGAGTGGACCACCTGCTCAAGTTATAATTCAACAAGAAGAGGAAGAAGAGGAACAGGACGACGAGCACGAAGAGAGGCAGTTTTTGCCTGAGCAGCCCAGGACGTCTCACCGGAAAGAAAACTTCATTTGGCAATTTTTTTAAATTCCCAAAGGTCAGAAAAAAGTAAATGCAAGATACGTAACTTGCCTTATATGTCAAGATAGACTGTCCAGAGGAACCGAGAAAAAATACAGTTTCGGAAACTACACAATGCATCGCCATATGACTAGGTGGCATCCTAACAACTACAGTGCTGCACAGTTTCGGAACGACCTAGATAATCTCCCTATTATGGCCAGAAGATCTGTTGTACCGGAAGTAACGGGACCAGAGGGCAGGGAGATGGTGCCAAATATACAAATGAAATTTGGTGAAGTAAAACACATCTGCGTATTTTGCGATGGATTCATTTCCTACGGAGAAAGAAGCATCACTCTGATCAACAGAGCTATTGACCATCATATGCAAGTTTGTACGAAACGCCCAAAATAATAAATACTTCTTTTTTTGTTTTGTTGCTCCTGTTGAGCCCTTTACAATGAATCGTTTTCATTGCCCCCTCCAAGAAAAACCCAAAAAAATATAAAACTGTTCAGAAAAATTCAAAAAAAGTAAAAAAATGTTCCGAAAAACAATAAAAAAAAAAGTTCTTTTCAGAACTACCTCCCCGTTATTAAAAAATTGGTACAATATTTGGAACTGTGCCAACCTCTATTTCTCTTAGTTCGCTTCCCAGTTCGCTCGCCGGTACGCGAACCGGAAGCGAACCAAAAACAGTAAGTATAAGGGAAGGAAACAGACACTTATGTTAAAAGAAAGACAGCTATAGGGGAGTAAACTAGAGATACTATTACCCGTAATCCACTGCTGATGATGTCACATATTACATCATTCATGACATGCTCAGTGACATCATCAGCAGAGGATTGCGGGTTTTTTGGCAACGTGCCTTATCCACGGTTTAATAACGCTGCCTTTTGCTTTATATAAGTTTTCAAATTGTATGAAATATATACCAATAGGTCGTTATGAACCTTTAGGTAGTGCTTTTCTTCATGAGGTCTGGTCGCTTCCATACACATACAGATGTTTCAAAGATGATCAAGAAGTTTATCTGAATGGAGAGGAATGCACTGAGACGCCAGATCATTCACTAATGTGTAGGCACATACAGTTACACGGTTCATGCAACAAACACCGACCAAATATGGCTTGCGTGTTGCAAGGCACGCCAGTTCCTGCTATCATCCCCACGTTCAAGTTGTTGGAAAATTGTAGTTATTTGATGCTCAATAATGAAGATTGTTCTGAGTTAATTAAAAGTATTCCTTTTATCGTAACAGTAAGTGAACGGGTTATTTGCTGCAGAAATGTTCTATTTCCTCCCACACATGAACATAGGGAGTTTTCAATCTGGCCACAAATACCAACCTTGGGACAGATTTCAACGGCATGGCAAGAATAAGAGCTCTTTTGTCTCAGAGAGAGGTGGCCTTGAGTTCGGCCCGTGAAACTTTCGTGCTTCACATAGCGAACACCCGTACAGAGGTGCAGACCCTTTTCAATTCAGATTTGCCTTTCAATTTCAGCAAGATGGTTCCGACTATCTTTAACGCATCCTCCACAAAGGCCCTGGCGCACTTTTTTAAAGTTGTTACCAGTGGTCTCGTGACTTCATTTGAGAAAATCTTTGGAGTCATCCCTGCTTCCTTTCATTCTATTTTCTCCACTCTGGTTCGTGGATTGGCATTTTTACTTGCATTACCAGCGGACGCTCTTGTGCTTTTTTACATTTTTAAATATGGATGTCCCTCCTATGCAACCTCCCACCCTGCAGCTGCTGACACTGTTCCGCAATCGCATGCTAGAATATTATGGCACAATGCCGTTGGCGATATTAAGCACGGCATATGGATTATCTTTTCGATTCTCCTACTTCACCTGTGTCCAGCCTGTATTTCACTGCCTGACCTGTGATTTCGATTGGGCCATTGATTTGTGTCTCTGCGGACCGGTTTCTCCTGACGTCGACTTTAATCAGCTGATGACTCCTATCATTACTCACGAGTTAGTTTGTCCTGGCGAAAGGATTATGGCTGTGGCATTGATGCATGGACTACTTGGTCCCTGGAATTTACTGGCGGCAGCACAGTCTTTCTTGGAACAGAGCTTTCTTGAAAACCCACCGAGCTGTCCTCTGATGGTGATAGAGGATCCGGTGCTGGGAGAGCACGTATGTTCTTTTCCGCTTTTAAATTGGATGGCTGAACTGTTTTCGGATGAAGACGGTGACTTCCTATTGGAGGCTGTTGCAGCTTATTTTGCATACACAGTTATGTCATAGACCTTTTTCATGTTTGATATGCTGAGTACTAGCATTTCATTGACAATTCATTGACTTATTTGTCAAGTTTTTATTATTTACCTTGCCTATTGGCTTAAGACTCGATAAAGTACTTGGCTGTTTTATTTTTCTTTAGCATTAAATTTTCCTAGTTTTTAATGCTTTACCTTGCGGACCGTCCACATATAAACTTGCAATCTACTCTCATGAGATGGCACTTCTATTATCTTATTCAGTTCGTTTCCGGATCATGGGGAGGTGTCATCTAGGTCCTGGATATCTTTACACCGTGTTAAGTTAGCATGGGCTCATTACCGGTTTAAACGCCAGTTTTCCTTTTTTGCAACTTCTGCACACGACACTTAGTTGTTGCTTTAGCTTTCCACCTAGTAGTTCATCGTGGTTTACATGAGAATAATATGTTATTGCTCTACTATCTGCTTTGCTTGTTAAACTATATCTGTACAGCGAGTGCTAAAGTTTCAAGAACAACACGATACAGAATTGTTATGAGGTCTGATCTCCACGACTTCATACTCATAACATAAGTGCAACTTCTGCCAATTCTGGGCATGAGGCGGGTTTTATATTGCTTTGCCGAACACACATACACAACAGTTGATGCGGTTCACATGAAGAGAGAGCTGGTGTATGCTGATGTGATTCCTTCAAATCTAAGACACTAAAGTATGGGCACGCCCTAAACCAACACAAAGAGACCTTCTTAGCAAATAATATAATATGTGTATTAGGGAGGGTGAGATATAAGCAGCCGCGGGCCATGGAGGGAGTTACGGTGAGGCAGGGAGGCGGGGAGGGGGAGAAGCAGGGTGGAGCCCTCTCTACCTTGCCCCTCCCCCTCCCCGCCTCCCTGCCCCACCGTAACTCCCTCCACGGCCCGCGGCTGCTTATAAGTGTTGCTAACTCTTATTCATTTACAGCATGTTAACATACTGTCACCATTCGCTTTTTATGTACTAGTAACTATGCTGGTAATTTTGCTACTGATAATATGTGTACTTGTATTCTCCACCCTGCTTCTCCCCCTCCCCGCCTCCCTGCCTCACCGTAACTCCCTCCACGGCCCGCGGCTGCTTATAAGTGTTGCTAACTCTTATTCATTTACAGCATGTTAACATACTATCACCATTCGCTTTTTAGGTCTCGCCTGTCGATGCGCATGCGCATCGAGCAAGCGAGACTATAGGGGCTCATCGACTCTTTATCTAACTTGCAAGGAATCGTGGCGATTCCTTGCAGTGCCCGTGACTTTTAAGCTCAATGCGCATGTGCATTGAGCTTAAAAGCGCGTGCACAGCCGCCCGCATTCCTCCGACACCTTTGAAGTGAAGCTTAGCTTCACTTCAAAGGCCCGGCTTCTTCACACCCACATGCCGCTCTGCCCCGCTCCGCCCCCTCCCCTGAGTCATCCTGCCTGCCCCTTCCCGCCGTGTCGCATTTCTCCTCCCCCCTCCCCTCTCTTCCCTCCGTCTTGTTTATTTTACCCGCTCTGGCCCCTCGCATTTCTCCTCCCCCCTCCCCTCTCTTCCCTCCGTCTTGTTTCGCATGTACCCCCTCCTTTATCCCAATCCCTCTCAGCAGTTTCCCTTTTAGCAGCTCTCGTCTTTACTCGCACCCGCCTCCCACACCGCGGACGCTTCCATCTAGCGTGCACCTACTCCCTTCTTCCATTTCCTTTTAGCAGTTTTATTTCCACCAGCTCCCCTGTCTTTACTTGCACCCGCCTCCCACACAGCGGACGCTACCATCTCGCATGCACCTACTCCCTTCTTCCATTTCATTTTAGCAGTTTTATTTCCACCAGCTGCCCTGTCTTTACTTGCACCCGCCTCCCACACAGCGGACGCTTCCACCCGCCCACTGCCCCTGCGTCCATCCAGACAGAGGCCATTTACACCCGCTGCCACCGTTTTAGCACTGTCAAAGTTTAAATATTTTAAAGTCTTAAAATTATAAAGTCTTAAAATAAACATTTATTTAAAGACGCATTTTAGACGAGAGCGTGTGAGTGTATATGTGCGTGAGCATGCCTCAGTGCCTTTAGTTGCACCCACCTCCCACACATCTGACGCTTCCACCCGCCCACTGCCCCGTTTACTTTGTGTACTCCCCCACAGAGGACATGCCCACCCACTGCCACCGTCTTAGCAATGTAAAAGTTTGCATTTATTAAAGGGCTAAAATAAATTTTTAATTAAAGTCGCATGACAGACAAGAGAGTGTTTGTATATATGTGCGGGAGCATGTGTCCATGCCTTTATTTGAACCCGCCTCCCACACAGCGTACGCTTCACATGCCCACTAACCACGTTTAGTATGTGTACTCCCACACAGAGGGCATTCCCACATGCTGCCACCGTATTAGCACTTTAAAATGTTGCATTTTTTGAAGGATTAAAATAAATGTTTCATTAAAGTCGCTTCACAGACAAGAGCGTGTGCGTGTATATGTGCGGGAGCATGCCTCCATGCATGTGTGTTTGAGTGTGAATATGTGTAGGTATGTAGGAGTGCCTGCATATGTGTGCTTGTTTATGTGTGTGTAAATTGCTAATGCCCTATATGTTTGTGCATGCTTTTTTTGTGTGTATATTTATGTGCGTGTGTAAGTTTGTATGTGCTGGTCGCTGCATGCATGTGTAGTTGCATACATCAGTGTATACGGCTGCAAGTGGATGGGTTTCCAAAGGTGTGCCTGGTCTGTGTTTGCACGTTTTTTTTTCATCTGTGCTTGCGCGTTTGTATGTCTCTGTGCATCGGTGAATTTAGAAGTTTTATTTAATTGCAATTAAGTCTCTGGGGTGGATGAAATTTTTTTTTTTTTTTACTAAAACCGAGAGGTGTGACAATAACTAACGGCGCATAATGAAGAACCCAATGCAGGGAAATCTCTACAAGCTTTAAAAGTTTACACTAAATTAATACATCTAATTATTTTGCTACGTATTTTGAGACAAATATAACATCTATCCCTTCTTACATGCAAACCACCAACATTTCACTTGGTAGCGAAACAAACGTACCGAAACAAACGTACAAGATTGAAGGGATTCAACCTATAACCTGTAAAGATCGCTTTTCAGGATACAGCCTGGAATTATTTCGCACTACTCCTTTACATTTGTGTACAAGTACACAAGGGAAGCACAGTTCATTTTCATACATGCCCAATTATATTACATGTGGTTTGAAAACTCAACAGGGCTTAGTATGCTTGTTCCACAATATATAGAGCGCGTGCATTAAGGAATTCTGTTTGCGAGGTGCAAGGTAATTTTAAAAAAAAAAGCGCTTTTATTACATGAAGTATTTACTGAAGGGAAAAACATTTGCGTGGTTGTGCATTTTGTTACAGAAATACCGGTTCTACACTCTGTTGGTACACATCTGTGTCGTTTTTTTTCATTTTCTCTGCTACAATTATTAATTAGCAAGTGTTACTTTGGAACCGACAACTGGCGCCACTGGGGACAAGGCAGACAGAGCCATTCTTATGGGGGTACCCCCTCCCTTCTCCCTTAGCAGCATGTGCATCCGCCTTCTCCAGCTCTTCTGCTTGAAACAGACAACAGGCGCCAGTGGGCAACAACATAGACAGAGGCATCCTGCTTGACGATGGGTTTGTCAATTACGTGTTAACACTAAACCGACCCGAGGAGCCAGGAGAGCACAAGCTCTCTCTCTACACATCGCTCTCTCTAACTCTCTCTCCACACACCTCTCTCTCTCTCTTTCTCTACACACCTCTCTCTCTCTATATGCATCTCTCTCTCTCTATATGCATATCTTTCTCTCTCTACACACCTCGCGTACTCTTACTATCTCTCTCTCTCTCTACACACCTCTCTCGCACTCTCTCTCTCTACACAACTTTTATTTAAGTATTATTATTATTATTTTAAAAAAAGCCATTGTTATTTGTAATATCAATATATCCAAGTCTCACATAAATACAACACATATTGCATTACAAATACTATAGGTGTCACATTTGCTATTGGCATTGTGAATGACAAAGCTATTAATTTTGCTATTATTTTTATAATTGTATGGCTAGTGTTGACTAGACTTTGAAGCGCTAGAAGGCCTGCTTTGCACTACTTGGGAACCCAAGGCTCGAGTAACCAGACTTTTGTTGTTTTTCTTCCCGGGGATTGGGTTGCAGCGTGTGAGGTGGGACGCCAAAGAATGAGGAGCTTTCTCGTGTTCAACCACTCCGCTCTGCGAGTTTTAACTGCATCAGTGACTGGAGAAGCCTCGCCCGCGGTCTGAGTCAAAATAAACATCGCCCTTTCACTTTCCTATATTATATTTTGTTAAAAAAGCGTCCATACACGGTTTGCAAACTTCTCACAATTTCCGGTCTCCTTCCCATGCCCCAAATAAAACACAGGGAAACTGTGCTGTTCGTCATTGCAGAACGTTTTATCAACAATAAGTTTTTATATGTATCCAACCAGAGACATTTTGGTATGTTGCATCTTTGACCAAGTCCATATGGAGCAATCGTCCTGGCAAGACTGACATCCCAGAGACCAGGGACCCAGGTCAGCTGTGAAACAGCATCCCCCACTCTGCCTCATTCCGCCTCACTCCACCTCACTGTTCCTTACGGTGCCTCATTCCACCTTATTGTGCCCCAGGCTCTGTACATGGGCTCAGCTGTGTAACAGCATTACCCATTCTGCCGCAGTGCCACATCATTATTTGCAACATAATTACACTGCACTCCATGCAACTTACACTCCAAATACCACTCAGTGCCACATAATTACAAGCCACATAATTACACTGCGCTCAATGCAACATAAATACACTCCACATAATACCACTCAGTACCACATAATTACACGCCACATACTTACTCTACTCAATGCAACATAAATACACTTCATATAATACCACTGAGTGCCACATAACTACACCATATAATTACACTCTCCTCAATGCAACATACACTCCACACAATACCACTCAGTGCCACATCATTATTTACAACATAATTACACTGCACTCAATGCAACATACACTCCAAATACCACTCAGTGCTGATCTGCTGCTCTCTTCCATCCCACCTCCTCTTTAACTCCCTGTTCTCTTCTCCTGTGCTGATCTGCTGCTCTCTTTCACCCTGCATCCTTCTTTAACTCCCTGTTCTTTTCTCCCGTGCTGATCTGCTGATCTGCTGCTCTCTTTTACCCCGCCCCTTTTTCAAATCCCTGTTCTCTTCTCCTGTGGTGATCTGCTGTTATCTTCCACCCGCCTCCTTCTTTAACTCCCTGTTCTATTCTCCTGTGCTGATCTGCTGCTCTCTTCCACCCCACCGCCTTCTTTAACTCCCTTTTCTCTTCTCCTGTGCTGATCTGCTGCTCTCTTCCACCTGCCTCCTTCTTTAACTCCCAGTTCTCTTCTCCTGGGCCGATCTGCTGTTCTCTTCCACCCGCATCCTTATTTAACTCCCTGTTCTCTTGTCCTGTGCTGATCTGCTGCTCTCTTCCACCCTGCATCCATCTTTAACTCCCTGTTCTTTTCTCCCGGGGCTGATCTGCTGCTCTCTTCCACCCCGCCCCCTTCTCCAACTCCCTGTTCTTTTCTTCTGTGCAGATCTGCTGCTCTCTTCCACATGTATCCTTCTCCTACCGCACACACACATACATACAACCACGCACACACACACATACAACCACGCACACACACACATAACCACACAAACACACACAACCACACCACGCACACAACCACACAAAAAAAACAACCACACAAAAAACCAACCACACACACAACCGCACACCGCACACACACAACCGCACACAACCACACACACACACACACACACACACCACACACCACACACATCAATCTGTCGCCCTCACTCTATCTATCTATATGTCGCACTCACTCTATCGATCGCACTCACTCTATCTATTGCCCACACTCTATCGCCCTCACTCTGTATCTATTTATCAATATATCGATCTATTTGCCTCACTCTATCTATCGCCCTCACTCTAGTTATCTATCTCTCTCTCTATATCTATCTATATATTTCTATCTATCTATCTATCTATCTCTATCTCTCTATCTATCACCCTCACTCTATCTATTTATCTATCTATCTATTGCCCTCACTCTATCTATCGCACCACCACAGCATCACTCAGGGAAATGCAATAGGTCTCGCAGCATTAGAGTTTGTGCTTTTAGAATTGTTTATGGTTTTTTTTTTTAAATCTTTAGCATTTTTGTTTCCTGTAGGCAATGCTAAAGAATTACAAAGAAAAAAAAGCCATAAACAAATCTAAAAGCTCTAACTCAAATGCTCCGAGACCTATTGCACTGTGTGAGGGTGAGGGGTTGAGGGTGAATGCAATAGGTCTCGCATTAGGAAAGTTTGACCTATTGGTATTGTAAATGACACATTTTGTATTTATGTGGCATTGCCTACAGGAAACAAAAATGCTAAAGATTTAAAAAAAAAAACCATAAACAATTCTAAAAGCACAAACTCTAATGCTGCGAGACCTATTGCATTTCCAATGCTTGTTATGTACTAGTAACTATGCTGGTAATTTTGCTACTGATAATATGTGTACTTGTATTATCTAAGATACTACGCCTGAGAAGACGGCATTAGTAAATAAACATTTCAAATACACATGTGTTCTTCTTAACTCCATGTTCTGGTTTCTAAGAAATATATAACTACCGACTGTTCATGAGTTCCACGTATCCTGAGGTACTATAAGTTCATATTCTGGATTGTCTAAACATTGAGAGTTTGTTATATCCAATGTGACACTGTACCTAGCTTGCTAAGGAGTTTTTGATTACTAACGTGAGTTTTGGGACACCCTAATTCGCCGAGGTTCCAATCCTCTGTCCACAGTTCTGTGTGAGAACAGAAACCCTGCGACAGGGGCACCCCCGACCCTTGCTGGAGCTTCATCACACTTGCGATACAACTCCAGCAATGCGCCACCTTTACGGCACAGATACATCACGCATCTGTGCTGTTTTTGCCCCATGATGCGCCGCATTGTAAATGCAGCACACCATAGGTGACGGAACAGCGGCACAGAATGACTAACACATCCCTGGTGATGCGCCAGTCATCATAAATGTATCCCTATGCTTCTTATCTTGTTAGAGATGAACCGCCATATGTATCATCAAAGTTTTTTGCATTTCCTAAATAGCGAACTTTAAGGAATAAATAGCGATTCTTTACCATTCCTAGTTTGCGATTAGCTATTTGCTAATTACAAATTACCCATTCATTTCCTTCATTTCCATAGGGCGGTTGGACTCACTTTTAGCTCGAACGGCTGAATGGATTTCCACGAAACTTGGCAAAATTGTAGGGACTGGTAGCCCGATGTGCCTTTGCTATGTCTCAAGATATATGCTCCAGTGGTTTTTACGAAAATTAACTTTGAAAAATATATATTGGGCTACATTGGCCTATATATATGTTGGAGCCCAAATGTAGCCCAATGAAGCCCAATGTAGCCCAGTGTAGCCCAAAGATGGCCGCCAGACACACAAAAAAACAAATGTAGCCCAAATATCAGCCATATGTAGCCCAACTATAGCCCAGTGACAGAATGACCAATCAGCTTCGCAAACCTCCGTTACGCGAAGCGGAGCGCTGTTACAGATATATATCTTTTTTTTAACGTTAATTTCTCAAAATCCACTGGAGCACATATATTGAGACCTAGCAAAGGCACATCGGGCTACCAGTCCCTAATATTTTGCCAAGTTTCGTGCAAATCCATTCAGCCGTTCGATTATTATTATTATTATTTTTTTTTGCCCCGCGGGGCCCTTTTAAAACCTCCACATCAAACCTAGGGGGTCAGCGAGGATCTACTATGCCCCCTTATAGTTATTTCCCCCTTTGTTTTGACCTCCTCTTGTCTCTCGATCCTACCGAGAGACAAGATGGCGGCCGCTACGGACTTTTTGGAATGTTGACAGACGCCGGAGAACCAATCAGCTTCGCTTCACAAAGCTCCGTTGCGCGAAAAGTACGCGTCCTGGGACGCTGCCAGGTCCGCTGTTACAGATATATATCTTTTTTTAAACGTTAATTTCTCAAAATCCACTGGAGCACATATATTGAGACCTACAAAAGGCACATCGGGCTACCAGTCCCTACAATTTTGCCAAGTTTCGTGCAAATCCATTCAGCCGTTCGGGCTAAAAGTGAGGCCAACCGCCCTATGGAAAACTCAATGTTAAAAACACGTTTTGGGACCCCCCTTTTTTCTCGGCCCCCCCTTGACGAACCCCCCCCCCAAATTTTCAAGGGCTGCTCAGAAACAAAATGTGCCATTTTCCTGAAAATTTCAGCCAATTCCGTCCACAAACGCCAAAGTTATTAGACATAGAATTTTCAAAAAACCCATAGAGAAAAAATCCTAACTATATATACCTACTGGCGACCGCCAGTAGGTAATATATATATATATATATATATATATATATATATATATATATATATATATATATATATATATATATATATATATATATATATATATATGTGTATATATATATATATATATATATATATATATATATGTGTGTGTGTGTATATATATATATATGTGTGTGTATATATATATATATATATATATATATATATGTGTGTGTGTGTATATATATATATATATATATATATATATATATATATATATATATATATATATATATATATATATATGTGTGTGTGTATATATATATATATATATATATATATATATTCACTGAAAAAAACATAGGTTTCACACCAGTTATAGTTAGCTGGAAATGTTACTCGCATAAAACCATAGAAATTCCCACGTTATAGGTAGTTGGACTCACTATAACTTGCACGTCTGCAATGCACTGCTGATGACGTCACATATTACATCACTCATGACCGTGTTTTTTAAAAAAAAATTGATTGGTTAACTGGCTTATTAAGTGTATCTTAGTGAATACATATATTAGCGAGTAATGTTTAAATATTTAAATATATGCATGAGTGATGTAATATGTGACGTCATCAGCAGTGCATTGCAGACGTGCAAGGTATAGTGAGTCCAACTAACTATAACGTGGGAATTTCAATGGTTTTATGCGAGTAACATTTCCAGCTAACTATAACTGGTGTGAAACCTATGGATTTTTCAGTGAATTTCAAAGGTTTTTTAAATGCTAATTCCTAACTATAACTCGTGTGTAACCTATGGTTTTTTCAGTGAATATATATATATATATATATATATATATATATATTTATATATATATATATATATATATATATATAAAATTTCTATGGCAAAATGAAACCCCTCATTTTGTTCCTTTTCAAATTAAATGTATTAAGTGTTACCACTTTATTCCAATCAAGATGACTTCAGGTGTGCCATACTTTTGTCATAAGTAAGACTGTTAGCGTTCTAGTTGTTCTTTAGAACACTCTGGGACATTCTGTCATTGGGCTATAGTTGGGCTACATCTGGCTGATATTTGGGCTACATTTGGGCTCTTTTGTCTCTGGTGGCCATCTTGGGAGACTGCATATCAGAATTTTTTTAATGAAATATAAGAGGATTTGAGAAGTCACTCAAAATGTGGCCTAATTTTTCTTTCTTCAGCACTAATCATAATTTCAATGGCAAAATGAACCCCCTCATTTTGTTCCTTTGCAAATTAAATGTTTTAAGTGTTAACACTTTATTCCAATCAAGATGACTTCAGGTGTGCCATACTTTTGTCATAAGTAAGACTGTTAGCGCTCTAGTTGTTCTTTAGAACACTCTGGGACATTCTGTCATTGGGCTATAGTTGGGCTACATCTGGCTGATATTTGGGCTACATTTGTTTTTTTTGTCTCTGGTGGCCATCTTTGGGCTACATTGGGCTACATTTGGGCTCTAACATATATATAGCCCAATGTAGCCCAATATATATTTTTTCAAAGTTCATTTTCGTAAAAACCACCGGAGCATATATCTTGAGACATAGCAAAGGCACATCGGGGTACCAGTCCCTACAATTTTGCCAAGTTTGGTGGAAATCCATTCAGCCGTTCGGGCTAAAAATGAGTCCAACCGCCCTATGGAAATTAATATGGGGAAAAGACGTTTTGGGACCCCCCTTTTATCTCGGCCCCCGCTTGACGGATCCCCCCCGAAACTTTCAGGGAAGGAGCGGAGCGCAGCGAGGCAAAGTTAAGGACAATTACAGGCAGATCCCTCATTCGGCGCCAAAGTTATTCCCAATAGAATGTTGCGGATTTCCTATGGAAAACGATCCTAACTATATATATATTCACTGAAAAAACCATAGGTTATAGACCATATATAGTTAGGAATTAGCATTTACAAAACCTTGAAAATTCACTGAAAAAACCATAGGTTATAGACCATATATAGTTAGGAATTAGCATTTAAAAAACCTTATTTTACTCACACAAAACCATTGAAATTCCATATATAGTTAGTTGCACTAACTATATATCGCGCACCCGCAATCCACTGCTGATCATGTCACATATTACATCATTCATGACATGGTCAGTGACATCACTGATGACATCACTGATGACATCTCAAATGACATCACTGATGACATCACTGATGACATCTCAAATGACATCACTGATGAGATCACTGATGACATCATCCAGTGACTGTGTGTTTCTGTAAAGTTTAAATATGTTTTACATATTGAAGAATGAGTAGATGTATAAGTGTCTGGACGAAGGATTTAGTAGGTGCATGACTGAATGTATGAGTGAGTGATTAAATGTGTCTCACTGAGTGCATGGGTTAGTGACTAAACTGTCTTAATTTGTGCATCATTATGTCTGTTGTTCTGTAAACTGCTGCATGTGTTGATCAGTAGCTATATGATTAACTATATGGGTTATTGATTGATTGTCCAAGTATTTGTATAGGAGACTGAGTGTGTGTGTGGCTGGCTGGGAGGTGTGTGACTCTGTGCCGATCAATGTGTACTTGTATCAATGATTGTATAAGAAAGTAAGTATGTGTTAGTGTATGTTTGAAAATGTAAGGTGCTCTATGTTTAACTGTATAGACAAGAAAATGGAAGTGTGATTGATTCTTTACAGGACTGACTAGGTGTGTGAGTAACTCCATGGATGAGTGGCAGAGTGTAAGTGTCTGTATAGGTGTATGAGTGCATATGATAGTGTTGTAAAGATGAGTGATTGTATGTATGAATGATTGTATGGGTGAATGAGTGAATGTGTGTGTAGACATAGGAATCAGTGAGTACGTATGTAGTAACTAGTATTGGTGTGTCAATGGTTTCAAAAATTATACTCTGTATTTAACACTGGGTGAAACAGAGGTTATATTAAAACGTGAGGAGATGCATTGTATTGTCACATGAATGATATCATCAGTGATGTGGTCATTGATGTCATTTGAGATGTCATCAGTGATGTCATCAGTGATGTCACTGACCATGTCATGAATGATGTAATATGTGACATGATCAGCAGTGGATTGCGGGTGCGCGATATATAGTTAGTGCAACTAACTATATATGGAATTTCAATGGTTTTGTGTGAGTAAAATAAGGTTTTTTAAATGCTAATTCCTAACTATATATGGTCTATAACCTATGGTTTTTTCAGTGAATTTTCAAGGTTTTGTAAATGCTAATTCCTAACTATATATGGTCTATAACCTATGGTTTTTTCAGTGAATTTCAATGGTTTTTTAATAGCAAATATCATAAGCTGTCGAATGTCAAGTACGTGGTAAGTAAAAACATTTTCGTGTTTATGCACACTGATCTGCTTTGAATACTGCCCCCCACCCCTCATTTCTATTAGGAGTACTCTCTCTTTGCAGATAGTGAAGGGTAGTTAACGCAGCCCTTTGCCCCCTTTGTAATACGTCGTGCCTGCTTCTCTCTCCATTTGATTGATTGTTCTCTTTGGTTCATTCTCTATTTACAAACAAGCACAGAGTCGCAATACTCTGTTTAGTCTTTGCAGATAGCGAAAAATCGTGTAAAAAAACAAAAGGAATCGAGCAAAATCAGTAGGCCACTAATGGGATCTCTTTTTGACCTCGCTAAAATAGAAACATTAGGAACAACCTGTTGAAAATAGCAATGCGTATGTACATAAGCGGCGTTCATTTGTGTTCACAGTACCCCTTGTTGATTGTTTCAATCGAGCATTGAATTGTTCGAAGTTAATTCTCTTAAGGATCTTCTCTACCTGCAAACGAGGAAGAATAGGAATATTCTCTCTCCCTTTGCAGATAGTGAAGGGTAGGTAACGCAAGCCTTTAACACGTCGTACCTATTTCATTCCTCATTGATTGATTGATTGTCCGAACATTGACTGTTTGGGAATTAGTTCTTTTTGGAGGTATTCCCTGTTTGCAAATAAACGTAGGAAAATCTTTGCAAGTAGTGAAAGGGTACGTAATGCGGACCTTTCTCCCCCGTTGTAATCTGTCATGCCTATCTACTCCCCACTGATTGATGCACCTTTTTCACCCGGACCATTTACTAGAGATACGTCATCTGGCCCGACCAGAGAGCACCCCTAGTGAAAAGGACATATGCAATAATAACGAAGTGATCACTGTATCCTGTTAACAGAAACTTTACCATGAAACAACCTGGAAAGAAAAAAATAGGAAAACGAAAATCAGTAGGCCACTGATGAACATGAACTTTTATTAAACAACAAACAAAGAAACGATAACATAACGTAATGATAAAACCTATTAATGTCCTAGAAACAAGAAAACGTTAAAGTATGCCAGTGGTGAGAGACCAGAAAAACAGTCCGAGAAACCAAATCACCCCTCGCTGTCCCAACTCATGCACTCTGAAAGTTCAAAGTTTTGAGGAGTGCTTGTAACATTGTCTGAAGCCTATTTGCAATTGCTTCATCTTCACTATTCTTAAAGTAAGTGGGGGCTGTTGTGATGCGGTGCCACCCTGAACCGCTTGACGGAGGCCCCCGAGGGACGGTGTCATGTCGCGGACTCGGAGGGGGCGCTTGGCTCCGGCCCCCTCCCCAAGTCGTGTTGCCCTGGTGTGGCCTGAGATCGCCCCCGACATAGGTGGCCGGCTCCCGGGGTCAACCGGAACTTTTTTCCTTTTGGTGACTCTTCCATTCTTCACCTTGTCCCACAATCCGTTTCACCTAAAGACACGCTGTAGTGGGGCACCCCTTTTCCATTTCATTTGCCATTCAGCCCGCTTTTGCTACACTGTGCCTCTTCCGCTATTCAGCTGTTTACCGCCCGCTCTTTCGACTACAGCGTCTCGCTCACCATGTACTTGAGTTGCTCCCGCTCTTGCGGTGCAGCGATAGGCGGCTGCCACAGGACTCTCAAAATGGCGGCCATCTCTTCAGATTTGGGCGTGGTCCACTAAAATGGGCCTGCGACACCTTGGAACTCGGACGCTTGTCTGCTAGAGCTTGGGCTCCATTCTCGAAAGCGTCCCCTCATCCTTGAAGATTCTACAAAAGTCTTGGGGGCCCCCGACTCCCGCAGGCTTCTGGTGGGGAGCGCCTAGCATGATTGCTCGTGGAATGGCCACGACGGAGCTACGAAATGGTGGTGCTCTCATGCTAACGCCAGCTTCAGTCTGAAACATCCAGAAACACTGTAGACTACCAATTCGATCAGTTCCGGTAGCGCTCCAACGTGACCCGGTAGAGAAGAACTTGCCCTCCCCTCTTTGACTGATGGTTCTTGTTGCCTGTCCCTTCTGTTGTCATTTAACAGAACTATTTAGCCTGCTGAAAGGGGTTGTGTGCCGTCCGCTGGTTGGTGGAGACATTTTGACTATATTCTGGACCTGCGTTGTCGCGTAATGCGTCATATGACGTGCCGCGTTAGAAAGTTTAATAAATTATTAAACACAATAAACAATCCTTAAAAAATAAAAAAAAATAAAAAATAATCAACAAAACCAACAATCAATTAACAACAGTATTTGAAAAGTCTATCATTCATTTTTCATTGCAGTACGCTGCCCAGAAAGCTTCCCGGTTCCCGGACCGGGCGCTACCCACGCAAAAAAACAAAAAAAAAATTTTTTTTTTTTTTGCCCCGCGGGGCCGTTTTAAAGCCTCCACATTAAACCTAGGGGGTCAGGGAGGATCTACTATGCCCCCTTATGGTTATTTGCCCCTTTGTTTTGGCCTCCTCTTGTCTCTCGATCCTACCGAGAGACAAGATGGCGGCCGCTACGGACTTTTTGGAATGTTGACAGACGCCAGAGAACCAATCAGCTTCGCTTCACAAAGCTCCGTTGCGCGAAAAGTACGCGTCCTGGAGCGCTGCCCAGAGCGCGCTTACAGATATATATCTTTTTTTAAACGTTAATTTCTCAAAATCCACTGGAGCACATATATTGAGACCTACAAAAGGCACATCGGGCTACCAGTCCCTACAATTTTGCCAAGTTTCGTGCAAATCCATTCAGCCGTTCGGGCTAAAAGTGAGGCCAACCGCCCTATGGAAATTAACATGGGAAAAACGCGTTTTGGGACCCCCCTTTTTTCTCGGCCCCCCCTTGACGAACCCCCCCAAAATTTTCAGGGGCTGCTCAGAAACAAAATGTGCCATTTTCCTGAAAATTTCAGCCAATTCCGTCCACAAACGCCAAAGTTATTAGACATAGAATTTTCAAAAATCCCATAGAGAAAAAATCCTAACTATATATACCTACTGGCGACCGCCAGTAGGTAATATATATATATATATATATATATATATATATATATATATATATATATATATATATATATATATATATATTCATATTCTCTTAACCTTCATTTTAAAGCTGGACAGACTTTCCCTCGAAGGTACCCAGAAGAATTTAACTCGTCTGTCTACATTCTGTGTTCAGAAAGTGAGGTTACTCCCTGGTGAATGAAAGGAGGTGCAGTTGGGTGTATCCTAGTCAGCCAGAGCCTGTGTCTACCTGCTTCTCCAAACTGTAGAGCATGTCGCCAGGTGTGCTTTAAATTAGAAATCATCAGGTGAAAATATTGCAACGGGGGATTCCTTGTTGAGCAACCAGAGCACTACTAGATTTTACTGCAGTGACACGGGATTCTGGCCTTAGGGAAATCTACAAACGTTTTAAAAATACAATGCGTTGTTAATGTTTGTTTCGCCAGAAAGTCAATTTTAACAGGGCAAATGTATGGGTTGTCATATGTTTAAAAAATAGGCGTATATGTGGCAACATTTATTCACTGAACTTTCGTTTTCCCTTACTATGAGCTTTCGATTTCAATTTTGTAGAACTGATTTCCCAAGAGTCAATAGTATACACAAGTATTGCTAAAGTAGGGAATTTCCATTTAGTGACAAAGGCAAACTGTGTGTATATCAATACCTAATGTCCATGGTGCTGGAACCGTTTTGAGATTAGGTGTGATGGCCAGTGACTTCACCTCTCTGAATATATAGGGTTGAGGGAAAAAAAGGTATTCCTAAAATAGAAAGTGTACTAGTGCAAGAGGTGGATGGGAGGGGGGAGTAGTGCAAAGTCCACCAGTGCATTTTGGAGCAGGTGTTAAACAAAAATATATATGGCTAAAATGTGAGGTGTTTGTTATCCTGTAAGTGGCTTGAATTACGCGAAAATACCACCCTTTTTTCCAGCACAAATGTCCGGTAAAACAGAATTTGTAGGTGGAACTATCTCATTCTTCTGAGTTTTGCTGCTCAGAACAAGGGAAACCTGTGTTCTTACCACTTTAATCCTCATCTGAGATGTAGATCCTGGAAGGGGTTGATAATACCACACCTGGGAGTTTCTGCGCCACAGGCGTACTTACTGGCTGCGATATTACCGCTTCAAATACCAGGGGTCTCATAATTAGCCCCACTTTGTTTCAATGCTAGTTATCTTTTTAAAAAAAGTTAAGATTGTAAAAACAGCTTATGTTCTTGTGTGCTATAGACATAGTTCAGCCTTCTCCTTTCGCACTATCCTGTACCACTCCTTGCAAGAGTGTCATCAGGGTCAAGGTACAAAACGCTTTCACGTTTGAGTCAGAGAAAGAAAAAGTAAACCCTGTGTTAAAGAATTATCAGTAAGTAGTCAGAAGGAGCCATGCCTTGGAGAAATCATTCAGTGCTTCAGGACAAACCTGCAATGGCTTCTTAATTGGTAATTTTCAAAGTGAACTTCAAGCTAATCTGTGGGCACTGCAGTACCTTCCACTCGCCTAGTTCCATTGCCACTGCTTAATATTGATCCTTTGTGGAGTGCACAAGACCCCAAATTGTCTGTTGATATTTAATAATAGGTGCCTTTGCTCCCTCTGTTCACCGGGGGAAACAACCGTTACAACGCATGCTTTTACCCCGCATGCCATTACAATGAAAATGGCTTGCCGTAGGGGGTATAAGGTGTTGGATTTAACTCCAACAACACCTTCCCTACTGTTTCACAGACTGGAGTTGGAATATTAAATTATACTATTCCAAACTCCAGCGCACCCCCAACAGAAATTCGGGGTAAACAATTGCGTTGTAACTGCATGAAGGGTAAAAGCCTGCATTGTAACGTCATACAACCGTTCACCAGTGGTCATTTTTTTTACCAAACGGGGAAGGGTGAAAGGTCGAGTTCTGGGCTGAGATTGAAACCTGCACAGTTGTGCAGTGGGTGCTGAATTTCTGTAGCTGGTCTCCTGTAGACATGATTTTCTGTTTTTGGAACATTATATAAATGTCCAGCACCCCCACATCTTTGGGCCAAGGATATATTGAACAAAAGTTAAAGTGCCTGTCATTAAAGCTCTATGTTAACTACGCAAGGTACACTAAACTGTAGCGCACGTTTTTAGTTTGTTTAAAAACATTATATATGATTATAAAATCAAATGTAGATTTTCATTCTTTTTAAAATCCACGTTTGTAGTAGTATTGGGCGATTTAAGTATGCTTCTGATAAAATAAAAAGTTTACCGATATCACTGAGCTATTGAGACAAAATTAAGGAACCATGATTATTGGATTTTGGATTTTACACTTCAGCAAAAGTATGTCGTTTCTCAAATAATCTGGATTAAAAGTAGGTCAAATTTATAAAAAAAATAATTTAGTCTGAAGTCTCCAAGTACAATTTAAAAACAAAACTTATGCTGAGGCAATGGCCTTAAACATTCTCAGTCAACATTTTATAGGGAAAATGATAACTCTGCATATAGTCCTTATGATTCAGCAAGCTGGACGTGCAGAGCTGATGTAGTGGGAATCTAACTCTGTAAAGCTGTTGACGCCGAACTACAGCCTTACTTGTAATGAGATAGCTGCCTAGAGCGAATCACTTTAAGAAACCCTGGACTGGCGATGTGCCTTTACTGAGCAGGGTGAAAACAAGAGAAGCATACAAGCAAGATATAAAGTATTACCTTGTGGCCAGACTTGCAAAGACTTCCCACAATGCAAGCATTTTTGTGTTGCGTATTGTTAACATGTGGCCTTTTTCATTGGCCATTGTAAGAAGTTGGATTATTAGTTGTGCAGTATGTTAGGCCTGCACAAATAGATCCACAATTGTCTGCTTAGTAGGAACCAAGCACCCCTCATTGGAGCTCTTGACTCTCCTAGGGTAGTGAAGCAGAAAAGCCCAAGGTCCACATATGTGAGGTGGCGTGGGCTAGTCCCCTCCGTCTGCTGGCAAGAAATAAGAACACTCTATAAATGATTGTCCGCTTAATGCTTTCACTTGGAAAAGGGAAAAGTACATTTATTACACACACTCTACTAAATACTATGCATTACTTTAAAAATATATACATCAGGCAGATGGAACTTCCTTTGGTGACCTTCTGAAATCACATTTGACCTCCAAATCCCTCCTGCCCCCCAACCTACACCATATTGAACATCAGAATTTCACGGAGTGGGGGTATCCTTTAAAGTAGGCCTATTGGCGTTGTCAAGGGACCACAGCATTTAAGTATAGGGCAAACTATTGTTTTGCCGAAGGTTACCATGTTAATATATAGGGCAAGCCTACAGCCTTTTTAAAGGGCCCCCATGTTAAACAAAAACAATACCCACCTTTTTAAAAGCAGCATCTTAGATGAATAGACTGAGATGTCACATTCCATTTATCTATATGACAATACGTCTGAGAGGCCACAGGCTTGTGTTGATAGCGTGTGTGCTGACGTTATCGTTCACTTGTAGGCCACCCAGCTGCCTTCTGCATGCTTTCCATGGACGCTATTAAAAGGCAGCAAGAGGAAGCAGCCACTACATGTGGCTGGCCTTGTCATGCCATTGACTTCCCCTGGTCTCTGGGTTCATGGAGGCAGAAGGCCAAGGCTCTCTTGCCTGTTAACGTTCGCTTTCTGTCCTCGCCTTTCCTGCACTGCAGCAGAAATGGGAGGCTACTGAGGGGATAAAGGTGAGCAAGAGGTCCAATTGGTGTCCTTATGGGGGTTCAGAAACGTATGTGATGTCACTTCCGTTATCCCTACTTACTTGGTAGTGGTTGTGTTACGCAGTATCAAAGTTGTTAATATTGACCTGCACTTTAATCGATTCCGGAATACCGACTATCAATATATAGCCAAAGGAAGCATATATGGGATGAAGCATAGATTTTCTATGCAAAACTTCATATCTATGTACCTAGACGATATGTTGATAGTTGATGTCTCTCATTCAATTTAAGTGCAGGTCGAAATAAAATCTACTATAATGTGGCAGAGCACCTTTGGAGAGCTAAACAAAACTAGGCTTTTGTGAGTGGCAAAGGTATTTAATGGATATTGTTTTCAAAGTGTTTATCTTAATTATATCTCCTCGACCATTTTGTATATAATATCTTTAACTATATTTGATGCTTTTGACTCTGCCTGTTGGACAAATTTGATGTTTTTGATTTTTACAGATTTTCTATAATTAAGAGTGGAGATCTGTTTTTTTATCCATGTCATTCAGTCTTCCCTCTTGCATTTAGTTAAGCAATATTATCCTAAGGGGAGGGCATTCTCAAGAAGTTATTGTCAGGGGCGGTGTCAGAAAGCACGAGGTGAAGCTACCCTTTCTCTTTTCCTGTTACAGAATCATGAACTCTGCTTCCCTTTTCAGCTGCCCTGACCTATTCTTGTTTTGTGTCTCTTGTAGGCGATTGTCCTCGCTCACTGGCTCCTGACTGTCTGGTGAGTAACACAGACCAATCCCAGTTTAAGTAAGAAGTATATGGTATTGCAGTAATGATGCAGCTTGCCTTTGACGTTCATTGCTTGCAAGCAAGCATGCCACTTGTGAAGAACTGGTACCAAGAACTCCAGATCAGTTGATCCTTCTATAGACCTAGTTTTCATCTTGCAGATGTAATTATTACGAATCTAGTGAAGGAATGGGCAATCTATCTACACAAGAATAATCCACACTAGGCCTTGTCCTCCTCCACAGCAGATACACGTAGTCTATGATATGTAAACATAGCGTATAATATAAGCTTATTGGAAACCAAGGTATTCCTTCCTATTGTTTGCTTTTAAAATCATACTAAAAGTTTGCTCTTGGATCTAACTTATAAGTGTTACTTTGTTTAGATTTTTGCTTGTGTCTGAGTATTTTGTTTGTGGTGTGTATATACTGACAAGCTGCCTCCCTGATGCATACTGCTAATTTTTAGGTTTTGGCCGACACATGTTGACACTAACGGAATGTTGTGGCCAATACAAGTTGTCAAACCCATTTTGGCAGCCATGTCGCAAGCATAGATTACTGGGTCACTATTGTGGTGGTTGAGGTCTATTACTACTTCCGTACCCTGGCATGACCTACCATGGCACTGCAAACTGAACACCAAGGCAACCCTTGAAGCGCTCGACCCTCAGGGGATGCAAAATGCGCAGTCGAAGGCTTTTCACACAGCTCGTGTCAGGTGTAAAAACTTGGAGCTAAACAGGTTCTGTAACCAACACTACAGGGAAAATGGGCAAACACATGGGGCTTGGACTAATCTCACAGGGGCAGGCTCTCTGTGATTTGGTGTAAGCCGAGGGATCTGTCAGTGGCCCATAGGCCGGTCCTTCAATGCGCAAGTCACTGGTAACCTCAACCATATCTTTTCCAAAAGACCCCAGTGTCAGCACATGTTCAGTGGTGCATGACTTACCTGAGTGTTGCAGCAGCAAGGTCTCCAGCATGAGGCCCTCCTTCCTGAGTGCTTGTGCCATGACCCTGCTTCCTCCAAGGTTGTGTGGGAGCTTCGTGCAGACAGTGATGCCAGCTGATGTGGCTGCAGGCTCCACCAGGGGTACATGCCCAAAGCATATGCCCCTCTCCCAAACAATTGAAGAGCCCACACTCATGTGCCGGAGAGTCTTTGAAAATTCTGCTTTTACCGACACAGGATGTCTGTCGTTTATATACTTCTGAAGCTAAGTATGCGGCAATGCTCCCATTCTTGGTTAGTGCAGAGCTCTGTTAATGGTTCAGACAGCAGTCGTATGGGAGACTAATACCAGCCCTCAGGTCAGCTCCTGCTCTGCTCACCTGATTCCTCCTTGGGTGCTGCGCACGGATGGTGATTTAACATTAATCAGGGAGAGCCCTGTTCAGCTGCAACAACACGCCCATGCAATTCCTTTTATCCCTTCCACTCGGGCACAATGGCTGGGCTCCTCGGGGCAGCCTCCACCTTCAGATTTTTTTTCTCTCCTATCTCTTCTCACAGAAGGCCCAGGAGACGGGAGGGCGAGAAGGCACGGACAACGGGAGGGCGGGGGAGAGAAGGCACAGACAACGGGAGGGAGGGAGGGGAACAAGGCACGACAACTGGAGGGAGGGGGTAGTAAAGAAGGCACCAAAGCATGTCGTGCCTGCAGTAGGAGAACCTCATTAAATAAAATAGTGCTCACAGCCTAAATAACACGTAGCTTGTAACTACCGAAGTAATGGGGCCAGTCGCCATTGGAGGTGACAAATGAAGAAGAGGCGGCACTAAGGAAGGACTAACCAGCCTGTCGATGAATCAAAAGCCAGCATTTAGGACGGACAATGACACAAGCCAATGGTAAATATGGGTGAATAGTGGGCAGGGCTTCTATTCCATACTCCTCTACAATAAGTCTCGCAGAGCAGCGCATGTGCGCTGGCTCTAGGAGGGGGCCGCTGTCTTCATCTCCCCACACCTTCCATCAAGTGTAACATTGGTGTGCAGGAATAGGACAAGAAGCAGACCTTTGTTTTATTAAAAAATAATACTGCATAACTAAAACAGCCTTACCTCTGTCCTCCCACACTGTCTGATGCAAAACTCAAAGATGGGAAATGGCAGCAATACACTTTGCCAGTCTGATGAGGTTGTCCTCCGCCTTGATCTGGTGTCATGTTGTACCAAGGACGATCACAAATGGATCCCGCTGGCCTCACAGTCGCACACTTGCGTACAAAATGCTAGCATTCACCATTTTACCACCCTGTGCACACACGCCTCACTTGGTAATATCAGCGCTGATTCGGAGACACACATGGTAGCCAAAACTTACCTGAGGCTTGTAGGCATCTCGCTCTTCAAGGACTGGAAAAAGGCATGCGCTGTACTACAGATCACAAAAACAGTGTGCTGTCACCACCACACTATGATTATGTCCTGAGACATGGATGGTAGTCCAGTGACCGAGGAAGGCCCAGTTGGTGTGCTCCTCCAGGCCACACAGCCATGCTCTGGGTCTTGGTGCCTTCACATGACCTACCATGCATGCGTAATTCTCATGTGCACTGGGTGCAACAAAATCTGAAATAAAAGTGAAAACTAAAGTTGAGCTACTCGGCACTAGGGTGCACAACTGTAAAAATATGCAGGGGACATTCCTGACTCAAAACTTGTACATTTGAAGCTTGTTTTTTGTTGTTGATGCATTTATACAAAGGGAGGCTGTATATTGCATTTTGCGTGTGCACAGTGAATGCTTGTGTAGTCTAGTGGATACGTACACTTGCTGGCAAGCTTCATTTCATATATATGCATTCTGTCTTGACTGCTGTCATGCAGATCTTCCAAACCCACCTGGGCTCCCAAAGTTCCTGAGACATAGGGCATGATTACAACCTTGACGGATATCCCATCCACAGAAATATAAATTCCATTATATCCAGTGGGTATAATGTTTCGGCAGATGGGATATCTGTCCCCGTTGAGACGGAGTAACCCACCTGCAAGATGCGTGCAGTGTTCAGCCTTTGGACTTTTTCATGTGTTCGTTTAATGAGATGAAATAATGGGAACCAGGACTACAACTTCCAGAATGCAGTATGTTTTTTGAGTAAATCCTTCAAGTGTAGCACTAGGTTCTGGTCACAAATAAATTGGCAATGGCCATCATGTGGTAAGGGCAGTCAGCAAGGTAAATTGAAAGATAAGATGATGAAGGCACAATTGTGGCTAAAGCCCAGGTATTCGTGAAAGGTAAATGTTACTTAAGATCTTCCATCGAGGACTATTCCTTTCGGAGTTTTTTTAAGCTCCGGTTAGGAATTTAAACCCAGTGGCACATCCAGTACCTGAGCTCTATAGTACGAAGTACGTGATTTAGATCTTAGGCGTCTCCATCCTTGAGACCAACTAAAAAGTCAGCTGCAATTTCCTAAAGCTAAACATGTAAACTATACCTGCGTAGGAAAATGCAATTCGTATATACATTAAATGTACATTAGCAATTTTTTTTTTAACCCTGTCCCAGTATAACCTCACTCATGAACAGTCATTGGGATCATTTAAATTAATCAAAATTAGAATGCAGTTTCCCAGCAATCCATGTTAGATTCTCCAACCAGTCCTTTTCACACAATCTACATTTGCAGTCTGCCTTTCCTATACCTATCCATGAGCCAGGTATCCTCGCTTTTATGCTATAAATTTACGCCGGTCCTGCGTTTCCTCAAAGAGGAGGATATGGGGGCAAAACTTTCAAATCGATACATTTAACATAGTTGGTACCTGTGGTTTTACTCCTTAGTGTATATGCAGCCTCGGCCTTTGGCCTTTTGACTTGGAATTGCTTTTTAATTGATGATCAGTTTACATTTTACTCAAAAGGTTTGTTATTTAACAGAATTACAATGTCTACTTTATCTACCCAGTTGCTTAATTTTGTGTCCTGCATTGATCGACCACATGTCAGGATTATTATTGTGGCAGCGCTTGCACGTCGATCCCAAGAGTGGATCATCTGTGTCATGTAGAATGTCCTTTGTCTCACTGAAACATGGAATACGTGCTACAACATTTGTAGATAAGATGGCGAGCTCTGGTTTAATTTGCTAAAACAGAGTTGATTTCCTCAATTAAGGAGCATGTGTTCATATCTCTGCCTTATCTTTCACTAGAGTAATTGCACTACCTAAGAACTAGGCAGGAGCAGCATGAACTAAGGCTGGAACGAAAGTTTGTTTATAAGCTCGGCAGCATTGCAAAACGAACAGCCATTGTACGGCACTTAAAAGTTTAAAAAAAAATTTAAATGTATTAATTGGCTGCTGTTTCAATAGAATGTTTCCTCACAGTAACACAAGAGATCCCGGACCGGTTGCAGTTACTTGTGGAATCCAAGTAACATTACTTGGCTACCACTTCTAGAGTACTACCCTGCCTCTCCGCCTTTACGTTATCTTTCCGATGCATCCTGAGTTACCAAGTATCGTGCCCTTTGGTCGCTAAATTGATTTGTTTGGGAAAATCAATCTTCTGGTCATTCATGACACAACCATTAAGTGAAACTGATAGAGAGCTTGAGTGTGCTCAAAGAAGATCATTTGTCACCGTGGTACAACTCAGAGATGTGATCCTGCTCAAGGCTTAATCAAGTAAGAAATATGGACATTGAATTAGATGGGGATGAGTAGACATTATTGCTTCATTGCACTGAGACACAATCCTTTCACTGAAACATTTGGTGCTGTTTATAATACTACATTTCCAATCGGATGTGTATATATATGTTGTATCCGTCTTAGCAGGGCCAGAGGGAGACCCAATTCGTCCAACATTGCCTGCAGCTTTGATTTGCTGTGTTGAAGGTCGTGGCCAAATAAACAAAACCTTAGTATACCATGAGACTGTGTTTCAAACGAGATTTGTATGCAGCATATGCGAGATCCATGAGTTAATATATGCAGAAGCAATTGCTTCTTCTGTACACTTGTCATCTATCTTTTCCCCCTCATTTTTGTTGATTTCTCTTTTTGGGAGAATACTGCTCTTTGCCACTGTAGAGACTTCACTTTTACTGTGATTCAAATTGGTCAACTTTAGGTTGTGAGCGTCTACAGAAAAATGTTTTCTCTGAGGAGTGTCTCCTGTGGTGTACTTTTCCTGTGAACCTTGAGCCAGCACCCTAAGTTTGATTCTATGAGTATACATGAAACAATACTATTCCGTATCCCAACAAAGGTAACATGAACCGTGGTGCACACTCTGTGCAGTTGCTGTCTTTGTGATTGGTTGAGCCACATAGGGTATGCAAGCTTCATACTTCAGGGATGGCGTTTAGCCCATCCACCATATTTTTAATTGTCGTCTGTTTTTTTTTTTTAGTTTGGTGCTAGTGAAAACCAAGTTCTTCTGCGATGGTATTTCAGTGCTCCCATCTGACCGTGCTTATAAGTCGGGCATTCAAAGCTATTTTCTATCTTCCGTTTCCCATTGCAAAGTTGCTGTGTATACAATCAAACATCTGCTGTGAATAGTCACAAAAGTAAACAAAAGTAAACTAATAAAAAAGTTTAACAGGCTGGCACTGTAGAAGAATGTAAAATTGTTCTTTTGAAAGTAGCAAACCCGTATAATATACATTAAATTGCCCACATCATTAACATCAAATATAGGTCCACCGCTGAATATAAAACCTGCTATGGTTAATGCATACAGAATATAGTGCGCTTCTAGGATTGCCATTTCCAAATATATAAAAACAGCCTTTCTAGGGTTTGTTTTTATTTATCTAATCATGGTCTTATGGTATTTGTGAAATGTGTTTTTTCGGTTTGATGAATGTTCCTTGTGTGTAAATTGAGTGATTTGGCAATCCCAAAAGTGACATGCTGGTTCTTATGATATAGACGGGTAATGAATCAAAGTGCTGCCATATGTATGATTACACCAGAGAGGCAAAACATGAAAGGGCCTTGCACCATGCAGGATTGTATTAATAACCTATGGGGATCATTCCAATGAAGGAAAGGTTATAATGGTGATGGAGACAATAGTCTTCTAACATCCACTGGAAGACACTTTCCAAGAGCTGAATCGGCATTGATGCTCCACTGCATGTGATTTCCTCCACAGAATTGGTTATTGAGTAGACATGAACAGGCCTGCCAAGTACCACGCATCAGGCGTGATACTAACGCATTTCAGTGTGGTGGTCTGTATCACTACACTGAAATGTATTGTCACGCATTTGCCTCAAGCTGTCTGCAGCGGGGCTGCTATTTGGCACCCCCAGTCTCCACTGACTGCCAAAGCTCTTAGCTTGGGGGCTGGCTCAGTTCCCAGCTGGCTACAATGTAATGTTTCACCCGATACCGCGCATTCACTGAGGTAACGTCATGAGTCTGTCCCATGAGTAAATTTGCTCAAACACCATAGGCCATGGGCGGGCGTGGCTGTGCGGCATAGTTTCAGTTCTTTTGCAGCCAGAAGGCTTTGGGCCTGCCGCTGCAGGTCTCAAAATGCAGCCCAGCCGGCGTAATGATTCAGCCGTGGTGGTGGTGGATGAGCATGACTGCTGCCTCAGCTGCCGCCTGCAGTCCAGTCGGTCGGAGACTGAGGAGTGTCTGATCCAGACTGCGGCCACGGCGCTGCCCTGGACTGTGCCAGGGCAATCGTTGCACCTGCACCATCAATGGGGTCAGCGCTGACACAGAGTAAGCAAAGTGTTTCTTTTCGTCTTCTGGACCTGCAGGCATTTTGGCAACTTGCACCCTGCACGCCCCCTTTAAACTATAAATCCCCGTGCACACCAACCCGCCTTCCTTCTCTCTTCAAATCCTCCTGCACTTGAAATTGCAGTGCAAAGTTGTTTGGACGTGCATCAGTCAGTGCAGCATTGTTGGCGGAAGAGTAAACCTTTCTAACTCTGGGTGGGAGTAAAGTATGCTTCCGCCCCCACACAACAGAAGCAGCACGTACAGCAGCAGTGCAAAACTGTGTGTGGGAAACGCATGTCCCTCACTACCACCCACACGCTGCCAAGTCGATTTCATACTCACTAGTCAAAATGATTGGCGCCACCCTCTCTTGTTCTAATATCAGCATCACGATCCCACAGCTATCACAGCAAAAACACGCACTTAAATCGGGAATGGATGCAATTTAATAAAGAAGTGAAATAGTCCAAAAGAAACAATCACACACTGTTTCCAAGCATGCTTATTGTTGACGTTTTCTTGAGTCCACAGAGCATGGGCTTCGGCTGCTGGATGTACTGTTTTGTGCAGGCCACGTCTGCCCTTTCTCCTCTGTGTACCCACGCTGATTCATTGTTGGTTCTGCATTAATTCACTGCTTGTCCCACTTATGCTTTCAATTCTGATCTTTACCGTGAGCTGTATTGTATCCTGCTGCGTATTAAAATGCGGTCTATAGTGGCATAGCTGCTAAGGTTTCAGATTGCTATGTGCGACAGTTTCGTATTGTAATTATGAAAATGTCACACATGGCGATCTGAAACCTTGGCAGCTATGCATGAAGTCCGATTCCCCTCAGTACCACTGAAGCAACCATCAGTCCACTCCTTTATTTTCTAGCCCCATATTTGTTTTTAAGAAGAAAAAGGCAGCCCTTCCAAGGGCCTGCAGGAATGGGGGATTACTCCTGGAACTCGCAGCAGAGTAAACCCTACCAGTGTTGTCTTGTGCTCCCATTTCCAGCCTGTACATGGCTCATGGCCCTTACATGGTCTCAAGCATGAACACTGCATTCTCAGTATTCTTGTATTGTGTGAAGGCATTTTGTGGTCTATTTTTTTTTTTTTTTTAAACACTAGTCTCAGCTGTTTTGCCAATTTCCTGAATGATTGATACAATGGCCCAACATGGTCTCACGCTTAGGCCTGCCTTTTCAGTATGTTTGTCCAATGTTTCTTCAAACATGCTCTTTTTATGGCCTCGCTTGACAGCACTGCTGTCGCCAGACAATTATGTGATCATCACTAGAGAGGGGCTTCGACTCCATCCACATGTTGGAGTGCATGTTTTGATTGGGCAGAAGTTGTGTGCTTTCACAATAAGTGCTTGCCACCTAGCAGCTGTGTTCATTTTGTTTATTTATCAAACTACCTAAGCTTGCACTTTCTGGGGCAGACACATGACATTGAAATGTTAATAATGTGTCTTAGATAACTAGATAATTTATGGTTTTTTTTTTCTCTGGCAGCTCCACAGATTGTAGGAGGGCAGTCATTAACCTACATGAATTTATTGTTTGGTCTGGTTTGACAGTGCAACTGTTACCTGAACTTTAAACCTACACCAATATTATTCTACAATTCTTTGCTTCCACACACATACAAATGTATTTCCATGCTATTTACCTGCAGTGCTTTACATTACCATACAACAATCCCTTGAAGCCAGACCTGTTGGCATTGCCAATGGTTGTTGAAATTGTCATTTGCACTTTTTTTTGTAACCACTCCGCTATGGCCTGTAATGTGGGGCATTTAGCAGCCCTTTCATGAAAGCACTCCTATTCCATACTGCACAGTCTAGTTCTGGTAAAAACAAGTATTGGTTTCACTAACTAGAGAGCTGTTGACATTGCCATTGCTTGTTGAAAATGTCATTTGCACTTTTTCTTTCTAACCACTCCCCTGAGGTCTGTAATGTGGGGCATTTATAGGCTTTCCTGTTTTCAGTTTCTATTTTTGGTAAATTCTGGTGGGGTTTTTTCAGTGTTTTCAATATCTTAAAAAACAGTTGTTATCAGTGGTTACACATTTTTGCGCCACTAAAAGCAACAGAAAGTGTTTTTCTGGTGTTTATGGAATGTTTTGCTTTTATTATTGCTTGCTTATTGCACTGAAAGAACATGGTATATAGACAGTGTACTTATAGTGTATAAGAGGTCCAAATAGAGTTTTGCAAATTAATCTTATTGTAGTAAACTATACAATACTTCTTGAGTGTGTCTTTGGGTCATGTGCGCTCGCCCTTTCCTTCCTATGTAAACTTCTGTGAAAAGGCCCTCTCAGCATTCATAGCCCCTTGGGCTGAGAACCATCAGCTAAGGGACACATTTGGAATGACTCTTTCTTTGATGTCACATAAAGCACAAAATGATAAATATTTGCGTTGTAGTTCCTGTGCATAAGAAAACAGTGCACCAGAATAGACTAAAAAGTCAATAGCATCCCTCATTAACTCTGAAGATTGTAAAGATGCTTTCAGCATACCATCTAACAAGTGGCAAGGATCTCCTACAGGTAATCATTTCAGCTCGGGTATCAATTTTGACAGGTCATCACACAACTTTTTTATATACGTAGCTGAATCACTGCAAATACAAACAGTATCACTCCAATCTTTGTTGAACTTGGAAAGAACCTTTTTTGCAGAGCATTACAAGTGACAATGCGTTCCATGTTTTCCAAAAGTCTGGTGTCATGTTTTCACCACTATCCCAGATGCTTGATGATATATATACTTGTCACTATACCTTGCATTGAATGTTTAAAGCCTGAGGTGTCGGCAATTCACCTACTATCTATACTGACCCACTAGAAACTATGGTCTGATGTGTTAAGGGTTTTTACCCATTCTCTGTGGGTAAATATGATGACACATATTAGGAAAGATTTTTATGAAACCAGCCATTTTACCTATCAATGAAATAATCAAATGCAGCCAAAATATCAAATATGAGTTTGATATTTCCTGATTCTCTATAGTTTATAAAATGATTAAACTAGACCTAAAACATGAAACTAAACTCTGCATCTTTAGACCAAAGGCCACAAAACCGAAAAAAGTAAAAGGAAGAAGAAACAATATTTTAGTGGCATCCCTAAAGAACAAAACTCAAGCAGAGCAATGTTAGCCAGTCTTTCTTACTGCTAGCTTGTATAACAAAGTTACATTGTATTGACCCCTTCAGGAAGAAAAAAATGACACTTTCACTCTCTTTTTCCTTTCTTTGAATGGCATTTAGTTTGTGGTTGTCCAGGTGTTTTTTCAGTGTTTATATGTTTTCACCAGTGAGGGCTATTTTTCTTTCAGTGGGGTTTTATCAGTTATTATAGGTTTAAACGTAAAACCCTACAGCCTAGGCATTTAGCAGCCCTTTCATGAAAGCACTCCTATTCCATACTGCACAGTCTAGTTCTGGTAAAAACAAGTATTGGTTTCCCTAACTAGAGAGCTGTTGGCTTTGCCATTGCTTGTTTTCTTTACTGTAGTTTAGTGTTCCAAAAAAGCAGCACTTTATAATGGTAAACTAATGTCCAAGTATAACAAAATTGAAAGATGGCCGCCCCTGTGTTGCATGCACATGCCAACATATTCAAATGATATTAAAGCCCATTGACAGATAGGAACCACTTGAAGAGACTGCAGAGGGGTGCTGCGCACTGCAAGCAGGAGTAAGGGCCCAGTGTCAGTGTCTGGGGAGCTGCGGGGTCCTCTCATACTTTCACAAAAAAAAGGATGCATTGGCCCGCAAGTTCCTGTCACCAAAGGGGACTACTTTTGTGGCAGATGTGTACATTGTGCATACGAAAGGCAGATTCTCAGAACGAGGAGCCATTGGTTGTAGTGAGCTGACCAGTAGAATAAGAGCAGTTTATGTATCTATGTATTTTTAAAAGGTTTGTTTGGAAAAATAAAAGCCCCTCCCCCAAAGCGTCTTGTGTTGGGGGAGGGGTGGGGCAGAGAGGTGGGCGCCTCCCTTCTGCTCGCCCACCAATTATTTAGTACTCCTCAAAGCATGCTCAGGGTCGTCCCCATAAAATAGTACCCAGCAGGCCATCCTCAGATTTTCCATCCTTCACACAGCGCAATCTTCATAGGTTTGACAAATCCCCTTCGAGTGCTATTGGGTTCGGTGTACACAGTTTTCCTTTTTACTTGATCACTGCATGGGCCTGGAGAAGAAAACTTCCCATCACCCAAGAGAAGGCCAAATATTGCATTGTTTTTCAGATTCCTCTATCCCCTCCACCTAAACACCCCATGTTATTTCATTTGGAGAAAGGTTAAAGTTCCTGTCACCAAAGGGGACTATTTTTGTAGCAGATGTGTACATTGTGCATTCGAAAGCCTGACTTAGAATGGCTGAAGTTGACCAGTAGAATAAGAGCAGTTTTGGAAATGGTTACAGATGGAGAGTCTCCATGAACGAGAGGGATATAACAATTGTAAGCTGCACTCAAAAATATGATCAAATAACCAAAAAGCACCATGGAGCCCAAAGCCATGAAAGACACAAAGGCATACGTAACCATAAAATCAAGGCCAGAGGTATTCGAGGTACAGCACTCTGAAGCAGCAACGAGCAACCATTATGCTTTCAAATGTGGCATGCTTACTCATAGGACGCAAGCAGAAAAAGGTGCTTAAAATAGGCTTGATCTAGCACCTATGTACAAACAGTGACACATTATCACCACCTTAAATAGCTTCTCCTAGAAATACTTCTGGATTCACATAATGGAGATTGATGCAACAGTGCCAGACGAGCAAGAGCTAGACCTCGATAATTGGTCAAAGCGTACCTCCGTACCCAGTCCAAAAAAATGCAAAATGTAAGGGACAGAAAATCTGTCCGAACTTACCCGTACACTCTTAAGACTACTCAATAAGGGGAATGGCTGCACACTGAAGCGGCTCCTCAGCCCTCGCTGCCTAACTGCCCAGTAATCCTGCTCTGGTGCTCTCAAACTGCCCCGATCTGCTATACGATCGCCTAAAGATCCTCTAGGCGTCCTCCGATCGGGCCCTATCACCTGCTGAGCCCCCTCGAGCAGCGGCACCCGAGTCCCGAGAAAGACCTCATCGCGGCCCAAGATGGCGGCCGCGAGTCCTTGAAGAGCCGCCTCCAAGACCGGGGCCGCTCCGGCTGCTGTGGGACCCTCATTGCATGCGTACAACTCTGTTGAGTCTTCCGGAGGCGACACTCTATCCTCAGCGCCCGCCCACGCCTCGCTGGCCCCTCCGGTTGACGAACGGCGAGTGAAACAGTGGGCCCCCCCAGCCGCCCGGCTTCAACGCCTACGCGAGTCCCCGGCTTGGGCCTACTGCCGGGGACCGCCTCAAAACTGACGGTGGCACTCTCCATTTCTCCACTCAAAAACGCAGCGAACGGACATACGACCCCCCCCGGCTCCTGCTGGAGTCTTCCCCCTGAGAGCTGTAGAGGACGTCAGCAGAGCTGCTCGGGAACCTTTCTCTGTCCCTTGAGGTGTGGGGCGGCGCCAGCTTGCATGCAGTGGGACGAAGGGACTGAGACCGACGGAGCCCAGGCCTTTAGTGAGTGCAGGCCAACTCTCGCTCTGCTTCCAGGAAATTTGTGTGGGCACACGTTCGCCACCACTCCCTACTGGACGCGCCTAAGCATAGACAATAACGCTGCCTCCAAGTGTCCCTTCCTGGGCTACCCGGACCCCGTTGAGGCGCTCCCAAGGGGTTTCCCCCCTGCTTTGATGTGTTGCGACTGGCTCCTCCTCTGTGACTCGGCTGCCCTAGAAGCTCTCATTGCTCCTCGCCGTACACCTGGGATCCTGAGAGCCTGTCCGTGGCCCCCTGTGTGTGACCATCGTTTGGGGAGCGGCGGGGCTTGAAGAGACCCGCAGAACAGACGGGGCACGCTGATCCTGGTCCAGGGGCCCGCCCGGACTGCTGGTGATAGCCCGGACGGCGTAAAGCTCTCGCACGGAGGTGCCTGGCCCTCTCGGAATCGCTGTGCCGCATCGGAAATCCAACCAGGGGCGGACGCCACAATACCCTGAATCCTACTCGGAGGGGCGGCTGACAATACTGCAAGAATTGTTCCTGACCCCCACATTCTATCCTTCTGCAACCGATCGTCCTCGCCCCCTGAGGCCCGTTGGACCCACGATCTCTCCCGAGACGTAAACCTTAAACGACGTGGAGAACGCTTTTCCTCCTCCCTACGACTGGTGAGGGACCCCTCTCCACGCAGTGCGCCTCTCTAAACAGCACCAGTACACCCTCCTGATAGACCTCCACTCCAAGATGGCCTCTAACAGGGGAAATCGGCCCCCCAACCAAAAACAAATCAAACTATTGTGGGGCTCCAAGGGAGAGCCTGAAGACACTGCCCCTGATGCACTATCTAAGACAGCCTTCCCCCTCCTCCAACAAGGCCCCCCACTCTCGACGATGTCATGGAGGCTATCGCTGGAGTCCGGTCCTCTTTAGAGACCCGTATTGACTCTGTGAACCTAGAGGTGACACTGCTACGGGCGGACCTCCGCAAAATGGATACCAAAGTAAAAGATATCGAAGTCAAGACCCTGGCGCTAGTCGATGACACCTCCACACTACAGCAGCAAGTCACCCAACTCCAGAAGCAACAACAACAAATGGAGACGCTCCTCGACGATTATGAAGGTCGCGCAAGACGCAACAACCTCTGCATCCTAGGTGTCCCGGAGCTCCTTGAGGAGCCGGCTGCCGACCTCTTTGTAGAGAAACTGGTGCTCCAGCACCTCCAGCCAAAACATCTCTCCAATTATTTCTCCATAGAAAGGGCACATAGGGTTCCCAGGGGCAAACTGAAACCTGGGGCTCCCCCCCGCCCTATCGTCGCCCGGGTCTTTAACTTTAGCAACCGGGATGTCATCCTTCAAGCAGCGCGAGATGGACCACCATTGCGAATTGACAACCCACAGATCATGCTCTTCCCGGATTTCACCGTGAAAGTGCAGGCTCGTCGGCGCAGCTTCTTGGAGGTGAAGAAGGCACTCCGTGCGCAATCCATCAAATACTCAATGCTGTTTCCAGCGAGATTGCGAATTGAATCGGAAGGCAAGCCCTGGTTCTTTGAATCCCCTGCTGAAGTATGGGACTGGCTTGAGAGGTGGCGTCAGTCCGCGACCACCCAGAATAGGCGCAGGAAATCCGCAGATCGCACGGAGGCCGAGATGCAACCTGGCAGTCAAGATCTATTTACAGACAACACGCAGGGTGAGCAGTGATGTATGAGGACAGTACTTCTCGAACAGCTGCAGCGCTCTAGCTCTCAACCGTCTGCAATTGCCACGACAGTTATGCTGCTCCTGTTTGACCAGAGACCCCATATTGACCCATCGACGAGGGATCCGCCCATGCTTTGGTTCACTGTATTGCCTACACCGCTGCAGCTGCCTGTACGGACCAGGGCCACACCTTACTACTGGGTCTACTCCTTACGGATGTGTTCTCATTCAATCCTCAAGCTTCCGGATATTCCTTCAGGTCACTGATGTGAACCTAATCTTGTGACCCGGTGATCCTCCTCTCCGGGGAAAACCCCATCCTGCAGTCCGCAGCCCATCCAGATCCACGCATATCCTTTCATTGGTCCAGATGTACCTCTACAATTTGTCTGACTGTTTGCTTAGTGGCCCGATGAACGGTATTAACTGAGCAGGTGAATTTGTGGCATAACAAACTCACCCATCTGGCACTCCTGAGTAAAGGTATTTTTTGACCCCATGGGTGAACTGTTGTAGAGTGGGATGGAGATGAACAACATGCCTAACCTGGGGAAGCAACGTTGCAGACTTGGACCTCCCTCACCTTATTGATAGTAATATACTGTTTACATACATGGGGCAGCGCATCCGGACGCAGTCAAACTGCCTACAGTGTAATGAGAGGGGGCTCTAGCGTGGGCCGACCTGGGCCTAATGGTTAATTTCTAATATGTGAATGCTATTACTGTTATAAGACGTTTTCATTGCACCAGATGATATCATCCGTTCAATAGCTAGCGGGGGCACCCACGGCTCTCCACGTACCCCATCAATGTTTGGGAGGGCGACAGGCACTCTGCCTAGTTGGGGTGTGGATAGTTTCAAGTCCGCGGGCAGGGGTGCAGGGAGGGGGGCGGAAGGGGGGGAAATGAGAAGGGGGGAGGGTAAGGGGGAGAGGGGGGTAGTTGAGAAGTTTACCAAGTCAATGCTATGGTTTTTGGCTTTGTTTTTGTTTGTATATTGCAGAGAATCTATGACCATGGAACGTACTATGCAGCGATACACGCCGTCACGGCACAGTCCACACTCCCTACCAGACAATACCGGCTCCCTCCTTAGAGAGAGATGGGTGTTGGAGAACCTGGCTCTGACTTTGCTGCTATTTCTGACTTATTTCCTGTTTCCACGCCACACTGGTGTCTCTGATGAGGGCCTCCCTACACAACGTTTGACACCTTCACAAAGCACCCAATACCCAGCGGTCGGCCACGCCCGGTCCCTCCCTAAACCCGCTATGGGCATACCTGAGACAGCCATTTTCTATAAGGCACAACTGGTGCCCCAAGACCACTAATCCGCACACACCCTCCGTCCTTTGAGCCACCATGACACCCCCATCAACGACATCTCTCTCACTCATGACGTGGAGTGTCAATGGCCTTGGCAATAGAATTAAAAGAGGGATAGTTATGCAATATCTTAAACGCCATGCTCCAGACTTGGTCCTCCTCCAAGAAACGCACCTGATGGGCAATGCATGACAAGCATTACACCGGGGAGGATATAAACTACTCGTACACGCAGGCTTCACCTCAGGATCTAGAGGGACAGGGATCCTGGTTCGGAAAAATGTTGCACTGACGTGTACAAAGAAGTGGGCCGACCCTCTGGGTCGTTTCGCAGTAATAGAGGCCACTTGGGAGGGCAAACCGCTGAATGTCATCTCAGTCTACATCCCTCCAGCCCTAGGCACAGCTGCATTGCAGGCCCTGCAACGCATAATGCTAGACCTCCCGCAAGGACCCCTAATTATTGGGGGCGACTTCAATATGACAATGAATGATGCCCAGGACCGACACCCCCAGCGGCCATCACACCGATCGGGTTCTGACTTCGCACAGACAATGGGGCTTGAGGACCTATGGCGTTCATCTCACCCGACTGCTTCTTATTTCACACACTATTCCAATGCCCACAACAGTAGCTCTCGTATAGACTATCTGTTTTCACCACTCACTGACCTAGAGTTCTTTCATCCTCCTAAAGGGCTTCCCAGAGGAATCTCGGATCACTCCCCACTCACAGTAGAATTCACACATCACCGCCAGAGACCCCGCGGCCCTATTATCATAACACCCTGGATCCTAAAAAACCCCGACATAAAAGGTAACTTGCTAGAACACACAGAATACTACTTCGCGGAAAATGTCGGCTCTGTGAAATCCGCTATAACTATGTGAGAGGCCTATAAGGCGGTACTTAAGGGTAGGGCACTATCTCTCAAAACTGGTTACATCCATAAGCAAAGCGAGCACCTGACACAGCAGAAACAGACCTTACCGCTCTAGAATCACTCCATAACGCAAATCCCACTGACGAGACGGCGGCCCGTCTCCGCGTGAAACAAACGGAATATAAAGCGTTGGCCTCTTAGAAGGCTCAGGCTAAGCTCCTGAAAACTCGCCACCGTGTCTACGAACTGGGAGACAGGGCTGGTAAACTATTGGCATGGCTGGAAAAACGCGACCAGGGATCCCGCTGGATCCCAGAGTTGACTATACCAGATCAACCCCCTATCACAGATCCAGGTGAAATAGCAGAGGCCTTCGCCGCCCATTTTGAGAAAATCTACACGGCCAAGGCACTATATAGTGCCGAAGAGTCTAAACTGCTCCTGAATGAGATGAGACTTCCTACTCTCTCCGACTCTGAAGTGCAGGACTTAGAGGCAGACCTCACCGCAGAAGAGGTTGGAAACGCCTTGTTTGCCGTTCAATCAGGTAAGGCTATGGGCCCCAACGGTGTCCCTATTGAGTTTTTAAAAGGCATGGCAGGCGAGATCCTCCAGCACCTTAAGGCAATGTTTGAGGAGAGCCGAGAGGTTGGATGCCTGCCACCAGACCAACGACTGGCATCAATAGTGGTCATTCGTAAACCTAATAAACCAACTAACGATTGCGGCTCCTACCGGCCAATCTCCCTCATTAACTCTGAGGCGAAGGTCCTGGCGAAGCTCCTCGCTACCAGGCTCATGACAGTCCTCCCCGCCTTGATATGAAACCCGACGTCTTCAGGCCATCCAAAATCAGGCGGCCCGCCTCATTCTTCGCCTTCCCAAATCTTCCCACATTACCCCCGCACTTAAGTCCCTTCATTGGCTCCCTGTGCACCTCAGATCTTTTTTTAAATTGGCCTGTCTGGCTTTTCGGGCGCACACCCACTCAGCTCCCCTCTTTATCAGTTCCATGATCACTCCTTACGTCCCTAGCCGCACCCTCCGTTCCTCTTCTCTCTCCCTTTTGCACGTCCCCCGCTTCCGCAAATCCAGAACGGGGGGCACCCGTTTTTCGGTTCTGGCCCCCCGGTTCTGTAATAGTCTTCCTCTCTTCATTCGTTCCATTCCCATTTATACCCATCTCCGTAAAGCCCTGAAAACATTCCTGTTTTCCCAGGCATTCCCCTGCTAGCTCCCTCGGATCCCCCTGTTGAGTCAGGTCTAGTCCCCAGCGCCAGGAAGCCGCTTGGCCGCAGTGCGCTTTATTAAGTTTCTTTTTCATTTCATTTCATTTCATTTCATTTCATTGATCCACGAAGATCAATCTGGCTTCCTGCCAGGCCGGAATACAGCGCTCAACCTCCGACGGGTTCATAACGTAATGTGTAGAATGCCACACCTTCAGGAAGACGCAGCTATCCTCTCCCTAGACGCTACACTCGCTTTTGATTCTATAGAATAGTCATACCTTTTCGCGGTACTACATAGCTATGGCTTTGGTCCCAAATTCATCCAGTGGATCCGACTGCTCTACACTGATCTCTGGGGTCGAGTCTATGTTAACGGACATACGTCCAGGCGATTTCCCCTACACAGAGGTACGAGACAGGGATGCCCTCTATCCCCTTTGTTGTTCGCACTCACTCTCGAACCTTTGGCCCACTGGGTCAGAACTGACAACTCCATTCGCGGCCTTCAATGGAATGACGACACGATTGACAAGATCTCGCTCAACGTGGACGACATCCTTGTATACGTCTCCTCCCCCAAATCCTCTATTAATAGTCTACTACACGTCATCACTAACTTTGGCAAGTATTCAGGTTTCTCCATTAACTGGTCCAAATCGATAATTTACACACTTCATGGCCCACCACCTCCCCTCCCACGAGGCTACTCAATTGAACTGGCCCGGGAGGTATTCAAATACCTCGGAATTTTCATCACCCCAGACCCAAAAATATTCTACGATCGCAACCTTAAAGGCCCACTTCAGAGACTTCATGATGACATTTCTCATTGGAGATCACTCCCTCTCTCTCCCCGGCAGAGAAGCCCTCTTTAAAATGTTAGCACTCCCTCGATTCTTATATGCCTTACAAAACTGTCCATTTCCCATACCCGATTCTTACTTCAACACGCTCGAAGGAGACCTCCGACTCTTCATATGGGACGGTGGCTCTCCCCGTATTGCTCTCCTCTCACTTACACAGGGGTGGTACGACGGAGGTATTGCCTTGCCGAACGTCCGACTCTACTATTGGGCTGCCCAACTGACCGCCACTAACACATGGATTTATGGCTCACCCACGAACTCGGCTTTTCACCTAGAACGGTACCAGACGGGCTGCGGGGGCTATCTGGAGGCCCTATATGGTAAACACTCTCGAGCCCGATATATAGGACCGATGTCCCACCAATCACAATCTGGCACCGAGCTAACAAACGACTTGGGTGGGCCGACACTCTTACGCTATCCACCCCACTATGGACCTCACATAAACTGGGCTCTCTCTGCCACTATCAGGGCTTTGACAGATGGGACACAATTGGCATCTCCACTTTAGGTGACATGCTCCACAAGGGCGAACTGCTGACGTTTGAGGAGCTCCAGAAGGCACATGACTTGGCCCAATCAGAAGCTTTCCGCTATCTCCAAATCAAACACGCCATACTTACCAATGTCCCTGATCTTTCTTCCCTTCCACAATCCTCGCCCCTAGAAGATAGACTCTTGTCAGAACCCCTTCAGGCCAAAGCAATATCGTACACCTACCGCAAACTTTGTAACAACATGCCCAATGCCTTCCAACTTCTGCGAGACAAATGGCAAAGCGACATCGGAGACTTAGACGAGGCAGAATGGCAGGCGGCATTGATGTCCCCGTGCGAATCAGCTATTAACCACAGATTTCGACTCATACAATTAAAGATACTACACAGAACATACATGTCCGCTCCCCTGCTGGCCAAGATTGGTAGACGCACATCTGACCTCTGTCTCCGTAACTGCAATCTGACTGGTACCTTCTACCACATTCTCTGGGAATGCCCGGTGATTCAAGACCTGTGGGAGCGAGCTGTTCGCAAAATGACCGACGCTCTAGGGAAGCCAGTCCCTCTGACTCCCAGGTGCGGACTCCTCAATATATGGGACCCCACAGACCTAACTGCAATGGAGCAACAGTGGGTAGCTCTGGGCTTCCTCTTACTGAAAAGGGAAATAGCAATGCAATGGGGCTCACCAACTAAACCACTTTTGATCAAATGGGTTGCTGCTATGGATGTGTGTATGTTGTCTGAAAAAACAGTCTATAAGATCAGGGGATGCCCTGGTGTCTGGGATAAAAAATGGGGGCAATGGAACGTTTATAGAGGTGAACTGTGTACTTCCCCCTCTACTGAGATGACATTGGCTGGACCCGGCTCCTCTCGACATCGTGCTGGCGATACACTGCTGTAACATACGTATTCTATGTCAAATATGTATTCTGTGACTAACTACTTGATACTACCTCTGCTTTTGTTTAATAAAATATTAAAAAAAAAAAAGACTACTCAATAAAACGCGCTCTCTAGAACTTCTTGAAGTCACAAGTGCCTGTGAAGAACTACTCAGCATGATCTAAATACAAAACAAGCAACAAACCGACAGCGTGGAAAAATACCTCCAGAGAAACTCTATCCCATAAATGAATTAAGCCTGGTGTGGGCAAAAATACTACTTATTTGAGAGTCTGAAACCAATCCAGACGAAATGGGGACACTTGATGTCGGTAAAGACAGGCGTCGTGCCACCTGATACAGAAGGGACCACTGACTTTAACAAGATCTGAAGTATCAGGCTGCTAGACAATTCTACGCAAAGAAAACTAAAACGAGGGAAAAACTGAATAAATATTTTATCCTAGGCAATGTATTCTGTTATTGGTTTCTTTGAATAATTGATCAGAGATAAATTGTTCCATGATGCACAGCTTATAGGATATGACACAAGTGGCATCTACTTGTTGGTCCCTTCATTTGATCAATTGTTAACATTTAGCATGTAAAGGATTTCTTTGGGAGCATCATTGTGTTACTTTGCACTGTGGAATGGCCACACCTTATATACGTGCATTGTTTAGGGTTTGCCACCGACAGGGTTTTCTTAGAGCGCGGTTTCAGCATTGCCTCCATATATCTTGCTTCTGTTTTTCAAGGGCATCATTTATTCCCTTTTAGATGGAACGTGTTAGCTAAAGAATTCTTGCCAGCAGTCTTAAATTAAATTATCTTTGCTGCTTGTGTTTTTCTTAGTTGTATAGTTCAATAAATGTGTATGCTAAGATGTCATGGGAGGTATACGGAAGATCTGTTTTAAGAATAACCAAAGTATTTACGTCTGTGCGTAAACCTTACCTCTTGTTGTTTTCAGATTCTCCAGTTTTCATGTAGAAGGGGGCCTATGCTAGAGATTTTTAGATGTGCAACTCAGTGAGTTTCTTGCCTTTGTGTCACTAGCACTATCCTAGCATACCCAAGTGTTATGCCTACAGTGCCCAAGTCTTTGGAGAAGCTTATTCATCGCCATCACAGTATGTTCATTCTGTTCAAGAGCCTGACTGATAAGCCCACGCTTTTCATTTCAAGATGTAGTTCTATGCTGGGTATGGATATGTAACATTTGCCAGAGCCTTCCTTTTTATCCCGTGAGTGAAGAATGATGTTGCTCGGACCTCTTTACTGTTTGTGCCCCAAATCATGATTTTAGTTTTCTTTGAATCATTTTAAAACTTTTTTTTACTTGAAAGAGGTCTCTGTTGGTGCAAGTAGTACCTGCAGCAAATAGGTTTCTGGCTAAGTTATAATCAGTGGAGGCTGGTAGGGAACTATGGTGGGGAGAAGGGGTTGGGGAAAAAAAGAAAGAAAAAAAAACTTACCTGGAGGTCGCCGTCGCAGCTGCTACTTCTCCTCCAGCAGGAAGAACCCTGCTCCCAGAATCCCCTGACCAATCACAAAACTGCCTTAAGCAGCATTGATTGGTCTGAGCGCCGTGGTTCAGCGCTCAGACAGGGGCTTGGAGGCTAGGCATGTTCTCCACTAAGGCTGTATAATACAGCCTGTAGAGAACATGCACAGTGCGCATGTCGGGTTGGCCCGCCCGAGACAACTGGTGAAAGCCTCGCGCACACTTTAGATGCAGACATCGCTCCTCCTCCGGCCGCGACGTCGGGGGGAGGCCGGCCCCGCCCCATCAACGGAACTGCACTGTAGTGCAACTGCAATAGTAAAAATAAAATGCCAATAATGGCCGGCTGTTATTATCGTTTGATTTGGTCTTTGCACTGCTTTAAAGCAGTGGGGCGACGATCCTCCGCCTTGGTGGAGGAGCGCCCCTGCTTATAATACATCAAAGAGGCTAGGCATTGTTGTTTTACCCTTTTCTATGAACATCTTCTGTGAAGCAGAGTAAGAGCTCTGTAAATACTTTGTTTACAAGCGAGAAAAAACTTGAAATGAGCACTTCCGTTAGAAAGATCTGATTATTCTGTTAATGTTTAGTGGCTGCCACTTGCAGAAGACAGGCAGGTATGAGGGAACCTCTGCCCCTCCACAGCAGCTCGTTTTCATGTCAGTGCAATCCTCCCTGGAGCTCTCTGCTGTGATCTTTGAGGCACATCACTTCCCAGCACCAGGCTCCACAGAAACCTCCCAAACTTGGTGACATTTTTGCAACCAGCCCTGGCACATTTTCACACCCTTCTGTGACTAGTTCTGTATTCATTTCCTCTTTCACATCCTTTGGACTCTGACACGTATGATGAAGCAGATTAAATCCTTGCAAACTGCAGTGATTACAAACTCTACCTGCACAGTATAAAACTTGCGTGCTTGGTTGGGGTCTACACTAACCTTTACTCCGTCTTCTCCCTTACAGGGGCTGCATGGCTTGGCTACCGCCGTCCTATGCCTGGGGGAACTTCACCGTGCTGGCACTTGGTGTTTGGGCCATTGCCCAGAGAGACTCCCTCGATGCTGTGATTCTGGTAAGTTGTGCTTTCTACAAGAGGTTGTGGTAGTGTGGACATGATGCTAATGGCAGGCGCTTGACTTCTCTTGAGAGGTTACTTGATAAACTGCCATTATACATTTCCTTCTCAAGTGGCTCTTAGAACTGAAGATTTCTTCTTCCGCTTAATAAATCCCTTCGAACCGGCCATGATTGGAGATTGGCCATTGCTTGCATTGGCCGATGTATGTTAGTGTGGGTTCACTGTTAGCGAAGATACCTGCGGAGAGATCCATCTATATATATATTCTGAATTTGAACACCATGGGCCTTATTATACATAAGGTGCATTTTCCATGGTTGCCAGTTGGCACACCTTTCAAAAGGTGCACCAGGCGTAAACCGGGACAGTGCACCATATTACAAAGAATGCACTGCCCCGAGGGCATCCGCAAACTTGCGCTGCCCAGGCAGCGCATTCAAGTGTAATACCAATCGGCTGCTTCAAAGCTGCTCCGTGTTTCACCGTGCAGGCAGCAACCCGCCTGTACTTCAAACCAGGATTGGAGATCCCCTGCAGGCCGGTGCAGTCAGTGACTGTACACGTCTGGAGGGGTGTGTCTGGGAGGGTTCATGAGACCCCCATTTCTCCCCTCCAGAGGGCTGCCTTTAGTGCATGTTTGCCTCTGTGCCCGCATGCATAATCTGGCTCAAAGGCAAAGCGATATGATCATTTACATGGGGCCACTGCGCATGCTCACATGGCATGACACACTGGCTATTATTTTTTACCATTCCAAGATGGCAAATTCCACTTGGAGTAGTAAATAAAAAAATGAATTTAAACATGTGCAAAATTGCTTTTTAGAAACCGAGTTGTTGGGCGGCAAATAACTGCTTCTGGCTATCAAAAATAAATTGTAATTTGGGGGGGAAAGGAGGAGGAAAAAAATAAAACCTAAAGTGGATTGCACTGGAGAAAGAGGAGGAGTATGTTGTGTGGGAGAAGTCAGTGGGTCAGGGTTGATCAATGGTGAGGCCTAAGGAATGGAAGGGACCTTAGAAATAAAAAAAAATTAAACTAAAAAGACTGGGTGCCCAAGTAACTTGGAACAGTGCAAAATATTCTCCACAAAGTTACACTCGCATGGTACTGAATGCGGTGTTGTGAAATGATGCAAGTTATATTTTTATTTGGCCTGCACAATTGCAAACCTGTATTTATGCTAAATTACACCTGTTTTTAGACTGAGATTTACATATATTATACAAAAACGTTTAATCTTTATAATCTATTTGGTGCAGTCTTCACACATGGTGGAGATTTGCTACTTAACTAGTTACTTTATTGAATTCTGGAAGTAGTGCTGCTAAGAGAAATACAGAGCTGTCAAAAAGGCCATGTGAGAGAACTCCAGTCCTCCACTATCAATTTTTAAAATGAGGGCGATTTCTTCCCTATATACTATTGTCAATTGCAGGCCTTTTTACTGGCAATTTATTTGCATGATGTGGTGGGTACAGGTTCCTGGCTCTAAGCGGGTAAGCCTCAGAGTTGATTCAGATACTGGGAAGCGTTTACTGGAGAGCAGTGGGGGAAGAGTCTGTAATGGCTACTAGACTGAGTAATTGACTGTGTTTTGTTTACAGTTTTTGGTGGGGCTCTCGCTGACAATCCTGACGGATATCATCCACTTTGCTGTGCTTTATGCGGCTTCGAGTAATGCGGCGGAGCAGGGACATGTAGAGGACTTCTTCCGATTCAGTGCTGGCATGGCAATCCTCAGCCTCATCCTCAAACCCCTTTCCTGCTTCCTTGTGTATTTCATGTACCGAGAGCGTGGAGGAGAACACAACCTCAACTTTGGTGAGTGGCAGAGATCTGGGAGCCAAAACTGTGTGAGGATAAAATAGACTGCATGTGCAGGTTGGAAGTCAAACTGGGCAGAAGCCCTCCAAAAGGAGTGTAGGTTCTTATCAGATATCTGGGTTCATCCAATGACCGCCCTTGCTAGGGTCCCCATTAGCAAAAGACACACAATTGATGAATGGAATGCAGTACAAATCAAAACATTCACCCCCAGTCATGAGATCTGGGTTAAATCCCTCATTCTTTTGCTCACCATGCCACCCCAGTTTAGACCTGGCGATCTGCAAAACAGTCTTGTCCCTGTGCCTCGTGGGAACAGTCCAGCTCGAACTGCCAAGCCAGTTCCTCCCTGGACCGGAAACAAGCATCCTAGGACCGGTTTTGGGGTTTGACCCTTCATCAGCCAGGATAGCCTGAATCCAGTGGCACAGTGAGCCCGGGTCATCCGATCTTTGATTCTTATGAACTTCAGTGTGGTTTATTAGAACGGTCCTGTGACCGACCTCTGTTTCCTTCTTGTGCACCAGTTCTGGTGGTGGGGGTGAGTTACCAGTGCCTTGCAGGGCTGTGTGGGTATGCTTAAAACAGACCTGTATGCCAAGAGGAGAATCTTGCAGCAGATAAGAGATAAGTAGAATTAGCTCATGGACGTGCTTTGGATTTAGGGTAATTGGAAGAGGACAAAAAAATGAGTATTGGGAGAGAAAAGCGTTGGATTCAAGGAGAAATGGCATTTGCAACTAAGGGTGCCTCTGCTCAGCCAGCAGCACTGAGGTGCAAGGAAGGTGGCGTTTGTTCTAAAAGTCTTGTACACCCCAATAAATTGGTGCAGGTTTATGAACGTCTACTTTTGCACTGATTTTAGTAACCTAGTTAAATATGTCCTTCTTGCAAATCACTGGATACTAGTGGCCTATCTCTTTTCCAAGAACTTTCACAGTTTTGTGCCCTAATAAGGTTGTGAGGAAGCCATGATTAGAACCTCCTGTGGTCATCGTGCACTGCCTAACCACAAGGCTACATTTCCTCTAGTGAGGTCCTCAAAACCAGATCTAGTAACCCTCCTTTACCTCTTTCTTCTGCCGGTTCCTTTCTCCTGTTGTGATGAGCTGTCTGCTTCCTGTTGTCTCTCCCTTGTTGATCATTCTGTTTGTCTGTGCTTTACGTTGTCTTGTCTTGTGTTTCTCGTTTCCTCTACAGATCTGGAGTCTTCGACTGAAAGCCGCTTTACGTGTGACAGCATGGACTCGAGAGCACCCCCGGCTGCCTTTCAGCAGTACTGAACTGCCACCCTTTCCTCTCCCTCTCTGTCACTCGTTGTCAGCTCTTCCTCTTCAGTGCTTTGGAAAGTTCTCCTGTCTTCCCTTTTTTGTGCCTTCAACAGCGAAGGGTAGGCTGCTTATCCGTGCCGAGACCTGGCACTTGGGCATGTTCAGAGCGGGGTGGATCCGAGCGAGGGATCTCAAAGTACTGAGCTGGACTGTACCTCGAAGTCCTACAAATCTGAACCAGGGGAGGATCCAAACGTGGAGAGCAGGTGACCTCTTGTTTGTCCTCCACTCCCCTCTTGGTGGTATACGTAAGAGATTAGGCCTTATCGCACAACCTTGCAGTCACACTCTGGAGGAATTGTCCAAGTCTGTACTTTCTAGTCAGCGATTTAAGAGCCACTCAGTACTTTTTCATCACCAGACTGAGCATGAAAGCGGCTCTCCATAACTGACTGGGGAGTACTGTGCCATCTAGAGATCCTCTGTAAAAATTCACATCAGCCAGAATTGAACTCACCGATAAAAAAGAACTGGCTTCACCTCTGCTTTCTTTTTATAGTCTCATGTTATCTATGCCACTTTTGGGTCCTAAGGAACATCTGTGCCCTGTCCCTTGAACTGTACAATTATCCATCACCTCTGGGGTCTTTGTGTGCTTTCACGGTGTCTCTTGTTTTGTAGAATACACGGCGGCTTATGGTGTTCAGCTATGGATTGTTTTGATTTACCCGGACTTAGTTTTGGTTTCTGTTGCTGCTGTGATTTGATTTGTTTGCCATTCTCTTTCTCAATGCAGGTTTCTTCACCGTGGCCCAGGACCGCAGTGCCTACCAGAGCATTGACCAACAAGAGCCACCAACAGATCAGGATAGCAAAGTGCCGCAACGCCAATACTGAGGGCGCCGCGCTTGCACAGTTTGAAGTTTGGTATCCCCCCGCCCCCTCCTTAATATGGTGATCCTTGTGACCAAGAGCGCTGAACTCATTCAAGGTCTGCTGGGTGACGCTCTCGAGTCTGGCCCTAATTGGCCAACCTTCCGCAAGAAGCTCTGGATTGGCCCACCTCATTGCCGGGCCGCTCGCTCTCGTCTTCTGCACTCCCGTTACTTTGAAAGCACTCCGGGGAATCTGATGTCTGCCAATCTGTGAGTCAACGCAATCTTGGATGGGCGTTCTGGAGTTCTAACTACTTAGGTACAAACTCCAACCCCAAATGGAGTCTGCTGTATCGAAGAGATTCCTGGTTTCATTTTTGGAGGACAACGGAAGCCAACTATGTGTTCCTCTCGAAGGACCACCTGAGCTGCTACTTCTTCCTCTTGGATTACATGCTTGAGTTCTGGGGAGTTACTTGCATTCACCTTGCCCAGGTGCTGCTGCTTCCAGGTCACGCTCTCTGCTTCCAGGTCACACTCTTCTGTAGGCCACTGAGGTGGTGACTGGTTTCTCTGAACTATTTGTGTTACTGTTGAGTCCTTTTTATGCACAGTGGTAGCTGGAGGGTCCAGAAGTCGCCCACTGTGGTCCATTTACTGCAGAGACTGACAAGGCCTGAAATGGACCCCTGGCTGCTTTGCTACTTGAATGAATTGTATGTAATGTGCAGGTTTGTGGGGACGAGTCTCTTTTTTGTAAATATTATGTGCCTTCTACTGTTCAGTGCCTTTTTTCGGAAGAGTCTACGATCACCTGTGCACTCTAAATAAAAAATCCTAGGTCTTTTTTGCGAGGTCTGTGTTAAGCACTGTAGCGGCGTCTGATGCCTCTTGGAACGTGTATTTTACTGTAGAACTAATTCCAGTAATGTGCGTTAGTCGATTAGTCAAATCAAACTTATGGTTAATGTTAGGGTAGCGTTCTTATTACTCCTGCAACCCTGTTTTCCCCACTAGTGTGCAGAAGCCCACTCTGGGTGACTCTCCTCTGTATGGGACCGGTTGGCACTAACCTGTACACGAGGAGACACAGTGCCTACTCTGCGTTTGTCATGCATGCCAGGGAAGCGCTATGTTTCCCTAAGCCTGCATTGTGATTGTGGATCCAGGAATCCTCCAGCATGCCTTCTTCCAAGAAACTCACTCACAAGCTGGCTGGTGCTGTACGCAACAGAGTAAGTAACAACCACAGCTGTCTGTAAACCCGGAGACAATACACATTCTAGGTGCGCACAATCGCACACTCGCTCACACTCAATTTGTTTCTCCCTCTCATGCCTAGTGGCTCACACTCTCTAGTGCAGTAACATCACTCCTTTCACTTCATTCAGATAAAAGACACTAAAGCACATCTATTGTGTAAATTGGATGAGTAAACGTGAGGCACAACTCCTCTTGCTAGCTGGTGTAAGGCTGGTTTCCCAATATAGGCCTCTTGGGTCCATCTGCGTATACATCTAATACTTCTTGCCCATAGATGGCAAGTATAACCTGTGTGCCAATGTCTATGGGCAGTAGCCCGATATCATCTGTGTACTCCTGATACCATGCCACTCACCCGGGTGCATATATGTGATTAGACAAAGCATCACCCACTTAACTGCCCACCAAGTAATAATAGAGTTCCTCCAGCAACTCCTCTGTTCCTCCATGCCTTGTAAAGATGGGCTGGATGACATAGGAAAACCAAAGGGGATGATGGACGTAGTGTTGAACATTGTAAGCACTCACCCCTAATCAACTGATCTGGGTTTTATCAATCATCATTCTTTAGCTCACTCCGCCACCCCAGTTCAGACATGGCCTTCTGCAAATCAGTCTGACCCTGTGCCTCATGGGAACAGTCCAGCTTGAACTGCCAAGCCATGTCTTCCCTGGACCGGAAACAAGCATCCTGGGACCGGTTTCTGGCTAATCAGCCGTCATCAGCCAGGCTAGCTTGAATCCAGTGGCAAAGTGAGCAAGGCACCCACGTCTGTCCATACCTTGCCAACTTAGGGCGAACAAAGCAAAACCAAAGGGGATTATGGACGGAGTGTTGAACATTGCAAGCACTCACCCCCAGTCAACTGTGGAGTAAGCTAAAGAATGATGATGGATTAAAACCAGATCAGTTGGTTGGGGGTGAGTGCTTGCAATATTCAACACTCCGTTCATCATCCCCTTTGGTTTTGCTTTGAATGACATAGGGGCATTATGGAATCCGCTTAGTGCCTTGTCACCCAGATCTTGGGATCTGCCAAAGTCTGATCCCACCCAGTCAGGCTGGGGTACATGGCCTAAAATGAGACAGAGACCCTCGAGGCTAATCCATGAGCAACACCCTTGAGTGCCGCTCTACTCAGACTTAAGCGCTTTTCTCCAATAAAGGACTTAACTGGAAAATTCTAGTTGTTGGCTGTCAATCACACACTGCCAGCCAGTCCAACAGTAATTTCACCGCTCACAAAAACCCATCCCTGTGCTGTCGTGCATCCTCATTTCCTGGATCAGATACATTGTCTGCTTTACCCAGGCCTCCCAACACATGGCTCGTCTGGTGCTCAGCTACCAGTGCATCTTCTGCAGTCCTCCAACTCCTATGCACACGTTAACGCTTATTTTTTTTAGCGATTGTAACCGGAGACCACTCTTACAATCCACTCCAGACCCACCATCTCATAAAATTTGTCCGAAAGATTCATGGTTTATACATTGACCCCAACCTATCATGAGTGGATAAAGTTACCATTTCTCTGAAAAGTATGTGGGATGTCATTGCTTGAAAATGGCCAAACTTTTACTAACCTTCCATCCTCAGTGTTCAGTAAAGTCATCTGCTTCACGCTGCACTTTTTTTGCTCTCTACACAGAGTCCTCTTTTGGGGATCCGGGTGGCTCATGGGCCAAAACATTATTCGCAGGTGACCTCAGCTAGTGTTGGTCAATGAATTCGCTCCTGCTGTGGATGTTTACGCCCATCACCAGCGGCTTGTACGGTGTATCCAGAACTGGATGTGTACACCCTGGGCCCGCAGTGTGTATTTGGCGTAGGTGAAAGACTGCGACAGATTGTTACATGTAAAAGGGTTGTATACTTTGCGGCTGACATGGAAGGACATACTGATCTTCATCTGTGCACCCTGTGGCTGAGCTTTACACCCTACCTCCCTCTGCCTGCTTGGCACTGATGAGATCCAGCGATCAAGTTTCTAATCAGGTCAGAAATCACAAAAGGAAATGTTAGCGCAGGAAGGGCATGAAACTGTAGCCTGCAGTGTGTCTCTAGTTTCCTGATCTCCAGCCTACGCAGCAATGTGGCTCTTTCCTTTGATCATTATTTCTTGCTCATCTTCACATGCTTGCTCTCTATCCCCACATTTCCTTCCTCCCACTTGTCTCTGCTCCCCCTCTATTTGTTTTTTAACTGTTTCTAGTTTTCTATTTCCTGCCTCGCACTTCTGTTCCATTCCCTACTTTGTTGTGCCTTTGTTTTGACAGTGCCTACTTTTTTCAATATCAAACCCTTTATTAAAATGAGAATGTATACTTTGCAATACACAACAAACGGTTCTGTCAGTTCACGCTATGTTCAATGATCTGGTGTTACAAGGCCAAGGTGTTAAGTATTCTCTGGGCACAAAATTGCCCACCTTCTAAACAAGCATTGGCATAGCCAATAGATCTCGCATTTGGGACCTTATAAGTGTTTAGCGATGCAACAGTTAATATTGCTGCATAACTAAGTACTTATAAGGTCCCAAAGGCGAGACCTATTGGCTATGCCAATGCTTGTTTTTTTAGTTCTAAATATGTTTATTAGCATTTTTGTATGCACGAAAGTAACACAAAATGTGGATACATGCAGGCTTTGAGAGAACATAGGAGCACAGTAATCACAAAATCACATCAATGGGAATATTGGGAATGTCAAGGGTTAGGATGTGAGTCATATTTTAACCCGACACAAGGGAGGCAGGCCTTAAAAACACTTAATCGCTATAATTGAGGTATTTGTAGCGTTTTAAATGTGGCGACATACATTCAAAGAAAGATTGACACATAGAATTGCTTGATTCGCTTAACGCTTCCTTTCCATGGAAACGTGAGGACACTTTGTGGTGACAATATTGCGTTGCTGAATGAGATAAAGCCGGAGATATGCCCTTTCACTCGCCTTCTTGTATCCCAAGTCACTTCCGGTTTGTTTAGAATCCCCGGATGTGACTTTAGCTGCCAGAAACGTTCAAAGATACCATTCTAAGCACAACTTGCAGTTCGGGAAGTGTGTGTTTTAATAAGGGGACGGGGCACGTGTAACAAAATGTAGCATACAAATTTAATTTGATATATTTAACTAGTTTTTAACAAGATGTTAACACTGAAGAAATATCAGATGAGAGACCTTGTAATTATAGTAAGCAAATTGGGAGTTGGGGTGAAGGGGAGAGTTATAAGAATGTAACTTCACGCACAAAGAAAAGCCGATTCCCAAACTTGGGCAGTCGAAAGTGAAAGTAGAAACAACGGCAAGGCAGTAGGGCAAGTATGAAAATCTACTGTTCCGCGTAAAAAGTGTGGTTTGTTGACTGTTGATATGTAGTTGTGGATAAGCTATAAATGAATCATCAGGAACTGTTTGCAAGTTTGTCATATGGTGCAGAGAGCAGTAAAGCTATCTGTACACATAAAAACGACAAAGCTGCTGTCTTGTATGATGGACGAGGCGCGCACGCTTTGGAGAGCAGTCTGCTCTTTCGAGGCACACACTCGTGCTTGTGGCGCGCCCCTGTGCGGTCCCACAAGGTGAATGCCGCCACAAGCACAAGTATGTGCTTCGAAAAAGAGCTGAACGACAGCTAAAGGTCTCCAATGCAGCGCGGTGCGTAGGCGAGGCATCTAATCGTTAACAAAAATGCTGTTGTGCTAGTCTGTAAAGATGACAAACAGGTGGCAGGCTCCTGCAAGTGCTGGTGCTGACAAATAATTGCCGGTGCCGAGCATCGGAAACCACTGGCTCAAATTATGCACTCGTCATAAGCTGCCTGTCCATTAACTCCTCCCTGTGTTTTGGTACAGAAATGGTCTGAAAGGAATCCACAACCTAAGAGTGACCATTTCACCTAAACATGGTTGACATTAAATATGGCCCTGGAAAGAAAATAGCCAAAAGCCTGTGAAGCGCTACTCATCCCAACCTACGTTCTTCCTTGCGTGCACTCCCCTAAAATGGTGCAAGCCGTCCATGTCCCTCACCCTGCATTTGCAGCATCTGTTCAGCAAATGATTGCGTGAGGCTCATGTGCCTGCACATTTCATTTACCTCATCTGCTCATCGAGCGATGATCGAGTGAGGTCCCTGCCAAGCACCCTGCATTTGCTGCATTTCTTCAGCAGCAAATGATAGGTGAGGCAAGTGTTCTGCACCCTGTCTTTACTACATCTATTAAGCAACTTCTGTTTGTGTGATGGCTGTGTGCCTACACTGTGAATTCACTGGATTTCCTTCAATGATGAATGATTGCACGAGGATTGTGTCATGCTTCTGTTCCTGCATTTGCTGCATTTCTTCAGCAACCAGTGTTGTTTCGTCAGGCGCTCCCCTGGAGCTAATAAGTGTTCGCCATCTTGCTAAGGTTAAACAACAATTGTAATTGCATTGATATAAATCGCTTACTACCCCTGACGAGGCGGCGAAACGCTTCTTTGGCGAGTAGCATGCTACTCCGGAACCCATAAAGGATTAGTATGGTGAAATATGAAAGTAATTTGAGTGGTGGATAGGTTAGTCAGTTATTTGGATTCAGAAGGATAGCAGCAGGATAGAAGAGGGAAAAAGGTTTGCATTTATATAGCGCTTGTTACCCCTAATGGGGTGTTGAAGAGCTTTTTTGGCAAGTAGCACTCTACTCCGGAACCCATAAAGGATTAGTGGTGGATAGTATAGTGAAGTATGAACGTAATTTGAGTGGTGGCTATTAATTATTTGGATTGAGAAGGCTAGCGTAGGCATAAAAGAGGGATAAAATGTTTGCATTTATATAGCGCTTGTTACCTCTAATGGGGTGCTGAAGCACTTTTTTGGCAAGGGGTACGCTACTCCGGAACCCATAAGGATTAGTGGTGAATTAGTATAGTGAAATATGAAAATTAATTTGAGTGGTGGATTTTAATCAGTTATTTGGATTGAGAAGGATAGCGGAGGAATAGAAGAGGGGAAAAAGGTTTGCATTTATATACCGCTTGTTACCCCCGATGGGGTGTTGAAGCGCTTTTTTGGCAAGTAGCAAGCTACTCCGTAACCCATAAAGGATTAGTAGTGAATTAGTATATTGAAATATAAAAGCAATTTGAGTGGTGGATCAAGCAATCAATCAGGGGAATTGTAAGTGCACTACTCACCCGTCAGGGTCTAACGGGGGTAGCAGCTCTGTTCAGTCGAAGAGCCAGGTCTGGAGTGTCTTCTTGAAGATGGTCAGGGAGGAGGCACGTCTGATGTTAATCGGGAGCTCGTTCCAGGTCTTGGCTGCGATGTTGGAGTAGGATCTTCCACCTGTTCTGGCTCTGCGGATGTGGGGGGTTTCCGCGAGTGTGAGGTCGGCGGATCGGAGGTTTCTTTTGGGTAGGCGGAAGGAGATTCTTTCATTGAGGTGTTTGGGTCCTGTGTTGTGGACGCATTTGTAGGCATGGGTGAGTACCTTGAAAGTGACTCTCTTCTCAGCGGGGGCCAGTGGAGGTTCTGCAAGTGTAGGATAATGTGTTTGTGTCAAGGGATGCTGAGTACGAGTCTGACTGCAGTGTTCTGTATGGTCTGGAGCTTGCAGAGCGGAGCAGAGACTTGTTGATCCTGGCCTAGAGGGTGTGGATAGTAGTCAGTTATTTTGATTGAAGAGGATAGTGTAGGGATAGAAGAGTGAAGGATTTAGATTTTTCCTTTTTTTTGGGAGGTCATAGCAGGATTGGGAGGCTTGGAGTTAGTAAAAAGGGATGTGGAGGGGACGAGTCCGAGGGAAGAGTTTAGAAAGGCTTGTTTTGGGAGATCAGTATAGTAAAAGAGGTATGAGATGGTGCATGGAGGGGTAGAGTAAGGGAGAGTCTAGAATGGGTTATTTTGGGGATCATAGTAGTGGTATTGGGTATGAGATGAATGAGAGAATATATTGATAGAGGTATAGGGTGAGAAATAGGATAATGCTTTGGAAAGAGTAGTAGAAAGGTTTGAGATGAGTCAAAGAGATGAGGTAGAAGATATATTGAGAGAGGTATAGGGTGAGAAATAGGGTAGTGCATTGTATATGCTGAATTAGAATAAAGTAAGAAATGTACAGATCCATAAGTACATGGAAAGTATATAGATGCATAAAGGAAGTAAGTATAAGTAGATGAAAGATGCATTTGGTAAACTCTGGTTTTCAAGTGTTGTACTTAATTATTTTTTTTACATAATTATTCTACATGTTTATACAAAGCAATACACATATATAGGTACATATCTATAGTACAAATAAATGCTTATATACGGAGGAATATGCTGTATATTTCTGTTTGCATCTGGTGCTTCTGTTGGGAAGAGCCAATTCTTGAGTAGTTTTCTGAAGATGAGGTAGTTGTCGGTGGATCTTATGTTGGGGGGTAAAGAGTTCTATATTTTGGCTACTTGAACAGAGAAGGATGTGCCACCCATGTTTTTTTTGTATCTTGGTATTTTGAGGTGAGGTGCCACTCTAGAGCAGAGGTTCCTATGATGAATGTGTTTGATGATTTTATTCCTGATGCAGAGCGGTCCCATTCCATGTATCGCTTTGTGAGTGATACAAAGTAGCTTGAACGTGGATCTTCTGGCAACCGGTAACCAATGCAGGGCTTTTAAGGCAGGGAAGATGTGGTCTCGCGGTATGATATGCAGGAGTAGCTGGCAGCGGATTTCTGAATCCGTTGTAGTCTTTTCATAGTCGATAAAGGTGATCCGTGGTAGAGGCTATTGGCGTAATTGAGTTTAGACAGAACAAGGGAGATGTGAGCTTTGACCTTGTGTGGAAATCCCATATGGTGGAAGATTCATCGCAGAGTTTTTATAGTAACGAAGCTTGATCTTGCTAGTTTGTCCTAAACTGTGTAGAATACTTTATAAGACCGCCACTGTGTTCACAGCATGGCATCATTGTAGCGTGGGCGCTGACAAAAGCATCTGAAAAATCTGCAGAAAAGAATCAATTTTTTCAGTAGCACCCATTTTTCAGATGTATTTGTCAGTCCTCGCTTCTCAGGGCTACCATGCTGCTTGCCATCCGATTTCAGATGTAAAATAGTCCCTCATACTCCAATGGTCTGATCCAAGATGTGATTGACACTCTCTCTAGCGCATGGCTGAAGGTTCTGGAGCAAAAGAGGCTCATGGCTGAAGGAGGCTGACCCAAAGTCCCTTAAAGTAAGTTTAACATATAATATGTTCACCATGAATGGTTCAAGTGCCAAAAACGTCAAACGTGAAAAAAATTATGTTGTCAAGCTGCGTGCTTCTGTAGCACATACTCAAGCCTGTGCAGGCACTGCAGCTTCAGGTTTACTGTGCTGTCTGCTTTGTAGGATGTGCAGAACCCTATAGTGTTTCCAGAGTAAAAAGCCCAGACCACCAACATTGGAGCGCCAAAACCAAGGTAAACCCAGGCAAGAGTCACCTCCAGTTTTCAGGGCTGGGGGAACAAAGTGGTAGAGGAGATCTCGATGCATTGTTGCAATGGGGGGGTTGTTGGAGTGGCAATTGCGCTTTCAATGTAGCCAATGTGGGTAATGAGAGGACTGTTATGCTTTAGGTGCTATTCACACTTAAGAATTGAGATGCCTACTGTAAATTTGTATGATGGAGGAAATGACACTTGAGGATACTGGCATGTCTTGCAGCTTACATGCAATTGAGGAGCTTGAGATACCATGGGGTTCTATATGCTCGGTGATGTAGTGCTGACAATAGGTGCAGGGGAACTTTATATTGTTTTATTTGTGGGGATAATTTTGGCAATGAGGAAAGCCTGGGTGCTTTACTTGCAGGGTGACTGGAATGCAGATACTGGCATTATGGTCACACCTTACATACTGGGAGAGCAAATGTTGCTCATTGAACTACAAGGCAAGGTTTGTGCACTGAGAAGTGGCTCGTACTCTTCGTCCTGCTCCTCTTTACAGCCTGATCTATTTGTGGCTCTTTACAGTCTCGCGCTCACTACTCAAGGTCTCCTTTGTCCTAGTTCTTTCTGGGGCTACCCCTATTATTATTCCTCACACCCTATAAATTCCCTGTAGAAATTCACCCCAAGTCACTGCCTAGCTTTGAATTGCCATGTACCTCTTTCCTTGTTCTCAGATCCTTTCCTATACAAATGACATGGCACCAGCAGCCCTGTTGGTAGTCTTCGCAGCAATGCTAAGAATTTCATGAGCAGAAATCTGAACATCTCGGCTACCTCACTGTGTTTGAGGACCTGCCAGGCAATATGATGGGTCTGGCCCTGACATGCAGAACTTGCAGCTTAACATAATCAGCACCAGTTACACATTTTGATAATCTGCCTGGCATACGTGCCAACATTTTAGAAGAGGAAAGTGGGAGATTTAAAAACAAATAATCGGGAGAATGTATTTCTCCCATTGACTTCTATTGAGGCCTGAATCAGGTCTATGATCATGTGTGGGGCTTGAAAGTGTGCTGCTGCTGGATTGGATCTCAGAAATGTAAATATATATATTTTTGCTTTACCTGTCAAGAACACAGAAGAAACCGCCATGGCAGGCAGAGAGATTGTGGCAACAATGTTGGGCACTGGCCTGCAGGAGCAGGTTACTAGCAGTGCATACTCTGAATCACACAATACAAATCCCTGTCGGCTGAAAGGAAATCTGATTTTTGCATGCAGGAATGCAGGGGGGGGGTGGGGGGGGGGAGGGAGAACTAGCCTTAAAATCAGAAGTCTCCCGCCTGAAACAGGATGGTTGGCATATATGGCCTATCCTACTGTGGGCGTCCGTGGTGACAGGTGGACATCCTTGACATCTAGCGGCCTTCAACACTATCTGGTCAGCATCCATGGCCTACACTGTTCAGTCCTATCATATGATTGTATTACATTTGAGGCAGAGACAGGGTAGCCAAGACTGACCCTGATCGTGTGATTTGAGACTGGGAACACAATTGTGGTCCATGACATATAATGCAATTTCCATTCATGTGGGAAAATAGTAAACATGTTTAACATGGCTCTTTCAAACCACCTTTATTACTCCTCCTTCATTGGGTTATCATTCTAAGTGGTCTGCACTAAGAAACACATTGGGGTCTATGAGCACTTTTCACATCACAGAAAATAAAAATTACATCTAAAATAAATTGGAGAGCTTTATCTTTAGGGACAAAATGAGTTTCTTTACAAACAGTTATGCTGATTATTTTAGGAAACAATATGTTGATGCTGGGGAGAATCTATACATTTTCAAAATATATTTACAGGTGATATTTAAGCAGAAATTCCTGCTACTTTGGGGGCATTTAGTACTGATGTTTAGTAATTTTCTTTTAGTGGGATCGTTAGGCCAAACCTCAGTATGGTATTTTCTTTGCCTACCTTAGAGTTAGAGCCCACAGTAACCATGCTTCACCTTTCCCCTGCTTCATCCTTATTTTCCCTAGTTTTGGTCCTGCCGAGGCCAACTGTCCCTCTCATCTCTCCCCACCCACTCCTACTTGTTCATCCATGTTTGTCTTCTGACTCGGATGACCAATTAGATGAAAGCCAAAGCTGCTCTTCTGGGCCTGGACTGTCAGAGGGTGTGAACTTATAATTGCAGGTGACCATCTTCTTTTTATGTTAAACATAAGTTCTCGCTGTGTGTTGAACATGTTTGGGACGGCTGTCTCCGAGCTGCTGTTTTCTGGTTGTGTAGAGCCCAAGGTGGCTTCCCGCCTGCTCTGCCTCCTGTGACGTGCCCTCTGGAGTCCAAGCGGCCTTTGGTGTCTGTCAGTGCTGGTCTTGAGTTAATGCTTTCTCTGTGGGGCTGCGCCCAATGATCTTACCACCAGCTGTAACATGCTTTGTTTCCTAGTGTCCACAATTCCTCTGGCCTGAGCTTCTTGGTTCAATCCGCCCAGCACGTGGAATCTCTACCACTGTGAATGAGACAAAGCATCTGCAAAGTCACTGTCCACATGCTGTGCTTTAAATCAAATGTCCTGCCTCAGACATCCAAGCACGAATACTCGCAACAACTTCAGCAGCTGTGCATCTCTGGCTGACTGTTTGTTCACCCTGAACAACAACAACCTTCAATGTGCCAGTTCCATGCCCCACAATGTGATCGCTACCACCAGTGGGAAGAATTACATGAAGATTCTAATGTCCCCTGACTTCCAGTCTGCCAGTCATTCCTCCGCGCACCACTGTCCTTGCCAATACACTCTAAAACACTTTACTCAACTCTACAGTACATCACTGCATTATACTCCACTTGAAGACATGCCTTTCAAATTCTCTCTACGATACGCCACTCCACTAGATGACTCGGCACTCCACTATACGACACTCTCCACTGTACTCTACGACGCTCCACATGACGATACTCCACTTTGACCCTCTCACTTCACCCTATTCCACTCTAAAACACCCTAAGGCCCTCTGACGGTCTATGACACTCTACTCTATTGCTTGACACACCTTTCCACTTTACAACTTACTCGACTCCACTATATGAGAAACCATGCCACTACAGTATATAACCCTTTACGAAACACTACTATACTCCACTCTATTCCAGTCTACAATACTCAACTCTTTGACAATAGACTTTACAACACTCTCCTCCACTGTACTGTACAGCACTCCACATAACTCTTCACTTGCGACACTGGACTCTACGATTTAAAACAAATTTTTATTAAAAGTTAATAACCATTGAAGTTCAATGAAAAATACAAAGGTTAAAACTTAAAGCTTAGTTATAGTTAGGACAACTTATTTTCCCTCTATAAACCAAGTTTAAATTGCTCAAACTTTAGAAATTCTAAAGTTATATTTATAGTTATATTTTATTTACAATTTATCCACCACCTTCAATTTATTATATGTAGTGGACCATGTTATACAATCTTTTCAGCTCACTAACCAGACAATACTAACCATACTTGATCTTAGATCTACAAGGAAGGGTCGCTGGTCACAACCAAGCTGTTGTTTATGTGGATACAAATCAGAGATACTTATCCACATATTTTGAACCTGTCGAGCAGTTACGGGACAAAACATGACACTACTTAGGACCATTCTTTTCTTTTTTTATTTATTTCAAATTCCATATCCGCAAGTGTAGACTCAATACCCCTAGTCTGTCGGGGAATAAAATTCCTGAGTCTGGTGAGGAATCAGCTCAGTGGTACTTCAGATGTGGGTTGTTCCAAATGTTAGTTATAGACGAGGGTACTTCAACCATAATGCACTCGTACTTTATAGTCTTAATAAAACTAACAAGTACATAGTAAGCATAGACGTCCATAAATCTCACTACTACAGCCAGATAGGGGACATAAAGCAATTTCAAGTAAAATGATGAATTTAGGCAATGCACAGGCACTTTAAGAGTACGCCGTTGGAGTATAATTAGCAAAAACTAATTATTGCATTAGAGACTGATAGCCAATGCTCTTCCTGTAAAATCCAATGTGTTATGCCCTACACATTTACCCTCCCCAAACAGTTGATTGAACCATATTATATTTAGATGTAGTAACCAGCATGGTTTTATAACAATTATTCATAATGTTTGGATGATACCATCGGCCTATCAGTACCCTAGACCTTTAATGTAATGGTTTTTTTAACTATACAATAAACTTACCTTTTTACTCACATGCTTTGTATACTTGTATACACATATTTACAGCCATATATAATAGACAGAGAGAGTTTGGTATCTTAGTCTTGTCTGGAGAATAGGCTTTTTCCCAATAGAGTAAAGGGGATGGTAGAGTTATGACTGTACGCCATGTGACATCCTTTCCTGAGACAAAGTGACATAATTGCACATTGCCCATACTAATTAGTACCCCACCAATTTTTAGACTTGTCCCCTGTGTTCCAGGTTGACAGGAAGAAAGTTTGTGAGTCCAGTGCTGGTTGGTTGGTACTGCACATAATTATGGGTATACATTCACACTAGTCTGACAGTGTGTAGTAATTTGCTGGTCTTTTCCATGGTGCATTGATCATATTGGTCAGGGTACCCCTTGCTCCGACCACTGTATTAAGAGTTGGGTGGATTGCTATTGCAAAGACCGAAATTAACCGCCGACACCACCAGCACACCACAAACCCCTGGGGTCGGAGAAAAGCAGCGGCCTGAGGTCGGTACACAGGAGTTCCACCGGCGTCTGCATTACGAGTTGGCTTTCTGACGAGCCAACCGTGGCGGTGGGACCGCCAGCTTCAAGTTGGCAGAAACTAAGGATTTTGGGTATGTACTCACTCACCCCTTTCCTGTTATTTCCATCCGATTTCAACGTGGATCCCTTTTTTCAGGTCCCCCCCTTCACGGCTGCATCCTCACCCCTAGGATTTCAACCCTGTTTGCGGCGATATAGAGGTGAGTCCTTTTTGTGCCATATACCCATTGCCTGGACTGCTGACATATGGGCAAAAAGATGCGCTGTCCCCTTGAGATTGGGGAGCATCCTGAAACCTCATTCGAAGTTTTCAATGTCAAAAATAAATTATTCAAGTTGTATTGAGGTAACTAGTAGAATTATTTAAATTTTATGTTCTTTCCATAAGTCATACCCTTATTTACAATGTAGTATCCATTTTAGTTCCAACTTACCCGGTAAGTTCTTCTACTGCAATAAGTTGGTGATACCAATTGTTGTACGTTATTTTTTCAAAGGCAAAACAATCGGACCCGTGATATGCAGAAATAGGGTACTGTGAATAGGAAGTCACATTTGCGGCACACCATCACGTTCACAAGAATTGAATCCAACGGTTCACAATGGTCTGCATCACACGAGGTGTTATAATTACTTGCATGATTGATGAACTTATGAGGATACATTCAAGGTCGGTTCACCACCTTTCAATTTATCGGGCACTAGTTTCAATGACGAATTTTCAATAATGAGTCACGACCCACAGATCTCTCTCATTACAAAACACATTTCTTCCTTCTTTCAGCTTTTTCACGAGCACGCTTTTACCAGTTATAACATCCAGGATTTTTACAGATAGACGATTACTAACACACACCAGCTATCACTTTTTCCATAACCTGAATTAATTTGTGGGAATATTAACAATATATTGCATCATCCTGAGTTAGGGTTTCTTCTATTTTCGCAGGATTAAACCCCTGATGAAGGGTGTAGCCCGAAATGCATTGGGCAGATTTAAGTTATGGATACGCGAGTTTGGAACTAAAATGGATACTACAATGTAAATAAGGATATAACTGATGGAAAGAACGTAAAATAAAAAGGATTCTACTAATTACCTCAATACAACTTGAATAATTTATTTTTGATATTGAAAACTTCGAGTGTGGTTTGGGGACACTCCCCAATCTGAAGGGAACAGCGCATCTCTTTGCTGCTTAATCATACCTCGTGCTCAGGAGGACTTGCCAACCAGCACCATTAAATAGGCTCAACCAACCACCAAGTTTACCAGAGAGTGTGTGAGTCTTACCACTAGTTGGATTGCGTATACTGCCTACTTATTGGCCAGACTCCAGCAATGGGTAGATGGTATTTTTCCACATGTATCATTCCTATGTGTGCATTCGACACATATGCAATCAAAATGTTCACACAGGCATCGAGTCATATGGAAAAATAGTCACCACTGCCAATAGATCTCTGCAGCCACACCCCCGGTACCAAGGTAAACTCATAATTCGGCGGTCTGAAGGCTGCCAGAGCTGTGGTCTACTGGCAGACACAGCATTCTGGTGGTCGGATTGCCTACTTGTAATCAGGCTATTTTACTGGAACTGCTGTGACAGTGCTTCCTACTAATGTTTGGAGTTGTCGGCAGGCCTGCAGACAACTCTAAATTTGGTGGGTGGAGGACTATCCAAAAGGTGGGAGTAAAGTACTCCACCATACAAACGGACTTATCTCTGCCTGCCAAACTCTAAATCAAACTCTATGTGTGGAATGCCAGGTGTCAAGAACCAGCGCAGAGAGGGCGTGCTGAGAACAAGTTAGGAAGGCCATATGTGCTAGCCACATACTGAGAATGAAGTGTTGAGACCCAGGTGTGCAGAGCCAGGTGCAGAGAGCAGGAGTCAAAGAAATGGGTGAAGTCATTCCAGAGTGGAGAGCCAGTGGTGCAAAGGAAAGTATGGAGAACTATGGTGGGGGCATAATGAGATTGTGAGGCTTTGAGAGACTGCCAGCAGATGCTCTGGTTGATTCTTTAATGATACAGATGAAAGCCAGATGTGCATTTGGGAAAAATAAGAGCAAGTTAGATTCTAGATGTTATGGAAAAGTGATTGATGTTCTTATGTGGGAATTTCCTATCGTTTTTTAGGTCCAAAAAAAAAAGCTCAGAATAATATTTCTGTAAAGCTTTATCTCAGCTTCTGTGACTCTCGCCTTCAGTCAAATCAATACAAATACAAGGTGGACGGAGAAGAGCAAAACGCTAATGGATGCTAAAATCTGTGAAGGATAGCAAAGCTGGAGTGCTCGTCTTGTGCAACCAAACTTCTCTGCATAACGGGACCTCTGGGAATCTGCAAAGTACAAAAAGAACACCACTTTCGAGCAGTAAAATGGCCTTGCTTCTGCAAACCAAACAAATAGGATTGGTTGGGCATATCCTAAAGAGAGCCCACACCAGTGCTTGCACCTCTAGGCGCTGACTGCTCATCAGAGATCCAAGCCTCTCATCATGCCAAGTGTCAAAGGGTTGTATGGATCCTGCAGTCCTGATTCTATGATGGGATCATCCAGGGAGAGGAAGTGAATGCAGAGGACACAACCTTACATTGGGACCAATACCAAGAATGCAGCAGCAGTCTCAGATCCCCAGGCCTTGGAAGGAGGTGCCAAGATGCAGCCATCAGAGGTGTACAAGTAGGCCAGGGGTCAATTTCTGCATGTACCCATTCTGGCCCTTGGGTTTCTGTGAATTCCTGCTCGCGCTTTCCACAATTCTTGTTATCTTTTGATTCTGTACTTGGGCCACTAGAACCTCTGGGTGAAGAGAAAGTCTCTTGGATGTCGTAGAGCCTAGATCAGCATCCTCACTTGTCTTCCTTCCATACTGCGACTCGTCCCTACCCTTCTGTTCTGCGTAGCCTGCAAAACTACATACGGACTTGTGGCAGCCTGCTGCCTTCACATGATGGAGGGAAAGTTTGAGTAGTCTTCTTACGGCCCACAGGAGCCACTCGAGACCTCTGCCAGCCGGCACTGCTGCTTGCATAGAGTGCAGAAAGAGGATCTAAGTGGAGCGGAAAATCGGCTCCAGCCCCTTAACAATTCCAGCAGGACACAGGTCACTAGAGGCACCTGAATTAATAGTATGCAGCAGTTTGACCACGTCAACTTCCTCCATTGGGGTGAAGTGATCCAATACTTCTGCCGTAACATCTGAGTTTCCTGCTACTATTAGCTTAAAATCACCTGACCAGTGCCAACCTTCATTGCTGCTCAGGATGACTGAAGAGACTGACTGTAAAACTCAATGCTTTTTCCACTCTTCGCAGACCTCTGCCAGCCGGACGGCGTCTTACCAGACCTCTGTCAGCCTTTGCTGCTGTGCCCATGGGATGAGGCATTCAACTCCCAATCTAAAGCAATGCCTTGTAGACCACCACCAACCTGCATTGCTTACTCCATGGAATTCAGCTATCAAACAAAACCTATGTTCGCATCTACCATTATAAACTTTTGCTGGCCTATACAGTTGCCTCCATGGGGTACAAAATAGTACTCCCAGTCTAACCCATTGCCCATTGCCTGCTTTAGCCACCAGAGACCGCGGCTAACATGCACTTGTCCCTGCCACATTATTAATTACATTTCCTCTTATATCTGAGTAATGGGGGTTCTACCATCAGACTTTTTCCCCTCACTTATTTCTACAATCATGGTTTTGCTTGTGGTCCAGGGGTCGGGTTACGTTATGGCATTAGGGAATGGCCTTCTCATCGACCTGGGAGGGGTCAGGTGGTAGGCATGCAACGGCCCCAACCATTTACTTTACCCCTCTTTAATAGATTTGAGAGTTTGGAGGAGGTGGATTGACGCTGGGCTAGCAATGCTCGAAGTTAACACAGCGAGGGCACTAGGAAAATTGAAGACTGCCATTGATAGTGGAAGGGCAGCGCGCAAGATCCCATCTATTGGTGAGCAGATTTTTACTAGCCCGTGAAATTCAGCTGAAAGCTTCGTAGAGAATGCAGTGCACATAGGTCCTCCTTTTATTCAAAATTCTGTAAATGATCCTGTAGTTCCACCAACGAGGGAATTAGTTATGAAGGCTTCAGCCAATAATCAGTCCACCCTCCATAGAACCAAGTTACTATCCTGGAATGTGACTGGTATTAAAAATAAACTACATTGTCCAGAATGGGGAGTCTTTGTAGATTCCTGTGATATATACTTATTTCAGGAAACATGGGCTACAGACCACCCGGTTCGTAGAGGATTCGCATCATTCCATATCCCTGCCATTGCTGGAACTAGGGGCAGGCCTTCAGGTGGACTTAGCACTTGGGTGGGATGCCATCTGAGTTGCGACGTTAGGCAAGTGGATTCACACAGTCCAGATATCCTTTGCTTAATATTATCCTTGTAGGAGAGTGGGGTCTGCAATCCCATGGCCACCCCAGATTTTTATTTTTTGCTTCACTGGTTTACGACTTTCCCTGGCTGTGGGCCTGCTAATCAGACCCACAGCCTAGCTGTTCTCTCTCTAAATTACAACCATGTACCCTAGGTGCATTTACCAATTGGTACTGGGCCACCTTATCAGTCCCGGGACAGTATACCTTAGGTATCCAGGGCATAGGTGTACCCAGGGCCTGCCAGGGGCTGCAGCATGCATTATGCCACCCCTGGCTGGCCATCTAAATCTGACACAACTGGCTGCACGACAGCTGGGGCAAGGTGGTGTAATCACCCTTTGCTATAGATATAGTATACCTATAGCTAACCCTAAAATGGACACATATATTCCTATCAGTCACTCCTATGGCAGGCCTTAACAATCCTGAAGGCAGAGGGCTTGGAATTATGTGAGATGGTGCTCTGGCATGAGCTGAGCCCATTTGCAGCTTGCGGAACCAAGTCCTAATAGCTGTTCCATGATAACGCTATACCATATACTCTTAAGTGCATTATAATCCTCGCGGTTAAATGCTAACTTTGGCATAGCATTATCAAAACATGTCGAGTAAGGTGTCATATACGAATTGGAATACTAACCCCTCGCCAATTCTGGCGACAGGGTTAGCATTCCACCCTTCTAGAGGGACACGACATGAATGTAACTGTGAACCCCGGTTAAAGTTAACTCGAGCCTCAGCATCACAAAATGGATGCGCCACCACAGACACAAGTCTGACCTCCTGCTGCTGGGAGTCCTTCCAGCGAGGGAGGCTTGGAAAAAGGGTTTCCTGCCTTGGGAGGTGCTAGCACCACCCCAGACAGGATTTTGTGTATTGGGTAGGCCCAGGCTGAAAGGAATGAGACATGCCTGGGCAACACAAGGTGCCCTGTGCATACACCGGTTCCAACCAGTTGCTGGGGCACTCCAGCCCCAGCTCTGGCGGGAAACTGGACAAAGGATAGGGGGTGTAACCACCCCCCTTCCTGGTCCCACCCAGGGGAGGGACCTAGTCGTAGTGCAGCCCCCTTTAGCTGAATAAAGGTAGGAGCTGGTCCCATTCCAAATTAGATTAATCTTGACAACCTTCCACGAAGAAACTCTTGACCTTCGACCTCCTGAACCTCAGAAGACTGAAGAATCGCCCCTATGGTCAGGGAGTGACCATCCTGCTTCGCAGGCACCATCAAGCTCCTGTGCGGTTTGCTGCAAAGTCCTTCCTTCCAGGAATCCGACGACCCAGCTCGACAAGACCCGGACCTCCAGACCTCTCTGACCTCTACCCACATCCACAGCACAGCTGGGACCCGTGGGTGCGACGAGCAACGTGGAGACGGCCATCTTGAAGAAACCTGCACAGCGCTTCCAGCACGACCCCCGAGGGTTCCTCGAGTGAGTGCATTGGGGGACTGAGAAGCCCCACACCGACGCAGCTCCCGCACCAAAGACCAGCCCCCCAGCATCCCCGTGATCTGCGTGGGGCCCTTTTGCTTGGTTACTGCTTTTCCTGTTGTCTGGTCGCTTGCCGGCTGGCTAGTGACCTCTGAGATGACGACCCGAAGATTTCGACACTGCTAGTCTGGTCCCCCAGACTGGCCCATGCTCCCTTGTAAAAGAGGAGCACCCCGGACCCTCCTGGTCCGCACCAGACGCCCTCTTTGTTCCACCGCGTGGCTTGCATTAGCCAAGGCCTGTTGTCCAGATCGACGATCCGACACAGCCAACAGCAGCAGACTACGTGGGACAGCTCGTGCCTCCAGCCTGGTCATGAAGAGCAGCTCCTGGTCCGCGCAGCTACAGAGAGAAGCGACCCCTCCTTCACCTGAACGCGGCGACAGCTCCTGGTTCCTTCCTGGTTCCAGCACCGTCACTGGCTAGTGACCAAGACTCTGTCCCCTTCCTTTTCAGGACTTCCATCTTCCTAGTTCAATCCTTGGAACCACCGGACTCCTCCATCTGGCTGCCTGCCAGCAACTTCTTGTTTCAGGCATCACCGGGATCAACGCAGCAAACCCGACACTACTTCAGCCCCATGCACCCGCAGCCTGTGGGTTAGGTAACTAAAGCTTCTAGGTACTGAAGTCTGTGTTCACTATCCTAGTGTCCAGGTCCACTGTTGTTTTCCCTCCATCCAGCCGGGTTCGTCCGGAATCCGTAACTTTGTAAACTGTTGCATCCATAGACGTTGGGACGCATCCCGCGTGAGAGTTTCCACTCTGCACGTGAGTCCCGTGGGCCTCCTGCTCCGTACTTACCTAGTTCGTAGCGTAGTCCCAGCGATCCTCCAGCCTCTGGATCTCCTTACAGTACTTTCTTTCCTCGCATTCCATTGTTTTGAGTATATGGTTTGTCGTGCCCCTAAGGCACACGTGTAAATATTGTGCGAACTCGTATTTCCTTTTTAGTATTGTCATGTGCTTAGCCCTCTGATCTCATAAAGAGTTCAGAGGTGTTGTTATTAATAAATAGACTGTTTATTTTCATAACAACCTGTGTGGTGTCCTTTCATTTGGTATTCAAGGGGTTATATTGTGGTAAAACAGCTGGCTTCACATGCCAAAAGAGATTAGCCTAAAAGACTGCTTTTGTCCACGCTACTAGGATAGCTGGTCTATATGGTTGACTTTACAACCAATCACCATAAGGGTTGTTTGGACTGATACAAGGTGATCACTAGAACTAGTGAGCATCATATATCAGGCTAACTTCTCACAATCCTTTCCTAATAATCTTTAAAAAATTGTTATTAATATGTATTCTAGGCCTGTTAAGACAGGCAAGGAGTCCCCTATACTTGCACATTTAGAAGATGTCCTCTCAAATATTCCCGTAGGTGCTGCGATAATTCTGGGAGGCGATCTGAACTGTCAGTTTGAGCCCCTAATGGAATTTGGGGATTTGGACAGTGCAAAAGAGCATGAGCTATGGGCTATTTCTGAGCCCAATATCCCTCGGGTCAGGGCATGGTCCCCCTTAGCTCTTCAAATAAAGCTCTAACTCTCAGATATTCACTGAGAACATGCAATGGGCGGTTTCCCTTAGAATCCCCAGGTAGTTTTACTTACAACAGGTTGGGCCATTCCTTTATTTTAGATTGTATACTGCTGGAAACCAGAATATGGACATTAGCCTCTGATTTTAGTGTTATATCATGTGAGGACAGTGACCATAATGCGCTGATGGTAAGTTTTGCAATCTATCCTGGGGCCGAACACAGCCCGGGTCATACTGACCAAGACGATGGGTTTCTCCTCAGTAACAACAGAAGGAGAGTGAAGTGGTGATGGTTAGAGAATTCCCAGGAAAAAACGGCAACCCTATATAGAGAGTTTATCCCAGACCTTGAGGCTATGTTAGAGTATGTGCACTATAACTTAGTACCCCATGTGAGTAAGGTAGCTGAAATCAACCGCCAAGCTTTCCTGAGTCGGAAAGATATCTTTTGGAAAGAATGGCGTAAGATCGGTGCCCATAAACCACGGCAATCTTGGATTGATTCTAATTGTAAGAAAATGAAAAGTGCCTTAAAAGAGGCCATAAAATCAAAGTGTAGTCCCACTATACAAATGGCAAGGCTTGTCTACAAAAACGCCATTCACGCTGCTAAAATTTCCCGGGGAGAGGAACAGTGGGCAAATCTTAAACAGGCTCTGGGTAATAAAGACCCAAAATCTTTTTGGAATATAGTGAGCTCAGGAACTGCAAGAGGACAGGGTGCTGCCGAACCTAATATGATTCAGAAAAGGGGGTGGTGATGGACAGAGCATCTGAGTTAAACAGAACACTCATACCTAGTCAAAAGATCAGGGCTTGATCCATCACCGTTTTTTAGCTCATTGCACCATCCCAGCTCAGAACCTGGCTACATGCAAATTAGTCTGTCCCTGGCCCAGTGCATCATGGGAACAGGGCAGACCAAACTACCAAGCCAATTCTTTACTGGAAAGGAAATAAGCTTCCGGGGACCGGTTTCTGGCATTGCAGCCGTCTTCGGCCCGGCTTGCTTGAATCCTAATGGTGCAGTGAGCAAGGGACTCACATCTGAGCATACCCTGCCACTCATATAGTGGCCAAAACGATTCAGAAAAGGGGGTGGTGATGGACAGAGAATCTGAGTTAAACAGAACACTCATACCCAGTCAAAAGATCAGGGCTTGATCCATCACCGTTTTTTAGCTCACTGCACCATCCCAGCTCAGAACCTGGCTACATGCAAATTAGTCTGTCCCTGGCCCAGGGCATCATGGGAACAGGGCAGACCAAACTACCAAGCCAATTCTTTACTGGAAAGGAAACAAGCTTCCGGGGACCGGTTTCTGGCATTGCAGCCGTCTTCGGCCCGGCTTGCTTGAATCCTAATGGTGCAGTGAGCAAGGGACTCACATCTGAGCATACCCTGCCACTCCTATAGTGGCCAAAACGATTCAGAAAAGGGGGTGGTGATGGACAGAGCATCTGAGTTAAACAGAACACTCATACCCAGTCAAAAGATCAGGGCTTGATCCATCACCGTTTTTTAGCTCACTGCACTATCCCAGCTCAGAACCTGGCTACATGCAAATTAGTCTGTCCCTGGCCCAGTGCATCATGGGAACAGGGCAGACCAAACTACCAAGCCAATTCTTTACTGGAAAGGAAACAAGCTTCCGGGGACCAGTTTCTGGCATTGCAGCCGTCTTCGACCCGGCTTGCTTGAATCCTAATGGTGCAGTGAGCAAGGGACTCATGTCTGAGCATACCCTGTCACTCCTATAGTGGCCAAAACGATTCAGAAAAGGGGGTGGTGATGGACAGAGCATCTGAGTTAAACAGAACACTCATACCCAGTCAAAAGATCAGGGCTTGATCCATCACCGTTTTTTAGCTCACTGCACCATCCCAGCTCAGAACCCGGCTACATGGAAATTAGTCTGTCCCTGGCCCAGTGCATCATGGGAACAGGGCGGACCAAACTACCAAGCCAATTCTTTACTGGAAAGGAAACAAGCTTCTGGGGACCGGTTTCTGGCATTGCAGCCGTCTTCGGCCCGTCTTGCTTGAATCCTGATGGTGCAGTGAGCAAGGGACTCATGTCTGAGCATACCCTGCCACTCCTATAGTGGCCAAAACGATTCAGAAAGGGGGTGGTGATGGACAGAGCATCTGAGTTAAACAGAACACTCATACCCAGTCAAAAGATCAGGGCTTGATCCATCACCGTTTTTTAGCTCACTGCACCATCCCAGCTCAGAACCCGGCTACATGGAAATTAGTCTGTCCCTGGCCCAGTGCATCATGGGAACAGGGCAGACCAAACTACCAAGCCAATTCTTTACTGGAAAGGAAACAAGCTTCCGGGGACCGGTTTCTGGCATTGCAGCCGTCTTCGGCCCGGCTTGCTTGAATCCGGATGGTGCAGTGAGCAAGGGACTCATGTCTGAGCATACCCTGCCACTCCTATAGTGGCCAAAACGATTCAGAAAGGGGGTGGTGATGCCAGGGAGGCACTATGGAAGGTGCTCAAGGAGTTGGGACGTCCGTGTTATCTTTTACTCCTACTTAGGAAATTACATAATGGCACCATTGCCCAAATTAGATTTGGCATGAATGGGGAACACACTAATCGCATTCCGGTTAATAGGGAGTGAGGGAAGGATGCGTGTTAGCTCCCACACTGCTTTGCATCTTTATTAATGGCTTAGTGGATGCTATAAATAAAATATCAGAATATCGATGCACCTAAGCTAGCAAACAAGAGTGTACCAGCAATGATGTTTGCAGATGACACCTTGCTCTTCTCAAAATCCCCTATGGGTTTGAAAAAATGTTGGATACCTTCTGCGAATTTTGTAGGGGCAGGGGCTTAGAAATCAAAATACAAAAAACAAAACTCATGGTTTTTAACCCCAGTAAGAATGTCCGCTCTAATCTCTGTATGAATGGTGTACCGTTAGAAAGGGTATCAGAATTTGATTACCTGGGTCTCACTCTAAATGAAAACATGACTTGGAAAACCCAAGTGGCCAGATCTAATCTGAAATTAACACAGACAGCTGGGGGTCTGGCTAAACATTTCAGAAAGTCCTTCCATAAATCCCTGACCCCGGCTATGGAGATCTATAAGACGCAGGCCAGTAGCTCAGCTCTCTATGGGGCTGAACTATGGGGGCACTCGAATCTTAGGCCAATAATCCATACGGAAAATAACTTTTTGAGGCAATTGATAGGGCTTCCGTGAAGCTCCCCTCTGTTGCCCATGCACATGGATTTGGGGGTGAGACCTATTTCAAAAGAAATTGCAAGGCATCCGCTACTGTATTGGCGACGTCTGTGGGCAACAAATGTGCTGCCGGATAACAGAGCCGAATTACAAAAGGAACTCAGCCTACCTGGGACAGGGAAGCGACCTTGGCTTATGCATATCAAGAAAAGTTTAAATGAGATAGGCCGTTCCGAGCTATGGGCGAGTCCTCTAATTGACCACACCAGGGTTACGCGTACATATTTATCCACCAGGTACTGGGAGGCGAAATTTAACATAATTTTAGAGGACCCTAACATCGGCTCTGTGACTGTGACTAGGAAACTCTACTTGAAGTTTCGACATGGCTGTCTCCCCCTGCATTCATTTGTTAATAAATGGTCTAAGGATGTTACCACGGCCTGCCCCACCTGTGGTCTAGCCGAGGAAACAGAACTGCATGTTTTTTTTGTTTGCCAAGGCTATTCAAAGATTAGAAGAAGAGAGCTACAGCACTTATGTAAGAATCTTGGTGCAACTCGTTGTATAGATGTGTATAGGCTTTTAAAACATGACACCAGCATGCATATAGTATTTGCTACCTCACGATTTCTTGCTGCAATGTGGTGGGCTCGTCTGCAATTTTTAAAACTTCTATGAAATGCATTTTTTATCTGTGGTCATTGATAAATTATGAAAGATAATTTTCTTTTTATTTATATATTTTATTTATTTTTAATCTTTTTTTAAATCTTTTTTAATTCTTGACACGAAATGTTGTCTTAAATAAAGATTTTTCAAATCAAATAAAAAAATATTTTCCTCCAGTCAGGACCTTTGCCTGCTCCGCTCCCAGACGACCTCTGACAGACTACATGAGTTGGCCTTGCCTGTCACCACCCTGTGGTGCTAGTAGCACCCGGAGACCTGTCCTCCTGTGGCTTTTAAAACGCTTGTGTCTAGGGTCATCAGCTCCAGTTCAGTGCCTGTGCATGGAATGAGTTCTGGAGCTGGATCCAGGCCCAGACGCAAAAGAGTAATTAAATATGAGAAGGAAGCTGCTTTGTCAGTGGGAAGAAATTGTGCTGAAGCTGAATCTTGCTCCAGACCGCTAAGGTGCAAAACTGCAGCGGCAAAGAAACAACAGATCACTTTGATGGGCGATGTACCAGAACCTGCCCCTGTTGGACTATTCTATGGCCTCAAGTATTGAAGATTTGGAGCTGCCTTAGGATTGCTCTTTTCAGCAATATAAACACAGAAAGAATCGCCCCTCTGTGGCTCTCGAAAAACCATACTCCACCCTTGGGCTTAATATTTAATCGCCTCAGGATTAGAAGGTACATTCTCTTCCCCCACGTCGGAGTTCATAACCCCACCATAGTCTTAAATATCACACCCCACACTTCAGGGTCAGAGTGTACAACCCCCACCTCATTGTTGGATAAAATAACACCAACATCGATGTCAGACATAAATTCACGATTTCTATCCCCCACATCAGTCAATTTCCACAACCTCGATTTCATTATCACTCCCTTCCTTGGTGTCAGGTTTCACCACCCCCTCCTTGGTGTCATGTTTCACCTCCCCCTTCTTGGTGTCAGATTTCACCACCCCCTCCTTGGTGTCAGGTTTCACCGCCCCCGTCCTTCGTGTCAGGTTTCACCACCCCCGCCTTGGTGTCAGGTTTCACCACCCCCCTCTTTGGTGTCAGGTTTCACCGCCCCCTCTTTGGTGTCAGGTTTCACTGCCCCCCTTCCTTGGTGTCAGGTTTCACCATCCCCTCCTTGATGCCAAGTTTCACCGCCCCCTCCTTGGTGTCAGGTTTCACCTCCCACCTCCTTGGTGTCAGGTTTCACCACCCCCTCCTTGGTGTCAGGTTTCACCGTCCCCTCCTTGGTGTCAGGTTTCACTGTCCTCTCCTTGGTATCAGGTTTCACAACCCCCCCCCGCCCCCCTCCTTGGTATCAGGTTTCACCGCCCCCTCCTTGGTGTCAGGTTTCACAACCCCCTCCTTGGTGACAGGTTTCACAGCCCCCTCCTTGGTGTCTGATTTTGTAGCCCCCCAGCTTATCGTCAGATTTAACGGGCACCTCCTTGGTGTCAGACTTAACGGTTCAAAGTATTCACAGAGTGTTTATAGTGTTTTTCACTGCATTTTCCTGTGGTATACCTCCTTTTCCCAGTGGCAGTACAGATGACCTGCCTATAGCTGCTTCTATGCATCAAGATGGAAAACCTATGCACAAAATGAAAACAGAAGACATTTCTGACAGCAATCCCCTCATCCCATACAACAGATTGTGTTTGAATAAGTACAAACGTATTTTTATCTTTCAGTGCTGGATTGAAAGAGTGCAATGCATGTCTAGACAACGATTAATCCTAGTGCACTTTACCCAGTTTCTATGGCTGATGATTTAGAAATCATTCATCACTGGTTTCTGTCACCCTTTTATTATTTGTAGAGTCTTCATGAATTAAGTGGATGAGCCAGGAGAAGGATCCCTCACCCGCTGTTTGAAGAGACACAAGATGCACTTCGCTGATGAAGTAGTGAGGTCAATACAAACCTTGCGTACTATGTGTCTCCTACAGGGAGAATATTGCCAAGCGGCATCGTTCTTGCATGTTTTACATCCCTTCAGTGATGGCTCGAATTAGCCCAACAAATGGTGGAAATGCTACACGGCTCAGACCTGTGATTCGGAAGTATTAGCTCAAGCGTTTCCACCACGTTGCATGTTCTCTAATGTATCACACAACATACAAGGTGTCAATTGTAACCTCATATGCTGCAACCTAAATATGCTCAGGTATGGCCTCTGCTACTTCCCGGATCCATGTAGGTCTCCTGCCATTATCAAATCCATCCACATATGATCTTGGACCTGTGCACGTGAGTTAGGTTGATCCAGGTTTTGCACTTGGTGTCCCAGCAAAGCTCTCTGTAATGGGCATCACTGTTCACGCGGTGAGAAGTTCCCAATGTCTGAAATACTGACTGTCCAGATCATGTGAACATTCCAAGAGACTGATATGCCCCTCATTACAAATACAGTTGTTTGAAAACAATATTGAACAGAATATGATAAATCCACAGATGCATCTTTCTGGGGATGGTCTATCAATCTAAACGTGACTGTACATTGCTGGTTCTGGATGAGAAAGTGTCTAGAGTTGGAATTGTGAAGGTTTTGTCACTATAACAGCCACCTTCTGATTTCAATGTCTGTATTATTCTGAGTACCCTTTATGAATTTACAAGATAAAATTGACCATAATTTAAAGACATACCCGTGTCTTTGCTGCTTATTATTATGTTATTTTCTTGTGAAGATTGATTCTCATACTCAAAAGGAATTTGTTTTCAAATCATTGTTGAATAGCACATAGGCAGATAAATCACTATTTCTGCATCTGACTAAGATATCAAATTATCCAACTGTGTATATTTAGCAAATCCCTTGAAGGCACATTTACCTATCCATTACTGGAAGAAAGTCCGTAGGAAAAGGAGCTTTGAATGGAGTGTTCAAATCCTTGGATTGGAAAGGGAAAGGTGGGGGCAGCTAGGATCCTGGAGATGCTTGGAGAGAAGGTTATGAGTGCCAGGAAGCTCATGAGTGCCAAGACGCTTAGTTGCCAGGCACTGCCCCTACTGAATTTGGGAGGCACTGATTGCACTACTTGTTGGTACCAGGGCACGAGTCGGGGTACCACGCGGGTGGACGGCATCCCCCCACTTATTTTCCAGGGTTTTCCAGGGTGGACGCCGTCCACCCTGCTCAATCAAAACGCCGTCCCGATCCAGACTTTCCTTCGTCCCCGGCCTCGCCTGCTGCCTGCCCGCCTCAGCCGGATATGTACGAAAACAGACTCTCCCAATATTGCACCTCACTGCCAGCTTTATTAGCCCATCATCCCCTAATGCTGTGGTTCCCAAAGTGTGTGCCGCGGCACCCCGGTGCGCCGTGATGAGAAGCCAGGGGCGCAGCGGCGCCGAGCAGGATGTGGGGGAGCTTGAAAGAAATGCCACCTTCTGTTGCATCGCACATGCTTCAAAACATTGGCACAGAGCGCCCTCTCTCCACCTGCCCGCCCCCATTCCTGCAATCACAGGCTGCTAGAAGCGCAAGAGCAGCCCCACCCCGCCCATTGTCACTTTGTATGGGGCTGATTGCCACATACAGAATGTCAATGGGCCAGTTTGGGGTGTTACAGCATGTGGTGAGCCGCTTCCTGCGGGTAGCGCCGCCGGCAACATTAACAGCTGGTCAAGGGCATTCCCAAAAATCTCACCAGAAGTATGCTGCTTGCCACAGGGTCAGGAGTCTCTCTCTCTCTTCTTTTGGCATATGTTGAAAGCTAACACGATGTGCAACATTTGAAAATGAACGGAGGGTGTAATGTGTTTCAAATAAAAGTTCGATTATTTTAAGACTGTTTTTTCACACATTTTTGTCTAAAATAAAAAAAAATCTGAGCAGTGAAGGCTCTTGCAGGCTGTTAATCGGTGAGTCGAGTTCCCAAGAGGTATGTTAGTCCCTTCTCTCCAGCCTGCTTGCTCAAATCAGAGGCGAACACCCCGCAACTGGCTGTGCATAAAAGGCAAGAACCACCCTCTTCTTTCCTGGAAAGGTGAGGAAGCATGCACCACTCCACTGTAACTTTTGGGATTCATAGCCCTTGCACAAGAATCCACAGACACCCCGGAAATGTTTCTTTTGTGACTGCTTTTTTAAACATGTTTGTGCACTTCGGTATATTCAACACAATATTCACCATAATATGATGCAATCGTTTTTCAGTGAACAAGTGTAAAAGTGTTGGGTACCCTAATCTCATGCTGCTGTATCAGCCTTCCATCTTCACTAGATCGATAACATTATGATAATTAATTTGTCTAACAATACATATCAGGTATGACACCTGACAAATGTACATTTCTTATTGTCTTACAGGCTGGATGGGTGAAAGGGTAAATGGTTGGATGGATGAGTGAATGGATGGGTGGGTGGAAGAGTGGATGGATGAGTGAAAGGATGCTTGGGTGAAATGGTACACGGTTGGATGGATGAGTGAGTGAATGGATGGATGAAGGGATGGATGACTGAAAGGATGGATGGAAAGATAGACGATGGATAGGTTTTCAAATAGTTGAAAAGGTTTGGATATGGATGGGCACACAGTTGGAAGGACAGAATGAATGGTGAAAGACTGCATGATGGATAAAAGAATTAATAGATGACAATGTACATTTGGAATGGTGGATATCAGGGGTTTGATGGAAGGATGAATGGTTAGATCATTGGACAAGAGAGCTCTTCTGGGGATGGTTGTGATCAGTGGCGTCACAAGGGGGGTGCGGGAGGTGCGGGCCGCACCGGGTGTCACCAGCAGAGGGCTGACACCAAAATGAACTCCTCGCTATTTATTTACTGTTCATGTAACACCGTCCGTATTGTCCCATGCTGTTTATAGTGCAGGGAAATGGACGGATGCCAGAATCTTCCTTTTCCCAGTTCTGCGAGCGCAGCGGCTTTGTCAGAAGGGGCTTGAGTATAAAATGAGCTCCGCCCTTGACCTTCTGCTCGCTATTCTTTTTGCTTGGAGATGCGATCTTGGTCGTGTTCATGTTCCGAGTGCATGTGGGCGTTTGGGGAACACCACATTCAGTGAACACAAAGTCAAGATTGGCCCAATCTCTAATGGTAAGAACTTTCAGAGTTTCGTAAAAAGTCACATTTGCAGTTAATTTTTGGAACCTTTTGAATCATCCGTGTATATATGTTGCGAGGCTTGTCCTGCATTACTGCAGATGTTAATATGAGAAGCACTGAAAAGACCATTTGATTTCTTTGGACAGCGCTATGATGGGCCAAACGCAGGTAGGTCACAGAGTGTGCAGGATGGCAGGAGGAACGAAAAAAGGCCTCACCCTGTTTGCCACGCCTGCCCTAGACAATGGATGTTCAGTTGAATCATACAAAAGTATTAAAAAAAGGCTCCGATACTCAGCACATCGAAGCAGGGTAGGAGCGGGGTAGGCGCAAATTTGCGTGCACAAATTCAAAGCGCATTTCATGAGTTTATTTCAGTCACTTTGAGAAGAGCCAAAAACTGTGGGAGAAACCATGGGGGGGGAGAAGGCGACGAGGAAAGGGTTAAAAGAGCAGCAGGCAGGGGAGGGAGGTGCAGGCGGAGGGGGTGGATGGTGCAAGCAGAGAAGGAGATGATGCAGGCTGAGAGGGAGACGGTGCAGCCAGAGGGAGAGATGGTGCAGGCAGGGGATGAGATGGTGCAGGCAGGGGATGAGATGGTGCAGGCAGGGGATGAGATGGTGCAGGCAGGGGGTGAGATGGTGCAGGCAGGGGGTGAGATGGTGCAGGCAGGGGGGAGACGGAGCAGGCAGAGGGCAGATGTTGCAGGCAGAGGGGAGATGGTGCAGGCAGAGGGGAGATGGTGCAGGCAGAGGGGAGATGGTGCAGGCAGAGGGAGAGATGGTGCAGACAGAGGGAGAGATGGTGCAGGCAGAGTGGAAATGGTGCAGGCAGAGTGCAGATGGTGCAGGCAGAGGGAGAGATGGTGCAGGCAGAGGGAGAGATGGTGCAGGCATGGGATGAGATGGTGCAGGCAGGGGGTGAGACGGAACAGGCAGAGGGGAGACGGAACAGGCAGAGGGCAGATGTTGCAGGCAGAGGGGAGATGGTGCAGGCAGAGGGGAGATGGTGCAGGCAGAGGGGAGATGGTGTGGACAGAGGGAGAGATGGTGCAGACAGAGGGAGAGATGGTGCAGGCAGGGGATGAGATGGTGCAGGCGGAGGGGAGACGGAGCAGGCAGAGGGCAGATGTTGCAGGCAGAGGGGAGATGGTGCAGGCAGAGGGAGAGATGGTGCAGACAGAGGGAGAGATGGTGCAGCCAGAGGGAGAGATGGTGCAGGCAGAGTGGAAATGGTGCAGGTAGAGTGGAAATGGTGCAGGCAGAGGGAGAGCTGGTGCAGGCAGAGGGAGAGCTGGTGCAGGCAGAGGGAGAGCTGGTGCATGCAGAGGGAGAGCTGGTGCAGGCGGAGTGGGAGGGGGAGATGGTGCAGGCAGAGGGAGAGATTGTGCAGGCAGAGGGAGAGATGGTGCAGGCAGAGGGAGAGATGGTGCAGGCGGAGGGAGAGATGGTGCAGGCGGAGGGAGAGATGGTGCAGGCGGAGGGAGAGATGGTGCAGGCGGAGGGAGAGATGGGAGCCATTCTATTCAACAGATCTCCCTGCCTTGCATTTGTCCTGCTCACACCTGTCATGATGTCACTTCCTGTCGTGATGTCACTTCCTGTCGTGATGTCACTTCCTGTTGTGATGTCACTTCCTGTCGTGATGTCACTTCCTGTGACCACGCCTAACTTGGAGAGTCCCCCCACTTCTTTTTTTAGGACTTGTGCCCTGGTTGGTACTATACTGGGACTGTGCTTCTGTAGAATAGGTACTCTAGTCATTTGGCTAATCGTTGAGTATTTTTCGAATTGCGAGGTCAAAAGTCAACATAACACCCAGGGATTCCACCAACCGGATCCTTCTCTGGGGGAATCCTGGGCGATCCCACCGCAACCTGCCGCACATGCGAACGGCCCCTAGGGAGCACGCAAAGGAGTTTCTGAGGTCCAGGGAGGGGGACATGGAGGGGGGGGGAGTGAGACTCGAGCTGGCAGTGACCACTAGACTACCACTGTGCCACCACCTTCACTCTTTCTGATCTGTTATCATTGGAATAGACAACACTTACTGCTGCCCAATTTAAACATAGTGGTACCTGTTGACCTGGACAGGAAGAGCTCACACAGAGGTTGGCGTGAGGCCTGTCTCTGCCACTTAACCATGCAGAAGCGTGGAGGGAGATTCGGTTAGACACTTCCCACCAAACTTTAAACCTGGCCATAAATGTAAAGGGCCTTGGTCTTACAACAACGGAGGCCCAGTAGGGCCTTGACAAATAAAAACAGCATTAAACCTACGCTGATGCGTTTTAATATTGTTTGATGGTTTCAGTTTACATTTTAAAGTGGAAAAAAATGTATTTGAATGATTTTTCTGATTATTTTTACCTGTCATGGCATAAAAGTACCAGGCGGACTGTTAAAATCCTGGTCAGGTGGCAACCCTAGTCTCATGACTCCCTCCCTTTCATTGCCCACTGTCTTCTTGGCACACTCTCCCCTCTCTCTCCGTCCCCTCTGCTTGCCTCCACCTCTGGTTTATAGTTCAACAAAGAGGCAGTATTGCCCTGAAGGGTTACACAAGCGTCGCCACGGTTATTGCACCACACGCAGCCGGCACGACCGCGGGTACCGCAGTGGTTTGCTTTTCAGTTGGATCTGATGCAATGACTTTGGTAGAACCTGATCTACTTGATACGCAATAACGTAAATCTACAAAAACAAAACAAATGGCGAGAGGTTCAGACTCTGAAAGCGAGAGATATGGGAAGAAAGAGATGAATCAAATAAGACCAGAAGAGACAACGAAAGAAATGATCTAACCTCGCGTCTCCACGTCTGTTTCCTCTGTCCCCCTCCATTCCATGTCCCCTCACCACTTTCCTGTCCCCATGGGGTGCAACATCTCTTTAACTTCCCTCACTTGGCCATGTTCCTGTTTTGTTCTGTCCCTGGTCCCTCTGAGAGAGAGGCAGCCTGAACACACTTGTTGCAGGGCGAAGTCTTCGACCCTTGCAGCGCAGCTGGAATAGGCGCCGATTCCAGCTCCGGAAGACGAAGGAACAGGGATGCGGGGCTAAATACAGAGACGTGAAGCGCTGCTGCCCCCTGCTGGAAGCGTATTGCACAACGGAGGTCAATGTTGTTTCTAAATGGATCATGTTATTAGGGTTGCCTCCTTACCAAGAGAAAAATACCGGCCATTTGTTGATGTTTTAAGAATCGGCAAAGTCCTGGACTTGTTACTGAATAGGGCTATAAACTAAATCATATTTATTTATTTATTTATTTAGTATATTTTATATAGCGCACGGCTACCCCAACGGGGTGTCCCGGCGCTTCTGAGAGTGTAAATAAATCTTACTCCTGAGGGATTTAGCAGAAGAGGAATGTTTTTAGTTCCTTACGAAAAGGAAGCTCGTCCTGGATCATCCGGATGTCAAGAGGGAGTTTGTTCCAAAGGGATGCGGCACAGGCCTGGAAGGTTTTCCCCCCAGAGCGTGTTTTGTTAAATCTAGAGATGGTTAGAAGATTTTTGGAACTAGAGCGAAGAGATCTAACATTCCTGTAGGGGTGCAGACAGGAAGAAAGGTAGGCAGAGCCTTTTCCCTTAATTGCCCTGTGAGCCAGTGTGAGGGCTTTGAATTCGGCCCTCTTCTGTATTGGCAGCCAGTGAAGCGAGTGCCGGTGTGGAGAGATGTGCTCTCTGAGGAAAATGCCACATACCAGACGAACTGCTGCATTTTGGACTGTCTGTAGTCAGTGGCAGAGCCCTACAGCCAACCCAATGTACAGACCGTTAGCATAGTCCAGGTCAGATGTGATCAGCGCCTGGACTATGGTTCTCCTGGTGTTATTAGGGAGAAAGTTGATAAAAAATGTTACCATCCTAATTTTGGAGAAGCAGGCTGCCGATACTGTCTGTACTTGGTTGTGAAAGGAAAGGTTGGAGTCCCATCTGACTCCAAGATTTTTTACGGATTCCTTAGGTGATGGGGGGGGGGGGGGCTCAGGTCGACTGGCCACCAAAGGTTAGTGTCCAAGGGGGACGGCTGATGGAAGAAAAGAACCTCGGTTTTCACGGCATTAAGTCGAAGGCAGTTGTTGTCCATCCAGCAGGCAATTTTACGCAGACAGTCTTTTAAGGGATCAAAAGAGGATTGGGAGAGTCTGTCATAGGAGAACAGGAGTTGGATATCGTCTGCGTATGAGGTGGCTTTGATTCCTGACTGGGCGATCATCTCAGCAAGCGGAGAGAAATAAACATTCAAAAGAAGAGGGCTTAAGGAGGAGCCCTGAGGGACTCCCCACTTTAGTGGCCGGCTGCTGGAGGTGTACGGAGGGGTAAAAACCGCCTGAGTCCTGTTGGACAGAAAGGAGGACAGCCACTTCAAGGCCTGGCCCTGAATGCCCTTGGAGTGGAGACGATCGAGGAGGACAGAATGAGAGATGGTGTCGAATGCTGCAGATAAGTCCAGCAGCACCAACACCGCCCTTGATCCTCCAACAAGTCTCCAGCGCACGGCATCGGCCATCTCTATCAGGGCCAATTCCGTGCTGTGACCCTGTCTAAATCCATGCTGCGAGTCATGGAGAGACCCGTGGGTTTCCAAAAAGTTTGCAAGTTGTTTCTGCACTAATGTTTCTAGTACCTTGGCTGGAGCAGGCAACAAGGAGATGGGTCTATAGTTAGCCGGCTTATTGGGGTCAGCGTTAGTTTTTTTCAGAATAGGGACTAGTCGTGCATGCTTCCACGAGTCTGGAAAGATACCAGTCCGAAGCGAGTCATTCCAAATGCTGTTCAGGATAGGGTTGAGGAGAGGGGCTAGAGCTTTATATTGTTTGGCCGGCCAAGGATCGGTCGGTGATCCGGATCTACATTTAGATAGTTCTGCTAAAGAAAGATCAAGAGAGATGGCTTCAAAGTTAGTTAAGATCTGGGCAGGGTCAGGGTCGAGCATTGTGTTCACTGTGGAATTGTGGGTGAGGTCAGAGCAGTTTTTTCTACGAAAGGAGTCGTGAATGGTGGCAATTTTATCCTCAAAGTAATCAGAAAGACGATTGCAAAGGGATTGAGAGACAGGGGACTGATGTTTGAGGGCCAGAGGATTGGTGAATGATCTCACAGTGTTAAAAATCTCTCTTGTGGAGCCATGGGCGCTGTTAATTTTTTCTTCTAAGTAGATTCTTTTCTGATCTATGATCTTTTTCCTGTAACCTTTGAGGGCTGATTTATATTCCATTTTACTATCAAGGGAGTATGAAAGTCTCCAGCGTCTTTCCAAAGGTTTACAGGTAGACTTGCACTTGCGTAGTTCTTCAGAGAACCAAGGTGCGGAGGGTGCAGAACGAAATGTTTTAATTGGCCTAATGGGAGCGATTGAGTCAATAGCAGAGACAACCCAGCTATTAAAGTTGTCCAGCCTAGAGTCTAGATCGGTGGCGTCCCTCCGGGCAGTGAAGCCCATAAGAACTCCAAGGCTATCTGGAGAGATATTGCTCCAGTTACGACCGAATGTTTTGGTCTGAACACAAGGTCTTACTTGGTGGAATAAGCAGATGGAAAATGGGATAAAAAAATGGTCGGACCAGGTCACAGGATAAGGATCACCAGTAAGTAAGTCAGGTAAATTAGAACAAATCAGGTCAAGAGTATGTCCGGCTTTGTGAGTGGGGCTGCAAATCCATTGCTTTAAGCCTCCATCAGAAAGCGTGGAGAGGAAATTGAAGCTTGCGGAATCTGGGGGGCGCTAGGTGGCGCAAAACCAAGATGGCCGCACTGTAGTGAGGCTCTCGCCAGATCGAGTCTTTGAACTATCCTTTTGACAATCCTGACCGGGAAAAACTACCCAGACACCTTGCCATTGTGTCTGCGACACTCCACGGATCACAACGGTGCTGAAATCGTCAAAATCGCCCAGCCGTAGGCGGAGATATCCACCAGTCTTCCTGGAAGCGGACTGAGGTGCTGGTCCGAGATCTGCCGATCCGAGGGGTCAGCCTGCTGGGAAACTGCGAGGCTTTGCGGCCTTATCGGAGCTGTGACGCCAACTAACGACGGAAACTATCGTCATTGCCCATATACCTGAGCCAGTGACTTTGCTGAGTGAGGACCTTGATGTATTAACGGTGAGCCCTGCTTAAAAGGGGGGGAAAAATAAAGAGCGCGAACTTCAGGCCCACTGGCGGGAACTGTCGGCAGGCTCAACGGACCCGACAACTGTAACATATAGCGACCGGCGCTCCACTGCACACTTAATAAACATCTGGGACGTTGCTTGCGGGGCCCGGGACACAGTAATCGCCAAGCGCTACATAGCACTCTGCACAGCAGCGGCCGACGACCGGGCCCGCCCGCTCACCAGCTGCGGCCTCCCCGCGGCCTACAAACTGCAGGAAGCGACCTGCGACCGTCCCCGAGGCTTGGAGGCCTAGAAATATTGCTTGTGGGGCCAGGGACACAGTAAGTGCCAAAGCGTTAAATAGCACTCTGCACTGCCACAGCCGACGACGGGGCCCGTCCGCTCTCCAGCAGCGACCTCCCCGCCGCCTACTAACTGCCGGCAGCTGCCTGTAATTTGGCGCTGCTCTGGCCCACTAACATCACCGGCCCTTGATTAAACTGACTGTGGAACACGGCTGGCAGCTCACGGATCACCTGCTTACCTTGTGGGGGTTGCCTACCTAGCACGACGTGAAGACATTTCCTCCCCCTACCTCATAATCTAGCGCGCTTCCTCCTCAAGAGTGCATTCAGAGCCCTATCAGATCACTGAGCTGCTGCCTGAACGCGGGGTGAAGGGAGGAACCCGGGGACCGATATCAATCTATACGTGAGCCACCCAAAGTCGCATGGGGGCTTGAAAGAGGGACACACTAGTTACAACTCAGGCAACTGCCAGGGGCTCAATCAGGCTGCAGAATAACACCCCCCTCATTTGCGTTGGCTCCCACCAGATGTGGCACCGCTTCCCCTTGTGCTCACCTGCTGCTGTCTGGATCTGGAGGAACCTCACTGCGCCTTTGCCTTGAGATCATAGTGGACAGAGACGCTACACGAAGTATTCTGTCCCGCAGCCATCTCCTGCCCAGACTGAGGCCAGAGGGGACGAACAGATAGGCCCGCTGTCCCCATCTATGTATCGTTGGGCGAGGATATAAATTGCGCCAAAGAGGACACTACAGACCTGAGCTGCGCCCCGGGCACCACTCACGGGCGAAGCCTTCGCCTCATCTCACGGGGGGAGTACTGTTCGCAGTCCCACTCTGCTCCGGCTACTCCCGGACAGCTGGACAAGAAGCCACCTCACTGCGCCCTGGCTGCTGCTGCCACATCGGCCTCACGAACGCCAAGACGCGACATGGGCCGAAACGATATCAAACAATCTAAAATACCGTTTGAAACTAAGAAAAACCCCAGAGGTGCACAGGAACCGGAGGGCAGCCCTACCACCCGAGTACCCCCGGACGAACACTGGAAAGCCTTGCTGATAAGCATGCAACAGAGCTTATCAAACATCGATTCCAAGATTGACACGATAAACACTCGCATGGGCAGCGTGGTCACTAAGCTGGAACAACACGACACCAGAATCAAGGACGCGGAAGATAGGATCTCTGAATTGGAAGATGGCGCCACCTCTAATAGCAGACAGGTGACCCAAATGGACAGGCTCCTAAAAATTATTGCGGAAAAGAACGAAGATTTAGAAGCGAGGTCCCGGCGCAACAACATTCGCATTTTAGGCCTTGCGGAGTCCACCAACACGGGGAAAATGGAGGTATTTATCAAAAATTTGGTAATCGAACTCTTTGGTAAAGAATCATTCTCCTCGCACCTAATAGTGGAGCGTGCCCACAGATCCTTAGATGCGCGCCCACCACCGGGTGCCCAGCCGCGCCCCATCATCGCGAGATTCCTAAATTACAGGGACCGAGACGCGGCGCTAAGACGAGCAAGAGAGATCGGTACTGTGGGATACTGCAATACTACGCTCTCCTTCTTCCCTGACTTCACCCCGACGGTACAGGAGGCCAGGAGGAAATTCTCAGGAGTGAAAAAGAAGCTTCAAGATCAAGAGATGACGTACGCCATGCTATATCCGGCGAAATTAAAGGTTTCCTACCAAGGCAAGCAACACTTCTTCCAAAATCCACAACAGGTGGAGGATTTCCTCAAACAACACAAAAAAGACAAAACCAGAGAAAGTGCTGAAAGACATCGCTCCAGATCCCCCTCGCCCATGAACCAGCAAGAATAAAACGCGGCCATAACGTCTGCTACACCTAAGATGAGTATTGACGAGCAAGACTCCAATAATCTGGTGAGGTACACTTTAAAACTATTGCATAATCCGGTTTATATAACTTTTTGTGCTCGATCACCCACCTCCGTCCCGCGCAGAGAGACCGGGTACATACCTGGCTCCTAGTGGGTGCAAGTAGGGAGGTGGATGGCAGGTTGGGTGCCCCTACAACTGACCCCCGATGGGCAAGCCCCAATACCCCCCTTCTGCTCGTAGAGTGGGGAAATTTGTAACATTACTTCTGTTTCTAAGTTGGGGAGAGGGTGGGATAGCTGGGGATGGTTGGGTTCCAAATGCCCGGCGGGTTGGGGTTGCCGGAGTGGAAGGGGAAGTGTTCCAACACAATGCTTGCACGAAAGAACTATTTGTCATTCATTCCTGTTGTTGGGCATGCCAAGAAGGAAGTTGGGGATCACGTTGCATATTTGATGCCAAATGCTATAAAAACATGGATGTTGTAGACCTTTGTTATACATGTTTTCTGATGGATATATGGGGGACGTAGCTGGACCGCAATCAGCCTCGCAGTTCCAGGTGGCCTCCTGGAATATACGTGGGTTAAATAACCCGAGGAAGAAGAGACAGATTTTAGGGTATCTGGACAAACATGGGATATCCATCGCTATGTTGCAAGAGACACACTTAACTCCAGGCGGATCCCCCTCATTCGCTTCAAAATGGGCAACGTGCAAGGCGTTCTCATCTTACTCTAACTACGCTAGAGGGGTGGCAACTCTTGTAAGACGGGGGACGAATTTCACTCCGGCTGGAACTGAGATAGACTCCGAGGGGCGTTATTGTATGATCTGGGGGAAATTACACGCACATACAATATTGTTTGCATGTTATTATGGCCCTAACACTGATGACCCGACTGTCCTTTTCACATTGTGGGGGAAAATACAGGCCCTGGGGATAGCTCACGTGATACTAGGGGGGGATTTCAACACGGCTCTAATACCTGGGATGGACAGATCATGTCCGCAAGCCTCTCACTACACGAATACTCAACGATCACTTTTGGGAATAGTGAATGAACACCACTTGGTCGATGCGTGGCGACACCTACACCCCACTGCCAAGCAAGGCACCCATCACTCAGCATTCCACTCCACATGGGCCCGCCTAGACTATATATTCTTGTCAGCAGGACTGTCCCCATGGTTAACCAAGGCACATCACCTGGCGCGTACGTTCTCTGATCACTCGCCGGTCCTACTTTCCCTGCAGATTCCCCTCATTATGGCCCCTTACCTGAATTGGCGCCTGAACCCCGCACATCTTACAGATACTGCCTTTGCTGCTGAATTAGAACAAGACATCACAGAGTTTTTCGAACGGAATGTTAATTCAGTCTCTAGTCTTACTACTGTTTGGGAGGCCTTCAAAGTGACGATCAGGGGGAGTTGTATAGCCAAAGGAGGGGGAGTTCTAAAAGCACTGCGAGCAGACATACGCAAGCTAGAAATCGAGCTCAGACAGCTAGAGCAAGAGATAGCTCGGGGAGACAGAGACCGCGCAGCTCAGGCTCAGCTTAGGGAAAAACTGAATGACTACTCTGACTTGGCAGATAAAGAATGCAAATTTCTGGGGAAGTCCTTTACTGCTCGAGTATATGGAGAGGGAGACAGGCCAGGTAAAGCGCTTGCTGCTGCAGTCAGAGCCCCTAGGTACCAAAATTACGTCCCTACTTTACTAGACAAACACGACATACCACAACGAGATCTCAAGGAGCAGCTCCGAGTGCTAACTGAACACTACACCTCGCTTTACACCTCACATAGAACTGACACAATTAACTTGCAGGAATACCTGGAAGACACCGCAATTGCCTGGCTAGGGCCGTCCCAGCAAAAATTCCTTCATCATGAGCTTGAACTTGATGAGATCAAGGACGCAATCATGTCCATGAAGTCCGGGAAGGCGCCGGGATCGGATGGCCTACCGATTGACTTTTATAAAACCTTCATACATGTGCTAGCACCCATACTGAAGCAAGTCTTTTACGCCGCGTTAGAGGAAGGCTCACTCCCGCTTACAATGCGTGAAACACTAATAACGTCATTGCTGAAACCAGGTAAACCACCAGAACAATGCGATTCATACCGGCCTCTCTCATTGTTAAATACAGACAGTAAGATTTTAGCAAAAGTTCTCCCTACGCGTCTCAACCTCCTTATGGAGCGGCTCGTTCTTCCGGACCAGGCAGGGTTCGTCCCGAACCGCGCCACATACCATAACTTGCGTACTCTCCAAACGGTGCTGCAGGATATTAATCCTAACTGTGAAGCAGCTGCTGTGTTCCTAGACGCCACAAAGGCGTTCGATTCCCTGGAGTGGGATTACCTTCTTGCACTGCTCGAAAGGATGGGTGTCCCCTTTAACTTCTTAGACTGGATTCGGCTACTATATTGTAAACCCCAGGCTACGGTGTTGCTCAATGGTGCCCGCTCTGCTCCATTTGAGATTCGAAGAGGCAACCAGCAAGGCTGCCCATTGTCCCCGATACCTTTTGCGATCGTCATCGAACCCCTAGCCGCTAAACTCCGACAACACCACAAACATCGCTCCCTCATTTACCCGGAACGGCAACTTCTAATCGCGTTATATGCAGATGACATGACCCTCTATGTGGACAGACCACAAGAAAATCTAAATCCCTTGCTACGGGAGATAACCAAGTTCGGGGCAATAGCGGGGATACAGATAAACTGGGCAAAATCGGCCATGTTCATCTTGACTGACAGGACCGAGGAATTTCCTCTAGATTACCCCCTAGTGTGGGAATCTGAGGAAATAAAATATTTAGGAATCAGAGTCACCAGAAACCGGGAGACCCTTATCAGAGCCAACTACGGAACAGCACTAGACAAACTGACAGACAACATAACCAAATGGATACATCTTCCACTGTCAATGGCAGGCCGCATTTCCCTTGTAAAAATGGTGGTTCTCCCCAAACTGTTGTATCTTTTCACTAACATACCCTATAGCCCCGGCTCATGTTTCTTTCGCGCCCTCGACTCTCAGATGTCGCGACTTATCTGGGGCGGCAAACAGGCCAGACTCAGTTTGAAGACGCTAATGCTACCCTACCACCAAGGAGGGTTTGAAGTCCCAGACTTCCGAAAATACTATGACTGTGCCCAAGGGCATTTCGCTTCATATTGGTTCCACCCCCCTCCATTCATGGCCCACCTGGCGGTTGAAGATGGGTACATGAGACCGGAACAACCTTCGGGATATCTTTACACGACAGCCCGTATGAAGGACAGGGACCCCACTACGGTAGACTGTACTGTCAGGGCTTGGAAGCATATTGCAGAGCATATGGAAGTGCAATTCTTTTACTCACCTTTGATGGTGCTGGCAAACGATCCCAGAGTGAGCGTTGCACGTGAAGAAATAGGACGTAAGTTCCTTGCCAAACTCGCTATTTACACCTGGGGAGATCTCTACCTCCAAGGTACTTTCCGCACGGCAGTGCAGCTCTTTGGAGACAGTTCCCCCACAATGATGGATACTTTCCTTTATGTTCGACTCCGGCAAAACATTAAATCCATCACACCCAACTTCCCGGATGAGCCGGAAATCATGGCACCTCTGCATTCCCTACTCCGGGCAGATACCCCAAAGCATGTGGTCTCTATGTTGTACAAACATGTTCAAATAGCTCCATCTCCACCCCCCCTTAGAGCTAGGCAAGATTGGGATGCTGACCTGGACGATCCCATGACGGACGAGCAATGGGAGATGAGCTGCTCTCACACACACGTCGTGACAGGCAATGCTCGCCTTAGATTAGTACACTATAAATTCTTGCACCGGCTCTACTTCATGCCTGCCAAATTGCACCGACTGGGTCTCAGAGACAACGATCGCTGTCTCAGATGTGGCAGACCTGGCGCAGACTTCATACACCTAGAATGGAAATGCCGAGCAGTTGCCTCGTACTGGATAGAAGTGTTTGAGGCTATATCGGTAATGATCGGAATACCCACGGACCCTTGTCCTAAAATAGCCTTACTCGGACACACTAACCCGGCAATAAAAACACACCGAAAATTTTATGCACTAAGCCTCCTGTTGGCTAAACAACAAGTGGCGTGTAGATGGGGTAGGGGACGGGCGCCTAAATTTAAGGACTGGCTTAGTACTATGTCTACGTGGCAGGAACAACTCCACAATTACGCTGACCTTTTACCTCATAAGTCATGCCCCAAAGACCTATGGAGCCCCCTCACTACATATCTGCTTCAGGCACAAGATAACGACGAATCCGAAGAGGAAGATAGTGGAGGGATGAGTAGCGGTAACCGCACCACTGCCCCTCCCCCAGGACCCACTCCCCTGCACAATGCAGCAGTATGACTCCCGCACACACCCTCTAAATTTCTTCCCCCTTCTGGAAAATGCGCACCCCAGGACTCACATGAATAGGCACATGACACATCGCCCGTGACACCCTTGAACACAAGCCAACAGCTGCACAGGAGGAACGGATTGCGAGGCTGCTAGCCCCCCCCCCCCTCTGTTTTGCTTCATTACAGCTTGTCTCAATCCGGGAAACACTCACTACAACACACCCATGACATGGCACAACATCGGATTCTTTGAATGGTACAAAAAAGTTATACCTTCCCTGACAATGAGTGATGTTTACAGGGTGCGTAATTGTAATACCGGGAGTGCCCGGCACTACAAACTGTTACAGGACAACATACTGGCACTCCACACTACAAGATCCACCACGCCACATACTTCGTATGGTGGCCTCATTAGGGGAAGGAAAAGTGAATAATATGTTATAAAGTTGATTGAAAAGTTAAAAGTAACCTCAAGGCTTTGTTGCTTATAAACTGCATTGTGATCATGTTGGTAAGATAAAGCTTCCTCTATGGCCCACGTCTAGATACATCGCGGCTGGCCCGGATGGGTTGTAGGCGGCATGCTGTGTTAGCTGTATACCCCCGCCGGAAACACATATACATCTTCATAAGGCATGTCATAGCTGCCGGCCTACTGACGTGGGTTGTAGGCATTAAGCAGTGTACTATGTGTTATTGACCAATAAAGGTTTTATTAAAAACAACAAAAAAAAAGCTTGCGGAATCAGAGGCGTCCTCCACATGGAGGTTAAAGTCCCTGAGCAAGCTGAAATTTGCGTAGCGCGAGCTGGCCAGGAGAACGTAATCTAAAAAGTCCGGCAGGGAGGAGGTCTTGGATTTAGGGGGACGATAGACAAGTAGGCCTGTAAGGGTAATGTTTGCTGGAAAATTAATGCAAAATGGGAGTGCCTCAATGGAGTCTTTTTGAGTGTAAGGGAAAGAGGAAATGGTCCTTACTGATCTATAAATTATAGCTACGCCTCCGCCGCGATTGCGACTTTGTCTGTTTGCACAATGAATATTGTATCCTGAAGGGATGGCCAGGGGTAGTGCAGGATTGGTTTCCTCCCCTAGCCAGGTTTCCGTTAAGAAAAGAATATCCCAGTTATTGTCTGATAGGGATAGGGCTATATCAAGCGAATGTTTAACTAGCGAGCGACAGTTTACGAGGCCTGCTTTAATCCTGACATTTTTAATAGTAGGAGCTGGCCGCGTCGAGTACAGACTGAGGGGGCATTGAGATACAGGAATGCTATCTGCCTGAGCGTAGTTACAAGGCACACAAGGGAAGGTGGGATTTATAATCTCGGGAGGAAGGGAATACGCAAAAGTACAGTGGGATGGTCTTAGGTTAAGTAATGTCTTTCTGTCATACCTGTAAGTGGCAGGTGCAGCATGATCTCCGGCCTTGGCCGCGTCCTGGTCGCGGACGGGCGCAGACAGGCCGGACTCTGGCACGACTCCGGCGCGAGTCCGGCTCGTCCGCTGATCGCGTCCGCTGCGCGGAGGCATGGACGTCCCCTTTTATGCGCAACTAGAGAGCGAGAAATCACAGCCACACACAATATGGCCGCCGTTAGTCTGTGCCCGGGACCAACTCCACAGTGTCAATACTCGGCTGAGAGTGGCCCAGGGCAGCGGGGAGGAGGGGGAAGGAGTCAGCAATAAAGAGCTTATTAAATCAAGGAATTTAAGGCAATGTTGCAAATAAGTTTTAAAAGCGCCGTTTTAGGCAGTTTTGCGATTTACAAGTAAGTTTAAAAACAGAGCAACACAACCTCCCGGCTTCCGCCTTAGGAGGGACACAGACACTCAATCAAACGAGCGCAGGGTCGAAAGAAGCCCCTTTTATGCGCAACTAGAGCGCGAGAAATCACAGCCACACACATGATTTTCCACCTTTGTTTACTTTCATTATTACCTAGTACAAAAAAAGACCTAGACCTTGTAGGCACTCATACATTCATCTCTTTTCGGGTATACTGTATATTGCATAATTATTACAAAACTTACTCCCCATCCATTAATTATCAGAGTAGTCAGTATATCCTGGTGATGTGCCTCCTTTAACAATCGCCCATTCCCTAAAGATAAACATCCAATTGCGAGACAACAGAAATACACACAATCAGTGTCTAATAGTGGACAGGAAACCGAAAAAAGTGTGTGAGAGCGAGATGGCACCTCACGGGCGCACCACCAACGGGAACCTGGCAGGTACTCACCAGGGTTGCCCTGTTCTCATCATTGGCACCATCAAGCTCAGAAAAAATGTGTCCAAACAACACAAAAGGAAGAAAATCAAAAGCTCCTTGCACGCCTGTTTTTTGGATCTGGAGGTGGCTTGCAACCACATTGACAGGATAAAGCTGTGGTCTAAACTTGGAGCCTGGGGAATCCCAGGGAAACTACTAAAGCCAATGCAACAGCGTCATACAACCTGGATTCTGATAAAACTAGGAAATGGAACATGGGTCTCTCGCAAGATCCACACCACAACAGGCCTCAAACAAGGTGGTGTGCTTGCACCAGCCTTGTTTAACCTCTTCTTGGTGGATCTCACGTTAGACTTGGATCTGACCAATTCCCATGTGTCCAAAATTAGGGGGTAAGCCAATAAAAATCATGTTATATGAAGACATCATTCTCCTCAAACAGACCAAGGTAGGCCTTAAAAGACTGTTGCATAAATTAAGTAACTACACATCAACAAACAAGTTGGAAATTAACCTCAACAAAACTAAAAGACTAACGTTTAGTAAAAGACCCAATAGCTCGGGACCCTGGTTCATAAATAATCAGTATCTAGCATTCATAATTAACACAAAAGGTACATTACTTCTACACAAGGATCAAATTAAATCAAAAGCAAGAGCCTTTCTGGCTGCTTTTGTGTCCCTCCAGAAAAGTTTAGGAGGTTACTCGCACCTTTCTGTATCAGAGGTCATCAGCACAAAGCTCCCGCCCACTATAGTGTATGCCTGTGAAGTGCATTGTGGTCGCGAATCGGAGTGGTTGGAAGTGCTCAACCTCAACACATACAGGTAACTTCTGTTTACCTCGCAATACTTCCCCAGCCAAAATCGGGCTGGAATTCAGAATGAGAAGCAAACATATGGAAGACAATGTGCCTTTATTCATTTCTGCCATAAATTAAGAGCTGCCAATGATGACTCACTAGACTTTAGACTTTTGACAGAATTATCCGCTGCGCATTGCTCCTACAAAGGTTATTATGGTCCATCATAAAGACCCTACAAATAAATGGGCTGTGGGCACTCCCAATGTCATTCAAAAATTGTAAGAAATATGTTAACAAAATTATGCATGAGTTGTCGATACTGGATGATAAAAACGCCTTCTTCAAGTGAGCTCATTCACGGATGACTATACACATCTATAAAACTTTAGCTCAGCAGGTGTATCTAGACTCTTGTTAGGCATATCAAGATTCTTGTTATTCCCTTTATATGAAAATGAAATTAATGCATCTGCGTTTAGGAGATTTTCCAACCTTGGATCTATGACTTGCAAAAGGAAACAACAAATACTGTAGAGGCTGTAACCAAGTCCCTGAAACTACCAATGGGGGAATTCTAAGACTAAGAGGCCTATTATGATGTCGGGCAGACTTTTCACACAACACCATCTTGGTGTGAGAACCGACCAACCATAAGTCGGCGGTTCCGCGCACCTTATCACAATACGACCAGAAACCACCCGTATCACAAGCTCACATTGAGAAATGGGAGTTTTTACACATCCCTGCACCATGTGGCAAGCACCTCAAGGTGCCTGCCACACTGTGTAGGGATGTGAAGGGGCACCATAGGTTCCCCAGGGCCTCAACTGGAGGGAGTGGGATAAGAGGGGCCCTGCTAAGGGTCCTCAAAGACCCTTTCCGACAGCAGTTTCATGTCGTAAAGGTCAACATGGAACTGCTGTCGGAAAGTGCCATCATAATCCCGAAATTGGAAACGGATTCCTAAAGGGATTATGTGTCCTTTCCAACTGGCCAACGGGCTCCTTTAGCCCATCGGAACGCAGTCGGATTCCCTGGCCGGTTTACACTCCAACCGCCGACATCATAATTTGGCAGTCGGAATGTAAACCTACCATGTAGGTCGGAAAGCCTCCGATGAGTGGTAGGAAGCTTTCTGACCTACATCGTAATCAGGCCCCAAATGTGCAGACAATAAATTTTCCAATTCAGGCTGGAAATAAGCTGCAAAAAAAAAACTTGCGAACAGACATAATGCTACAATGTATGTATTCTTATTTAAACTGTTTGGTAGATCACAACCAGGATCTATTTTAATGTTATATTTTTCTACTGGCTCTAGGATTTCACTTATTTTTGAGTATTTAAGGTGAATTTTTATTGTGATTTTTTGGGCAATTGTTTTTATTAACTAAGTATATATAATATATTAGAATTTGATCTGATTTGTAAACATTTCTAATGTCATGACAGTATCCCTGGTGAAAACTATAGGCCTGATTTGTGTAGTAGAAAATATCCAATGCCATCGGTCTGGCCTGCTTAGTATGAAACGTTATATCAAAGGCAGTTGGTCTAGCATATTTATTGTGAAAAGCATTTGTTAAAGCCAGTAAGCCTTCACAGTTGGTTACCACATTGTGCCACAGGCTATAGGAGGGCATGTCTTTTCATCTAATCACACAGATGCCATAGTAGACACGGGCTTTGGCACTGGCCACTCACTCTGACAAATCCTGTGGTCCTGTTAAGGTAGGTTGTATATTGTTTTGCCACCTGTATTTTTCTACACATTTATAATTTTATAACTATATGTATGATCATTGCCAGTTTATGTGCACTTGAATAGGCCGGTGTTACGTCAGGTGTAAAGCTAGTGGTAAAAGTTATAGACTTCATCAGTTTACTGGCAAAAGTCATGCCAGATTTAATAGGTTTGATCTGGATATTATGAAACTTTATGACAAAGCCAGTAGGCTTGACCTACTGTGAAAACATGTATAAAAGGCAATGTGCCACATGTATGAAACCATTTTATATTCGCAAACAATGAAAATTGCTAAGTTCGACCATCTGCGAACACAAAATAGCCTTTCAAGATGTATGAAAGGCTTTGTAGTCGCAATTTTAGGTAATTGCAAAAAATTGTGACTACCTACAATTACGACTACACATAGGTCATCACAATTTACGATTCCCTAAGCATATGTACCAAGCATTTCCAATATGCAAAATAGGCATTTAAGAAATGCTATTACCATTTACTTCAAGTTGATGGTAACCATGTGCAATTTTTGTAAATGCACAAAAAAATGCATTTTTCAAAGTGCTATGTGGCGCAGTAAAGCATGTGTGTGCTTTACAGTAAATTTTTGTTGGGGGGGTGCTTCAGGGGGGACTTAAGCCCCTGGGCACCCTTGATTTTGCATTACCTAATTTGCTATTGCCAATTAGGTAATTGCAAATTAGGTAATGCTAAACCATTTGCACCTATGGGCCTTTAGGAGCATAGGAACGAATAGAGTAGTATTACCTAATAGCGATTACCTAATTGTGATTGCGGCTCTGTAGGAATAATTATTAGGTAATCGCTATTTTCTTACATACCATTTTGCATTCCTTAAATAGCAATTACCAAAAATTCGCTATTTAGGCAATGCAAAATGGATTTTTGATACATGTGGCCCAATAGGCTTTAAATGATGGCTGTTATTCCATTGTGCTAAAGCCTGTAAGTAGGTATTTTGTTACATAGAATATCGCAGATTACCATAGTAGCAAGGATTTTGGTGTTGGTGACCCACAGAACAAACCATGGAGCTAAATGATTTGCATTATGGTAACCTGAATCAGGCTCTAAGAGCAGGGATTTCATATTGTTTTGAGAGCTGTCTTCTAAACATATCTATAATTATATTGTGGTATACCTGATGGTTGCTTGTGGCAAGGCTTATGACCAACACTATTGGTCAGAGATGGTTACGGTGACAAGCCAATGATAAAGCTTATAACATTGGGGTTTTTGGTAATGAAAAGCTATGATAAAGGCAGTAGGCCTGACATATTGATTGGTAAAATCATTTTGAAGTCAAAAGACATTTAGGGGCAGATTTGGTTTTAGTCTGTATTAAAGCTTAAAGAGGGGTATTTTGTTACATGGTGACTCATAGATTACCATATTAGGCAAGGATGTTGGTGCTGATTACTCCTCTGTTAACCATGGGCATTGAAGATTTGCACCGTCAGAATCCTTGTTAGACACTCTTAGGAGAGACAGTATATTGCTTGGCCAATTTTAGTTTTATATGCAATGTAATTTTATGACTTCATTCCCAGATGTTTGATTTGTGGGAAAGTTTAAGCTCAGTATAGGAGGCCTCAGTTGGTGATCGTGATAAGCCAATGATAAGAGGTAAAAGCTTCATTGGTTGACTAGGAAAAATAATTCCAATGCCATAGGTCTGATCTGTTTAAAATGAAATGTTATGATAAACACAGTAGGTGGGACATATTGTTTACAATTTGCATATGTTAAAGTCAATATGCATTTACGGGTGGATTGTTATTTCTCTGTACTAAATCTAGATATTATTTTGTTACAGGAAATATCACATATTACTTTTGCAGGAAAGGCTTTTGGTGTTGGTATTCATCTCTGGCAAGATCCCTAGGGGTATAAGATTTGCACTGCAATAATTCTTTCTAGAATCTCTTTTTAAAAGGCCTTCCAGGATTTTGTCATTAAAAAATTGTTAAATAAATCATATGTCCATATATATATATATATATATATATATATATATATATATATATATATATATATATATATACACATATATATATATATATTCGGTACGTAGTCGTCCAAACTCAGCCGAGCAGAAGGATGAAGCGGGACCCAGTTATTTGGTGTGAATTATTTTATTGCCCAACACCAGTCAGCCATGACGCGTTTCGGCTAACAAAAGCCTTGATCACATGATATATATATATATATTTATCAACATAGAGGGCCTTTGAGTCAGCTCTGTTCTGCCGTTGGTGTGTCTGAATGTCATTTACATCATCCATGACAGCATACTCTATGGGGTATTGGTTCAGTCCTCATCTGTCATTGGCTCTTTTGATATGTGAATGACACCATTTTCTGATTACGTGTACATCCAGCTTAAAATGAAGGTACGTCAGTGCCAGGGCTGGTTGACAAGACTTTTCGTTTTGAACTTTCTCCTTTTAATGTTCCCCTTGATTTCTCCAGGTTACTAACTTGCTTCTCATTTCATCTGCAATGGGTAACATCCCACGGGGTCACTTCCTTTTAACCACGAGACAATGGATGCTTTTGTCTATAGTGTATCATTCTTTTACTATGCCAAGATGACCAACATTTTGATTCTAAATGTGATTGCCATGCTGGAACTTTAAAACAATGCTAGGCAACTTACAATGCCCCGGCAAAACAAACACCTGCAGCTATGCTCAGTTTTGTTATTGCAAACATATGCCCACAGTGTTTAGACAGCATATTTTCTTTTCATGCTATAATATTCTTTAATTTATCTTAAATATGTTGTTGAGTTTGTTTTTGTTTTATAGTGGTTATGTCAGAGGGTGAGTGCAAGAATGAGAAGAGTCAGTGGATGGATGAATGGATGCCTGAGTCCAAAGATGAGTGACACAGTCCTTGTATGATGACCTATTGGGTGCCTAAACCAATCAATGACACAAAATATATTTTTATTCATAAGCCAGACCTATTGGCATTGCCAATGTATGTTGACTGAGTTCCTTGCCAGCATAGAGCCAACTATTGTTTGCTTGAGTTTATTACAGCAGTGCTTGCAATGGGCTTCATCATTGGAGCTATGCTGCCATCTTGTGGTAATTTAAAGAGCGTGCGATATACTATTCTGTCGTCTGGCATAATGTGGTAAAATGAGAAGACTCAGGAAGCAACTGACTGGGACACTGACAGTCATGGGTCCCCTCTGACAGATGGACTCAGTAGTTAGATGGAAGAAGCACAGCTTCTAAGTTCTGAATTTTTAACTCGATCTGTTCTAATTTCCCTAATGCAGATGACACTTGAATCTCGCGCCACTTATAAAGCTTCTTGTATCACATACAAGAATACAAAACCTAAATGCCTCCCATTTACCTCGCACAAAAGCCAGGACTCTTCTGTAAAAATGACAATATAGCAAGTTAATCCAAAAACCTCTTCTCAGAGCACCTCGTTTAAAAAAAATGTTCAAGCGCTCCTTCTCAGGAAATGCACCTATCATATAGAATGCGCGTCCAACCCATATGAGACTTGCTCCTTTGTTGCAAATCTTAAAAGCCGAACTAAAACATTACCTATTAAAATTTTCCCACTATTGCTCATTTTGTTCATGCCTTCACATGAGATAGGTTTCTTACTGTTACATTACCATTGTACTGCTGCCCACTAATGTAAAAACCTGTAAGTTGAACTACTTCTAGACACAGTGCAGGGGCGGCCTTAGGCATGTGCAAGCTGTGCACCTGCACAGGGCCGCCAAACCCCAGGGGTGGCCACGCCAATATATATCCTTAATATAATAATCCTCTGAGGATGGATACATATTTGCGTGGCGGCCCCTGGCAGGGATTTGGCGGCCTTCGGCTCTGTTCCACTTCCAAACACCCTGACCGCCCCGCCCCCTCTTCACTGGCCTCCGTGCCTGCGTTCCTCCTGGTTCCTGATTGGCTTCTTTTTTTCTCTACCCACTGCTGGCCCGCTAGTACAGGCGTATATAAGCCACGGCCACCGCCATCCTTTCATTCCCTGTTACTCTTGCGCGAAAGCAGCTATAACCTTTTCCTCTCCCGGCGGGCGAGTCGTCGTACAAGTTTATCTAAAGTTTTTATAAAGTACTGGTGTTAGCACAATAGTCATAGTTAATATCTGGTGGGATAAGGGGCACACGACATTGGCGTATCCATTGCAAGCAAAATGAAGAGAATTCGAGTACACAAATCTGGTTATTCGAAACGAAAGAGAAATGCGGCTCATCAGGCTTTCGTAGCGTCACAGGAAGGAGCAATCCAGAACTTTATCACCCAAGGGAACCCTAAAGATGGAGAATCCTCCGGCCAGAGTACTGCTGATGCACTAAGAGTGTTTTGCTTTTGGACATATTGAAATGCTTTAAAAATAATACATGTAAATAAGTAAAAATGATTAAATGAAAAACTTTGCCTGCTTAGGATTATTGGCTAGGTGTGCTGCTAAATTGCTAAATGACTCTATCTGGCCACTTTTGTTGTTTATCAATGCACTAGGTAAGACACCATATTCGATATGGTATCGATATTAATGCTTCTGGGCAAAGAGCCATTGATTCTTTCTCTGTGGAGGGGCTGTGGATCCGGGGCCCCTGTCATAGTCCTGCAGCCGTCTGTGCCAGTCCCTCATGTCGTGTGTCACAATACGCTCCTCCTCTAAATTTTATCGTTCTGAGACGAATTCAGAAGGGTAGGAGCAGCCGCAGGTACTGGTCATCTAATGCCTTTTCTGGACGTTTTATTAAAACACCTATCTGAGCTCTGGGGGACTCCGCCCCGCCCGGACCCCCTCTTCCAGGGGCCCCTACCTACGCTCCCTGCCCAGGGCCACCATGAGCCTAGAGCCGCCCCCGCACAGTGGGCCCGTTTAGCATACTGTTTTTTGTGGTACATAAAGAAGTAGTACATTAGTGATACTTTTTAACTATCAAATGCAATTCACAAACCTCCATGTGTACATTTTTACCTCTACGTTCTTTCTACGGGGAGATGCTCACACATATAAATGGGATCACACGTGTAAAAAAGGGGAATGCTTACTACTAAATGGAGCGGTTTAGTTAGTAATCGTCAGACACCCACCCACAAAAAAGTAAGCCCATTGCTATTCACAAATTGCAATTCTAACATTACAACAACCAAAAAGGGACAGTTGTACATGCCACTAAAGACCAAGAGAAGAGCCAAAGCTTGCAGATTGGCAGACGGTTCATGGTCAGCGAAGGTTGCTACATGTAATGCTGACCATGGCTCCGAGAAACTGTGAAGCACTGGGCTCGGGAAGAAATCCACCCTGGCGTTCTTTCTTCCCCTCAAAATAGTAAGGAGCAAACCATCTATGATGGACAGGGAGGCTGCTGGTGATGTTGCTGAAAGCTGAGCTGCTAGAATATGCGTCCATGAGAATCAGCGAGCAGAGGTTGTGTGACTGGTCAGAGCACTGAGGTGAGTGTATTTAATGAGGATAATTTGAACAAAGTTTCTGAGCACAAAGCGGTTCTGGAGGGGTAGTGGGGGCCTCTGGTGGAGCAGTCCTAGGGCCTACACTTTTATCCTCAATAATGCTGGGCACAGATGCAATTGGCGAGCACTCAAAGGCAGCCCCGATAAAGGACATATCCTTAACAGCAACATCTACAAAGAGGTTGAAGACGGAGGACAGTAAAGGCCAGAGCTGGGCGGAGCAAGCTGACAGTCCTGATGATTTGAAGGAGACATTCTGGGGAGAAGTTTTTTTCTCCCTTTTGGATCCATCCAGCTCTTCCGGGGCAAAATTTCTTATGCCTCAAGCGGTGTTCAGGGGAGAGTCACCAGGTAATGGATGGAGTGAATCAAGCAACCTACACTTGGAGGATGAGGACACTGGTAGTGTAAATGCTGAATCAGGCACTGTACGGAAAAAGAAGGAATTACCTGATGCAGCAGAATAAAGGGAAGCAGCAGGAGCACTTTCATGGGACTGTTCATTTTCTTCTGCACTCGGTGCTGATGGGGCTGGCGTGCCAATCCAGACTATTCCAGGTGCACTGAGAGCTCAGAGGAAGCCTCACTCTCTGTTATCTACCAAAGCATCATGGCGCACAGGGAAGAGACCAGGACAGAAAGCCAAAGAACTCAAGTTGCAGAATTCTATTTGCTGAGTTGCCGAGGTCGTGCTCAGAATTTGCTAGGAGGATTAGTGAAGCAGAGAACCGAATTTTAATACTTGAGGCTGAGCTTGCAGACCAGAAAACTTTAACTGATACGTTAAGGTTTCAGAAGGACGACACACAATGGAAGCTGGCAGATGTGGAGAATCGTCTTAGGCGAAACAACCTCAGAGTTCTTGGCATACCTGAAGGTGTGAAAGGATCGGATGTTCGGAAATGTATTGTCGTACTCTTTACAGAAGCATTCCCCGAGCTTATGCAATGGTCCTGGCATCTGGAAGTCCAGAGAGATCATCGGTTCCCATTCAAACAATATGATTGCTAAGGCCAGACAAAATCTAAGGGCAATTCTTATTTGTTTGAATAACTTTCTGTATTGGCAAGCTCTGTATGACTTAGCACATCCAGATAGGAAAAGGGCATGGAAGGAGAATTAGTTATTCGTCAGGCCGAATTGCTGTCATGTGACAGTTGAAAAACCCTGGCAAATCTTGAAACTGATTTTATTGTTTCAGAGGAAAGGAACCCAGGCCTTTCTCCTTAATCCTACAAAACTTAAGGTTATACATAAAGATAAAGCCCAGTTTTTCTCTGATGAGGTGAAGGCCAAAGAGTTCCTGCAATCAATAAATGGTTAAACCTGAGATTTTGGGATGGGGGAGGGGCATAGTTTGAAAGTGGGTGTTTGGTATGTTGGCAGGAAAGTATAAGACTTTAAGATTGGCGCCACAATGTGGTAGACTGCAGTCTCCTTCCCCCCCTTTCATTTCCCACTTTTTTTTCTTTCATCATCTTTTTTCTTAAATAGCTTGGTACAGCAGGATATATTAGATGGTAGGTGATCGGGGGCGGAAGGGGACTTTCCATCATATCGGACCCCTGGGTCCTAATGCCTCAATAATTGGATTGGGGGGGGGCGCAAAGGGGTGGGGAGTTTTGGTGGGTCCTGGGGGGGCACTGTGAGGGTGATGTTGGGGTCACAGGGGTAGGGGGTAGGGGGTTTTCATTGTGGGGGAATAAGCCATGTTGTGGTAAGGTTGGGGCAAGACAGCTTCATTCAGGCTCTACCATTAATTATATCAAATTCATCAGTAGGGGGGTCCACATCTTGTTAAACTGGAGATGGAATGATGTCTACTAGACTCCGCATATGCTCCTTTAATGTTTGTAGTCTTAGCAATAGGGCCAACAGACAGAGAGTTGCTCAGCAGTTAAGAGTAATGCAACCTCATGTGGTGTGTGTTCAAGAGACTCATATCCCTTGGGGGAAGCGTAGAATAATTTCGGAATTGGGATATACTCTGCTAGCTTGCATGCAGCAGGGCACTACAGCCTAAGGTGTGGCCATCCTCGGAAAGCCAATTATACGTATTGCTGGCAGGACACTCCTGAATAAGTTTGGGTGTTGGGTGATTGTGGAATGTGCTGCTGGCTCTACTAAATTTGTAATATGTTCGGTCTACGGCTCCAATATTGATGAAGCACAGATCCTGGATTTCCTCAACATGGAACGCGCATCTTGGCCTACACCACTGGTTTTATGTGGGATTTTAATATCCATCTAGATGGTTCTGTGGCACGAATAGGCAGTAGCAGGTACATGGGGAGGAAAGTTAAGGTATTTAGGACTTTACAGAGGCCTTTATCTGATCACGTCTAATAGATGTTTGGTAAAAATCTAAGCATCCTGACCCTGGTTTTACCTACTGTTCCTGCCCACATAATAAACTCGTTAGATTAGATAATTTGTTTATATCTATGACATATGAAGCAGAGGTTAAAATACAGTCTCATCTGATCATAATCTCTTGTTGCTAGACATTTTGGTTCCCAGCCCAGAGGGTCTTTCTCTTCCGACAGGAAACTTTTGTTCGATGTTTCGTTTGTAAGTCATGTCAGGCAGGGGATAGTAAAATTACTGGAAATCAAGAGCAATACTGCTGCTTGTGCGCTGGTATGGGATGCCTTAAAGGCAGGGCTTAGGGGGACGTTATCAGCTACAGTCTGCATTTACAGAGACGGCATAAGGTTTTGATAACAGGTTTATGCGATGATCTCAGGAAGGCTGAGCAGAATTTAGTACAATGCTTGTAGGGTAATTTGGAAATGACCTCAACACAAATAGAGGTTGCCTGCTGTAGGGCCAGAATTAATGTACACTAGTCTAAGGAGAATGCTTGAAAAATACCCTGTGTATAAAAGGTAATGTTATGAATATGGAGAGGCATCAGGTAAATGCTTGGCAAAATGGATTAGGTTTAAGGATGCCGATCGTGTGATAGCTTCTATCGAAGATCCTTTAGGTAGGCTAGTTGAGACACCTTCCGACATTCTCACAGCGTTTAGGATATTTTATAAAGATTTGTATACAGAGGGCACAAAAAACTGGAACTTGGGGTACGATGCATTGATACAGGGTCTGTGTATAAGTAGTCTTACTAGTGAGGATCGTGAGCATTTGGATGCTGCTATTACACTAAAATGAACTTGTGGGAGCTATTAACTCATTTGCTATAGGTAAGGCTGTCGGTCCCGACAAGTTGCCTTTAGAAATTTATAAAACCTTCTTTCAAGAGTTAAAAACCGACATGCTAATAACTTTTCAGGAGGCACAGAGGGGGCAGGCTCCATTATCTTGGGATACCGCGAATACTGTCATTTAAAAAAAAATAATAGATAAACCATCTACTTTACCCGGGTCATAAAGACCCATTTTCTTATTGAATTGTGACAATAAAATATGCGCAAAAATCCTGGCTATGCGTTTAGCTAATGCTATTAACCCTTTGGTCTCGTCCTGGCAACATGGCTTCATCCTGGGAAGAGACATGGTCAATCATATCAGCAGGGTGGTTACCTTACTCGATCTGGCTAATGTACATCAATCCGTTTGGATTGGTGTTACTGCATCTCCTGTGCGTTTTTGTGGGCAATTCTGTTCCGGCAAGTCCTTGGACCAGGTTTCATTAAAGCAATAAGGGCCATGTATAGAGCACCTTCTGCCCGAATTTGTGCTATGTGTTTAGGGGGACGAGACAAGGCTACCCATGCTTCCCATTATTGTTCGTTTTATATATCAAACCATTTTTGACCATGCTGGAATGTAGCCTGATTATTAAATCGGTTTAGCATGGACAGGAAGAGTATCGTGTGTTTGCCTATGCTGATGATGTTGCTGTTGTCACTCCCTAACTAGCAGCGGCAATGCCGGAAATTGAGTTTCTGGCTCACCAATTCAGGCAGTTTTCCGGGTATAAATTAAATACAGCCAAAACCCAGATTATTTGCACTAACCAAACTCTTTTTAATAACCCAAGGATTACAGAGGTAGTAGTTTACCTCGGTGTTAAAATTAGAACCTGCTTGGACAAATTGGTAGCTGCCAACTGGGATCCTCTGTTGGCTAGAATTAAAAGTGAACTCAATAGAATTGAGTGTTTACATCTTTTGTTGGTTGGAAGGTGCAATGTCTTAAAACTGAATGTACGACCTAAAGTACTCTATTATTTTAGGTTGGTACCACTGGAGCTTAGTAGAATCCAGTTACAAAATGTCAGTCGATCTGTGGTAGTTTTATTTGGGGCCAGAGGAAACCCTACAGGGTGATAAAATATGTGATTCTACCTAGAAACCAGGGGGGGGGTTGAGCAATCCCAAATTTCACATTTTATTATTGGGCCTGTCTCTTACATCACATGTGGATGTTATTTACAGGCGAGGAGAACACCGATATGGCAGAAGCCTCATCTATATATCAAATGCTGCTGGGCTCGGAGATAAAGAGGGGTTTATTATAGCCATATAGTCCGCCGTAGAGGGCTATACTGGCTATTAAAGGCCTTCTCCAGCGTTAAAGGCCCGATACGAAGGTGAAGGCCTTTAACAAGGGAGAGGGACTTTAATAGCCGGTATAGCCCAGCTACGAAGAACTATAAGGCTATTAGAACATTCTTCCACTAGAGGGCAAAATGTTCTAACAAAAAAAAACGCAACGCCTTTCACAGCCAGAGCTGTAAACATAGAAACATTGGAATGTTGGAGCTCCAGGCTTATACCAGCCATTATAAGCCCGGAGCACTCCATTGTTTTCAATGGAGCTCCCAACATTCCAATGTTCTAATATAGCGCTGTAGCCCGCCGTAGAGGACTATACTGGCTATTAAACGCCCTCTCCAGCGTTAAAGGGAGAGGGACTTTAATAGACGGTATAGCCCAGCTACAAAGGGCTATAAGGTTATTAGAACATTCTGCCACTAGAGGGCAGAATGCTCTAACAAAAAAGAACAAAGCTTTATGGGAGCGTGAGGGGATTGGAATCCCCTCAGGCTTCTTGAAGCCTTTGTTCACAGCCAGAGCTGTGAACAAAGAAACATTGGAATGTTGGTGCTCCAGGCTTATACCAGCAGTTATAAGCCCAGAGCACTCCATTGTTTTCAATAGAGCTCCTAACATTCCAATGTTCTAATATTACTTCCTATCTTTTGCGATATCATTATGGTTAGATTGAGACAAAATGGGATAATGATATTAGGGGATTTCTTTGATAAAGATTATATTTTGCCATTCTCTACATTGGAAGAAAAATATTCACTGCCAAAAACAGATTTTTTTAAAAGTTTTTACAAATCCAAGACTTCCTGCTGAGAAAGCTACATCAGGCCACATTAGCTAAAACAATTTGATTGAGGCAATTAGATGGAGAGATGGGATTGGTAGCCTATATAACTGGCTTACTGAAACTCAGACTGATGATCTGAAGGCTCCCTGGTGGTAAAGTATTGCTGTTTTGCGACCGGAATTTGGTCACAAAACATTAACACATATGATTTTGATTCGGTTTTTGGAAGGGGCGCCCTATCCAAATACTCAATCAGTATTTGGTAGCAAACGCAAATTGAGTTTCGGTAGCAAGTTACCAATTCGTAATTTACCTTTGGTATATTGTATAAAGCTTTTTTACAATCACAAACGGCCTGTTTGAAATCGCAAAAGCTTTGTACATCTGACCCTAAGTTCCCTCCGAGTTTATAATCTATCAGGCAGGTAATGAATTTACATCAATTAGCTTTAATTAGGCCATCTAAAAACTTGATGGGATTAGGCAAATGCCATTTTAGCCAGAGCCCATTATGTTGTGGCACAGGTTGGTTGACAACTTCATCTAGACAAATCAGAATATCCAAGGGAATAGCAAAGGTGGCTACGAAAGGGTAAAGATCCCCATATTTAGCGCCCATGGTCTTGCTCTTCACCAAGTACTGAAACAAGCACAAGAAGTAAACATTAAGACCATGATTACGAGTTTAGGTGTTATTTATCAAATCTGATAAATAACAATGCCATGAGGTCCATTATTTATTGTGTGTGATAAATAACACCTATTACGAGTTCATGGGGAATAACATGCAGATTTTGGTGTTTGATGCACCAAAATCAGCATGATACGGTAAATACTGCATGCTTCTCCCCCGTTGAATTTCGGCAGGTTTGACCTACTGAAATTTAATGACATTTGAGGTATTAAGCGCATCCAATAATTATCGGTTGCTTTAAATACCTAACATAACTCGTAATTCCGACCTGTGCGATAACAAGGGTTTATGCACAGGTCTGAATATACCAACCAACTTGTAATCAGGTCCTTAGTCAATTATGGAAGCACATTCTCTGCCATGAAAAGTAGGAATCCTTGGCTCACTATTACGCTCATTCTGATAAAATGTAAATCAACACATGGGCAAGAATGTAGGTACGCAATTCGATGCCTCTACGATCAGAGAAACCCTGCCAGAAGAATTTTTCAGAGCAATATGACTAAATCAATAGTGCAAAAATGTAATTTGCCTTTATAATCACCAGCGAGAATAATGTTACATATTGGTGGTATTTGTAAAATCATTATTATAAAAATTAACTATATAAAAGTTACATTTGTGTGAGCCAATCACCTGGATTACTTGAATCTCAGGGCTATTAGAATTCACTGAAACAATCTCTGATTTAATACCAAGCTTAACACAAATTGATTTGCCACCCTCGGGACGCCCTGAGCTTGATGGGACCGCTGGTATTCAATATAGCATTATAGCCCGCCGTAGTGAGCTATACCGGCTATTAAAGGTCCGCTCCTGCGCTAAAGGCCCGAGCCGTAGGCGAGGAACTTTAACAAGAGAGACGGACTTTAATAGCCGGTATAAAAGGGCTATAAAGATATTAGAACATTCTGCCACTAGAGGGCAGAATGTTCTAATAAATAAAACAAAGGCTTCTCGAAGCTCGAGGGGTTTTAAATCCCCTCAAGCTCCAAGAGGCCTTTGAAAAACATTGGAATGTTGCTCTGCGGGTCTTTACCAGCCCGTAGAAGAATGGAGCACTCCATTGTCTTCAATGGAGCGCCCAACATTCCAATGTTCTAATAACAAGTAAAACAGTTACACTTGAGTGGGTAGCATGTCTATAAACTCAAACTTTCTATCAGAGATATCCATTCTGGCTGTGTCAGCTTAGTATTGATCCTGCAATATTTCACTTCCGATTGAAAACGCATAAGGGATCAATTAGACTTAACCTTAGGATCGCAGGTCACCTCAAGTTTGGATGTGTCTCTACATACTACTTTGGGCTGACGCATATCCTCACATGAATCAATGAGTCCAAAACCTTAAATCTGTTAGAAAGTAGTAGTGGCTGGTTGTAGCGTGTTCATAACAGGGCCTGGAGCAGGAATAGAACTAGTGTTAAAATTAGGTGGCATGCAACATGAATGGGCCTCTACAAATATCTAGAGTTAGAAGTAAAATTTGAGATTGCCCAGAAAAGGAAAGGTTTGGCCGAGCTGAAAGACTGTGTACTACACTGGGGTTCCAGAAATTAACAATGCAGTTCCCATTCAAAGCCTTTGGAGGTGGACCAACCCAATCCACCCTTCTTGACATAAGGATTTGATTACTATTGTGCTAAATCCCATGTTATTACATAACCAATGTAACACCTTGCTGATCAACTGCTCATTTGACTCTTCTTGGACAAGCTTAACCTTGGGAACGTTGGTCAGCCCTAGTATGTATGGACATGCAGAAGGGGGCGGACTCAAATTTTCCAACTTCTGGATAAAACTACCCACTATAGGAGCTGCATGTGATGGGATGTATGACGTTACAACGCAGGCTGTTACAACGCCTGCCTTTACAACGCGGTTTTTACATCGCAGTCCATTACAACGCATAGTGCTTTTGGGTGTTGGATAGTGAATAGTTTAATTTACTATTCCAACTCCAGTCCCCGTGGACACTAGGGAAGGTTATTGGATAGTAAATTAACCTATTCCCTATCCTAGAGCGCCCCCCAGCGCAATGCGTTGTAAAAGTTGCGTTGTAATGGTAGTTCGTTGTAAAAGTTTCGTTGTAAAGGTTGTATACCCATGTGATGTGTTGCTTGAACCATTACTGTTAATTCGCCCAGAGCTAGTAGCAAGAAAAGCATTTGCCGGATCAGCTTTAGAGTGGGGGGTGGGGTGGGGGCTGGCGACCAGGCAATTCCAAAGGAGGGGGTGGTGGAAAGGTCATCAGCAATTTTACTAAGGGTTACTGTTGAAATCCTTGATTCTATATTGTCTATCAGATCTAGCATGGGTCTAGTATGACCCTACCTACCCTCAGTTAAGTTTCATCCCATCTTTTAACCGGCGTTTCATTTGGTTTTAAAATGATGTTGGGAACAGGCAGCGACGACCCCGGATTTATCCCAGAACCAGCTGCAAAGATGTTACGAGCATCTGTACAAGCAGGTGAAGCAACAATTTCTGAGTAACCATTCATAAAAGATGGGCGAACCCCCTTCAATCGACAGCTTTCTCTCAGTTAGTGCGATTTCTTTAGAAATTACCCCACCTTACGTTCCAAAGTAGAGTCAATGGTAGTTCCTTTAGAAGTGGAAATATAGTTACTCACAGTCTTCCTTTCGCCTATGTTAGAAAACAATTAGGGGCTTATTATCAAGAAACAGCGTTAACATTATCGCCACTAAAGCGGTGATAATGGGCTTGATAATACGCCCTTGTGAATTCCCATAGAAGCCCATGTTCTGGTGTGAACATGGGCTTCTATGGGAATTCTCTTCGTCGTATTATCAAGCCCATTATCGCCGCTTTAGCGGCCGTTTTCAGCTGCTAAAGCGGCGATAATGTTAACGCCGTGCTTGATAATATGTCCCACACAGCAAAAAAGCTGATAATATCCTCCCACACAGCAAAAAAGCGTAATTTATTTTAAGATTATTTGCTGTTGGGTTTTATTTGAAGTCTCTGCCTCCATTATTTTCTATGGGAGGGTGCTGCAGAACCAGTTGTTGGCCATGTGTGGTTAAGGATTCACTCCAAATATGAGCTCCTGCTGGTTTAGATCTTTTGGGTCACTTTACACTCGGAAATTTGGCTCTACCCTCTGTTTTAGTGGGTGGAGACATGTCAGTCTACACTTTCAGTAAATCAACGCTCTAAAATGTTGAATAGCGAAAAAGTGTTAAGCAAATTTACACGTACAGATTTACTCAGAGGTAAATTTACCTTTCTGAATAGGTCCCAGATTGTCAAATTCATATCACCACACAGAATATCAAGTGAGTGCACTAACCACTCACTCACACTCTCCTTCCTTTACCCATAACTGCTGCTTATCACATTTGTACACATCTTATGCACCATTCTATTGAACCGTTTTTCTCTATATATGTGTGGTTACGGGTAACAACTACACTATATAGCTTCTAAATGTCCTACGGTTTTACTGATGCTAACCACAGACACATATTTCTCGCATGTGCCTCACTGATGTATTTATGAAGGCATTTCTCTTCCTCTTGTAGATGTACAGAGAAGACTTTTCCTATTAGGTTTTTTGTAAAGCACTTCAGAAATGGGAGAGGGGGACCAACGTAGAGGAGGCACACCGCCTCTCTAGATTTGATCCTCCCTCCTGTGAAGACCTCAAAGGCATAGCCTTAAGCATTAAATCCGGCTCACCTAGGGACCCTACTACTCCCAAAGTTATGAGAGATAGCCTGAAAATCCTAATACCTTATATTAGGCACCTCCTTGAACTCTCTTTTGAGACGGGCATAGTCCCAATAAGACGGAAGAAAGCTATTATTCTTCCCATAAAAAAGAAACCCGGGGTGATTTCGAGTCAGCTGGAGATCTTCCGACTTGTCTCACTCCTGCCCTATTTTGCTAGGGAAAAGTGGTCAATATGCAACTAACTGCCCACATAAACCGACACAGATTACTACACCCTACGCAATTGAGTTTTAGGGCGACGTATTCCACAGAGTTGGCACTGCTCCTGTCAATGGAAACTATTTAGATGAGGGCCAGCCAGTTGCTCTGGTCCTCCTAGACTTCAGTGCCGCCTTTGACACTGTATCCCACCCACTGCTCCTACAACGTCTGAGGGAAGGCGGGTTGCATAAATTGGCCCTAGAATGGGTGGGGTCCTTTTTACAAGACCAGAGCTTTCAGGTGTCCCAACGTCCGCACTATTCAAAAAGCATTGCACTGGCCCAAGGGGTCCCACAGGGCTCTATACTAAGACCCACTCTCTTTAATCTTTATATTGCCCCACTGGCGGAGATTATTGAAAAGTATGGTATCATTGTCATGTCATATGCTGACGACATGCAGCTGGTGGTCTCACTGTCACAATCTTCTGAAGATGCAGCCACCAATTTCTCCACTTTTCTACAAGCTCTAGCATCCTGGATGACAAGTAACTGTCTAAAATTAAATGGCAGTAAAACCGAGGTCCTAGTGGTGGGAAAGGCTCCCTCCATCTGGTCTTCGAAATAGTGGCCAAAGACCCTAGGTCCCACGCTGGCCCCTAGCAATCAGGTTAAGAATTTAGGGATGTGGCTTGACTCGAAGCTTTCCTTTGAGAGTCATACTAGAATGGTAGCTGGGAAACGCTTCTGAATCTTGAAAGGGCTACGGAAGACTTTGAATATGCTTCCCGTAGCAGCTAGGAAAACTCTAGTCCGTGCGTTGGTAACTTCTCACCTAGATTATGGTAATGTTTTATACCTGGGAGCTAGCAACAAATGTCTACACAGACTTCAGTGCATTCAGAACGAGCAGCCCGCCTTGTTCTGATGCTGCCCTCTCCTCTCTCCATTGGCTACCACTCAGGGAGAGAATACTTTTCAAAGCCTTATTTATTAATCACCGTATCCTGCAGGGGAAGGGGCCTAGGGCCAGATGTAGGTAATTCTATTTTACCGATTCATAAATACCAGATTTTACCGATTCGGTATTTATGAATCGGTAAAATAGAAGGGGGGAGATTTAGGTAAATTCGGTAATTGAAATACCAAATCTGTAAAAATCGGTATTTACCGAATCGGTAAATACCGATTCGGTAATGCCCATTGATTCCTATGGGCCTTGAAGCCCATAGGAATCAATGGGCAATACCGAATCGGTATTTACCGATTCGGTAAATACCGATTTTTGCAAGGGTGCAGGGGGTGTCACTTTGACACCCTCTAGCACCCCGAATACAGGCATGTGTGCCATGTGGCACACAGACATGCCCTAAGGGCATGTCTGTCTGTCACATGGCATAGGTGTGCATGCACACATGTGCATGCACACCTGTATTCGGTATTTTACCACCCAATTGAATTGGGTGGTAAAATACCGAATCCGTAAGGCCTTTGGGACTCAGAAGAGTCCCACCTACATTTGGATTTACCGAATCGGTAAAATTACCGATTCTGTATTTTACAGAATCGGTAAATTTACCGATTCGGTAAATTTACCAATTCTGTAAAATAAATGCCCCTACCTGCCAATTCTTAAATACCGGTCGGTAACGGCCGAAATCGGCCGTTACCGACCGGTATTTTGGCTCCTACATCTGGCCCCTAGTTCCCTACACAATCTTCGTACCCCTTAAATTCCGACCCGGCATCTGAGATCATCTGGAACCGGTCAGGTCAAGATTCCCAAAGCGAAAAGAGCGAGAATGGGAGCTCGCTCTTTCATCTTTCTGGCCTCTAAGCATTGGAATGCACTCCCTCTCTTTCTGCATAATGAACCATCGGAGTTACTCTTTCAGAAGAGACTGAAAACCTGGCTCTTCCGCAGATAGGGCGATACAAAAGGGGATGATGGACGGAGCGTTTGAGCAAATCAAACACTCAACCCCAGTCAACTGATCTGGGTTTAATCCATCAGCATTCTTTAGTTCACTCAGCCACCCCAGTTCAGACATGGCCATATGCAAATCAGTCTGACCCTGTGCCTCATGGGAACAGTCCATTCCATGGGGTGGTGTAGAGTGCAAAAAAACGATGGATTTAGGCCCAGATCCTTGTACTGGGGTGAATGTATGACATTGTTCTACATTCTGTCCATCAACTGTGTATTTTGCAATTGTCACCCCGAGTGGGCTGGGTATGCTCAGACGTGAGTCCCATGCTCTCCACACCACTGGAGTCAAGCTATCCAGGCTGATGAAGGCTGATAGCCAGAAACCGGTCCATGGATGCTTGATTCCGGTCTGGGAAAGACATGGCTTGGTAGTTCGGACTGGACTGTTCCCATGAGGCACAGGGTCAGAGCTGATTTGCATATAGCCAGTGTCTAACCTAGGGTGGTGTGGAGTGCAAAAAAACGATGGATTTAGGCCCAGATCCTTGTACTGGGGTGAATGTATGACATTGTTCTACATTCTGTCCATCAACTGTGTTTTTTGCAATTGTCACCCCGAGTGGGCTGGGTATGCTCAGACGTGAGTCCCAGGCTCTCCACACCACTGGAGTCCAGCTATCCAGGCTGATGAAGGCTGATAACCAGAAAACGGTCCTTGGATGCTTGATTCCGGTCTTGGAAAGACATGGCTTGGTAGTTCGGACTGGACTGTTCCCATGAGGCACAGGGTCAGAGCTGATTTGCATATAGCCAGTGTCTAACGTAGGATGGTGTGGAGTGCAAAAAAACGATGGATTCAGGCCCAGATCCTTGTACTGGGGTGAATGTATGACATTGTTCTACATTCTGTCCATCAACTGTGTTTTTTGCAATTGTCACCCCGAGTGGGCTGGGTATGCTCAGACGTGAGTCCCAGGCTCTCCACACCACTGGAGTCCAGCTATCCAGGCTGATGAAGGCTGATAGCCAGAAACCGGTCCTTGGATGCTTGATTCCGGTCTGGGAAAGACATGGCTTGGTAGTTCGGACTGGACTGTTCCCATGAGGCACAGGGTCAGAGCTGATTTGCATATAGCCAGTGTCTAACCTAGTGTGGTGTGGAGTGCAAAAAAACGATGGATTTAGGCCCAGATCCTTGTACTGGGGTGAATGTATGACATTGTTCTACATTCTGTCCATCAACTGTGTTTTTTGCAATTGTCACCCCGAGTGGGCTGGGTATGCTCAGACGTGAGTCCCAGGCTCTCCACACCACTGGAAGCAAGCTATCCAGGCTGATGAAGGCTGATAGCCAGAAACCGGTCCATGGATGCTTCATTCCGGTCTGGGAAAGACATGGCTTGGTAATTCGGACTGGACTGTTCCCATGAGACACAGGGTCAGAGCTGATTTGCATATAGCCAGTGTCTAACCTAGGGTGGTGTGGAGTTCCGAAAAACGATGGATTTAGGCCCAGATCCTTGTACTGGGGTGAATGTATGACATTGTTCGACATTCTGTCCATCAACTGTGTTTTTTGCAATTGTCACCCCGAGTGGGCTGGGTATGCTCAGACGTGAGTCCCAGGCTCTCCACACCACTGGAGTCAAGCTATCCAGGCTGATGAAGGCTGATAGCCAGAAACCGGTCCTTGGATGCTTGATTCCGGTCTGGAAAAGACATGGCTTGGTAGTTCGGACTGGACTGTTCCCATGAGGCACAGGGTCAGAGCTGATTTGCATATAGCCAGTGTCTAACCTAGGGTGGTGTGGAGTGCAAAAAAACTATGGATTTAGGCCCTGATCCTTGTACTGGGGTGAATGTATGACATTGTTCTACATTCTGTCCATCAACTGTTTTTTTTGCAATTGTCACCCCGAGTGGGCTGGGTATGCTCAGACGTGAGTCCCAGGCTCTCCACACCACTGGAGTCAAGCTATCCAGGCTGATGAAGGCTGATAGCCAGAAACCGGTCCTTGGATGCTTGATTCCGGTCTGGGAAAGACATGGCTTGGTAGTTCGGACTGGACTGTTCCCATGAGGCACAGGGTCAGAGCTGATTTGCATATAGCCAGTGTCTAACCTAGGGTGGCGTGGAGTGCAAAAAAACGATATATTTAGGCCCAGATCCTTGTACTGGGGTGAATGTATGACATTGTTCTACATTCTGTCCATCAACTGTGTTTTTTGCAATTGTCACCCCGAGTGGGCTGGGTATGCTCAGACGTGAGTCCCAGGCTCTCCACACCACTGGAGTCAAGCTATCCAGGCTGATGAAGGCTGATAGCCAGAAACCGGTCCTTGGATGCTTGATTCCGGTCTGGGAAAGACATGGCTTGGTAGTTCGGACTGGACTGTTCCCATGAGGCACAGGGTCAGAGCTGATTTGCATATAGCCAGTGTCTAACCTAGGGTGGCGTGGAGTGCAAAAAAACGATGGATTTAGGCCCAGATCCTTGTACTGGGGTGAATGTATGACATTGTTCTACATTCTGTCCATCAACTGTGTTTTTTGCAATTGTCACCCCGAGTGGGCTGGGTATGCTCAGACGTGAGTCCCAGGCTCTCCACACCACTGGAGTCAAGCTATCCAGGCTGATGAAGGCTGATAGCCAGAAACCGGTCCTTGGATGCTTGATTCCGGTCTGGGAAAGACATGGCTTGGTAGTTCGGACTGGACTGTTCCCATGAGGCACAGGGTCAGAGCTGATTTGCATATAGCCAGTGTCTAACCTAGGGTGGTGTGGAGTGCAAAAAACCGATGGATTTAGGCCCAGATCCTTGTACTGGGGTGAATGTATGACATTGTTCTACATTCTGTCCATCAACTGTGTTTTTTGCAATTGTCACCCGAGTGGGCTGGGTATGCTCAGACTTGAGTCCCAGGCTCTCCACACCACTGGAGTCAAGCTATCCAGGCTGATGAAGGCTGATAGCCAGAAACCGGTCCTTGGATGCTTGATTCCGGTCTGGGAAAGACATGGCTTGGTAGTTCGGACTGGACTGTTCCCATGAGGCACAGGGTCAGAGCTGATTTGCATATAGCCAGTGTCTAACCTAGGGTGATGTGGAGTGCAAAAATACGATGGATTTAGGCCCAGATCCTTGTACTGGGGTGAATGTATGACATTGTTCTACATTCTGTCCATCAACTGTGTTTTTTGCAATTGTCACCCCGAGTGGGCTGGGTATGCTCAGACGTGAGTCCCAGGCTCTCCACACCACTGGAGTCAAGCTATCCAGGCTGATGAAGGCTGATAGCCAGAAACCGGTCCTTGGATGCTTGATTCCGGTCTGGGAAAGACATGGCTTGGTAGTTCGGACTGGACTGTTCCCATGAGGCACAGGGTCAGAGCTGATTTGCATATAGCCAGTGTCTAACCTAGGGTGGTGTGGAGTGCAAAAAAACGATGGATTTAGGCCCAGATCCTTGTACTGGGGTGAATGTATGACATTGTTCTACATTCTGTCCATCAACTGTGTTTTTTGCAGCTGTCACCCCGAGTGGGCTGGGTATGCTCAGACGTGAGTCCCAGGCTCTCCACACCACTGGAGTCAAGCTATCCAGGCTGATGAAGGCTGATAGCCAGAAACCGGTCCTTGGATGCTTGATTCCGGTCTGGGAAAGACATGGCTTGGTAGTTCGGACTGGACTGTTCCCATGAGGCACAGGGTCAGAGTTGATTTGCATATAGCCAGGGTCTAACCTAGGGTGGCGTGGAGTGCAAAAAAACGATATATTTAGGCCCAGATCCTTGTACTGGGGTGAATGTATGACATTGTTCTACATTCTGTCCATCAACTGTGTTTTTTGCAATTGTCACCCCGAGTGGGCTGGGTATGCTCAGACGTGAGTCCCAGGCTCTCCACACCACTGGAGTCAAGCTATCCAGGCTGATGAAGGCTGATAGCCAGAAACCGGTCCTTGGATGCTTGATTCCGGTCTGGGAAAGACATGGCTTGGTAGTTCGAACTGGACTGTTCCCATGAGGCACAGGGTCAGAGCTGATTTGCATATAGCCAGTGTCTAACCTAGGGTGGTGTGGAGTGCAAAAAAACGATGGATTTAGGCCCAGATCCTTGTACTGGGGTGAATGTATGACATTGTTCTACATTCTGTCCATCAACTGTGTTTTTTGCAATTGTCACCCCGAGAGGGCTGGGTATGCTCAGACGTGAGTCCCAGGCTCTCCACACCACTGGAGTCAAGCTATCCAGGCTGATGAAGGCTGATAGCCAGAAACCGGTCCTTGGATGCTTGATTCCGGTCTGGGAAAGACATGGCTTGGTAGTTCGGACTGGACTGTTCCCATGAGGCACAGGGTCAGAGCTGATTTGCATATAGCCAGTGTCTAACCTAGGGTGGTGTGGAGTGCAAAAAACCGATGGATTTAGGCCCAGATCCTTGTACTGGGGTGAATGTATGACATTGTTCTACATTCTGTCCATCAACTGTGTTTTTTGCAATTGTCACCCGAGTGGGCTGGGTATGCTCAGACTTGAGTCCCAGGCTCTCCACACCACTGGAGTCAAGCTATCCAGGCTGATGAAGGCTGATAGCCAGAAACCGGTCCTTGGATGCTTGATTCCGGTCTGGGAAAGACATGGCTTGGTAGTTCGGACTGGACTGTTCCCATGAGGCACAGGGTCAGAGCTGATTTGCATATAGCCAGTGTCTAACCTAGGGTGGTGTGGAGTGCAAAAATACGATGGATTTAGGCCCAGATCCTTGTACTGGGGTGAATGTATGACATTGTTCTACATTCTGTCCATCAACTGTGTTTTTTGCAATTGTCACCCCGAGTGGGCTGGGTATGCTCAGACGTGAGTCCCAGGCTCTCCACACCACTGGAGTCAAGCTATCCAGGCTGATGAAGGCTGATAGCCAGAAACCGGTCCTTGGATGCTTGATTCCGGTCTGGGAAAGACATGGCTTGGTAGTTCGGACTGGACTGTTCCCATGAGGCACAGGGTCAGAGCTGATTTGCATAGAGCCAGTGTCTAACCTAGGGTGGTGTGGAGTGCAAAAAAACGATGGATTTAGGCCCAGATCCTTGTACTGGGGTGAATGTATGACATTGTTCTACATTCTGTCCATCAACTGTGTTTTTTGCAATTGTCACCCCGAGTGGGCTGGGTATGCTCAGACGTGAGTCCCAGGCTCTCCACACCACTGGAGTCCAGCTATCCAGGCTGATGAAGGCTGATAGCCAGAAACCGGTCCTTGGATGCTTGATTCCGGTCTGGGAAAGACATGGCTTGGTAGTTCGGACTGGACTGTTCCCATGAGGCACAGGGTCAGAGCTGATTTGCATATAGCCAGTGTCTAACGTAGGGTGGTGTGGAGTGCAAAAAAACGATGGATTTTGGCCCAGATCCTTGTACTGGGGTGAATGTATGACATTGTTCTACATTCTGTCCATCAACTGTGTTTTTTGCAATTGTCACCCCGAGTGGGCTGGGTATGCTCAGACGTGAGTCCCAGGCTCTCCACACCACTGGAGTCCAGCTATCCAGGCTGATGAAGGCTGATAGCCAGAAACCGGTCCTTGGATGCTTGATTCTGGTCTGGGAAAGACATGGCTTGGTAGTTCGGACTGGACTATTCCCATGAGGCACAGGGTCAGAGCTGATTTGCATATAGCCAGTGTCTAACCTAGGGTGGTGTGGAGTGCAAAAAAACGATGGATTTAGGCCCAGATCCTTGTACTGGGGTGAATGTATGACATTGTTCTACATTCTGTCCATCAACTGTGTTTTTTGCAGCTGTCACCCCGAGTGGGCTGGGTATGCTCAGACGTGAGTCCCAGGCTCTCCACACCACTGGAGTCAAGCTATCCAGGCTGATGAAGGCTGATAGCCAGAAACCGGTCCTTGGATGCTTGATTCCGGTCTGGGAAAGACATGGCTTGGTTGTTCGGACTGGACTGTTCCCATGAGGCACAGGGTCAGAGTTGATTTGCATATAGCCAGTGTCTAACCTAGGGAGGTGTGGAGTGCAACAAAACGATGGATTTAGGCCCAAATCCTTGTACTGGGGTGAATGTATGACATTGTTCTACATTCTGTCCATCAACTGTGTTTTTTGCAATTGTCACCCCGAGTGGGCTGGGTATGCTCAGACGTGATTCCCAGGCTCTCCACACCACTGGAGTCAAGCTATCCAGGCTGATGAAGGCTGATAGCAAGAAACCGGTCCTTGGATGCTTGATTCCGGTCTGGGAAAGACATGGCTTGGTAGTTCGGACTGGACTGTTCCCATGAGGCACAGGGTCAGAGCTGATTTGCATATAGCCAGTGTCTAACCTAGGGTGGCGTGGAGTGCAAAAAAACGATATATTTAGGCCCAGATCCTTGTACTGGGGTGAATGTATGACATTGTTCTACATTCTGTCCATCAACTGTGTTTTTTGCAATTGTCACCCCGAGTGGGCTGGGTATGCTCAGACGTGAGTCCCAGGCTCTCCACACCACTGGAGTCAAGCTATCCAGGCTGATGAAGGCTGATAGCCAGAAACCGGTCCTTGGATGCTTGATTCCAGTCTGGGAAAGACATGGCTTGGTAGTTCGGACTGGACTGTTCCCATGAGGCACAGGGTCAGAGCTGATTTGCATATAGCCAGTGTCTAACCTAGGGTGATGTGGAGTGCAAAAATACGATGGATTTAGGCCCAGATCCTTGTACTGGGGTGAATGTATGACATTGTTCTACATTCTGTCCATCAACTGTGTTTTTTGCAATTGTCACCCCGAGTGGGCTGGGTATGCTCAGACGTGAGTCCCAGGCTCTCCACACCACTGGAGTCAAGCTATCCAGGCTGATGAAGGCTGATAGCCAGAAACCGGTCCTTGGATGCTTGATTCCGGTCTGGGAAAGACATGGCTTGGTAGTTCGGACTGGACTGTTCCCATGAGGCACAGGGTCAGAGCTGATTTGCATATAGCCAGTGTCTAACCTAGGGTGGTGTGGAGTGCAGAAAAACGATGGATTTAGGCCCAGATCCTTGTACTGGGGTGAATGTATGACATTGTTCTACATTCTGTCCATCAACTGTGTTTTTTGCAGCTGTCACCCCGAGTGGGCTGGGTATGCTCAGACGTGAGTCCCAGGCTCTCCACACCACTGGAGTCAAGCTATCCAGGCTGATGAAGGCTGATAGCCAGAAACCGGTCCTTGGATGCTTGATTCCGGTCTGGGAAAGACATGGCTTGGTAGTTCGGACTGGACTGTTCCCATGAGGCACAGGGTCAGAGTTGATTTGCATATAGCCAGTGTCTAACCTAGGGTGGCGTGGAGTGCAAAAAAACGATATATTTAGGCCCAGATCCTTGTACTGGGGTGAATGTATGACATTGTTCTACATTCTGTCCATCAACTGTGTTTTTTGCAATTGTCACCCCGAGTGGGCTGGGTATGCTCAGACGTGAGTCCCAGGCTCTCCACACCACTGGAGTCAAGCTATCCAGGCTGATGAAGGCTGATAGCCAGAAACCGGTCCTTGGATGCTTGATTCCGGTCTGGGAAAGACATGGCTTGGTAGTTCGAACTGGACTGTTCCCATGAGGCACAGGGTCAGAGCTGATTTGCATATAGCCAGTGTCTAACCTAGGGTGGTGTGGAGTGCAAAAAAACGATGGATTTAGGCCCAGATCCTTGTACTGGGGTGAATGTATGACATTGTTCTACATTCTGTCCATCAACTGTGTTTTTTGCAATTGTCACCCCGAGAGGGCTGGGTATGCTCAGACGTGAGTCCCAGGCTCTCCACACCACTGGAGTCAAGCTATCCAGGCTGATGAAGGCTGATAGCCAGAAACCGGTCCTTGGATGCTTGATTCCGGTCTGGGAAAGACATGGCTTGGTAGTTCGGACTGGACTGTTCCCATGAGGCACAGGGTCAGAGCTGATTTGCATATAGCCAGTGTCTAACCTAGGGTGGTGTGGAGTGCAAAAAACCGATGGATTTAGGCCCAGATCCTTGTACTGGGGTGAATGTATGACATTGTTCTACATTCTGTCCATCAACTGTGTTTTTTGCAATTGTCACCCGAGTGGGCTGGGTATGCTCAGACTTGAGTCCCAGGCTCTCCACACCACTGGAGTCAAGCTATCCAGGCTGATGAAGGCTGATAGCCAGAAACCGGTCCTTGGATGCTTGATTCCGGTCTGGGAAAGACATGGCTTGGTAGTTCGGACTGGACTGTTCCCATGAGGCACAGGGTCAGAGCTGATTTGCATATAGCCAGTGTCTAACCTAGGGTGGTGTGGAGTGCAAAAATACGATGGATTTAGGCCCAGATCCTTGTACTGGGGTGAATGTATGACATTGTTCTACATTCTGTCCATCAACTGTGTTTTTTGCAATTGTCACCCCGAGTGGGCTGGGTATGCTCAGACGTGAGTCCCAGGCTCTCCACACCACTGGAGTCAAGCTATCCAGGCTGATGAAGGCTGATAGCCAGAAACCGGTCCTTGGATGCTTGATTCCGGTCTGGGAAAGACATGGCTTGGTAGTTCGGACTGGACTGTTCCCATGAGGCACAGGGTCAGAGCTGATTTGCATAGAGCCAGTGTCTAACCTAGGGTGGTGTGGAGTGCAAAAAAACGATGGATTTAGGCCCAGATCCTTGTACTGGGGTGAATGTATGACATTGTTCTACATTCTGTCCATCAACTGTGTTTTTTGCAATTGTCACCCCGAGTGGGCTGGGTATGCTCAGACGTGAGTCCCAGGCTCTCCACACCACTGGAGTCCAGCTATCCAGGCTGATGAAGGCTGATAGCCAGAAACCGGTCCTTGGATGCTTGATTCCGGTCTGGGAAAGACATGGCTTGGTAGTTCGGACTGGACTGTTCCCATGAGGCACAGGGTCAGAGCTGATTTGCATATAGCCAGTGTCTAACGTAGGGTGGTGTGGAGTGCAAAAAAACGATGGATTTTGGCCCAGATCCTTGTACTGGGGTGAATGTATGACATTGTTCTACATTCTGTCCATCAACTGTGTTTTTTGCAATTGTCACCCCGAGTGGGCTGGGTATGCTCAGACGTGAGTCCCAGGCTCTCCACACCACTGGAGTCCAGCTATCCAGGCTGATGAAGGCTGATAGCCAGAAACCGGTCCTTGGATGCTTGATTCTGGTCTGGGAAAGACATGGCTTGGTAGTTCGGACTGGACTGTTTCCATGAGGCACAGGGTCAGAGCTGATTTGCATATAGCCAGTGTCTAACCTAGGGTGGTGTGGAGTGCAAAAAAACGATGGATTTAGGCCCAGATCCTTGTACTGGGGTGAATGTATGACATTGTTCTACATTCTGTCCATCAACTGTGTTTTTTGCAGCTGTCACCCCGAGTGGGCTGGGTATGCTCAGACGTGAGTCCCAGGCTCTCCACACCACTGGAGTCAAGCTATCCAGGCTGATGAAGGCTGATAGCCAGAAACCGGTCCTTGGATGCTTGATTCCGGTCTGGGAAAGACATGGCTTGGTAGTTCGGACTGGACTGTTCCCATGAGGCACAGGGTCAGAGTTGATTTGCATATAGCCAGTGTCTAACCTAGGGAGGTGTGGAGTGCAAAAAAACGATGGATTTAGGCCCAGATCCTTGTACTGGGGTGAATGTATGACATTGTTCTACATTCTGTCCATTAACTGTGTTTTTTGCAATTGTCACCCCGAGTGGGCTGGGTATGCTCAGACGTGAGTCCCAGGCTCTCCACACCACTGGAGTCAAGCTATCCAGGCTGATGAAGGCTGATAGCCAGAAACCGGTCCTTGGATGCTTGATTCCGGTCTGGGAAAGACATGGCTTGGTAGTTCGGACTGGACTGTTCCCATGAGGCACAGGGTCAGAGCTGATTTGCATATAGCCAGTGTCTAACCTAGGGTGGTGTGGAGTGCAAAAAAACGATGGATTTAGGCCCAGATCCTTGTACTGGGGTGAATGTATGACATTGTTCTACATTCTGTCCATCAACTGTGTTTTTTGCAATTGTCACCCCGAGTGGGCTGGGTATGCTCAGACGTGAGTCCCAGGCTTTCCACACCACTGGAGTCAAGCTATCCAGGCTGATGAAGGCTGATAGCCAGAAACCGGTCCTTGGATGCTTGATTCCGGTCTGGGAAAGACATGGCTTGGTAGTTCGGACTGGACTGTTCCCATGAGGCACAGGGTCAGAGCTGATTTGCATATAGCCAGTGTCTAACCTAGGGTGGTGTGGAGTGCAAAAAAACGATGGATTTAGGCCCAGATCCTTGTACTGGGGTGAATGTATGACATTGTTTTACATTCATTCCATCAACTGTGTTTTTTGCAATTGTCACCCCGAGTGGGCTGGGTATGATCAGACGTGAGTCCCAGGCTCTCCACACCACTGGAGTCAAGCTATCCAGGCTGATGAAGGCTGATAGCCAGAAACCGGTCCTTGGATGCTTGATTTCGGTCTGGGAAAGACATGGCTTGGTAGTTCGGACTGGACTGTTCCCATGAGGCACAGGGTCAGAGCTGATTTGCATATAGCCAGTGTCTAACCTAGGGTGGTGTGGAGTGCAAAAAACGATGGATTTAGGCCCAGATCCTTGTACTGGTGTTAAAAGTTAGGCTGAAAACTGTCAACATTATCGGCGCCCTCTTGCTCTCCTCAAACCTTTTGTGCGCGTAAAACAGCCGCCATTTTTGGACACCATGGCTTCCCGGCTCTCGCCGAGAGCCAGCGCGTCTCTCTCTCTCTCTCTCCCTCCAAACTTCGCTAGCAACCCCCTGCTTGCACCTGCCTTGGGTCATAAACCCCTCTTCGGCGCTGCTCTGCCCCAGGCCCTCATCCTGTGCCCAGCGCGACATCTCCCTGCTTCCCCGTCATGACCTCCGGCCCTTTTGATGCAAACCCCCTTTTTCCCGTGTGCCCGTCTGTCTTCCCGTTCCCAGGCCGACACCTAGCTCTGCCGATACCATACTCCTGCCCCTCCCCATACAATAGGAAGCTTCCCTCCTCAAAGGACCCCCGAGATGATCAAAGCCCCCCATCCCACGAGATCCGATCGAAACCCGCACACTCCGTGAATCGGCGTAATACCCAGCTGCGCAATGATCATCACCTGTTGTGAACGGGGCGGGGACTTCCACTGTAGCCTTGCATGGGAACGGGCTGGGAAGGGGGGGTTCTGAGGATGTCTTTTCGTACATCAAAGTATCGACGAGAATGTGTTACATGTAATAAAGAGATAAACTCATGTATAAGAGGCCAGGCCTCCGAGATGCAGTTAGAGCACCTCTGAACGATACCTTCTGTCCGTTTCGTTGTGTTCTCCTCCGGAGAGAATAAAAACCTTGTTTCCTGCCTTCCAGTCTCCAGCGCCTGCCTCTTCAATGGTTTAACTTCTTGGTGGGTTCGAGAGGCGACATCGCCGGGCAATAATTAAGGATCTTATATTCTGGTTGGTAGTGCCCCCCAGTTAGAAATTCCACAATTGGCGTCCCAAGCGTGGGGCCCATCAGCGACCCATGGATCCAGTGGGAGAGGTCCTGACGACAAAGTGAACGACTGCAACGATCGGGAACGCGTCTGTCCGATAGACCCTCGTCTGACAGCCGATCATCCGAACTTCACTGGTTCCCAACAGACCTCTCTCGAGTGATCTACGGTCCTGACTGGGAACCATCAGGAGTGCCGCGAGGATAACGAAGAAGAGAGGACGATCGGGCGCTGGATTCGGAAGTCAGGAAACTGTCCATGCGGTCCGGGTAAGGTCGTGTTACCACGACAAATTGCGAAAATTTGCTTGATTGTTAAATACTAGTATTGCTCCTTTTTGTTTAAATTAGAGATTCACTGTCTGCAAACGGAGAAACAACAGGCTCTCCCTTTGCAAGCAGTGGAGGATAGGTAGGGCAGACAACCGTGCTTATTTTTCTCCCCCACTCAATAGTCACCTGAAACTGAGCTGTTGTTCACAAACTATTGTTTCCTGGAGATTCCCTGTCTGCAAACAGGGAAGAGACCACCCTTTTTGCAGATAGTGAAAAAGGTAGGTAACGCAAATCTTTGCGGACCTACTCACTCTCCCCATTGTTATTTGTCGGTCTTTTGTTATCTTGATCCACGAGGGATTCACTGTCTGCAAACGGAGAAACAAAGGTCTCTCTCTTTGCAAGCAGTGGAGGATAGGTAGGGTAGCAGCCGTGCTTATTTTTTTCTCCCTCACCCTATAATTGCTTGAAACTGAACTGTTGTTCGCAAAATTATTGTTTCCTGGAGATTCCCTGTCTGCAAACAGGGAAGAGACCACCCTTTTTGCAGATAGCGAAAAAGGTAGGTAACGCAAATCTTTGCGGACCTACTCATTCTCCCCATTGTTATTTGTTGGTCTTTGGTTATTGTGATCCATGAGGTATTCACTGCCTGCAAACAACGTAGAATAGAAATATTCTGTCCAGTCTTTGCACCTAGTGATAAGATAGGCAGTGCTGACTTTTTAGTCCCTCGTTACGAGCCGTCATGTCTGTCTTCTCCCCACTGATTGGTAGCCTGTTTAGCCCGGACCGCTTATTAGAGATGGACCATCCAGCCCCACTGGAAGGCACCCCTAATAAGGACATGTTCATGAAGCATGGATTGACCGCTATTGCCTATAGTAAACTATGGCATAAATATACAAAACAGGGTCAAGAAAGTCAATGGCCCCTGACAGGATCCTTCGATGATGATAAAATAAAAATGCTAGAAACTGCCCTGGGTAAAAACAAGACAACACCCACTATGCTTGATAGCTTCGGCATGTGGCGAAAAGAAACTGAACAGCGTAAAAAGAAAACTGAGAGTAGGTTGGAAAAAGAGCTGCAAAAAGCAGCCCACCTGGCTGCTCAGAAGCTAAAAAAGGAGATAGAGGAAAGAGAGAAAGCTAAACAGAAACTAGAAAGGGAAACGCCAAGCCAGTGTCCGGTTAGAACCCCCCCCATGCTCTACCCTGATTTACCCTCAAAACGACAAGCCAATGAGGACCTGCTGTTAGGTCCCCCTATCATCTACATGCCCCCTCCATATGCCCCTTCTCGGCCCCTGGCGCAGCACGCGCCACCCCCAGGTACAATCGAGGGTACCGCCGCAGCGTCGGCCCCAATGGCCTCTGTGCCAGCCGAACCCCTTGTATTAAAACCCGCATCAACAACAACGTTAGACGACCATGAGACTCGAGGGGCTGGCCTTGCAAGAATAAACAGGCTAGACAAAGATGAGCGAGCGGGGATCGACAAAATAGCAAGGACACTGGTAGAAAGGAAGGATGATGAAGAGTACATCACAGATATGTTCGGCTCGTATACAGGGAGTCACAGACGACATTTTACCGTACGACTGTGTTATCATGTCTTGAATGCATACGAGGACCGATATCGAGACAAAGGTCCCGAGAGCCTAAGGACTCTGTACCGGAAGGTCGATATCGGGGATGAGGGCGAGTGTGATGTGTCGGACCTCCTTACGCGTACGCTTGAGGTTTTCCGCCACCTCACTGAACGAAAGCCGGGAGCTAAATCCGCGGCCCCCGTAGTGACCGAACCGCCAACCGAGCAATCTAACACCATGATGCCGATACGTGAGGCTGCCCCTTACTGGGTTCCTCCTCGGGGTACGGGGACTCACGATGATGCAAACAACCAAGATGCGAAGGGAAGGGTAGTATACAACTGGGTCTACCAGCCATGGGACCGGCAAGAGATACTGACATTCCGGAAGTCTCTACCCGACCTACGTAAAAACCCCACTGCCTTCTATACTGAATTAGGTACAGCCCTGGGTTCGACTATCATGACCCTGGCCGACATCGACTTGTTCTTCGGGTTATGTCTACCAGCTGATGTGTGGAAGCAAATCCGGAAAGTCGACCACCTTGAGCTGTTCGGACATACCTGGCCACAACTCGATGACTTGGACAAACAACGGGGACCAGGACAAAAGCCGTTGAAATCCATTCTAGACCTCCCAGATAAAATTGTAGAGAAATTAAAAACCCTAATCCCAGAAAAGAAAGTGGACTGGTCGATAGTAACAGCCTGTCGCCAAAAACCCCAGGAGGATGTATCGGAATACTTCTCCCGGTTTGAAACGGTGTTCTCCGATTACAGCGGCCAGGACATGACCACTGCAACCGGACACCATCTGTTTGTCCAGAATTATGTTAAGGGCCTATCATTGGACATCTCTCAGAAACTACAGGCCAGCGAGAGTAGTTGGGCAGCCTCCAACCCTACGGCGATTCTCCAAATGGCCCAATATTATGAACATCAGAAAAATGAGAACGATAGGGCGACAGAGAAAAAGAAGAAAGACTTAAAGGAGAGGGTGATGATTGCCAAACTGCAAGGGGTGACTATAGGACGAGACCAATACCGGGGAAACTACCAGACAAACGCCCCTAAGACTGCATTTCCCCAGGACCGCACTCTGACTCCCTACAGTGGACGCACAGACCTTAGAGATGACCAGTGCGCTTTCTGCAAAGAGACTGGCCATTGGAAATCCCAGTGCCCAGTTCTCCTGGAAATGATCAGGAACAGAGACCCCAGGGAGGTAGCAAACGGACCGAGACCTAGGGGAACACAACGAGGGCCCCCAAATGACGCGACTAATGTCAGATCAAGCAGACCGAATACGTTCGATCGACCCAGACAGAACCAATATCAACAATCTGACTATGACGACACTCACACCTTTGCATAGGACAGCCAAGGGCGAGGGAGGGATCCAGTCGAGCTCTATGTTGACCAGCAGGGCCCTTATGTCACTGCTAAGGTCCTGGGTACCAAGTCTCCATTTCTGGTAGACACTGGCGCAACACGTAGTGCGTTATCTAAACGACTGATTCCAAGGGCACCCTTGTCTGGCTCACTCATAACATCGACAGGTTTCGATGGAACGCCCTCCACCAACCCTTTGTCTGCCCCGATTCTCTTTGACGTAGAAAACAACACCACCGACACCACGTTCTTGCTCTCCTCCAATAGCCCTGACGCCATTATGGGACTTGACTTACTGAAACACTTCCGAGCGACGATTAGGTGTTCTCAAGATGGAGTTCGAGTGTTTCTTTACGACAACCCCGTTCTGCTTAAACATTGTTCCCCCCGACACATGTTTTCCATCACCGACGTCGACGCGTCCCTGCTTGACACCCTGCCTCCGTATCTGTGGGCCAAAGCGGATTCGGACGTAGGGCGTATGTTAATTGACCCAGTGCACATTACTGTCCGACCAGACGCAACACTCCCAAAACTCCCACAATATCGGATATCGCCAGAGGGCGAGAAGGCATTGGTAATGATTATCCAGTCATTGATAGACGCAGGAGTGGTAGAGGAAGTGGTTAGCAACGTTTGCAACAGCCCTATCTTGCCCATTATCAAGAAGCAGGGAGAGGGAGATGAGAAAGCATACCGTTTCATCATCGACCTCCGAGAGATCAACAAAGTGGTGGTACCCCAGTACCCTGTGGTCTCAGACATCACCACCATCCTGACCTTGATTCCATCCACTGCAACCACCTTTTCCGTCATCGACCTCAAGAACGCATTCTTCTCCATCCCCATCCACCCAGACAGCCGATATCTCTTCGGCTTTACTCTAAAATCCCGCTCATATAGGTTTTGCCGAGCCCCTCAAGGCTACACGGAGAGCCCTAGCATCTACAGCCAGGCCCTCAAAAGGCAACTAGACCAAGTCCGGTTACCCGACGGGGTGGTGTTGGTACAATATGTCGATGACATCCTCTTGGCAGCCGACACCACCCCTCTAGCGGTTACCGCCACCATTCAACTCTTGCACTTCCTCGCGGAAAATGGCCACAAGGTCTCCAAGAAGAAGTTGCAATTCTGCCTACCCCAGGTCACTTACCTAGGCCACCTTCTGTCCAAAGATGGAAGGAAACTCACCCCTGATCGAATCCAGACCATTCTAGACACCCCTGTCCCTAAAACCCAGAAGCAGGTTCGCTCCCTATTAGGCCTCACCTCCTTCTGCCGACAATGGTTGCCAAACTTCAGCCTCGTTGTAAAACCACTGCTCTCCCTCTTAAACAAAGACGTCCCTTTCCCACTCCCTTGGACTCCTGAGTGTCAAACCTCCTTCACAGAACTACGAGATGCCCTTTGCTCAGCCCCTGTCCTGGGTACCCCTGATTACAGAAAGCCCTTCTCCCTTTACACTCACGAAAGGGAGGGGTGCGCTTTATCTGTCCTGACCCAGGCCATCGGTCCTAAGCAACGACCGTGCGCTTACTTCTCTGCCACTCTTGACCCTGTCGCCAGAGCCTTGCCTGCCTGCCTTCGAGCTGTAGCTGCTGCTGCAGTCTCTATCCGACAGAGTGAGGGGATTGTACTCTCGAATTCCCTCACGGTACTGGTACCCCATGCAGTCGACACCCTCCTGAACCAAACCAAGACGCAACATCTGACGAGTGCACGACTGACTGGATACGAACTAACCTTGCTTGCCCCCCATATCACCCTGAAAAGATGCACCACACTGAACCCAGCAACTCTGTTACCCCTGCCAGAGAACGACCCCAATGTGCACCCCGTACATGACTGCGTGACTCTTACGGACGAACAGACCAGGAGTAGGGTCGACCTCAGAGACACAGCTTTCCCTGACCCCGACGGGGAGTTGTGGGTGGACGGTTCTTGCATCAAACTCTCCGATGGTACCACTTCCGCTGCCTATGCAGTCACCACAGCTCGAACTGTAGTAGAAACAGCCCGCATCACCCAGCGATCTGCTCAGGCAGCGGAACTGATTGCTTTGACGAGAGCCTGCATCCTGGCAACAGGAACCACGGCGAACATTTACACCGACAGCCAGTACGCCTTCGGGGTGGTTCACCATTTTGGGCTCCTCTGGAGGGAGAGAGGATACTTGACCTCACACGGCACACCCATCCTGCACGGGGATTTAGTCTCCGCCTTAATCGAAGCTGTCCTCCTCCCCAACAAGCTTGCCGTGATCAAATGCCAGGCACACAAGAAGGTGACAGACATTATTGGACAGGGAAACGCACTAGCCGACATCACCGCCCGAACGACAGCAGAAAATAGAACGACAACACGTATGTACGTGACCAGGTCACAAGCAAAAAACTGGACTGACACCAAGGACACAATTAGAGACATACAAATGGCTAGGACACAACATGAATTGACTGAATGGGCACGGGTGGGATTGAAAGACAATGAAGGCTGCTGGCGGACAAAAGACACGAACAGATGGTTGCTACCTGATTCATACCTGATTCCCATATTATCCATGGCACACTCCCCAGCCCACATAGGATCAGCCCCCATGATCGAACTTGTCTCCAGGGTTTGGCACAATGACAAGATCCCAGATTCCGCAAAACGCCTGGTCCAACAATGCTTAATATGCCTGCAACACAACCCCGGGAAGGGAACTGTAGTACCCCGGGGGGGATTTGGGGTCCCAAACCACCCATTTGAAGTCCTGCAGATGGACTACATCCAGCTAGACAGATGCCAAGGCCTGAAATATGTACTTGTTGTGGTATGCGCATTTAGCAAATGGGTGGAAGCATATCCGACCCGTGACAACACCGCTATGGCCACTGCAAAGGTCCTGTTAAAAGAGTTTTTCCCCCGTTATGGCCTCTGTCGTGTTTTATGGAGTGATAATGGCCCCCACTTTGTAGCCAACGTTATCCAGCTCATCCTAAATGGGCTGGGTATCAAACAGAAATTCCACGCAGTCTTCCACCCTCAATCTGCTGGGCTGGTCGAACGACACAACGCCACACTAAAGCTTAAACTGGCCAAAATAGTGGCTACGACGGGCCTGAAATGGCCAGACGCCCTCCCATTGGCATTGCTATCGATGCGCTCTACCCCCACCCGACATCACTTAACCCCTTATGAAGTTGTCTTCGGCCGACCCATGAGCGTCTGGTCTGCCCCGAAACCAACGTCCATTCATGACGTTCCGGATGTCCTAATGTCTGATTATCTGTACAAATTGACTGAAACTTTGTCTGTCCTTCATCAGCAGGTGCGGCAGGCCATCCCCGATGCTTCCAGGGGTCCGGGTCACGCCATCCAGCCGGGGGACTTCGTGCTGATCCGAAACTTTCAGCGATCAAAGAGTTTGGAACCCCGGTGGACGGGCCCCTGGCAAGTGCTGATCACCACTCGGACCGCACTTCGAGTGGAGGGGAAGAAACACTGGCTGCACGCTCACCACTGCAAAAAGATCTCTCCAGCCCTGGCCACGACAGACACCGTCAACACCCAAGAAGAGCTCCTGAACCGGGACCGACCATCGTTGAGCTGCTACCCTGATACAGAGACACTTGAACTTTCAAAACATCCTGACCCCACTGTGCCATCTCGAGAAGGGTATTTCCTGCGTCGAAAGGAGGGAGCTTCGGCTAAGTAGGCCACGGACTAGGTTAGAGAATCTCAGAACGGTGACCCAAACTACCAAGGGTTACCTGGAGAGAAGCAAAAACTGAGTCTGTGGTCCTGCCCACTACCGAGCACCTTGAAGACGAAGATGATGGAAGCGCCAGATAAGAAGATGATGGAAGCGCCAAACAAGAAGCCGACTGAGACAACAGGAAATACCCACTACAGAAATCCGAGAACAGACAGACTCCATAGCTCAAAGACAATCGCACTCTTCATCGTAATCCTCCTCTGTTTTCTCCTCATGACTACGCTCTGGATTATGGAAGAACACACACCTGCTCACGAAACATTCCTAACCACTGCTCAGCCTACCACCATGAAGGAACATTATCTAATTTCGCTCTCTCCTCAACTAAGAGAGAGGCGAAAGGAGTTCTGGAACAACTCTTTCGTACAGCTACTTCACCAGCACAATCTTGCCACCAACGCCACCAACTGCTGGATCTGTGGATTGCTACCCCATGCCACTGGACATTCAATACCATTCATCCCTTCACCCTTCTCCGTCCACGGCTCCTGCCTTGCCTGGCTGATCCTCCTGCAAGAGAGCTATACGGAAAATGCCACCTCCAGCAGGGCTGCAGCACATTCTTCTCATGGGGCCGGGCGAAACAAGACAAAGACACACTTCTGCCCGCTGAACCCCAGCGACTCGATCCAAATGGACATTCCGGCCAAAGAACGAATCGAAATGCAGGTATTCAACAATCCAACCAGACCCACCTTCTCCTATCTGCGGAAACGAACGGCTGCCACTCTGACTGTAGCCCTGACGGTCATCAACGTCACAGGCCACATGTGTGTAGAAGGACTTGGGACACAGCTGGTGGGTCACAGCGCTTGCCGCTTTACCAGAACTTTGGACTCCACGGATCCACCTTCCTTTGTGTCCTCCCCAAACATGTATTTCATCTGTGGCACGAAGGCCTACACCTGGCTCCCCAAAGGCTGGGGGGGCACTTGCTACATCTCCTTCGTCCTTCCTCCAACTTATGTGGCCCCAGCGAATCACCACAGGCAAAAACGAGCAAAAGACGTTGAGCAAGCCGACTCAACAGGAGCACAGTTCCTCGATGCTATGAAAGGACTCGTCCCCCTCTGGGGCCCGATGGCAAACAGCCGTGCCATCCGACATTTGACTCAGGCAGTCGAGACAACCATGAACATCACAGCGGGCATCTTTGCCAACAACACTGCCGAGCTCCAAGCGGTCCGTTTGGTGGCCCTTCAGAACCGCCTCGTTCTAGATGTAGTTCTGGCGGACCGTGGAGGAGCATGCCGCATTATTGGGGCCAGCTGTTGTACATACATACCGGACAACTCACCCTCAGTGTACAAAGCCATCGAACATCTTCACAGACTCTCCTCGGAAGTTCACCAAGAGCAAGAAGAATGGTCGCTTGGTGGTTGGTTCTGGGACACCATCAAAAGTTGGGGCTGGAGACTGCTCACCATTATCCTGATTCCCGTAGTTGTAATATGTGGCCTATGCTTAGGAATTCAATGTTTGCCACCTATGTGTTCTTTATGTGCGAGTTGTATTTTTCCCAAAACTGTGGACATTGGAAGCGAACATATGAGGGCATTATATGATACCGAAGTTAGGAATTTGATGAAAATTGACATTGAATGAGCAAGTTGGCTAGATATGTTGAAAAGGGAGGACTGTTAAAAGTTAGGCTGAAAACTGTCAACATTATCGGCGCCCTCTTGCTCTCCTCAAACCTTTTGTGCGCGTAAAACAGCCGCCATTTTTGGACACCATGGCTTCCCGGCTCTCGCCGAGAGCCAGCGCGTCTCTCTCTCTCTCTCTCCCTCCAAACTTCGCTAGCAACCCCCTGCTTGCACCTGCCTTGGGTCATAAACCCCTCTTCGGCGCTGCTCTGCCCCAGGCCCTCATCCTGTGCCCAGCGCGACATCTCCCTGCTTCCCCGTCATGACCTCCGGCCCTTTTGATGCAAACCCCCTTTTTCCCGTGTGCCCGTCTGTCTTCCCGTTCCCAGGCCGACACCTAGCTCTGCCGATACCATACTCCTGCCCCTCCCCATACAATAGGAAGCTTCCCTCCTCAAAGGACCCCCGAGATGATCAAAGCCCCCCATCCCACGAGATCCGATCGAAACCCGCACACTCCGTGAATCGGCGTAATACCCAGCTGCGCAATGATCATCACCTGTTGTGAACGGGGCGGGGACTTCCACTGTAGCCTTGCATGGGAACGGGCTGGGAAGGGGGGGTTCTGAGGATGTCTTTTCGTACATCAAAGTATCGACGAGAATGTGTTACATGTAATAAAGAGATAAACTCATGTATAAGAGGCCAGGCCTCCGAGATGCAGTTAGAGCACCTCTGAACGATACCTTCTGTCCGTTTCGTTGTGTTCTCCTCCGGAGAGAATAAAAACCTTGTTTCCTGCCTTCCAGTCTCCAGCGCCTGCCTCTTCAATGGTTTAACTTCTTGGTGGGTTCGAGAGGCGACATCGCCGGGCAATAATTAAGGATCTTATATTCTGGTTGGTAGTGCCCCCCAGTTAGAAATTCCACACTGGGGTGAATGTATGATATTGTTCTACATTCTGTCCATCAACTGTGTTTTTTGCAATTGTCACCCCGAGTGGGCTGGGTATGCTCAGACGTGAGTCCCAGGCTCTCCACACCACTGGAGTCAAGCTATCCAGGCTGATGAAGGCTGATAGCCAGAAACCGGTCCTTGGATGCTTGATTCCGGTCTGGGAAAGACATGGCTTGGTAGTTCGGACTGGACTGTTCCCATGAGGCACAGGGTCAGAGCTGATTTGCATATAGCCAGTGTCTAACCTAGGGTGGTGTGGAGTGCAAAAAAACGATGGATTTAGGCCCAGATCCTTGTACTGGGGTGAATGTATGACATTGTTCTACATTCTGTCCATCAACTGTGTTTTTTGCAATTGTCACCCCGAGTGGGCTGGGTATGCTCAGACGTGAGTCCCAGGCTTTCCACACCACTGGAGTCAAGCTATCCAGGCTGATGAAGGCTGATAGCCAGAAACCGGTCCTTGGATGCTTGATTCCGGTCTGGGAAAGACATGGCTTGGTAGTTCGGACTGGACTGTTCCCATGAGGCACAGGGTCAGAGCTGATTTGCATATAGCCAGTGTCTAACCTAGGGTGGTGTGGAGTGCAAAACAACGATGGATTTAGGCCCAGATCCTTGTACTGGGGTGAATGTATGACCTTGTTCTATATTCTGTCCATCAACTGTGTTTTTTGCAATTGTCACCCCGAGTGGGTTGGGTATGCTCAGACGTGAGTCCCAGGCTCTCCACACCACTGGAGTCAAGCTATCCAGGCTGATGAAGGCTGATAGCCAGAAACCGGTCCTTGGATGCTTGATTCCGGTCTGGGAAAGACATGGCTTGGTAGTTCGGACTGGACTGTTCCCATGAGGCACAGGGTCAGAGCTGATTTGCATATAGCCAGTGTCTAACCTAGGGTGGTGTGGAGTGCAAACAAACGATGGATTTAGGCCCAGATCCTTGTACTGGGGTGAATGTATGACATTTTTCTACATTCTGTCCATCAACTGTGTTTTTTGCAATTGTCACCCCGAGTGGGCTGGGTATGCTCAGACGTGAGTCCCAGGCTCTCCACACCACTGGAGTCAAGCTATCCAGGCTGATGAAGGCTGATAGCCAGAAACCGGTCCTTGGATGCTTGATTCCGGTCTGGGAAAGACATGGCTTGGTAGTTCGGACTGGACTGTTCCCATGAGGCACAGGGTCAGAGCTGATTTGCATATAGCCAGTGTCTAACCTAGGGTGGTGTGGAGTGCAAAACAACGATGGATTTAGGCCCAGATCCTTGTACTGGGGTGAATGTATGATATTGTTCTACATTCTGTCCATCAACTGTGTTTTTTGCAATTGTCACCCCGAGTGGGCTGGGTATGCTCAGACGTGAGTCCCAGGCTCTCCACACCACTGGAGTCAAGCTATCCAGGCTGATGAAGGCTGATAGCCAGAAACCGGTCCTTGGATGCTTGATTCCGGTCTGGGAAAGACATGGCTTGGTAGTTCGGACTGGACTGTTCCCATGAGGCACAGGGTCAGAGCTGATTTGCATATAGCCAGTGTCTAACCTAGGGTGGTGTGGAGTGCAAAAAAACGATGGATTTAGGCCCAGATCCTTGTACTGGGGTGAATGTATGACATTGTTCTACATTCTGTCCATCAACTGTGTTTTTTGCAATTGTCACCCCGAGTGGGCTGGGTATGCTCAGACGTGAGTCCCAGGCTTTCCACACCACTGGAGTCAAGCTATCCAGGCTGATGAAGGCTGATAGCCAGAAACCGGTCCTTGGATGCTTGATTCCGGTCTGGGAAAGACATGGCTTGGTAGTTCGGACTGGACTGTTCCCATGAGGCACAGGGTCAGAGCTGATTTGCATATAGCCAGTGTCTAACCTAGGGTGGTGTGGAGTGCAAAACAACGATGGATTTAGGCCCAGATCCTTGTACTGGGGTGAATGTATGACCTTGTTCTATATTCTGTCCATCAACTGTGTTTTTTGCAATTGTCACCCCGAGTGGGTTGGGTATGCTCAGACGTGAGTCCCAGGCTCTCCACACCACTGGAGTCAAGCTATCCAGGCTGATGAAGGCTGATAGCCAGAAACCGGTCCTTGGATGCTTGATTCCGGTCTGGGAAAGACATGGCTTGGTAGTTCGGACTGGACTGTTCCCATGAGGCACAGGGTCAGAGCTGATTTGCATATAGCCAGTGTCTAACCTAGGGTGGTGTGGAGTGCAAACAAACGATGGATTTAGGCCCAGATCCTTGTACTGGGGTGAATGTATGACATTTTTCTACATTCTGTCCATCAACTGTGTTTTTTGCAATTGTCACCCCGAGTGGGCTGGGTATGCTCAGACGTGAGTCCCAGGCTCTCCACACCACTGGAGTCAAGCTATCCAGGCTGATGAAGGCTGATAGCCAGAAACCGGTCCTTGGATGCTTGATTCCGGTCTGGGAAAGACATGGCTTGGTAGTTCGGACTGGACTGTTCCCATGAGGCACAGGGTCAGAGCTGATTTGCATATAGCCAGTGTCTAACCTAGGGTGGTGTGGAGTGCAAAAAAACGATGGATTTAGGCCCAGATCCTTGTACTGGGGTGAATGTATGACATTGTTCTACATTCTGTCCATCAACTGTGTGGGAATGATGGATTAATATATCGACATACCTCTGAAAAATGTTCTGAGGTGGTCTCTCTTGAGTGTCATTTCCTCTTCATTTCCATTCTAACAGAGCGGGGCCTCCTTTTCCCCGAGCGGGTGCCGGGTGAGGTGAGGTTACTTCCCACAAAACGATGGGTAAGTTTTACTTCATTAATTTGCACTATAAAATTCGTATTGTTAACACCAGAAGAACTTTTTGTCTTCTGATCGGCATAGAGAGATTCCCTCTTTGCCCTGTCTAAGTTGTTGTGTTGTGTCCTTTTTATTGTGATGTCTCCATGCACTATCTTATTACCTGCTGGTCTGCACAATCTTCTCTTTCCAGGAAGAAAAGAATGATTGGACATCCGCCAGATTATATTTTGGGTTCCACATTTCTGGTAGGAGTAATCCATTACCTTTGTGTATGATTACTAGCATTATTGGTATTAATAAATTCCACACCTTTGCAGTCGCTAGAACCACCTGGTCCTGAAGAAAGCTTGGACACTATATCCATTAGAGCTGAAACATGTTGACCCCACTGCACTGCGCCAACAGATAGTTATTATTTTAAACTATCAGGCGTTGTTTTAATTTTTGACCCTAGGATAATACCTATTAAACATATTTTTTGTCCTTGGAGTCAATTTTACTGTCACTTTTCTTCACTTTGTTTTTCACTAGCACTGCACTCCATCAGCACTATCTGAAAATTACTGTGGTTGCGATAAATACTATCAAAATCCATCTCCGCACCATCACCAGGTGCGCTGGGTGAGATCTGGATTTATGAGATGTATCCCACATGACGATATTCCATCATAAGGGTGGGCTGATGGGAACTTTTTTCAACCCAGTGATATTTCATTAGTGTTTTGGTGGACTCACGTTCTTAGGTCCGACACAACCGACAGACAACACTATGGACCTAGCATCTCCTATTGTATTTTCCAGTAATTGTAGGGGTTTGAGTTGCTATGGTCGTTAAATATCCCCCCTTTTTTGACCCTCTTCACTCTATTTCTCCTATTTAGTGCAACTGCTGTTGCGGGTCTTTCTTTGTACGTTCTAATTTTTGCAGGGTCACATCCCTGGAATTGCTCACCCAGTTGATTTTCAATTGAGACTCCCCTGATATATTATGGCTGACTTTGCAGGTTTGGCCTTTGATGATGAAATGCTCAACTTGATTTTAGATGAGAATCCATGTATGCTAGACTCGTTGCCTGACACTGTCAATCCAGCTAAGGATGATTGGCTTACCTTACTCAATTAAAAAAAATCACATACACGCACTTCAACCCATGGAGCGAATATGGCACAATATCTTAGGGGTAAATGTGCCCCAACGGGCCTTATTGTCACAAATGCACCCAGGCTTTTTTTGACCGATAAAGATTTCTTGCGTGACTGGTCATTGATAGCGTGGCGCTGCACGCGAGACTGGCTGATACTTATTATCAGTTCAGCTAAAAGGATAGCGGATGCTATCCTTATAGAGATCCAGGTTTTAGAAGGCCAGATCAAGGCGACCTGCAGCACTCTGTTCAAAAAACGTCTAGATGAGACCAACAAGACCAATAAGGACTACAAAGACAACATTCTAACAAGTAAGATTGACAAGTTCAAAAAGGATCTTGCGAGCTTTTCACTGGACAAAATATATCCATACACCAGTGATAACTATGTAGCTCCTGGATTCAATAGCAAAGGGAAACGCTATGGGTCTAACTATTCAACCTCTGGTTCTGATTCTAACTCCAGTGATTCAGATACACCCAACCCTGCAGGAACATACTCGCGGGGTGGTGGTCAACATCAGCAACCATTCAAAAGGGGTGGCCGACAACGAGGAGGCATGTATAACAACTATCCAGGCAATTACCAAAATCCTGGACCATGGTGGCCCCCTGGCCCTTGGGGTTTCCAACCACCACTGCCATTTCCGCAACAAATGAACCCATATTCACAACATCCCCAGTTTTTTCCAGATCAGTCTTTTTTAGGACGTGGTCGGGGACAAAATCGGGGAAGAAGAAGAGGACAACAGACAGTCCAATGGGACACCGACCCATCGTTCCCCAACACACGGAGCAGGAGAGCGGCACAACAGAGCAACAACACAGAGGCAACCGGTACCTAACAGTCAACTTGAGCTCCCGGACCCTGACACCAATTGAAGAGACAAGTCTTGGAAAAAGGTCTAGGCTTTGTACCGACCAACAGAGGAGATCAATTTCAGATCAGAACCGAACTTGAAAGATTCTTTCGCAAGGTGCGTTTACATTTCTTCTTTAAAGAGAAATCTGATTCTACTGGAACTGGGGAAGTCCAACTCTCTAACACAGGGTTACGCCCCAAGTCCACGTTCACTCCATTGAGTCACCAAGTTCCTTCTCAGGTGGCCACCTTTGAACAAGCTGTCAGACATGACATCTCACAATTACTAGATGCAGATTCGAAAAAATTCCAAAATTTCTCTAAACTGGAAAGGAATGCCCTGATTGGCCTCACAAAAGATCCGTCTATAATAATTAAACCAGCGGATAAAGGGGGTGCAACAGTAATTTTGGACATGTCTCAATACCGACAAGAGTGCCTTAAACAATTGGACAACCAGCTATTTTATCAGCGACTATCTGAAGACCCCACTCCGCGATTGCTCACTGAGATCAAGGCTTTGGTAGACGAGGGTAACACTGAAGGGTGGATTACACCTCATGAGGCCAAATATCTGGTGACAGAGAACCCTGTTACACCGGGGTTCTACTGCCTTCCTAAGATCCATAAAGCCACTAGACCACCACCGGGATGTCCCATCATTTCAGGGATTGGTTCTCTTCTCGAACCCCTTTCTACCTTTGTAGACTGTTTTCTCAGACCTTTGGTTAGAAAAATGCCGACCTATTTAGAGGACACAGCTGATGTCCTTAGACTACTACCCAGTGTAGAGTTCAATGTAGAGACCGATTTATTAGTCGGTTTTGACGTTGAGTCTCTCTACACTTGCATACCTCAACAAGACACCCTTGATACCATAAGACATTTTTTGTCGTTAGAGGATCTTGATAGCATCACCCCTGTCAACTTCATTCTAGCCTGTGCTGAAATAGCCATGAAGAAAAACTTTTTCAAATTTGAGGACCAGTTTTTCCTCCAGATCTCCGGAACATCCATGGGGAGTGTCTTTGCTCCGAGCCTCGCCAACCTCTATGTACACCAATTTGAACAGGATGCCGTTCTCAACCATAGCAACCCCTTTTACCATCATGTGGTGCTATGGAAGAGATATATAGATGACATCCTGGTGGTATGGCGAGGCTCCCAATTGGAGATCCAGTCCTTTCATGAATGGCTGAACGTACAAAACCAATATCTCAATTTCACAGTGGAGTACAGTCATGAGAGACTTTCTTTTCTGGACTTGTCAATCTTCCCTGAAGCAGGGGGTTTACAAAGCGAACTGTTCACAAAACCTATGGCAAGAAATTCTCTACTGCTATTTAATAGCCATCATCCTCGCTCCCTTAGGGAAAACCTTCCTGTGGGTCAATTTCTCCGACTCAGGAGGAATTGTTCATCTAAAGAACTGTTTAACAAACATGCCAGTGTTCTCTCCACCCAATTGCAAGAACGCCAATACCCAAAACATCTGGTAAAGAAGGCATGGAAACGTGCATCTAACAATATTCGCGAGGCTTTAGCGGAGAGGCGGCCACCTAAACCACCACTAGAAAGATTGACATTTGTTAGTACTTTCAACACATCGTCCAACAGAATCCAAAAGACTGTACGGAAACATTGGGGCATTCTAAATATCACTGATGCCAATATTCCTCTACCTCTTTTCTTGTTCAAAAGAGCACCTAGCTTGCGGGACACTCTGGTCCATACTAGACCTAGGACACAGAACATCGACAGATCCATGACCCTGTGGGAGCTTCCACCGGTTTCAGGTCATTTTCCATGCGGCTCTTGCAGTGCCTGCCCTCAGACAAGGAAAACCAATACGATTGATTTGGGAACAGGGAGAACATGGCTCCTTAAAAAACACAAAAAAACCCCACACTAATTGCAACACCGACAGGGTCATTTATATGATCACCTGTCCTTGCTCCCTCAGGTATATCGGGTATACTACCCGTAAGATCAAACTGAGAATTGGGGAACATAAAAGCACCATTAGGTGCCGAAAACAATCCACAAGACTTACCAATCATTTTTTGGCTCTTAAACATTCAGCGGACGACATGAACTGGGTGGTATTAGAACATCCGTACATTCCCTCCCACATAAGTGATGTGTCGAGATTCCTGTTCGTAAAGGAACAGAAATGGATTTACCTTCTTAAAAGTGACATCAATGGCCTTAATGATGATATACCGTGGACATCGTTATGAATGATTACAGGCTAGTCCCATACAGGTATATTATCACTACATTCAACATCCATACCACACTCCATGGGTCCATGTAATATAGAGTCACTATTAACTTAGGGCTTGCATCTTGCCCCACACAACATATCTGAGTATGCGCATTCAAGTTATCTTACGTGCTCCTCATGATTGTTTATGTTTATTATTATTTTTATTTCCCTAATTTGCCAAAATTCTATATGACAACATCCAATATAAATCATACCATATCGGCACTCCAGGCATTAGGGAAGCATCTATAACGATAGCCTGTGACCAATAACATAGTCCTTCTACACTATGTATTGATGTGAACATTGATCTGGAGACGCTCGCCGCACCGACTTTTTTGACGCACATGCGCAGTCAGAACGATATTCCTGACATGCTCCGAGGCCTTGTTAACGAGGGTCCCATTCAACCATCCCTCAGTGTAGCGTCTCATGTATAGACACTTGCCCAAACATTTAGCGTGATGCGCATGCGCGGCAATATTAGTCGACTTGGCAAGCACATGCGTCTCACTATAGACGCGCGCTCAAGCTTGCTGCTTCATTTTCATGCACATGCGCCAATCCAACAGTCCTTTTGGCGGAGACATGCGCTATCGCGCTGCTCATCGACGCATGCGCGAGTGAAGTGTAGTGTCTATATTTCGATTTAGCGCACGTCGGCGAGTTCAATAAACCAAGCCAGGTGTATCCACTTAATCAATTACCCCGGGTATAAAAACAGACAAGCGAGCAGCGAAGAGCTACCTCCACTCCCTCTCGGACGCTGGCCTAGAGGTACCGACGGACAGGGAGGGCTCTCCATGACAGCAATGAACCTATGCTGAAGTTCCTTTTTGCCTGCCTGCTATTCTGTTTGTCAGTGTTAGCCTTACAGGATTTCCTTTTATCAGCCAGCTACTTTAAGTTTAGCTATCTTTCAACATGTACTAAGCTATGATATAAAATAGCCACCACTCTCTCCCTGGCTAAGTGGGTGAGAATGGAATAGATTCTTGTCTCAAACACTGGCCTTTACACCTTTTCTGTCACAGCCAATTCTATGTTAAGGGTGAGTCTCTCCTTTTTGACAATTGGTTTTAGTTAGGAATTTATTGGGAATGATAGATTAATATATCGACATACCTCTGAAAAAGGTTCTGAGGTAGTCTCTCTTGAGTGTCATTTCCTCTTCATTTCCATTCTAACAGAGCAGGCCTCCTTTTCCCCGAGCGGGTGCCGGGTGAGGTGAGGTTACTTCCATAAAACGATGGGTAAGTTTTACTTCATTAATTTGCACTATAAAATTCGTATTGTTAACACCAGAAGAACTTTTTGTCTTCTGATTGGCATAGAGAGATTCCCTCTTTGCCCTGTCTGTGTTGTTGTGTTGTGTCCTTTTTATTGTGATGTCTCCATGCACTATCTTATTACCTGCTGGTCTGCACAATCTTCTCTTTCCAGGAAGAAAAGAATGATTGGACATCCGCCAGATTATATTTTGGGTTCCACATTTCTGGTAGGAGTAATCCATTACCTTTGTGTATGATTACTAGCATTATTGTTATTAATAAATTCCACACCTTTGCAGTCGCTAGAACCACCTGGTCCTGAAGAAAGCTTGGACACTATATCCATTAGAGCTGAAACATGTTGACCCCACTGCACTGCGCCAACAGATAGTTATTATTTTAAACTATCAGGCGTTGTTTTAATTTTTGACCCTAGGATAATACCTATTAAACATATTTTTTGTCCTTGGAGTCAATTTTACTGTCACTTTTCTTCACTTTGTTTTTCACTAGCACTGCACTCCATCAGCACTATCTGAAAATTACTGTGGTTGCGATAAATACTATCAAAATCCATCTCCGCACCATCACCAGGTGCGCTGGGTGAGATCTGGATTTATGAGATGTATCCCACATGACGATATTCCATCATAAGGGTGGGCTGATGGGAACTTTTTTCAACCCAGTGATATTTCATTAGTGTTTTGGTGGACTCACGTTCTTAGGTCCGACACAACTGACAGACAACACTATGGACCTAGCATCTCCTATTGTATTTTCCTATAGCCAGTGTCTAACCTAGGGTGGTGTGGAGTGCAAACAAACGATGGATTTAGGCCCAGATCCTTGTACTGGGGTGAATGTATGACATTGTTCTACATTCTGTCCATCAACTGTGTCTTTTGAAATTGTCACCCCGAGTGGACTGGGTATGCTCAGACGTGAGTCCCGGGCTCTCCACACCATTGGAGTCAAGCTATCCTGGCTGATGAAGGCTGATAGTCAGAAACCGGTCTTTGGATGCTTGATTCCGGTCTGGGAAAGACATGGCTTGGTAGTTCGGACTGGACTGTTCCCATGAGGCACAGGGTCAGAGCTGATTTGCATATAGCCAGTGTCTAACCTAGGGTGTTGTGGAGTCCAAAAAAAACGATGGATTTAGGCCCAGATCCTTGTACTGGGGTGAATGTATGACATTGTTCTACATTCTGTCCATCAACTGTGTTTTTTGCAATTGTCACCCCGAGTGGGCTGGTATGCTCAGACGTGAGTCCCAGGCTCTCCACACCACTGGAGTCAAGCTATCCAGGCTGATGAAGGCTGATAGCCAGAAACCGGTCCTTGGATGCTTGGTTCCGGTCTGGGAAAGACATGGCTTGGTAGTTCGGACTGGACTGTTCCCATGAGGCACAGGGTCAGAGCTGATTTGCATATAGCCAGTGTCTAACCTAGGGTGGTGTGGAGTGCAAAAAAATGATGGATTTAGGCCCAGATCCTTGTACTGGGGTGAATGTATGACATTGTTCTACATTCTGTCCATCAACTGTGTCTTTTGCAATTGTCACCCCGAGTGGGCTGGGTATGCTCAGACGTGAGTCCCAGGCTCTCCACACCATTGGAGTCAAGCTATCCTGGCTGATGAAGGCTGATAGCCAGAAACCGGTCTTTGGATGCTTGATTCCGGTCTGGGAAAGACATGGCTTGGTAGTTCGGACTGGACTGTTCCCATGAGGCACAGGGTCAGAGCTGATTTGCATATAGCCAGTGTCTAACCTAGGGTGTTGTGGAGTGCAAAAAAAACGATGGATTTAGGCCCAGATCCTTGTACTGGGGTGAATGTATGACATTGTTCTACATTCTGTCCATCAACTGTGTTTTTTGCAATTGTCACCCCAAGTGGGCTGGTATGCTCAGACGTGAGTCCCAGGCTCTCCACACCACTGGAGTCAAGCTATCCAGGCTGATGAAGGCTGATAGCCAGAAACCGGTCCTTGGATGCTTGGTTCCGGTCTGGGAAAGACATGGCTTGGTAGTTCGGACTGGACTGTTCCCATGAGGCACAGGGTCAGAGCTGATTTGCATATAGCCAGTGTCTAACCTAGGGTGGTGTGGAGTGCAAAAAAATGATGGATTTAGGCCCAGATCCTTGTACTGGGGTGAATGTATGACATTGTTCTACATTCTGTCCATCAACTGTGTTTTTTGCAATTGTCACCCCGAGTGGGCTGGGTATGCTCAGACGTGAGTCCCAGGCTCTCCACACCACTGGAGTCAAGCTATCCAGGCTGATGAAGGCTGATAGCCAGAAACCGGTCCTTGGATGCTTGATTCCAGTCTGGGAAAGACATGGCTTGGTAGTTCGGACTGGACTGTTCCCATGAGGCACAGGGTCAGAGCTGATTTGCATATAGCCAGTGTCTAACCTAGGGTGGTGTGGAGTGCAAAAAAACGATGGATTTAGGCCCAGATCCTTGTACTGGGGTGAATGTATGACATTGTTCTACATTCTGTCCATCAACTGTGTTTTTTGCAATTGTCACCCCGAGTGGGCTGGGTATGCTCAGACGTGAATCCCAGGCTCTCCACACCACTGGAGTTAAGCTATCCAGGCTGATGAAGGCTGATAGCCAGAAACCGGTCCTTGGATGCTTGATTCCGGTCTGGGAAAGACATGGCTTGGTAGTTTGGACTGGACTGTTCCCATGAGGCACAGGGTCAGAGCTGATTTGCATATAGCCAGTGTCTAACCTAGGGTGGTGTGAAGTGCAAAAAAACGATGGATTTAGGCCCAGATCCTTGTACTGGGGTGAATGTATGACATTGTTCTACATTCTGTCCATCAACTGTGTTTTTTGCAATTGTCACCCCGAGTGGGCTGGGTATGCTCAGACGTGAGTCCCAGGCTCTCCACACCACTGGAGTCAAGCTATCCAGGCTGATGAAGGCTGATAGCCAGAAACCGGTCCTTGGATGCTTGATTCCGGTCTGGGAAAGACATGGCTTGGTAGTTCGGACTGGACTGTTCCCATGAGGCACAGGGTCAGAGCTGATTTGCATATAGCCAGTGTCTAACCTAGGGTGGTGTGGAGTGCAAAAAAAACGATGGATTTAGTCCCAGATCCTTGTACTGGGGTGAATGTATGACATTGTTCTACATTCTGTTCATCAACTGTGTTTTTTGCAATCTTCCGCAGATAGTGTTCTTCGGGACGCTGTTTCTTACCATTGCTCTTGTGACGAGTCTGTGCCGCATTGCGGGGACACACTAGTGAGTGTAACCAGGCGCTTTACAAGCTTGCTTATTATTATTATAAGCACTATATCAAAAACACTGTAAAATAAAAACAAACCTATGAAAATTAGAGTAACAATGACAAAGTAGAATGTCAGCATAGAAGCCAGTTCAAAGATAAAAAAAATAGTGACTGACTAAAAAAATCCTCTGCAACATATCTCAAATATCTGTGGATCGGGCACTCCCGAGTACCCTGAAATTTAGTAAGAAAGAAATTACATGAATGTCTACTGTATTATAATAATTGCCTGCTATTTTTCATAACCATAACACCAACTCACCTCCAGCTCCAAATGGAGAAGACAATCACTCCTAGGACTTCATCAACTCCTTAATCAGACACAAGCAACAGATCAACCCACTCTACCTCTAACCACAATGTGGAGGACAGTAACTCTAATCTTTTGTGATGGTCATCCAAGCCACAGCCTGGTGTGATTTGAATCACCATGTGATACCATATACCAATTCACTACCTCGTCCTCATCTTCAATGGGAGAGACCAATAATCTATGAAAGGACTGCAATGCCTTGCTGGCAACTGGAGCACACAGGTAAATGCTCTGCCAGTCCACTTAACCAACCACTCATATGTAACCAAACAGGTGTGTGAAAACTGGAGAGATCTGCCACACATTGGGATCACTTGTGGAGTCTAACATAGTCCACCCTGCAGTTCCTAAATATATACAAACTGGGAACACAAACATCTTGTAATGACAAAAGGAGATTTATAACACATCACATCTTGCCACGTCTCCTTAATTGGCATCTCATAAAACAACCATATAAAAAAGAACTGTATTGCACCTTGTCCGGGCAGGTCTCTGATTACCTCTCACTCCTTCTCAACTCCTGTTGGCTCCCTCAGATCCATAAGATCAAAGATTGGATGACCTCCTGCCACAACCACCATAAGAAATGGGCAAAGAAGCATAAAGAAAATTTACCAGCACCATAAAGAGATATGCAGAGCTAATCAGTACTACTCGCATACCCACGGGCATATTTACAAGGGTATTGTGCCACTGGAGCACCACTTTTTTGGCATTTCGGTGGCGCAATGCCATGCTCCATATTTACAAAGCGGCGCTAAGCCACCTTGTGTGGCTTAATGCGGCATTGTAAATATCATACCCTTTCACGCAGTTTTCAGCGTCACAGGGGTATGCAATGGGTGTTGCTGTGGGCGTTCCACCACAACACCCATTGCATTTTGACGCAGCCCCAGATTTACAAGGATCTAAAACTGAGGCAGCGCCAAAAACTAACATCATTGAAAAGCATGTGTTAGAGTGGCGCAACGAGGAGAAATACTGTTATTTCTAGTTTTTTGCTCTTTCTTTGTGTGCTGCTTTTTGCATCCCTTCCTGCACATAAACAAATCATCCCCACAATGCAGGCACCCTTGCACTACGGTGCAAGGGTGTCTATGCTAGGCAATTTTTTTAGCGCCAGTGCCGGGGACAGCACAGTGGTATGCAGTATTCTTGTGAATATGGTGCATTCCTGCATTTTTCATATGACACAGCGGTGTGCTGCAATGTGCTTCATAACTTTTTTATAATAATGCCCCCAGTGCATTAATTTGTAAAGACGACTAGGGACATCGGTATCGAAGATCTGGGTTTTATGAACTGGTCTTCTATTCTACTTTTTGTGATCTTGGGAAATAGCCATGGTTGTGCCAGGAGTACTTGTGCCAAAGATCTTTCTGCCTTGTCTTAGTTTTTTAGGTCTCGCGCCTGCGATCGCGCCAGGCGCGATACTATAGTTGCGGAGTCTGCTTCCCAGGAGACAGAGACTGTCGCGCGCACGCTCAGGAAAGCGATCGGAGCCGGCCGCGCGCGCGCGTTCCCAATCTCCTGTCTCTCTGGGAAGCACACAAGCAAGCCCCGCAAGCCCCGCCAAGGCATCACGAGCACGTCTCTGCGCCTCTGGAAGACAGACTGTGAGACTGGCACACACGTTTAAACAAATAAAAATAAAAGACACCCAGAGTTTTAGTAGAAGGCAGGGAGTTTCATTTCGAAACAGGGATAATTGTCCGGCCAAAGCCCAACTGGCTGAAGTGCGCAGACACCAGGGCACGATTCCTACACAAATACGAACATTGTGCAAGTGGGTCCGTAGCCAGCACTCCCGCGCGCCCCCGAGGGTCCAGCGCGTGTCTGTTATTGATCAGCATTTTCTGCCTGTCCTCGAGCTGCTCGGACGCTGCACTTCTGCGCTCCTGGCTTTCTGCAAACAATCCTGGGCCCGGGGGCGGCTGCAGGGCCCGAAGAGGCCCCCCGACGAGCCTCGGCAGCCCCTCGCCATGACCACCGCCCTGCTAGCCCTGGCCTGGGCCGCCGTCAGCTTCCTGGAGGCCTCGGCCCTCGGCGAGGTAAGTAAGAGGGGCTGCAGTTGGGCTCGGGGAAGCATGTGGGTTATGGGGAAGGGGCCAAGGGATGCTTGTGTTTTTGTGAATTAAACATTCCTAACATGATTGCGTCATAGAGGGTGTTTCTAATAGCGCAAGAGGAATGTAGCTTTTCTTCCACACATCCCAGCGTGTGGCGTTTTAATCACCAAAATTCTATTTATTTATTTATTATTTATTTATTTATGCATTTTTTATATAGCGCGGACTTTACCCGAAGGTGTCAGAGCGCTTTACAATAGAAACAGAACTGATACATGAGAAAATTCCATGTGAACAAAATACAAAAGCAAGCGTTACATTAAATGAAGCAAAATTGACAATTGTGAGCCAGCAAAATACAAAAGGTAAATGACAATCGTGTGCCAACAAAATACAAGAGGTAGCAAACGGTGCATTACAAAAGTGACAATCGTGAGCAAACAAAATACACGAGGTAGCAAACGGTGCATTACATCTATCCCTTGTTATATCAGATAGCTCGTTGGGTTGATTCCCTGCTGCAGAGGGCTATCCACTACCCTTTCACTCAGAGGCCTGCAGATGGTGCAAAAAAAAGGTGCAGTAGCATTAATTAAGTTCTAATGCAGAATTAGGGTTGCCACCTTTCTCAGAAAACCTTTGTTTACGTTTTGGGTTTTTGGAACAGCCAAGAGCTGGTAGGTAAAATAAAATGAGTGAACTTTGTTAGGACTGTTTGTTACATTCAAACTGACCCTCACTTCGGTCTAAAAATCATTCTTTAACAATTTAGACAAATCTCAAATAGTTTTCAACATATTTCTTTATGTGTTTACTGTTTTAGCTTTATGTTTCAAGAGCGGAAAAAAATACCGGATTTCAATACTTTTCTCAATATTTTTACCTGCCTGGACTAAAAAATACTGACCAGGCTGGTATTAAACCGTCCAAGTTGCAACACTACAACCAACTAGGGCAGTGTGGTGATATTGCGTTACAGTGCTGTGACATCAGGCCTGTATGAGGTGATCAGCAAGGTCAGCCCATTCCTGTGCGTTTTGTGTATAAGGAGCATTGTGGATTCCACAGTGAATGGTTAACCCGGCAGTGAACCTCGAGCTGACCCGCCTCCTTGATTACTTCCCTTCAGCCATGCCAGACCCTTGGGTGCGTGTGACGTAACATCTGCATGTAGTGGCTCTGTATGTTCTTCCTCAATTTAGAAAGTATGAATAACCCTTGTTTCCATTTGTTCCTGTAGGCGTAAATTAGAATTTTGGTGGGCCTCAATGTCGGTGCTGGTGTTAGTGTGTGAAATTGTTAGCCTACCATCAATCACAAATGGAGTGATATTGATACACTGAGACGGGTGGAATACAAGCGAAGGTCTACAAACACTCGTCTACGTGAGGCGCTTGGCTCACGTACACGAGTGTTTGCAGACCATCCTTCGCTTACCACAAGTTTTTGTATCACTGCTCCCCCTCACTTCGGAAGCGCCCTTAACACGCGGCTGGGCTATAGTCCACAGCCCATTTTGGCAGTCCATGTTAAAACTCATTAATTTTTGATTCACTTCAACTGTATCTTCCCTGGTTGTGATCTCAAGCTTAGATAATTTCACTTCCCCTTGGCAGGACCGGTCTCCATCGATTGATTGTATGCCACCAGTATGTGGTTTGTAGTGTTTTGTTTTGCTGCACCATCAAGTGAGATCCTTCATTTTCCTTTTTCCTCTTTCTTCCTTTCTTCTTCCTTCTTACTTTTCTTCTGTCTTGCTCCCTTTTCTCTTTTTCCTCTATCTTTCTGTGTTTTTTAAATAATGATGCAGTTCATGGGTTCCTATGATTCACTACTGCCATTCTGTTCCTTGACTTTTATTTTGTTTTCAGAGGTATGAGTTGTGGCAATTTATCTACTGTTAATGACATCTTCTGACGAACTTGTGGATCTTTCCTTATCTTTCATTTTGGTATCATTATGAACTGTATCTAACTGTTTTTATCCTTTTAAAATCTTAATAAAAATTCTTGAACTCAAAAAAAAAAAAGAATTACATGTCTGTTTCCCAATAGAAGAAGATACAAGCCTTTGCAATGCTATAGGTCTCGCATTTGCGAGAGATTAAGCTACTGGCATTGTAAATGACAATGCCTTTTATCTGTTTTGATAATTAACACTTTAATAAAAGGCATTGTCATTTACAATGCCAACAGCTCAAACCCTTGTAAATGCGAGACCTATTTCATTTCAAAGAAGTGGCCACCATTGCCCAGGGCTGCTTGAAAAGTAAAAGCGGGCATTGCACGCTGAATGGTGCAGGAAAGCATGTCGTGCCTGCAGTACGAGAAACTCATTAAAGAAAATAGTGCTTATAGCAGAAGTAAAAGGGCCAGTCCTCATGGGAAGGTACAAATGAAGACAAGGCGGAACTAAGGAGGCACTAAAAAGCCTATTAACAAATCAGAAGCCAGCATTTAAAAAGGAAAATGAGACAAGCCAATGAAAAATATGGGCAGAGAGTGGGCAGAGCTTTAAGGCCATACTGAATACAGCATGCCTCGCAGAGCAGCGCAAGCGCTGTCCAGGCTCGACCTAAACATAAAAAGGCAAAATCGAAAGTTCTCTTTTTTGTCAACTCATTGGCTGATATGGTTGAGTGTTTTCACTTGTACTGTGTGTGGCCATTAACATCAATTTTTTTCAACACAAACAAAGAGTGAAACTATAATTAACTATGTTCATTCTTTTATTAACTATTAGGCACAAGTTTGGAATGTTGCATGAGTAATTTACAAGAGACCAGATTGTAATGCATAACAGTAGTTCTGGGACAGAAGATGGCTTGAGGGTGAATGGTGACGCAACACTATACCATATCATTGCATAAGTAAAGAAAGCAGAACTGTCAAGTCGCTATGCTAAAGCTGCTTTAACTAAAGTATATCAAATTAGAAATGAAATGGTGAATAAGGTTTCTTGAAGAAAGTATAGTTACAAACCCCAAAAGGATAAACCTAAGAAATGTGAACAATTTAGAAAAGAAATGTCAAAATATTATTGTTAGGGTAATTTGAACTATTCAGTACAACATGTGAAATACCAGGTATCTAATGCAAAGTCTTTGGAGTGTAGTAAGTAGGGCATTTTGCATGGGTATGTAAGAGGAAAGGTTTAAATAGCAAGTGGCCTGTGTGTCAGAGGACATCTCCAGATTGTCGGATAATGCTGAAAAAGGAACTAAGGGTGATAACAAATGGAAGCTGTATTGAATATTGAAGGTGAACATTTGGGCAGTTACAAACTTGTATACAAGAACAGAAAAGCAATCTGTAAACTGTGCATGGACAAGGAAAGTCAAACTTTAGTAGGGTGGTGGTACTAAAGATCGCTACATATTGTGCTTGACCCCAGTTGTGTGGAACAGGAGCTTGTTTTGGGGGAGAGTGAGAATGCCAGGAAGTGGGGATTAGAAACTTTACCTAATGTATTCAGTGCGAAGACTTGATAGCTAAATGGCATTATGCATAGGAGTAAGCTGAAGGCAGAGGCTGTGCCCAAAATACACAAGCATCCATTTTGCATTTGTCACCCTGAGTGGGACGGGTATGCCCAGACGTGGGTCCCGTGCTCTCCATGCCAATGGAGTCAAGCTATACTGGCTGATGAGGGCTAAAAGCCCGAAACCGGGCTTAGGATGCTTGTTTCCAGCCCAGGGAGGATCTGGCCTGGCAGTTCAGTCTGGACTGTTTCCAATGGGCGCAGGGTCAAGACTGATTTGCATATGGCTGGTTCCAAACTGGAATGGCATGGTGAGCAAAAAAACGATGGATTTAGGCCCATATTTCTGTACTGGGTGAATGTATGACATTGTTCTGCATTCTGTTCATCAATTGATGTTTTGGCATTTGTCGCCCAGAGTGGGATGGGTATGCTCAGATGTGAGTCCCATGCTCTCCATGCCATTGGAATCAAGCTATCCTGGCTGAGCTCAAAGCCAGAAACCGGTCCTAGGATGCTTGTTTCCAGTCCAGGGAGGACCTGGCTTGGCAGTTCGGGCTGGACTGTTTCCATGGGGCACAGTGTCAAGACTGATTTACATATGGCTGGGTTCAAACTGGAATGGCATGGTGAGCAAAAAAACGATGGATTTAGGCCCATTTCTCTGTACTGGGGTGAATGTATGACATTTTTCTGCATTCTGTCCATCAACTGTTGTTTTTGCATTTGTCATCCCGAGTGGGACGGGTATGCTCAGACGTGAGTCCCATGCTCTCCATGCCACTGGAATCAAGCTATCCTGAAAAGCAGACACTTAAGGACACTGGGCCGGTGTTTTTTTGTTTGGGAGGTTAAACTATTGTTAAAACTTTATGACAGTGCAAAAAACTCCCAAAAAACGATATTTGCATTAGTTATGGTAGAATGGCAACGAATGCAATTATCAAAGCCAGATTCTCAAACCATAGATTGCCAATGTGATGAGACAAAAAATGAACACAAAAACAACTTAAACAAAATCAGGCAGCAAGAACAACAGGAACTATAACAAACAAGTATTTGCAATGCAATAGGTCTCTCATTGACGTGAGTTTGAGCTATTGACATTGCAAATAACAATGCCTTTTTACATAAAAAAAAAAAACATAAATAAAGGGGATTGTTATTTACAATGCCAATAGCTTAAACTTGCGTAACTGCGAGACCTATTGCATTGCAAATGCTTGTGTGTATATGTTACTTTTTATTATTTTTCCTTCTAATGTATCAGTATTCTGGTTTTGCGAATGTTTAGAAGCAGAAATATCGCCTGGATGCTTATCTGCTGACTACATTTTATTTTGCCTCTTTATGGACGCCGGGCTTCTGATTTGATTCTCTTTACTGTCCTTGTTGTGCTGATTGCCAGAGGAACAAGGAGCAGCCAGCAGTGAGTCCCACACTCTCTTGCACACAGTTCATACCGCTGCTATCGATACAATGGCTATAAAGTAAATGAGGAACCCATAAGGAGTAGTTCACAGGAGCCATAAAGAGATAAGCCTCGATAAGGGCAATCATTTAGACTGCTGTATAGTGAAAATTGTTTTTTTAAACTTCAACAGGAAACAAGGAACAGGTGCTGTCTTAGCACCAACCGCACATGCTTCCCTCCCATGCTCGGAACACGCAGTTCTTGGCACACAGACCCCCAGGATATAGCAGCATGGATTAGCAAATTTAGCGGCACAAAAATGGAAATTTAGCAGCACAAATATGGAAATTTAGCGGCAATTTAGCGGCATTTTATTTGGCGGTTTTTCCTACAACAAACACAGATATCTTCGTTTTTTTAGTTGTTTAACAACATGAAGCTATGTATTTTTGGTTTATTTACAATGTAGACACTTTGTTTGGCTTCAAAGGGGTCTGGATGTCTAGATTTCGCGGGTACTTTCGTAAAAATCCCGCCATTTTTACAAAAGTGCCGATTTCGCAGGCACTTTTGTAAAAATCGCGGCATTTTTACAAAAGTGCCGATTTTGCGGCAAATCGCGAAATCGCAAAATCCTGGAGGGTCTGAGCAGTGCATGCGTCCCTCGCACACACAGAACAGGTGGTTCATGAGCAACAGCAGTGCATGCCTCAGCACGCACTCAGAACAGGCAGTTCAGGTGCGCCAGCAGTGCCTCCCTCGGACATGCAGACCAGTTTGTTCATGGCACCAGCAGTGCATGTGTCCCTCACGCACACACAACAGGTAGTTCATGAGCAACAGCAATGCATGCCTCTGCACACACTCAGAACAGCAACTTCATGGGCACAGACCATGCATGCTTCCTTCTCTTGCTCAGAACAGGCAGTTCATTCGCACCAGCAGTGTATACGTGCCTCGCACATGCAGAACAGGTAGTTCAATGGTATCAGCAGCGCAAGATTCCCTTGCACATGTAGAACAGGTAGGTCATGGGCACCAGCAGCGCATGCCTCCCTCAAACATGCAGAACAGGTTGTTCATGGCCAATCAATGTATTCTTCCTTGCACACTCACAACATATCGTTCATGGCCACCAGTAGTGCATGCCCTTGCACACACTTGGAACAGGTAGGTCATGAGGTGGAACAGGTGGTTACTCGGTTATCTGGACTATGCCCTACCACTTCTATGGTGGCTTCTCAAAACCTTTGCAACTCACTGGCAACTTACTTCCTTTTTTTTATTTTTTTAAATGTTTATTTTAAACCAACATTTTCAGATAAATCGTACATAATACAAAATACTTTGCAAATCAGAGATAACAAGTCATGACCACATAAGCAAAACAATAACAACATATATGAGCATCCAGTTTTTTTAACCTTTTTTTGCATGCCCCTCACACACTCAGAACAGATGGTTCATGGGCACCTTCAGTGCATGCCTCTCTCCCACATGCAGAGCAGGTAATGGGCACTAGCGGTGCATGCTTTCCTTGCATGCTCAGAACGGATAGTTCATGGGCACCAGCAGTGTGTGCTTCTCTTGCACTCTCAAAACAGGTAGTTCATGGGCACCAGCAGTGCATGCCTCTCTCACACATACAGCACAGGTAATGGGCACCAGCGGTGCATGCCTCCCTTGCATGCTCAGAAGAGATAGTTCATGTGCATCAACAGTGCATGCTTCCCTCACACCCTCAGAACAAGTATGTTATGGGCCCCAGCAGTGCATGCCCTCTCGCACACTCAGAACAGGTAGTCCATGGACACCAGCATTGCCTGCCTCTCTCACACATGCAGAACTGGTAATGGGCACCAGCAGTGCATGCCTCCTCACACGCTCAGAACAGGTAGTTCATGGGCACCAGCAGTGCATGCCTCCTCACACGCTCAGAACAGGTAGTTCATGGGCACCAGCAGTGCATGCCTCCTCACACGCTCAGAACAGGTAGTTCATGGGCACCAGCAGTGCAGGCCTCCCTTGCATGCTCAGAAGAAATAGTTCACGGGCATCAACAGTGCATGCATCTCTTGAACTCTCAGAACAGGTAGGTCATGGGCACCAGCAGTGCTTGCCTCCCTACAACAAGTATTTCATGGGCGCCAGCAGTGCATGCCCCCTCGCACACTAAGAACAGGTAATGGGCATCAGCGGGGCATGCTCCCCTTGCATGCTTAGAAGAGATAGTTCATGCGCGTCAAAAGTGTGTGCTTCCCTCACACATTCAGAACAAGTATTCTATGGGCTCCAGCAGTGCATGCCCTCTCGCACACCCAGAACAGGTAGTTCATGGACACCAGCAGTGCATGCCTCTCTCACACATACAGAACAGGTAATGGGCACCAGCGGTACATGCCTCCCTTGCATGCTCAGAAGAGTTAGATCATGGGCATCAACAGTGTTCTCTTGTACTCTCAGAACAGGTAGTTCATGGGCACCAGCAGTGCATGCCTCCTCACACGCTCAGAACAGGTAGTTCATGGGCACCAGCAGTGCAGGCCTCCCTTGCATGCTCAGAAGAAATAGTTCACGGGCATCAACAGTGCATGCATCTCTTGAACTCTCAGAACAGGTAGGTCATGGGCACCAGCAGTGCTTGCCTCCCTACAACAAGTATTTCATGGGCGCCAGCAGTGCATGCCCCCTCGCACACTAAGAACAGGTAATGGGCATCAGCGGGGCATGCTCCCCTTGCATGCTTAGAAGAGATAGTTCATGCGCGTCAAAAGTGCGTGCTTCCCTCACACATTCAGAACAAGTATTCTATGGGCTCCAGCAGTGCATGCCCTCTCGCACACCCAGAACAGGTAGTTCATGGACACCAGCAGTGCATGCCTCTCTCACACATACAGAACAGGTAATGGGCACCAGCGGTACATGCCTCCCTTGCATGCTCAGAAGAGTTAGATCATGGGCATCAACAGTGTTCTCTTGTACTCTCAGAACATGTAGGTCATGAGCACCAGCAGTTAGTGCTTCCCTCATACTCTCAGAAGAGGCAGTTCATGGGTCCCAGCAGTGTGTGCTTCTCTCGCACTCTCAGAACAGGTCGTTTGAAGGCACCACCATTGCGTGCTACCCTTTCAAGCTCAGAACAGGTAGTTCAGTGGGCACCAGCTGTGCTTGGCTCCCTCGCCGCCTAAGGACAAGTAGTTTGTGGGTACCTGTGGTGCATGCCTCCCTCGCACAAGCAGAACTGGTAGGTAATGGGCATCAGCAGTGCATGCCTCCTTCACACCCTCAGAACAGGCAGTTCATAGTGTAGCTTCCACCCCAGCTCTGGAGCATGCAAATGACTACGCCACACACAGAACTATGTAATACACCTCTTTATTCTTTGTATGAAACCGTTAACTGAACGCACTGCGTCATAGACATAGATATTGACCACACCCAGACACACTCGAATAGATCCCAACGGATTATTTAACTTTGTCAGGAGTCCGCTTAGGACCACGAGGGTCCTGCTGTACATGATCACACAACACTAAAATGGGCACCAGCAGTGTGTGCTTTCCTTACAACCTCAGAACAGGTAGCTCATGAGCACCAACAATGCATTCTTTCCTCGCACGCTTAGAACAGGCAATTTATGTGCACCAGCGGTGCATGCCCCCTCGCACACTCAGAACAGGTAGTTCATGGGCACCCACAGTGCATGCCTCTCTTACACACGCAGAACAAGTATTTTATGGGCCCCAGCAGTGCATGCTTCCCTTGCATGCTCAGAAGAGATAGTTCATGTGCATCAACAGTGCATGCTTCTCTTGCACTCTCAGAACAGGAAGTTCATGGGCACCAGCAGTGTGTGCTTCCCTCACACCCATAGAACAAGTATTAATGGAACCCAGCAGTGCATGCTTCCTTTGCACACATAGAAGAGCTAGTTCAGGACACCAGCAGTGTGTGCTTCCCTTGCAACTGCTGAACTAGTAGTTTGGGGGCACGAGGGGTGCATGCCGCCCTCACACATGCAGAACTAGTAGTTCAGGGCACCTGCTGTGGATGCCTCCTTCACACACTCAGAACAGGCAGTTCATGGGGCCCAACAGTGTTTGCTTCTCTCGCAACCTCAGAACAGATAGTTCATGGCACCAGCAGTGCATTTTACTCTTGCACGCTCAGAAGAGGTAGTGTATGGGCACCCGCAATGCATGCCTCTCTCACACATACAAAACAGGTAATGGGCACCAGCGGTGCATGCTTTCTTTGCACGCTCAGAACTGGTAGTTCAAGGGCACCATCAGTGTGTGCTTACCTCACACCCACCAAACAAGTAGTTTGTGGGCCCTAGCAGTGCATTCCTTCTTTGCACACTCAGAACATAGATGTAGTTCATGGGCAACAGCAATGCGTGCTTCCCTCGCAAACTCAGAACAGACAGTTCGTGGGCACCAACAGTGAATGCCTCCCTTGCACATGCAGAACTGGTAGTTCATGGGCACCAGCAGTGCTTGCCTCCTTCGCATACTCAAAACAGACAGATCATGGACACCAAAAGTTCAATCTTCCCTTGCACGCTCAGAACAGGTAGATCATCGGCACCAGCGGTGCATGCCCCCTCGCACACTCAGAACAGACAGTTCATGGGCACCAGCAGTGAAGGCCTGCCTTGCACTCTCAGAACAAGTAGTTCATGGCCACCAGCAGTACGTGTTTACCTCGCACCTTCAGGACAAGTGGTTTGTGGGCACAAGCAGTGCGGGCCTCCTTCGCCCACTCAGAACGGGTAGTTCTTGGGCACCACAAGTGTGTTCTTCCCTCATACGTTCAGAACAGATAGTTTGTGGGCACCAGCAGTGTGTACTTCCCTTGGGTATTCAGAACAGTTGGTTCATGGACACCAGCTCTGCCTGCCTCCCCTGCATAGGCAGCACAGGCAGTTCTAGGGTGCCAGCAGTACGCGCTTCCCTTGCACTCTCAGAACAAATAGTTTCTGGGTCCCCGCAGTGCAGGCCTCCTTTGCACACTCACAACTGGTCGTTCTTGGGCACCAGCAGTGCATGTTTCTCTCACAACCTCAAAACAGGTAGTTCATGGGCACCAGCAATGCAAGCCTTTTTTCACACACGCAGAATAGGTTGTCTATGGGCAGCAGCAGTGTGTGGCCCATTGCACACTCAGAGCAGGTAGGGGCATATTAGCAAGAAGCTCGTTAAAATTAACGCCGTTTTAGCGGCAGGAAACTGCCGCTAAAACGGCGATAATGGGCTTGCTAATATGCGTTATAGAATTCCAATAGAAGCCCAGGTTACATTTCCTGCACATCTAACCTGGGCTTCTATTGGAATTCTATAAAGCATATTAGAAAGCCCATTATAGCCATTTTAGTGGCAGTTTCCTGTCGCTAAAACGGCGATAATTTTAACAACGTTCTTGCTAATGTGCCTCGTAGTTCTATAGGGACCAGCAGTGCTTACTTCCCTTGCACACTCAGAAGAGGTTCTCAAGGGGCATGGCTGCCCAAGCTTGCCTCGTACACTCAGGAGAGCTACAAGCAGAGCAAAGCTCTCTAGCAGACACAGAACAGTCACCACATGGCCAGCATCCTTTCTTGCAAACAAACAACAAATTTACAGCTGTGGAGCAACAGCACAATATATAAATGCATGCACACACCTACACCAAACACCCCCCAAAAACAAGAGATAAACACATAAAACAGGCAGCTGCAGCGAAAGACCATCATATACACGCAGATAATGGGTTCGCTCAGGAAGCAGCAGAACGTAATTTTCTTTCTTGCAGTATCTCTTTTTCTTGCTCTACCCCCCTAACATACCTCTCTCTTTCTTTCACTCTCACACACACACTAGGCCAAGCCCGGACTGGCCATAGCGGGCACCGGGCAATCAGCTGGTGCGCCGCACGGGTGGGGGCCGGTTTTGTTACAGGGCCGTTTTTGCAGCATAGCTACAAAATCGGCCAAAAACCGGCCCCGGCAAAGTGTTGAGCCGCCCCCCCCCCCCCCTCCGAGTGGGGAGGAGGGGGGAGGCCGAGCACTTTGCCAGGGCCGGTTGTGGTTCCCAGTACGGCCCTGAATTAGGCAAAGTGCAGCCACGAGAAGTGGAACCTTCCCTTACTCTAAACATGTACATCCTGTGTAGTAGCAATGCAAGCTTCCCTCTCATACACAAGTGAGTTGCCACAAAGGCAGCAGCAGTGCAGCAAAATGCACCCTCTTGTGGCAGGTGAACGTTTTCTGTCTCGCTTGCTGTACTTGTAGCTCCCCTGGGTGCCACTGCAGGCCCCGTTTGGTTGGTTGTCGAAATAGGAGAGGGAAAGTCCAGGCAGGAACCATGAAGTTCTGCAGGAGCCCTGCATTAGAAATGGTGGAGTAAGTGCAGGACAAGAAGTCACAGCACTTTGCATCAGTGGGAGAGACCGAAAGTGGTGGCATAGGTGTTGGCCGGTTATCCTGATACCACATGGCAATGCACATTAGTAAAACAAGCATTGGAAATGCAATAGGTCTCGCAATAGAAGAGTTTGACATTTTTCGTTTTGCAAATGGATGAGTGGCGTTGCGTGGATGAGTGGCGTTGCGTGGATGAGTGGCGTTGCGTGGATGAGTGGCGTTGCGTGGATGAGTGGCGTTGCGTGGATGAGTGGCGTGTGTGAGTGATGTTGCGTGTGTGTGAGTGGCGTTGCGTGTGTGAGTGGCGTTGCGTGTGTGAGTGGCGTTGCGTGTGTGAGTGGCGTTGCGTGGATGAGTGGGGTTGGAATGCAATAGATCTCGCATTAGAAAAGTTGTAGTTATTGGTCTTGTAAATGACATATTTTATTTATTTTTTCGTTGTTAAAATTGCTAAATTGATGGCTTTGTCATTTACAATCCCAATAGTTATAACTTTCGCGAATGTGACACCGATAGCATTTGGAATGCAACATGTTTTGTATTTACGTGACTTATATGGCAGCTCTCGTCGTTATGCTACATCTCTAGAGAGCAGGAGAGTGCAGCAGGGGAGAGAAGCACAGCAATGCAATATGTCTCGTATTAGGAAAGTTTGAGCTATTGGTATTGTAAAGGACACATTTTTTATGTATGTGCTTGTTTTTAAAATAGCGAAATAATAGCTTTGTTATTTACAATGCCAATAGTTTTATCTTTCGCAAATGTGACACCTATTGTAACACAATATGTGTTGTGAGGGTGAGTGAGGGTGAGGGGTTGAGGGTGAGGGGTTGAGGGTGAGGCGTTGAGGGTGAGTGAGGGTGAGGGTGAGTGAGGGTGAGGGTGAGTGAGGGTGAGGGGGTGAGGGGTTGAGGGTGAGTGAGGGTGAGGGGTGAGGAGTTGAGGGTGAGTGAGGGTGAGGGTGAGGGGTTGAGGGTGAGTGAGGGTGAGGTGTTGAGGGTGAGTGAGGGTGAGGGTGAGTGAGGGTGAGGTGTTGAGGGTGAGTGAGGGTGAGTGAGGGTGAGGGTGAGGGTGAGTGAGGGTGAGTGGTTGAGGGTGAGTGAGGGTGAGGGTGAGGGTGAATGAGGGTGAGGCTGAGGGGTTGAGGGTGAGTGAGGGTGAGTGAGAGTGAGGGTGAGTGAAGGGTTGAGGGTGAAGGGTTGAGGGTGAGTGAGGGTGAGGGTGAGGGGTTGAGGGTGAGTGAGGGTGAGGGTGAGGGGTTGAGGGTGAGTGAGGGTGAGGTGTTGAGGGTGAGTGAGGGTGAGGGTGAGTGAGGGTGAGGTGTTGAGGGTGAGTGAGGGTGAGGGTGAGGGTGAGTGAGGGTGAGGGGTTGAGGGTGAGTGAGGGTGAGGGTGAGGGTGAATGAGGGTGAGGCTGAGGGGTTGAGGGTGAGTGAGGGTGAGTGAGAGTGAGGGTGAGTGAGAGTGAGGGTGAGTGAGGGGTTGAGGGTGAAGGGTTGAGGGTGAGTGAGGGTGAGGGTGAGGGGTTGAGGGTGAGTGAGGGTGAGGGTGAAGGGTTGAGGGTGAGTGAGGGTGAGTGTGGGTGAGGGTGAGTGAGGGTGAGGGTGAGTGTGAGTGAGGGTGAGGGTGAGGGTGAGTGAGGGTGAGTGAGGGTGAGGGTGAGTGAGGGTGAGGGGTTGAGGGTGAGTGAGGGTGAGTGAGTGTGAGGTGTTGAGGGTGAGTGAGGGTGAGGGTGAGTGAGGGTGAGGCTGAGGTGTTGAGGGTGAGTGAGGGTGAGTGAGAGTGAGGGTGAGTGAGGGGTTGAGGGTGAAGGGTTGAGGGTGTGAGGGTGAGGGGTTGAGGGTGAGTGAGGGTGAGGGTGAGGGGTTGAGGGTGAGTGAGGGTGAGGCGTTGAGGGTGAGTGAGGGTGAGTGTGGGTGAGGGTGAGTGAGGGTGAGTGAGGGTGAGGTGTTGAGGGTGAGTGAGGGTGAGTGAGGGTGAGGGTGAGGGTGAGTGAGGGTGAGTGGTTGAGGGTGAGTGAGGGTGAGGGTGAGGGTGAATGAGGGTGAGGCTGAGGGGTTGAGGGTGAGTGAGGGTGAGTGAGGGTGAGTGAGGGGTTGAGGGTGAAGGGTTGAGGGTGAGTGAGGGTGAGGGTGAGGGGTTGAGGGTGAGTGAGGGTGAGGGGTTGAGGGTGAGTGAGGGTGAGGTGTTGAGGGTGAGTGAGGGTGAGGTGTTGAGGGTGAGTGAGGGTGAGGGTGAGTGAGGGTGAGGGGTTGAGGGTGAGTGAGGGTGAGGGTGAGGGTGAATGAGGGTGAGGCTGAGGGGTTGAGGGTGAGTGAGGGTGAGTGAGAGTGAGGGTGAGTGAGGGGTTGAGGGTGAAGGGTTGAGGGTGAGTGAGGGTGAGGGTGAGGGGTTGAGGGTGAGTGAGGGTGAGGGTGAGGGGTTGAGGGTGAGTGAGGGTGAGTGTGGGTGAGGGTGAGTGAGGGTGAGGGTGAGGGTGAGTGAGGGTGAGTGAGGGTGAGGGTGAGGGTGAGTGAGGGGTTGAGGGTGAGTGAGGGTGAGTGAGTGTGAGGTGTTGAGGGTGGGTGAGGGTGAGTGAGGGTGAGGCTGAGGTGTTGAGGGTGAGTGAGGGTGAGTGAGAGTGAGGGTGAGTGAGGGGTTGAGGGTGAAGGGTTGAGGGTGTGAGGGTGAGGGGTTGAGGGTGAGTGAGGGTGAGGGTGAGGGTGAGGGGTTGAGGGTGAGTGAGGGTGAGGTGTTGAGGGTGGGTGAGGGTGAGTGTGGGTGAGGGTGAGTGAGGGTGAGGGTGAGTGAGGGTGAGTGAGGGTGAGGGTGAGTGAGGGTGAGGGTAGGTGAGGGGTTGAGGGTGAGTGAGGGTGAGGGTGAGGGTGAGTGAGGGTGAGGCTGAGGGGTTGAGGGTGAGTGAGGGTGAGTGAGAGTGAGGGTGAGTGAGGGGTTGAGGGTGAAGGGTTGAGGGTGAGTGAGGGTGAAGGTGAGGGGTTGAGGGTGAGTGAGGGTGAGGGTGAGGAGTTGAGGGTGAGTGAGGGTGAGGCGTTGAGGGTGAGTGAGGGTGAGTGTGGGTGAGGGTGAGTGAGGGTGAGGGTGAGGGTGAGTGAGGGTGAGGGTGAGTGAGGGTGAGGCTGAGGGGTTGAGGGTGAGTGAGAGTGAGGGTGAGTGAGGGGTTGAGGGTGAAGGGTTGAGGGTGAGTGAGGGTGAGGGTGAGGGGTTGAGGGTGAGTGAGGGTGAGGGTGAGGCGTTGAGGGTGAGTGAGGGTGAGTGTGGGTGAGGGTGAGTGAGGGTGAGGGTGAGGGTGAGTGAGGGTGAGTGAGGGTGAGGGTGAGTGAGGGTGAGGGGTTGAGGGTGAGTGAGGGTGAGGGGTTGAGGGTGAGTCAGGGTGAGGTGTTGAGGGTGAGTGAGGGTGAGGGTGAGGGTGAGTGAGGGTGAGGGGTTGAGGGTGAGTGAGGGTGAGGGTGAGGGTGAATGAGGGTGAGGCTGAGGGGTTGAGGGTGAGTGAGGGTGAGTGAGAGTGAGGGTGAGTGAGGGGTTGAGGGTGAAGGGTTGAGGGTGAGTGAGGGTGAGGGTGAGGGGTTGAGGGTGAGTGAGGGTGAGGGTGAGGGGTTGAGGGTGAGTGAGGTTGAGTGTGGATGAGGGTGAGTGAGGGTGAGGGTGAGTGAGGGTGAGGCTGAGGTGTTGAGGGTGAGTGAGGGTGAGTGAGAGTGAGGGTGAGTGAGGGGTTGAGGGTGAAGGGTTGAGGGTGTGAGGGTGAGGGGTTGAGGGTGAGTGAGGGTGAGGGTGAGGGGTTGAGGGTGAGTGAGGGTGAGGTGTTGAGGGTGAGTGAGGGTGAGTGTGGGTGAGGGTGAAGGGTTGAGGGTGAGTGAGGGTGAGGGTGAGGGGTTGAGGGTGAGTGAGGGTGAGGGGTTGAGGGTGAGTGAGGGTGAGGTGTTGAGGGTGAGTGAGGGTGAGGTGTTGAGGGTGAGTGAGGGTGAGGGTGAGTGAGGGTGAGGGGTTGAGGGTGAGTGAGGGTGAGGGTGAGGGTGAATGAGGGTGAGGCTGAGGGGTTGAGGGTGAGTGAGGGTGAGTGAGAGTGAGGGTGAGTGAGGGGTTGAGGGTGAAGGGTTGAGGGTGAGTGAGGGTGAGGGTGAGGGGTTGAGGGTGAGTGAGGGTGAGGGTGAGGGGTTGAGGGTGAGTGAGGGTGAGTGTGGGTGAGGGTGAGTGAGGGTGAGGGTGAGGGTGAGTGAGGGTGAGTGAGGGTGAGGGTGAGGGTGAGTGAGGGGTTGAGGGTGAGTGAGGGTGAGTGAGTGTGAGGTGTTGAGGGTGAGTGAGGGTGAGGGTGAGTGAGGGTGAGGCTGAGGTGTTGAGGGTGAGTGAGGGTGAGTGAGAGTGAGGGTGAGTGAGGGGTTGAGGGTGAAGGGTTGAGGGTGTGAGGGTGAGGGGTTGAGGGTGAGTGAGGGTGAGGGTGAGGGTGAGGGGTTGAGGGTGAGTGAGGGTGAGGTGTTGAGGGTGGGTGAGGGTGAGTGTGGGTGAGGGTGAGTGAGGGTGAGGGTGAGTGAGGGTGAGTGAGGGTGAGGGTGAGTGAGGGTGAGGGTAGGTGAGGGGTTGAGGGTGAGTGAGGGTGAGGGTGAGGGTGAGTGAGGGTGAGGCTGAGGGGTTGAGGGTGAGTGAGGGTGAGTGAGAGTGAGGGTGAGTGAGGGGTTGAGGGTGAAGGGTTGAGGGTGAGTGAGGGTGAAGGTGAGGGGTTGAGGGTGAGTGAGGGTGAGGGTGAGGAGTTGAGGGTGAGTGAGGGTGAGGCGTTGAGGGTGAGTGAGGGTGAGTGTGGGTGAGGGTGAGTGAGGGTGAGGGTGAGGGTGAGTGAGGGTGAGGGTGAGTGAGGGTGAGGCTGAGGGGTTGAGGGTGAGTGAGAGTGAGGGTGAGTGAGGGGTTGAGGGTGAAGGGTTGAGGGTGAGTGAGGGTGAGGGTGAGGGGTTGAGGGTGAGTGAGGGTGAGGGTGAGGCGTTGAGGGTGAGTGAGGGTGAGTGTGGGTGAGGGTGAGTGAGGGTGAGGGTGAGGGTGAGTGAGGGTGAGTGAGGGTGAGGGTGAGTGAGGGTGAGGGGTTGAGGGTGAGTGAGGGTGAGGGGTTGAGGGTGAGTCAGGGTGAGGTGTTGAGGGTGAGTGAGGGTGAGGGTGAGGGTGAGTGAGGGTGAGGGGTTGAGGGTGAGTGAGGGTGAGGGTGAATGAGGGTGAGGCTGAGGGGTTGAGGGTGAGTGAGGGTGAGTGAGAGTGAGGGTGAGTGAGGGGTTGAGGGTGAAGGGTTGAGGGTGAGTGAGGGTGAGGGTGAGGGGTTGAGGGTGAGTGAGGGTGAGGGTGAGGGGTTGAGGGTGAGTGAGGTTGAGTGTGGATGAGGGTGAGTGAGGGTGAGGGTGAGTGAGGGTGAGGCTGAGGTGTTGAGGGTGAGTGAGGGTGAGTGAGAGTGAGGGTGAGTGAGGGGTTGAGGGTGAAGGGTTGAGGGTGTGAGGGTGAGGGGTTGAGGGTGAGTGAGGGTGAGGGTGAGGGGTTGAGGGTGAGTGAGGGTGAGGTGTTGAGGGTGAGTGAGGGTGAGTGTGGGTGAGGGTGAGTGAGGGTGAGGGTGAGTGAGGGTGAGTGAGGGTGAGGGTGAGTGAGGGTGAGGGTAGGTGAGGGGTTGAGGGTGAGTGAGGGTGAGGGTGAGGGTGAGTGAGGGTGAGGCTGAGGGGTTGAGGGTGAGTGAGGGTGAGTGAGAGTGAGGGTGAGTGAGGGGTTGAGGGTGAAGGGTTGAGGGTGAGTGAGGGTGAAGGTGAGGGGTTGAGGGTGAGTGAGGGTGAGGAGTTGAGGGTGAGTGAGGGTGAGGCGTTGAGGGTGAGTGAGGGTGAGGGTGAGTGTGGGTGAGGGTGAGTGAGGGTGAGGGTGAGGGTGAGGTAGGGTGAGTGAGGGTGAGGGTGAGTGAGGGTGAGGCTGAGGGGTTGAGGGTGAGTGAGGGTGAGTGAGAGTGAGGGTGAGTGAGGGGTTGAGGGTGAAGGGTTGAGGGTGAGTGAGGGTGAGGGGTTGAGGGTGAGTGAGGGTGAGGGTGAGGCGTTGAGGGTGAGTGAGGGTGAGTGTGGGTGAGGGTGAGTGAGGGTGAGGGTGAGGGTGAGTGAGGGTGAGTGAGGGTGAGGGTGAGGGTGAGTGAGGGTGAGGGGTTGAGGGTGAGTGAGGGTGAGGGGTTGAGGGTGAGTGAGGGTGAGGGTGAGGCTGAATGAGGGTGAGGCTGAAGGGTTGAGGGTGAGTGAGGGTGAGTGAGAGTGAGGGTGAGTGAGGGGTTGAGGGTGAAGGGTTGAGGGTGAGTGAGGGTGAGGGTGAGGGGTTGAGGGTGAGTGAGGGTGAGGGTGAGGGTGAGGTGTTGAGGGTGAGTGAGGGTGAGTGTGGGTGAGGGTGAGTGAGGGTGAGGGTGAGGGTGAGTGAGGGTGAGTGAGGGTGAGGGTGAGTGAGGGTGAGGGGTTGAGGGTGAGTGAGAGTGAGGGTGAGTGAGTGTGAGGGGTTGAGGGTGGGTGAGGGTGAGGGTGAGTGAGGGTGAGGCTGAGGTGTTGAGGGTGAGTGAGGGTGAGTGAGAGTGAGGGTGAGTGAGGGGTTGAGGGTGAAGGGTTGAGGGTGTGAGGGTGAGGGGTTGAGGGTGAGTGAGGGTGAGGGTGAGGGGTTGAGGGTGAGTGAGGGTGAGGCGTTGAGGGTGAGTTATGGTGAGGGTGAGTGTGGGTGAGGGTGAGTGAGGGTGAGGGTGAGTGAGGGTGAGGGGTTGAGGGTGAGGGGTTGAGGGTGAGTGAGGGTGAGGTGTTGAGGGTGAGTGAGGGTGAGGGGTTGAGGGTGAGTGAGGGTGAGGGTGAGTGAGGGTGAGGGGTTGAGGGTGAGTGAGGGTGAGGGTGAGGCTGAGGGGTTGAGGGTGAGTGAGAGTGAGGGTGAGTGAGGGGTTGAGGGTGAAGGGTTGAGGGTGAGTGAGGGTGAGGGTGAGGGGTTGAGGGTGAGTGAGGGTGAGGGGTTGAGGGTGAGTGAGGGTGAGGCATTGAGGGTGAGTGAGGGTGAGGGTGAGTGTGGGTGAGGGTGAGTGAGGGTGAGGGTGAGGGTGAGTGAGGGTGAGTGAGGGTGAGGGTGAGTGAGGGTGAGTGAGGGTGAGGGTGAGTGAGGGTGAGTGAGTGTGAGTGAGGGTGAGTGAGGGTGAGTGAGGGTGAGGTGTTGAGGGTGAGTGAGGGTGAGGGTTTGAGGGTGAGTGAGGGTGAGGGTGAGGGTGAGTGAGGGTGAGGGGTTGAGGGTGAGTGAGGGTGAGGGTGATTGAGGGTGAGGGGTTGAGGGTGAGGGTGAGTGAGGGTGAGGGTGAGGGTGAGTGAGGGTGGGCGAGGGTGAGGGTGTGAGGCTTATTGAGAATGTGTGTGGGTGTGTGAGGATGTGTGAGAGTGTGTGAGGGCGGGTGTGTGTGAGGGTGGGGGTGTGTGAGGGTGGGGGCAAGTGAGGGTGTGTGGTTGAGGTCATGAGGGTGAATGAGGGTGTGTGAGTGTGTGAGGGTGAGTGAGGATGTGTGAGGTTGAGGGTGTGAAGGTGTGTGAGTGAGGGTGGTGGTGGGTGAGGGTGTGTGAGTGTGTGTGAGGGTGTGTGTGTGAGGGTTAGTGAGGGTGAGTGTGTTGTAAGGGTGGGGGGGTGAGGGTGGGTGTGAGTGAGGGTGTGTGAGGGTGAGGGTGTGTGAGGGTGTTTGTGTGTTGTGTATTTGTGTGATTGTGGTGTGTGTGCTTGTGTGACTGTCCCATAATTATATTAACGTATTTAAGTTATAGCGTTCTAGTTTTTATTTGGAATCCCGTACTATTTTGATTGACGTCCGTGTCAGCCAATGAGATTTCAAAATCCTCTCACGTTGCGTAACAATTTACTCGCGTCTAATTGGAAATCCCCATATTGTTGAAAGCGGGTCCCGTGTAAGGAGTGTTGGCTTTGTTGTCTGTTCCGTGCATCGTTCGACAGGTAAGTTGTTATTTGTTGTTTGTTTTGTGTGTGTATAGTGTTATGAATTATTCGATTTGTTGTTTCCTATTAGTTTTATTGGCATAGTAGTGTCTTTGTTTTGCAACGAAGGATGTTTATTTTGAATTGTCGGCTCTTTATGTATGTAATGCATTGTATCCTATTGTTCAGATCTAATTTTTAAAATGGTTGTTTTTGGTTAGTAGTTGTGTTAATAATTAGAGAAGTTTTTTTTTTTTGTGTAATTGTGTAGTATGTTGTATATCTGCGTGAATAATTTATATTGTTTCATCTTTTCCTTTATGTTATTTCAGTTATTATTAAATGTATGTTTGTATAGCTTTTTATTTTGATGTGTATGTAAATTTCGTGCTGTGGTTTGTGATACTTCCTCTTCTTTAATAATTAATGCAATGTCTCCGCTTTGTGTTACGATGTATTTTTAAAGCAATATTGTCTTGTTATATATGCTTTCTCCATGTTGCTATCAGAATTTTGACTTATGTCCACATTACTGTAGAGTAGGGAAATTGTTTTTTTTGGTATATTGGATGTAATTTCGTGTGAATAAATGCTCGTGTTATATGCGTACGGCTTTTTGTGTAACTCTTGACAATTGTGTTTAATCCGTCCCATTCCCCGGGTGAATAATGCTTATTTATTCCCCCAATAAAAAATAGGCTGTTTCACATTTGTGTTTGTACATCCTCGTCCTCGCTTCCTGCCAGATATTTCTTCGTTGTTTTGTTGGTGTTATATTGTCCGAATAATTTTTGTTTTGTGACCTGAAGCCTGATAAACATCATTGCATGCTGTAGCTCACATTTGTTTTGTGAAGCTAAGAGACCTATGTAATGTTTATTGATGCTGTTAGCGCTGAATCCAAGTTGCGTAATATGTTTCTTATATTTGATGTAATTCCGTGTGAATAACTGCTATTGTTATATGCGTACGGCTTTTTGTGTAACTCTTGACCATTGTGTTTAATCCGTCCCATTCCCCGGATGAATAGTGCTCGTTTATTGCCCCAATCAAAAGTTGGCTGTTTCACTTTTGTGTTTGTACATCCTCGTCCTCGCTTCCTGCCACATATTTTTCTTTGTTTTGTTGGTGTAATATTGTACGAATGATTTTTGCTTTTTGGCCTGAAGCCTGATCAACATCCTTGCATGCTGTAGCTCACTTTTGGGAAGTATATTTTGTGTGTAACGTATCTGATGCACTACTCCGTAGACCCCCTTTTTTTTCCGTCCTAAAAGTTGTTTATGTCTATGAAAATGGCATAACATTCATCAATTTGCAGAGTGGGTGAATGATGCAGAGTGGGTGAATGATGCAGAGTGGGTGAATGATGCAGAGTGGGTGAATGATGCAGAGGGGGTGACTGAAGCAGAGTGGGTGACTGAAGCAGAGTGGGTGACTGAAGCAGAGTGGGTGACTGAAGCAGAGTGGGTGAATATATATGTCTGATGCTTGTGGATGTCTGATGCTTGCATGTCTGCTGGGGTGACAGCGTCAGTACAAGTCAAGCTCTAAGTTGGTGTGTGTCAGAACTGGTTGCCTCGGGGAAAAATACAAGTTCTCCCTGTAAATAAAGAAAGAGGAGGTGAGAAAGGAGGGTCCGGCTTGGAGCTGGGAAAGAGGCTGAAAGGGAGGGGAGAATGCATAGAGCGCATTCCAATGAAGTCTGTTGCGAGGCGTGGGGGGCAGCCTTTGATGTGCGAGAGAGCTGCCGTGAAAGAAGTAAACAGCAGGCATGTAATTAGGGGGGAGGAGAAGTCGCGCTGGGGTGAATACCTGAGGCCAAGCTGCCCGCGGGAGGGAGGCTGATGGCTGTGATGTGGACGCGCGTCGTGAACTAGCCTCTTGTTGCCTGTGGGAGGGAAGACGGAGGGAAGGCAGAGAAGGGGAGGGGGGATGAATGCGACACGGCGGGCAGGGGAGAGGGCGGAGCGGGGAGAGCGGCATGAGGGTGTGAAAGCAGCAGGGGCCTGGAGTGCGGCTAAGGGAACTGAAGAAATGCGACACGGCAGGCAGGGGAGGGGGCGGAGCGGGGGTGTGGGAGGAGTGCGGCTGAGGGAAAATACATGCAAACAGGCTTTTAAGCTCAATGCACATGCGCATTAAGCTTGAATTTCACGGGCACTGCAAGGAATCGCCACGATTCCTTGCAAGTTGGTTAAAGACTGTTTAAGCCCCTATAGTCTCGCAAGCTCGATGCGCATGCGCATCGACAGGCGAGACCTAAAAAGATATCACAAGGAATAACAGTGGATGATAACACAGTGTTTTATGTTGCATTTTTAATTATATGAGGTTGTAGGCAACCTCAAGAAACATCATTGTCTTCCATCACGTCCAGAATCCTGATGGGGGGGGCACCTATATTCAGTATTACTTTTAATAAAACATCTGTTCCAGTGACTTCATGTCTTTACCAAACTGTGGTTAAATAAAACATATAATCTGAAATGCTCTAGCTCGTCAGGCGCTGCTTTCTTTGATAACCCTATGAGAAGAGAGTGCTCTCTGCAGGGGACACTTGTGGGACTACTTCTAGAAGGCTTTTGTTAAGAGAAACTGATCACAGTTCCTTTCATTCTTCTGGCTCAATGTTACTTCGTGTGCCCTTTGCTCGCTGATGAAGCCGGCCTGGGGTTGTCTGTGTTCCCATTCACAGAGGACATGGCCTGGCAGTTTGGACTACACTGTTCCTCTTGGAGCAGGGCCAAGATTGATTTGTAAATATTTGCATCCTTGTTGGTGCAGAACAGCTGTCCCAAAAAATAGTTGACTTGAATTGGGCTCAGCGATTGCCCGTGGCTAAGGGTTGTGCAAGCCTTACACTCGTGACCTTTTCTTGTTTTAGTGGTCCTATGGTGGCTACAACACATATGCCCTGGACTCATCTCCATCCTTGAGAAGGGATCCTCTGTCAATATTATTACTTATCAACTTACATGCATGAGCTGTGCATGGGCTGTCGTGTTATAAGAATAATAGCACATTGCAACCTGGAATCCACCCAGGTCCACAGCTAGGATGCAAGCAGTGCTTATATAGAATGCTGTTTGAGTTCTGGAGTAGCGTGCTAGTCACTGAAAAGCGCTTCATCACCTCATCCGGGTTAACAAGCACTATATCAGGGCAAACTACTTCCTCTTCTATCCCCGCACTATCCGTCCTAATTGAAATAACAGACTAACATATCCACCATTCAAAGTACTTCCAAATTTCATTATACTACTTAACAACTAATTCTTTTATGGGTCCGGAGTAGCGTGCTACTTGCCGAAAAATCGCTTTGACACCTTGTCAGGAGTAGTATGCGCTGTATAAATGCAATTACAATACAATAGAGCTGAAGATCGTAGGTGAGGCCAACTGTAGGGTGACCAGAACTTTAAAGCAAAAAAACGGGACATTTCCCAAAAGTAGAAGAAGGACTACAATTTTACTTCAACACAGTGCACAGAATGAAAGCGCTCCTTAGCAGAAAATTACAGAAAGGGCAGAACGAAAATACAGAAAATGCAATTTTTAAAGCCTGTGCATGCCAGTTAATTAAATTGCTTTCCTGTAACAGCTGCTAACTATCCCTGCTTTGCGAAACAAAAAAAAATACTTCCCACCCTTTTCAACTGACCCTCTCAAAAACCGGGACTGTGCGGGCAAATCCGGGACGCCTGGTCACCCTAGCCAGCTGGAACTCATTTTTGGGGACCGACACTTATTTTAACTCATCAGACTAGGACCCAAAGCAGGAGAGAGAAAAAAACACAAAAGGAGGAAGTGAAAATAGAATAATAGAGACAGAGAAAGTGGGGGTGAAAAATAACCTGAAAGAGCAAGATAAAGGAGCAGGGAGTGCCTGCTGCTGGATGAAAGAGATGTGAGGTGGAATGGAGACTACACAGCCTTGGTAACCAGAAACCTAGTCATTCGATAGCACCAGCCATGGCCTTCTATGAAAATCTTTGGGCCACAGCACTTGTTCTTTTACAAATTAAGCCTTCGGTGTAAGACACCAATTCCTGTTCCAGGGACTGCACAGGACATTTAAGAAGGAGGTGAAAAGTCGGTAGGGGGTGCATGGTGGGAGACAAGCTCACCTAGAAGTAGAGGGAGAGAGACAACCTAAGCACGGATATAGTCCAATGATCCACTTCACCTCTGTTGCCATCTATTTTTACAGCATAAAGCACAACACTGACACATCAGTTACACAATGTGTCTGAAAGGGGTGGAGGGAGATTGTTTTCCGAGAATGACTCACAGTTTGTGTTCTGCAGGGAAATTAGATTTCGCAATAGTCTTATTTTACAGCATCGCCTTAACCTGTTTCAGCGGACTTGTCGAAAGCAATGATGAGTGTTATGTCGTAAGGTAAATCCCTTTATAAATTAAAAGAATGTATTGTTCAGCTGTTTAAAAGTTGGTGTTTGTCTGGGAGAAATGTTTGGAGACAGGCAGAAATGATTGCCACACTTATGCCATCTCCCGGAGCCCCTGTCTTTTCCTATGCAATAGAGGCATAAGCCATACCCTTGAGCCAGTGAATGCCCTGGTAAGCCAAGCCAAGTGAATGTTCTGCTGAATGCGCGTCAAGGCGTGCTCCAACCAGCCGTAACTCCTCCCGGTTCACCCCTCACTTCCGCTCCGCCCTCTGCTTGCTTAGTCCTTGCCCCAGGGCCGCGTCTACAAACACTTCAGCTTTGAGTGTGGTTTTACCCGCACTGTCAAATGGTTTACTTTCATCAGGGCCGGTCCGAGAACTCCTAAGGCCCTGGGCAAAAGGGAAAATGTGAGGCCCATCTAATTTGCATGTAACTTCCAGTCGCGGCTGGCATGACTCGCGGGTGAGGGGTCTCGTGGGAGCTCAGGAGGGGTGAACAGGAAGCAGGCATCCTCCCTCCCCTCCCTTAAGCCAATCACAATGCTGCAATGGCAGCGTTGTGATTGATCGGGACGCCGACCAGTCAGGCGCCTATGGGGAGGCCATTCTCTCCATGTAGGCTGCACCTACATGGAGAAAGGCCAGAGTGCTCATGACTGGTTTTTGGTTGGCCCCAGAGGTGACATCACAGAAAGTGCCATCGCAGGACTATTGATCTTATTTGGCATCACTAAAGAGGCCTAACGTGGATATCAGTAACATGGACAAAAAGATAAATATACAAATGGAATAAGTCCATATATTTTAAAACTGTTAAATGGATTACATTTGTCTCATTAGATGGAAAAGCTAGGTGCAGTTCTCACAAAGGTGTATATTATTTACTCCTCATTAACGGATTGTTTCCAGATGAGTGCATGATATTATTTCCAGTTCTGCCTCATAAAGGGGGGAGATCCTGTTGAGGTAATGAGGGGCGGGATCATTCAAAATATAAAATTACACAAGAGAAAACCTCTCACACCATGGATATAATTGCAAATTTCAAAAGGCTCCCTTATCTTTCAGTGCCATTATTGTGCTACCTTAGGATGACATTAATACTTTGTAATTTGTTTTAACATAAATCCTCTCACCAGAATCCCACACTCACATGCTAAGAGATGTAGGACAATCTTTTTTGTGTGTGTGCTCTTTACTCACCAGAATTATGTTATGTGCAAAAACACAACACATATAGTACAAAATTACAAGACACCATTGCAAATAAATAAAGATTGTACATAAACAAAAAAAGACTTAGAACAACCGACACCACTGCTAAAACATATATTGACTTGAAGGTATGCTTCAGATTCAAGGGGTTGTCAAATAAACGTTTTTGATTTGGTGTTAGAACTTTAGGAAGTAGAAGTGGCCAGTTTTAGCGCTGGTGGAGCCCTGTGCGACAATGTTGGTGCCCCCAATGACTTGCTCTGCCACGGATTCCCTCACTACCACCCTTTAACAGTGCCCCTCAAGTCTCCATAACTACACTCTCTCTCAGATGCATTTAATTTGATTAACAACATCACTGATACCAGTTTAGAGTGTCAGAGAACTTTATATCACACATTACACAGAGACAATCAATCATACGTGTGTAAATCACAATAGGTAATGTTACATAGGACAAAGGACTAGGAGTCATGACAATCATACAAGTAGGCAGTATAGTTTAATGGTGATTGATTTGGAGAAACACAAACTCTGAATTTAGAACGTAATACAATGGTTAGAGGTTCTCTTTATTAACCAGAATTGATTTACGTTCAAATGAACCCTTTTTGCAACATTATGTTAATCGAAGACTGGGGAAAAAAACCATCACGCTGTAATTTATACCTTGCAGTTTGCGTGCAGCTCTTAGATGACAGTTAATAGCTCATTGTTCTATGTTAGGATTTTGACTTATAAACTGCAAGTAACAATAGGATCTCTCTGACAAAAGCAGTAACTCACTGGCCTATTTACATTATGTGGACTCAGTGATCTGCATGGTACATGTTCTTTGCAGCAAGCACATTAACCCTCTGCGCTACCTTTCCACAAGTCGAAACTTCCACTTGACAAACCTCCCTCTCACTCTAGGAAGAACATTAATCACTGGAGTTCATGACATTTTTATTGTTGCCGAAAATTGCTGGAGGCATGAAGGAGGCAGCAAGTGCTTTTAGAAACATAATATACTCGCAAACATGACCCAAAGTCAGCGCTCAGTGAAAACTCACAGTTTGCACCACCCTAGAGACTCCCTGCTCAAGGGTCCTGTGACCTCAATGACAGAGTCACTGTTGCTCTAGGGTGTGCTGCTTCGTAGGCCTGCCCAAAAGACTTGCGGTGAGCTTCTATAGGGGTTTTGGTAGACAGGCCTTCAAGGTTAACCCACACTTGCCACTGCTAGGGTCCACCTGCTGGTGCTAAGACATCAGGTCTTCTAAGGTCTAGTGGGGCCTTCTAAGGTCTAGCATGGAAATGTGCTCTCTCAGGAGAGTGGTCTGGTTGACTGGTCATAAAGGCTGAACCTGGTTCCCCAGTCCCAAATTTGGCAACTCTAACCATAGTGCCACATCCTCTCCCCCACTGAACACCATACTACCCCACTGAGAGAAACTCACACTACCTTCAACTACAACCTAATTGCGCCCCGCTATAAACACCTGGATGCGACTCAATTCAAATTACGCACTAGACAAGAGCAATATGCTCCCTAAAAAAAACAAGTGACAACATTCTGGAAAAAGCTAAACACTCATAAGGAATGTAAGATTAATTAAAGCATGTGAACTGTAAGCAGGAACAACATGGTTACCTTAACGCTTTGCACTTATTATTCAGAAATCAATGAGTGCTTTTGCATGAAAAGTTAAGGTCATAACTACAGGGCCGGAAAGGACCTGCTTCAATGCCCATTGCTTATATCCTTACAAAACGAAAGCAATATGGTTTAAAAAGACCACATTCGTGAATACAGAGCAGCGGTAGGCATTTTATTTTCCAATCCATCCATTAAGCAGGCATTGCAGTACATCCAGGAATGGTGCACTTTCCCACCCGGGGAAAACAATGCTGTTCAGAGAAAGACAAGAAAACTAAAGTAGCGCTTCACTGGCAAACACTGTATAGTGGCACTAATGTGTTTTTTTCGTGTGAATAAAATCAATCTGGCCCATTTTCGACCAACGCTGTCTTGCTTTAGTTATTTTTTACATTTTGAACCTTTTATTTCTCTCAATCCCAAGGCTGAACTTTGGAAGTGAAAATGTCACAAAAAAGATGACCTTTCCAGCAAAAAAGTTTTTCTTTTTTTGGATTCATTTCACAGGGGAACAAATAAAGGAAAAGAAAAGAAAGAGGGAGTAATGGCTACAAGGCCCGGGGAAGGGGGCCCCCACACCCTGACCTTGCCGCTTGCTCTAATGCTTAGAGGAAAGGGGGCCCTCTCCCCTGGGACTTTGAAGCAGTAACAAGGCATTTCTTAAAACATTGCCCTATCACCAGTTGTTCTGGCTGCTCCCTCCTCCCCTCACCCACCTCTCCTTACCTGTGTCTGGCTGGTCCTGAAAACAAAGGGGCCTTCTGTCACCTAGCAACAAAATGCAAAAAGGGAATGGCCGGCACTTAACAGAGGTGCTGCCTGCCCCAGACACTGTGAGGTCATAATTGCTGTGCCTTCCCCATTCTGTTTGTCCCTCCCCCCCCCCAGCCCTGCACCCCCAGGAATGCCACCACACCCTGACCAGCAAGGTCAACTTGAGACATCTTGCATATTTATTCTACTTGTGTGGGGAGGGGGCCCTGGTGGAGCAGGAGGGCAATTTGTGAAAGTGTTTCATTTCACAGTAAAGTGGGGGGCCCTGCCTTTCACCTGAGCGCGAGGCCCTGGGCAGCTGCCCACACTTCCCATTCCCAGTGCCAGCCCTGCCTTTCTTGGTAGTAGCTCACCACGAAAGGCGTCCTCGTTGCATGTTTACGCGTAGTCAGGTTTCCCACCTGACCGGTTTTTCTACTGGCAGTACCCCACCGGTATTTTAATGCCCCCGCCAGGAACAAAAATAGGCAAAATCACCTAAAGCTTTTTAGTTCTTGTCAATGCATATTTCAAGCATCAAATATACATAGAAAGTTCCTTCATATGTCTTCTAGAGCCGATGTAATGATCCTTGACTAATTATTAAGATAAACAAAGACAGAAAAGTCATGCTACAAATGAATGTATACAATTTTGTTTACGGTCCTAGTTTGTATCCCGTCAGGGCCTTTGCAGACTCGTGAAGCAACAACAAATGGTCCATATTTTTTTCTTGGAAAGGTGGCAACCCTACACGTAGTCCTGATTTGTAATGGGATGACCAGGACTACAAGTACCACAATGCAAAGAAAAAACTTGGACCAGATGAGTTACTGGAATAGGGAAATTTAAGAGCTCTGACTGTACAAGCAACTAACATCTGGCTGCTCTCAGAAAATCTTTTTCATTGAGAGTATCAGATTATGCGGGAATAACGTTCTGAACGTCTGCACCATCAGTATAGGATGCTGGCTCTGTATATGATTTTTCCACTAGGTAGTTACAGTGGCGGCTCCTCTCATAAGGCGGAGGAGCGAGCCCCACTGCTTTTTAGAAGTGAAATTAAGAGAAAATAATAATTCGAGTTATTACATTTTATTTTCTCCTACTTCCACAGGTTTGTGTGAGGGGGCAGGAGAGGAGTGGTACCACACTCATGAAGTGCGCAATGACTGCTTGGCTGGCCCTCTCGGCCGCCAAATACTGTCTTGCACACTTCACATGTTCTCCATGCAGGCTGCATTACAGCCTGCATGGAGAACATGCCCAGGGCCGGACTGACTACTGGGCGTTTTGGCAAGCTGCCGAGCTGGGGGCTGAATTCGTTGATGGGGACCTGCGTGTGCTGAACGAAATTTGTTTTGCTTTGTTTATTTCGAAGCACACGCAGGTCTCCATCAATGAAATTAGCCCCCACCGCAGTAATATCAGCCCCAGCTTGGCAGCATGCCAAAACGCCCAGTAGTCAGTCCAGCCGTGAACATGCCCAGACTCCCAGTCAGCCTCCGAGTGCTGAAACACGGTGCTCAGACCAATCACAACACTGCTAAGGCAGCATTGTGATTGGTAGACTGGAGCCTGGGTGTGCTTCCTATTGTTCAGGTCAGCGAAGGAGGACTACGGAGGAGACACGCGGTGAGGAAGCAGCGAGAAGGTACGTTTTTTATTCTATTTTTTGTTGTCTGCTTCCCCTGCTTTCTTCCCCCCCGCCCCTGCCCCTGTCCCCGACCACCTATCTCAGATTCGTGCTGGCCGGCGCTGGGTGGTTATACTGTGCACAGAGTCCAGGGGTTTCCCAAAAGTGTACAGGGCTCAATGTGTTAAAACCAAAGTGCATTATTAGTGGTTGTGTGGGCAAAAAGCCTTAGGCGTAACACAGAGGAGTGTAAGACATTTATAGCACAACAGTGATCAATAATGGATCCACCACTCAAGAAAGAAATCCAGACCAATTTTAGAAAAATGTACTTTGTTTGTATCTTATTTTAAGGCCAAGATCTTAGCAATAAGGTAAGTACGTTTTAAAATAAAAATACTTTCACATCGAAAAATCGACACTTAGAAATGTTTCAGCACTGTTCAATGTTATCCTATGGGGAAAACAATATTGTGGTTAAACAGGTAAGTAGTGCAACTGCAATTTCAGTTTTCGGGACCAAAAGTCAGCAAGTGGCACGGATCAGGTGAGTACCAAAACTGCACCACCAGCGGCTCAGGGGCGGCCGGATGCAGAGGTCAAAATCATAGTTCATCCCAATGCTTTCCAATGGAGACAGGGGGTGCCTGGAGCCACACTGCTTGCAGGTAAGTAGATCGGTTGCCGGGGCCACCACACATGCACTACCAGCGGTACAGGGGCGGCTGGGTGCAGGGTGCAATTTCGACCTCAGGTGCCCAATGCTTTCAATGGTGATTCTTCTTTTGGCAAACAGGCTGCAGGCGTAGAACTGGAGGTTGCAGGAGGGAGACTAATGACAGCAGAGGTAAGTAGAGATGTAGGGGTCCTGTCAGTTCAGCTCACAAAGGCCCTGGGGCTTCGTTGCAGGGATTTCTTTCCACATCAGAGTCTTCTTACTGGAACTGGTTGCGGTCAGGAGCAGCCTCTGCCTTCACACTGCAAGCGTCGCCGTGGAGATCAGGAGAAGTCATCCAATGCTGGACACAAAGACAGGATCGCTGGAGAAACTTCACTGCTTAGGTGAGTCACTCACTCTCAGACTGTGGGTGTCGGGTGCAGAGTGGGCAGGGATCGCGGTTCCAGCTGGATTGTGAGCCCTTGGAGTCGGTTTCTTATGGACAGGTCTGCAGTCCACGGTAGATTGGAGTCTTATTTGAAGGCGGCGGTCCTCCCAGGGTTTTAGGAGGTCGCTGGCTGCAAGACAGGTCACAAGTTCGCAGAAGCTGGAGGCAGGCAGTGGTTATCTTCAGTCTTCTCTGCAGGGTCTTCTTCTTGCTTCTTAGGTAGTTGCAGATCTAGTTTCCAGGTCTAGGGGAGCCACCTAAATTCTACATTTAAGGGCTTCTTAAGGGAGTAGCAGGTAGGGCCGACGGGCACCTTACCTGGGGTGATTACACCCCCTATTATGCCACGTTTCTGTGGGAGGGGGCATAGACCTCACCCTGATTGGAGGGCGGCTCCTCATCTTCAAGGTGGAGGGGACTGAAAAGTGTGCTTAACTTCGCCTCCTACACCAGAGGGGTGGAGTTGGCAAAGGTGAGCACACCTCCTAGCATTTCTAAGTTTTTCTGCCGGTTTTCCCACCCAATGTGGGGGTGTGAACTAGGGGCTGCCATCTGCTACTAGCAGCAGAGGCTGGGGATCGCATTACAAAAGCGTCAGGCCTTTGAAGCTTCCCCTTCGAACACTGGTCCAACCTGGGGGAGGAGGTGTGACTCCGCTGCCCAGAATGTGCATTGTTCCTGGTCCCAGAGAGTAGAGGCTCCCCACCCAGGAGTTCAGAAACATGTCTGTGTGTGGCAGGCTGCCTAAAGACAGTCAGTAATCCCACCAAGGTCGGTGGGTTTTCAGGGGGCACCTTTGAGGTGCCCGCTGAGTACTTTTTAATAAATCTCACAATGGCATCAGTGTGGATTTATGACAAGGAGCAGTTTGGTACAAAACACTTCTGGGTTTAGTGAAATCCTCATGGTGCTGTGGAACTCGAATTGCCAAGTTCTCAGCCCTCGTACTCTCTATGGCTTCCCTGGCACTTACAATATTAAGGAATAGACCCTAATACTGCAGGGGCATATCTGCTCATGCAGATATGCCCACACCTGGGATATAGGGCATCCTGCCAGGGCTGATAAGGCCTGCTAGAGGGGTGACTTACCTATTTCGTAGGCAGTGCTAGCTGGCATGGCACATATGCAGTGTGCCAAGTCACTTGGTCATTTTTTCACCTCACAAGGGCATGCCAGCTGCATGGTCCTAGTGACGTGGGACCCTCTTCGGCCTCCAGGCTCTAGGTACCCAGCGTACCACTTACTAGGGACTTACAGGGGGGCAAAAGTACCAACTGTGGACAGGTTTTAGGGAAAGAACACTGGTACTGGGAACCTGGACATCAGGGACCCAGTACTCTATAGTCATAGTTGCATCACAAGCCAGGCAAAAAGTGTGGGGGGGGACTACAACAGTAACCCATTTTCTCACAATCAGTATCAAGGCTTGTTGTTCTGCATTGTGAGAATGAACCCATTTTGAGATAATGTTCTGCAGTGTGATTATAAGGCCATTCTGGGATAACATTCTGCAGTGTGCATATAAAGCTATTTTAGGGTGATACTCTGCACTGTGAGAATAAGTCCATCTTGGTAAATTGTGGGATAATGTTCTGCAATGGGATTATAACAAGGCCATTCTGTGATAATGTTCTGCAGTGTGTATATAAAACTTTACCGGGGTGATGTTCTGCAGTGTGCATATAAGGTAATTCTTGGATAATGTTCAGCAGTGTGACTATATGGCCATTTTGGGATCGTTTTCAGAAGTGTGACTACATATCATTCTGTGACAGTGTTCTTCCCACATTAGGACCTGCCACTCACAATCAACTTTCTTCATTGTAAGTGATCCTGTGTTGTATAACACAACTTCTGCGTTTGTTCTGTGCTCATTTCCTCCCATGGAATTGCAGCAAATCATGTTGTGTAACTCAAGACCATACATAAATACATTAGAACTGTATCTGCCTAAGACCTTCATAAACACAGGGTCAGTGAGACGGCAACTTGCTTCTGATGAACTAGCCTTCCTCCTGGACCCGTTACTATTCCTTCCCAGGAAGGTAATGACTGAAGTCACTCCTGATGATAATTTGTTCTTCCTTCCTCAGGACAAAAGTGTCACTAAATCACTATTCTTACACCTTTGTGGAATTCTTATTTTGTTGCCCCTTGTCCCCGAATGCCCCTGTCTAACCAGCTCATATACCATTGGGTTGAGTACCTAGCAAGATGATGGCCAATAGTCAGTGAGTACATAACTATTCTTCTTCTGGACTGTTTGGTGTAGTTAACAGACTTCCATGGGTCGTATCATTACTTCACCGCCATTGATAGGTCGGACCGTTCCTTGTTATAATGTCCTCGACAATGGAAATATCTTGTTTACTTTTCTTTGGCACCATTACCTTGCTTATGGGTAAATGTAATTAAATTGAACTAATTTAATGTAGTATAAATATTTAACATTGGGTAGTAATAGGATTAGCATTACGGTTAGGGTAAGTGTCTTTGTAAATAAGTAAGTTACTTTCATTAATATAATCAATATTCTAAGATAATGTTGTGCAATGTGTGTTTAAGGCATTGCTGAGATAATGTTCTGCACTATGTTACTAAGAAAGTTGTGCGCACTATCACTGTGAGGGCATCCCTTTTTTCGGGCACACCATAGGTTCTAACATATAGACTCCATAAACGGTTGATGTTTGATGTTCTTTTATTTCATCATGTTTAGTAGATATTTAATTCATATCCATTGTATCCTTATTTACATCTTTGTTCCTTTGTATTCAAGTTTACGATTTATATATCAACGCTCCAATGCATTTCGGGCCGGTCGGCCCTTTGTCAAGGAGCAGTGGACTCTGGCGTAGTGTGTTGAAGGATCTTGGCTAATGCTTTGCTTTTTAACAGCGTTCCGAGAATCAGTCTCCAGTGGGAACCGCGGTACCTGCACTATGTTACGCCATACTGTAATCGCGTTCTGCGCTATGTGTATTGCACCATGCTAGGATAAAGTTCAACACTCTGAGGCATATTCTCAAGAACGTGTGATAACCATCGCAAAAGTAACTTAACGCAACCTTCAAAAACGCATTCTATCCTGGGAAAATTACGCTGTGTTAACTAAGTATTCACAACAAGTCGGTACCATGCGCCACGCCGCAAAAATGCAAAACATTAACGCAAGAAACCTTGCAATGAGGCCAATTGAAATACAAAAATCTGCGAAAACAAGCGAAAAACCTGCAATTCACAGGCGTTGGGTGTGAAAAATCACCATAAAAGGAGAAAAAAACAGACAATCAAATGCCAAACAACAGCGAAGCACAATGGATGTTGCCGGAGCAAGTACGCAGGAGAACCAGAACTCCACAAGGCCCCCGGAGGACCAGCCTGAGATCCCGGGGTCAGGGAAGGCCAAGGAGAAGATGAGTCGGAAGAAGCGGTTCAGTCCGCAGGAAAACAGGATCCTGATAACGGAGGTGGTAGAACACCAATACCTAATGTTCGTCACCTCCACTGTGTCATTGGCAACCAAAAATGGAATATGGCAGTCTATCGTGGACAAGATGAATGCAGTCGGAGTGCTAAAGAGGACAATGGAAGAGGTCAAGAGGCGCTGGATGACGTCAAGATCAATGTACCCAAGAAAGCAAAATCACAGCACTGTACAAGCACAGAAGGCAAAAGCACACCGCATGTGAGGGAGAAGGGTCAGCAAAATCAGAGCTGCAGGGATGACTCCCCCAAAATGCAGCACACACACATAACATGCAGAGCACACCAACACTGACAACAATGTGGTACAAACCGAAAAAACACCTACAACAGAACCAATGTTCCCTCTAATTTTTTTCCTCTGTGTGCGGCAGTGTAGGGTCTCTGTGCGCTTCAGCCGTGGCTATGTGCGCCAGGAACCACACCGCGTGTGTGTGCAGTGCCAAATATCACTACAAACGTTTGCTTAAAACCCTAGCAGCCCGGCTCTGTTAAGAAAATATATTTTATTCCTCTGTCTGATGTAACATTTCCTATACATTGATTTACACACTATGATTCAGTGTCTCTGTGTAATGTGTATGTGATGTAAAGTGCTTAACCCCTTACACTGGTATGAGTGGCGCTATTAAACAATATAAATATGAAAGAGAGAGGGGTTTTGGAGACTTGAGGGTTACTGGTAAAGGTTGGTAATGAGAGTATCTGTGGCTGAGGTGGTCATTTGGACGCCAACAAACACGGTCACAGCAGGTGCCACCAGCACTAAAGCCGGCCCTGTTCAAATGGCACTAATAATTACAGTGAAATTATGAAAAAATCCCACATTTCAATTTGAAACCTTGACAGCTATGTTGCTGCATTTCTTTTCATAATAGGGTTAGGCTGCGGGGTGATTGTGTGCATTTGTTAAGGGTTTCGTGTTAATTGCAGCTCATGATGGGTGCTGCGATTAACTTGAAAACTTTAACAAATGCAAAGGGACATCTTAAGGATTTTAAGCGCCAGGGCCAAACTTATATCCGGGGTCCCTGATTTGAACAGCTTTGGATTTATGATCCAATTTCAACTTTTTCATGTCCTTTTTGGCCAGGTCACCGACATTGCAGAGGCACCCTGTTCCAAATTCTAAATGTGCTTCCATTTAATATTTAGAGATAGTTGGATGTAAGTAAGTAAGTAAGTAAACTGAGCTCATAAAGCGCATGGTTACACTGACCAGTGTGTCCTCACTCTGTAGTAACACCCTAGCACAGCCTCCCTTGCCATCATATATCCCATTCCCCCGGACAAACCTCTCTGGCCTACCCCCTAGGGAATAAGTAGGTTTTCAGCTCTTTACGAAAAGCCAGCTCTGAGGTTTCCAACCGAAGCGTCAGAGGTAATCTGTTCCATTGTTGTGCTGTCAGAGAGCGAAACAAGCGCCCTCCCATTCTCGCTCTTCTGATCTTAGGGACCTTAACATGTCCCGTCCTGCTAGATCTCAATTGCTGGGTCGGATTGTATAGGGTTAGCAGGTTCTGGAGATAACGGGGCCCTTTCCCCTTTGTGATCCGATGACTCACCAATGTTCCCTCAAATGTTTTTACTCTGAGCGGCAGTGGAGGGTCTCTGCAACCATGGGTATGTGCGCCAGGAACCAAACCGCGCGTGTCTGCGGCACCAAATGGCACTCAAAACGTTTACTTTAAAAAGTGAAAAGATGGTGCATTTTCACGAATACAGAGCCACGATAAGGGTCTTAAGGGCAGTTTGCAAATGTATTGTATTGCCTGTATTTTCATTGTTGTGTCTCTGACTGCTGGTGTCTTTCTTCCCCGCTGCCTGTACGTGGTCAGTGCCCCTTTTTCTTCCCTCTGTTCTCCTCACTGTCCCGGGCTCTCTCTGCCCGGTCTTTCCTTCTGTACCCCTCGCTGCCCGTGTCTCTGCCCAGTTTTCCCTTCTGTTACCCTCGCTGCCCCCGTGCCTCTCTGCCCGTGCTGCCTTCTGTTCTTAGCTGCCCTATATTTCTGTATTCTGTATTTTGCCTCTGTGCCATTAGTTTTTGGTGCCCGTCTGCCCTCTGTGCCACTTGTTTTTGTGCCCCTTTTGCCTTCTGTTCCACTCATATTTCCCTCGTTTTTTGTGCCTTTCTGCCCTCTGTTCCACTTGTATTTTGTGCCTTTCTGCCCTCTGTTCCACTTTGTTTTCCCCTCGTTTTTTGTGCCTTTCTGCCCTCTGTTCCACTTGTATTTTGTGCCTTTCTGCCCTCTGTTCCACTTTGTTTTCCCCTCGTTTTTTGTGCCCTTCTGCCCTCTGTTCCACTCGTATTTTGTGCCTTTCTGCCCTCTGTTCCACTCGTTTTTTGTGCCCTTCTGCCCGGTTCCACTAATTTTTTGTGCCTTTTAGCCCTCTGTTCCACTCGTTTTTTGTGCCCTTCTGCCCTCTGTTCCACTCGTTTTTTGTGCCTTTTAGCCCTCTGTTTCACTGTTTTCCCCTCGTTTTTTGTGTGCCCTTCTGCTCTCTGTTCCAATCGTTCTTTATGCCTTTCTGCCCTCTGTCCCACTCGTTTTTTGTGCCTTTCTGTCCTGTGTTCCAATCGTTTTCCCTCATTTTTTTGTGCCCTTCTGCCCTCTGTTCAACTTGTTTTTTGGGCCTTTCTGCCCTCTGTTCCACTTTGTTTTCCCCTCGTTTTTTGTGCCCTTCTGCCCTCTGTTCCACTCGTATTTTGTGCCTTTCTGCCCTCTGTTCCACTCGTTTTTTGTGCCCTTCTGCCCTGTTCCGCTTGTTTTTTGTGCCTTTTACCCCTCTGTTCCACTCGTTTTTTGTGCCCTTCTGCTCTCTGTTCCACTTGTTTTTTTGTGCCTTTTAGCCCTCTGTTCCACTGTTTTCCCCCTTTTTTTTCTGTCCTTCTGCTCTCTGTTCCACTCTTTTTTGTGCCTTTCTGCCCTCTGATCCACTTCGTTTTCTCCACGTTTTTTGTGCCTTTCTGCCCTCTGTCCCACTCGTTTCTGTGCCTTTCTGCCCTCGGTCCTACTCGTTTTTTGTGCCTTTCTGCCCTCTGTCCTACTTGTTTTTTGTGCCTTTCTGCCCTCTGTCCCACTCGTTTTTTGTGCCTATTTTTTATGCCTTTCTGCCCTCTGTCCCACTCGTTTTTTGTGCCTTTCTGCCACTCGTTTTTTTCCTTGTTTTTGTGCCCCTTTTGCCTTCGGTTCCACTCGTTTCCCTGCCTTTCTGCCCTCTGTTCCACTTTGTTTTCCCCTTGCTTTTTGTGCCCTTCTGCCCTCTGTTCCACTCCTATTTTGTGCCTTTCTGCCCTCTGTTCGACTTGTTTTTTGTGCCCTTCTGCCCTGTTCCACTAGTTGTTTGTGCCTTTTAGCCCTCTCTTCCACTGTTTTCCCCTTGTTTTTTGTGCCCTTCTGCTCTCTGTTCCACTCGTTTTTGTGCCTTTCTGCCCTCTGATCCACTTCGTTTTCTCCTCGTTTTTTGTGCCCTTCTGCCCCCTGTTCCAATCGCTTTTTGTGCCTTTCTGCCCTCTGTTCCACTCGTTTGTTATGCCTTTTAGCCCTCTGTTCCACTAGTTTTTTGTGCCCTTCTGCCCTCTGTTCCACTCGTTTTTTGTGCCTTTTAGCCCTCTGTTCCACTAGATTTTTGTACCCTTATGCCCTCTGTTCCACTCGTTTTTTTGTGCCTTTTAGCCCTCTGTTCCACTGTTTTCCCCTTGTTTTTTTGTGCCCTTCTGCTCTCTGTTCCACTCGTTTTTTTGTGCTTTTTAGCCCTCTGTTCCGCTCGTTTTTTGTACCTTTCTGCCCTCTGTTCCACTTTGTTTTCCCCTCGCTTTTTGTGCCCTTCTGCCCTCTGTTCCACTCGTATTTTGCACCTTTCTGCCCTCTGTTCCACTGGTTTTTTGTACCTTTCTGCCCTCTGTTCCACTTTGTTTCCCCCTCGCTTTTTGTGCCCTTCTGCCCTCTGTTCCACTCGTATTTTGTACCTTTCTGCCCTCTGTTCCACTCGTTTTTTGTGCCCTTCTGCCCTGTTCCACTAGTTTTTTGTGACTTTTAGCCCTCTGTTCCACTGTTTTCCCCCTTTTTCTTCTGTCCTTCTGCTCTCTGTTCCACTCGTTTCCCTGCCTTTCTGCCCTCTGTTCCACTTTGTTTTCCCATTGCTTTTTGTGCCCTTCTGCCCTCTGTTCCACTCCTATTTTGTGCCTTTCTGCCCTCTGTTCCACTCGTTTGTGTGCCCTTCTGCCCTGTTCCACTAGTTTTTTGTGCCTTTTAGCCCTCTGTTCCACTGTTTTCACTTGTTTTTTTGTGCCCTTCTGCTCTCTTTTTCACTCGTTTTTTGGGCCTTTCTACCCTCTGATCCACTTTGTTTTCTCCTCGTTTTTTGTGCCCTTCTGCCCTCTGTTCCAATCGTTTTTGTGCCCTTCTGCCCTCTGTTCCACTCGTTTGTTGTGCCTTTTAGCCCTCTGTTCCACTAGTTTTTTGTGCCCTTCTGCCCTCTGTTCCACTCGTTTTTTGTGCCTTTTAGCCCTCTGTTCCACTGTTTTCCCCTCGTTTTTTGTGCCCTTCTGCTCTCTGTTCCCCTCGTTTTTTGTGCCCTTCTGCCCTGTTCCACTCGTTTTTTGTGCCTTTTAGCCCTCTGTTCCACTAGATTTTTTTACCCTTCTGCCCTCTGTTCCACTCGTTTTTTTGTGCCTTTTAGCCCTCTGTTCCACTGTTTTCCCCTCGTTTTTTTGTGCCCTTCTGCTCTCTGTTCCACTAGTTTTTTGTGCTTTTTAGCCCTCTGTTACGCTCGTTTTTTTGCCCTTCTGCCTTCTGTTCCACTCGTATTTTGCACCTTTCTGCCCTCTGTTCCACTCGTTTTTTGTAGCTTTCTGCCCTCTGTTCCACTTTGTTTTCCCCTCGCTTTTTGTGCCCTTCTGCCCTCTGTTCCACTTGTATTTTGTACTTTTCTGCCCTCTGTTCCACTCGTTTTTTGTGCCCTTCTGCCCTGTTCCGCTTGTTTTTTGTGCCTTTTACCCCTCTGTTCCACTCGTTTTTTGTGCCCTTCTGCCCTCTGTTCCACTCGTTTTTTTGTGCCTTTAGCCCTCTGTTCCACTGTTTTCCCCTTTTTTTTGTGTCCTTCTGCTCTCTGTTCCACTCGTTTTTTGTGCCTTTCTGCCCTCTGATCCACTTCGTTTTCTCCTCGTTTTTTGTGCCTTTCTGCCCTCTGTCCCACCCGTTTTTTGTGCCTTTCTGCCCTCTGTCCTACTCGTTTTTTGTGCCTTTCTCCCCTCTGTCCTACTCGTTTTTTGTGCCTTTCTGCCCTCTGTCCCACTCGTTTTTTGTGCCCATTTTATGTGCCTTTCTGCCCTCTGTCCCACTCGTTTTTTGTGCCTTTCTGCCACTCATTTTTTTCCTTGTTTTTGTGCCCCTTTTGCCTTCGGTTCCACTCGTTTCCCCAGCCGCTGAGGCCTTTTGTTTAAGTATTGCTGGTAATCAGAGCCCCTTCACGGGCTCCGATTAATAGCAATACTTAAACAAAAGGGCACAGTCTGCCCCGCGCTTTACTAACAAAAGCGTAGAGACAGTACACGCTGTGTTTAGAAACTGTCTCTACGCTTTTGTTATTAAAGCGCGGGCAGACTGTGGCCTTTTGTTTAAGTATTGCTGTTAATCGGAGCCCGTGAAGGGGCTCTGATTAACAGCAATACTTAAACAAAAGGCAACAGTCTGCCCCGCTCTTTAATAACAAAAGCCCTGCCTCGCGCTCCCACATATCCCAAGCGCCGCAAGCGCCACAAGCCCCACCAGCCCCGCCTCCTTACCTGCACTCCTCACGCCCACTCCGCCGCTACCGCCACGAAAAGTGCCTCATTTTCGCGCCGCTGGCCTCTTTAAAGCGGCCGGCGGCGCAACTCTCTCTAGCGACGTCCTGTGTGCGCGCTCCGCGCGAGGTGGTGCGCGCTGACGTCAGGGGAGGTGCGCGCACTTGCGCGCACCCTAGAGGGAACAGTGTGATTCACACATAGGGCTTTGAACTGCACCCGTTCTTTCACTGGCAGCCAGTGTAGCGTCTCCAGAGCTTTCTTAGAGGGAGCTCTCTTTGGCAGCATCAACACCAAACGAGCTGCCGCATTCTGTATGCGCTTAAGCCTCTGGATGCACCTCACATTTGCTCCCAAATAGAGGGTATTACCATAGTTCAGCCTCGAAGTGACCAAGGCATGGACTAAGGGTTTCCTAGCTGTTGATCCAAAGTCTTCCTGAGGCCCTGCAAGATGCCAAAACAGGTGCCTTACGTAAATTCCAGGAGACAGAACACTAAGTTGTTTTCCCATTCTTTCACAACAGGTTGCTTAACAGGCGGTGGGAGGAGCAGAAACAAATAACAAGTGGAACTGAGTGTACTAGGCAAATGTATAACTGTCAATGGAACTTGAGGCAAATCTGACTATCAGCATTAATAAGAATATATAACTTGGACTTCTTCCCAGCCCTTTGTTGTTAACAAATAACATTTCAACAGGTACATGGTGAGAAAATTGTAAACAAAAGAATGCGGCTTGTTGGTAACCTGTGCAAATTATTAACTGGATTTCTTCTCTGGGAAGCATGATGCACAAGATTAATAAAGGCATGATGATCTGTGGCCCATTAATTGGTGCTTAGCACCTGTCCATGATATCTGAGAGAAAAGCCATATAGGCTGGTCTTTGCTGGCATGCTGTTCTGTGAGCCCATATGTGCATGATGTTACTTGTTGTATCATATATCTGGATGCAATGACAGAAACGGTAAAATACGAGTAGGGCGGAGCACTATGCCAAGCACAGAAAAGTGTAAATCACTCCTCAGCTGCGCTCTATTAAGTAGAGAAATTCAGCAAGTCTACAAACATGACGTGTGCTTTTCACGTCGTGTTTGTAGAATTGCTGCATTTCTCTTCTTAACAGAGCTGGGCTGCAGGGTGATTGTGGGTCTTTGTTAAATTTCAGGTTAATCACAGCGCCCTTCTGGGGTTTAAGATTGTGGGCATTCCCAAACTTCTAGTGCAAACCAGGCTTTATAATAGCACATACGTCTGCCTACAATCTCTTTGTGAATTCCTCGCAGGTGTAAGTAAAGCATTTTCAGCTGATGCTTGCAGCTTAAAATACCTTAATGATTAGGCTGCAGTGAGTGCTCAGTCTAGTCAGATATCATGGCGTCTGAAAGGGAGGGAGCTTCCTCCCCCCCAACCCAACGGATCGTGGATTTTTCACTTGCCCATTAACAAAATTTCAGGATCGTGCTGGCGGTATAATCCCGGCAGCACAAGTTTGATTATATTTAATTATGCTACCCCTGAAAATATTTCTGCAGACTCATGTGAGGTATCTAACAAACTTAAGGGCTTATTTACAAGGCCCTTGCGCCACTCATATGCCACTTTTCCCCATATTTAAAAATGATGCGCCGGCGGCGCAAGAATGCAAAAATGACTTGGTATAAGAAGTGGCTTTTGAAATTCTAATAAACTGAAAGGGAATCATTTTTCCCACCTCAACCATTGTAATGCGCTAAAAAAGAAAATATTAAAATAATCTATTTTGTGTGTTTTTTCGGTCTGGGGTTCGTTACAAGTTGAAGCCCACCGAGGTCTGATGCAGAGTTGTTGTAGGACGACGCGCCGGTACGGAAGGCATGCCTGTGTTCAGAGCCCTGGCGGCATCCGTGAGAAGGTCATTAACGTGAAGGTCAAGGTGCTTCCTCCTTCTCACAAGGGCACGTTCTGTGTGTACCCGGGTCGCCATGGCTGGTGTGGAACGTGCAGTGGATGCTCAACTGACATAGTTTAAATACCATCTGCTAATACACTTCACCTCCAGACACTTGTGTGAACCGTTCTGGTTCATGTGAAAATATTGGAACTTAGAGAACCTAAAGCCTGGCTTGATGCCTGGGTAAAAACACCAGGGAAACCCTTGAAAGTTAACAAGAAGGCAGTGTAGTGAATGTTCGACCCCTTTGTAATGCGAATGACATTGTACTTACCTTCAATATAATCGTTGTGTAATACATTCTTCCTCCCTTAGACAAATCAGTACTCCCTAATTGACCTTGAACACCAACTGACCCCCAACATTTTCCCCAATTTCTTTGTGTTGTATGCCTTTATTTACTTTTTGGGTCCATCAGATATTTTGTAGGCATAACATGCCCATTTACTCATATTAAATTCATGGTCCCTCATCACCCAGGACCTACAGGTCTTTCAGCAAGGCTGTCTGTCCACACCGCAAAACTGGGTGAGCTTCAAAGTGTGGTGGGTCATAATAGTCGAATTGGAGAAAGAAAGCCCGATTTCATCAACGTAAAAAAATTGATCGAAATGGGTTAGTCTTATAGGTAAAGTCTCCTACAAAACTTTGAAACATGGCACCTCAGCATTACATTTTTAGACAATTTCCCTAAAATTAGCTGAAAAGATATGAATATTATAGGCAGTTCAAACACATCTTCATGTGGGATGCAATGACAGAAATGGTAAAATACGAGTAGGGTGGCACACTATGCCAAGCACAGATTTTCCAGAGTCCTTGGACACTGAGGAAGCTCATCTGCAGCGTGGGGTGTAGGAGGTGGTGGTCCAGGTGCCTGGACCCTTTGGAAAGGCAATGTCTTGAACAAATGGGCCCGAAAAAATGGTTAAGTAGACTCACCTGCTTTTAAAGATACAAAGCTGTTTTACACCACACGTGTGTCACAAACCTGCCACTATAATAATTTTAATAGTTGGTATTGCACTGTGTTTATCATGGGGTTGCTTTCTTGCATTCGACAGATGCACAGTTATTCAGCACTCATCATGGCCATCGACGACTTTCGAACCATCCTGGACTGAGGAGAAACAGCAGCCATCATCCTGCTCAACCTCTTTGCAGCCTTCGACACTGTCTCCAACAACACTCTCATCAGAAGACTCTACAAGATTGGCATACAAGGATTCAGACTCAAACGGGTCTGTTCCTTCCTCACAGGATGAACAAAAAGAGTCAGACAGCCACCCTCCACATCAGAGATCAAGAAACTCATATGCGGAGTACCACAGAAAAAGAGATATCATGCTAGATGACTAGCTCAACATGACAGCACAAGTCAATGTAGTGAGCACCTCCTGCTTTCACATCCTACACAAGCTGTACATGATCTTTAATTGGTTGCTACAGAACACATGATGGACCATCAAGCCAGCACTCATCGCCAGCAGGCTGGACTATGGCAACACCCTCTGTGCTGGAACCTCTGAAAACAACTCCTGCACAGACTCCATACCATCAAGATTGCCGCTGCAAGACCAATACTTAACCTCCCATGCCACACCTAAATCAAACTGCACCTCAAGAAGCTGCACTGATTCCCCATTCACAAGTGCAGTCAATTCAAACTTCTCATACACACATACAGAGCCCAACACATCAAAGGACCAGAATACCTGAAAAGCTGCATACACTTTCACCAGCCCACCAAACTCCTACGCTCTGCCTCACTTTCACTTACACACACTGCCCCATCCACAAAAGCAGAGCAGGAGGTCGCTCTTTCTCTTATTTGACACAGACCTCAACACATCAGAGGTACACCTCATCACCTCTTGAGTTCCACAAGAAACTGAAAACCTGGCTTTTCAGTTATACACTGATGAGACCACACACCTACACACTTGCCCACATTCCTGGATACCTTCAGAGGTGATTAGTGTGCTATACAAATCAATATAACATAACATTTAGAGTGACAGATGCTTCACGGGAGGAAGCATGGGATGGTAAGAATTTGGAAGGGGCGTCAGTTACAGGGTTTGTGTTATTTGAGTTGTTTGTTTAGTTTATCGTAGGATCATGCTAGTACACACTACTCCTACATTCAGGGACACAATCAATACAAGTTTCACTAGACGGCTCTTGTCCTCTCGTGTTATATGTTCTATGTCACCCCATTTTGTGATGTGGCCACCATTCTCTCCATTGTCATGTATCTATAGTCCCTAACTCATGGCGTTCATTAGAATTTGGTCCTGGAATGTCTGTGGTCTGATCTCCAGATAAAGAGATTGGCAGTATTGAGACTTGCAAAAAAAATCTCCTTGCTGTGTTGTTATTCCAAGAAACTCCCTAAGGTTTAAATGTTCCTTCCTGGAAAGGTTTGGGTATGATCAGATATTTCACTACAGGTAAACTAAGGACTCAATAGGATATTTTGATACATAGATCACCCCCTCTAGTGTTTACACATGTGACATCTGATAGCCTGGGGCGCCATGTTGCAGCCGCAGGCAGAATGTAAGGGAGACAATTCAACTTGGTTAGTGCTTATGTACAGTCACTGTTGGCCAAGAAGACTTTGAATGACCTGGGGTGCCGTTGACATTTGGCACCTGTGGTACTACTTAGCTAGAGAATATACAGATGATTCTGTGACGCACAAATCCATGTCCAGAATCTATCATGTCTGCCTGGCTCTGATGTACTATATACTATAGGTACCCGAATTCTAGCTCAAGGTATACCAGACCACTCACCATTGGGAATGTCAATTGGTTGTACAAGGGAGGCTGATCATCCCGTGTGGCGGTCGAAAGCTTGTTGTCTTGTGAACCCACAGCATGAACATTTTTTGCACACAGAACTGAAATCATACTTTGTACTTGATGTAGAAACAGAACGCCCACTGGTCATGCTTTTTGGGTGGCAGGTAAGGCATCTCGGCAGTAGAGGCAAGGCTTTCTTTGGAGGAACAGAAAAGGAAATGTTATAGGTTATTACAGACCTTGAGGCCAAGGCGCTCTGACTCCACCACCAGTGCCTCATTCCAGGTGGGGTAAAATTTGCAATGCAAACTTGTAAAAGGTAAAGAGTCCTCAGCAGTATTATTTGGAGGAGTCCAAACAGGCATGGATGGCATCCAATAGATGCATCTATGAAATGGGCGATAAGTTTGGGAAGCTGCTGTACTGGTTAGCAATGAGTGACACTTTTTCTAGAGTTGTCCCTTGAGGGATTGGAGGTTGGCTCTGCCATAGATGTGCCTGCTGCTTTTGCCTCCTACTACCAACTGCTGTATGCAAAACAAGAGATTTGGGATCACAAGTTGACTTCACCTCTCATCAATAACCTCCCAATTCTGGCTCTCATTTTAGAAGAGGAGATTTCAGGTGTCATTGTGAATATGAAATCTTGACAAAATGCTGGGCCCTGGTGGCTTTCCTCTTGAATACTACAAGACATTTAAAACAACATTTATCATTGGTGCATGAGGGGCCCCTTCCAACCAGCCTTGACCTTGCAACAATTTTAGTTGTAGCCAAATCTGAGGGGCATTGTTCCTCGTACAGTCCAAACTCTCCTATAGGCACAGAAACTAAGATTTTTGCAGAGGTTTTACCAGGAGACTGATGACACTATGGGGCAGAAATCAGTATAGCGGTCACAAATTCTGCCCTACGTGAGAAGGAGAGAGCAGGAGGGCGACATATTTACAGAAATATGGCACACTCCTCTCTTCTCCCTGACACTGGCACAGAAATATGCTGCTGTGCGCAATGGACACACTTTTGCACCATAGTGCAAGGGTTTCTCTGTGAGTCTAGCATAGGCTTTGTGCTGGAAGGATACCCTCCCAGTACAAAATACTTTGCTTAGACTAACTTGAAACCTTTCCCCGACATTTATATGTGCTGTACAGTGCAGCACCCATACAAAGTCGGAAAAAAGGAGAAATTAAAGCATTTCTCCTTCATATAACCTGTTTGAAACAGGCACTATTTTCTCACGTTAAACCAATCTTCTGCTAGAATAATGTTCTTCATTGTGATTATCAGGCCAGGCTACAATGTGAGTATCAGTTTACACTTGGAGAAAATTTTGCAGTGTGAGCAGTGGACCTTACTAGGATAATGTTCAGAACTGTGTAAGGGCCTTCTGTGCACGGGCTTGCTAGGATAATGTTCCACACTGTTAGAATGCCAGCACACTATGAACATTTTCTGCACTGCCAATGTTCTGCCCTCAGAGTATTGGGCTATGATATAATGACATTATATGCTGTTAGAATTACAGTAAAGTATGATAATGTTTTTAGTTTGAGTAATTGGATGATGTTGGTATGCGTTATGCAGTTTCCTCATATATCTCATTTGCAATTAAGAGAAGAAAATCTATTACACACTTAGATAGATTAACATATGAGATGGAATAATGGAGATAATTACGGTCAGCACTAATAACTTTGTGTTTATTCCTAATTACTCAAAATGATTTATTTATACTATTGAGTTTCTAAATGTATTTGCACTAATCTAATACAGTATAATGTTTACATTACCATTTTTGAAAAATTAATTTTTCCCCATTTCAATTATTTCATTAGATGATGGTCCTTAAATGTTAAGTTTCTAATACATCCCACTTTTATCGTTTCGTCTTTTGTATATCTGGCAGTTGTGCCCTTACTGCATAACATGCATTGAAGTTTGATTAGGTACTTGTATTTAACATGGTTATCATATGATGCTGTTAAGAGGATGGTTTTAAATAAAGCATTTAATATCTCTTCCTTTTAACTTGCGGCTTTTGCACATTTGATAGTTTGCACTAGATGATTCTGCACATTGAGATTGATAAGATCATTGTTTTTTTAACTTGTTTATGGTATAATGTTGGTTTTAATATTGTGTGAAAAGATATTGTAACAACTATATTGTATTCTTGTGTTTTTATTCTTTTACAGATTCTTGATAATCCGAATAAAGATTTATGATGATGAGTAGTGGAGGCTTTTACACTTACTGTGTGCAATGTTCAGTTTCCAGCTTAGACCCGGTGGGACCTTGGACTACTTTTCGCCCACTGGCAGGGTTAAGAATGGGCTGATCCACTCTACAAATGATGTTGATGTTCGAAGGATTGGAAGAGTTGCATGTTAGGATTTTAATTTAGTTTGCAGACCTTTGCGACAGTTGCTGTCCATTACACAGGAGCCATTTGACGTCGATTCCAATGTAAGTTTTAAAGAACAGAATATCTCCCTTGAAGAGATGTTTAGTTTGTGAGCAGCAAAATGTCAGAATTTGCGACAGAGCATCACAGAAAAATAACTGTTATGGATGTGTATGATGTTCTGATTTCAAGAGGCTTAAAGCACTGGTGTCCCTAAAACTGAGAGCAGTCAGAGAGCACCACCAAGTCTAAATTGTCCTTTCTGTCCCCACAAGTAACTGGTTGCATATCATGCTTCAGTTTCTTGTGTTCAAGTTATTCTTTTCGGTCTTAGGAGGACGTGCGTGAAGAAGTGGCGCATGTTGTACAGCTTCGCCGGGGTCAGGACGGTGCAAGGAGAAGGCTTCTTCGCAGAGTGTGGCAGCGGTGGTGGGATCACAGCCAGGTGGAGCTGGTGGTGCAGGCACTGGTGAGTCTTTTTGACCCTCTTGGGTCTTCAAACTCTCACAGTACGGGACATGGTCCTTACTTCCCTGGGGCATTTTTTACACTTTCCTCGCTGCACAATTCATGTCATGACAATTTCTTATACTGCGATATTCACACAATGAACGACAACTCACACAAGGATAAGAGATGTGCGGTCTTCTACTGGCTTTGCCTTTGGGCGAACGCCTGCTTGTCCGTGTGCCTCGATCATTGATGGCACAATGCAGCTGAGCCTTGCAGGGAGATCTTCCACAGGTTCATGCCCAGGACTGCTGTTGCCCTAGTGCTCTCATTGGCTTTAAGGAGATTGTGGTGTGCAATGCATGCTTGACTTACAACACCTCTCTGTCCTGGTGTCAGTCTCTTTTCTGTCAGGGTGTTTCCAGAACTCTGCTCTAGGAGTGCACAAGGAAAGACTTAAGTCCTCTTTTCTTTAATATGAAGACCCAAAAAACACATGTCCACTTAGGCCTGATTCTCATAGTCATGGTGTAGCAAATGTATGTAAAACTCACAAATGTGGAAGGAAACCCACATTCGAATTATACCAGCTACTTTAACTATCAACTATGAATGCATGTGTGAGTACAAATATTTTATCATAACACAAAAACTACTCTGGTCTGTGCTAGCATGAGGCCAGTTTTGAAAAAGAAAGAGTGAATCAGTGTCTCACAAGAAGCCCCAAAGGGGAGCAATCCCTTTCAAGAAGAATGCCCTCACCCACCATAGGTGGCATGCTTCAGCATATGGGCTTCTCCTCCCAGTGGGAAAACCTAGTCCTACTGAGGGCTACCACTCCCTCAATGTGATGCAGGAGCTCTGAGATGTTTTTTTGAAATTATAATATATTGTTGAGGATGCTAAAGAGTTAGAGGTGTCGTGAGGACGCAGTGCAAAAAGTGAGTGTGATTGAAAAAGTGAGAATAAAACAACCTAGTGGGGGCAAAAAAACTCTTTATTCACTTGCTCGCACTGGTAGGGTTAAAAAGCAGTACAAAAGAAGTATAGATCCAAACTGCTTAGATATCAAAGACGGTCAACTATTTTATGCCTGAAGAAAGAGCTTGGCGTGTCTTTGCCACCATTAAACTCATAATAAGTCACTACAATGATGTGTTTTCCAATGGTGTGCCAAAAGTGGAGTGCATTTACTGTAAGCGGACTTTGGTGTTTTGCAACATCACTTTGTGAAAGTCACTGTGTGTGGTTCGTGCTTCTAAGGGGCATTTGTACGAGCCCCTATCGGCACCACAAAGTCACTATTAACGAAGTTTTGGTGGCGATTGGGGCTGAGCCTTATTTACAAGGCAGCATTAAGCCGCTTAATGTGGCTTAACGCTGCCTTGTAAATAAGACTCCCTTTCACGCAATGTTAGCGCTCAACCACAACGCCCATTCATTTTGACGTTTTCTTAGCGTTCCACCGCAACACCCATTCATTTTGACGCTGCCCCCTATGTACAAGGGTGGCATACATAGGAGGCAGCGCCAAAATTAGGACCAGGTAAATCCTGGTCTAAAGTTGGCAAAGTGACGAGAAATGCATTATTTCTCCTCGTTTTTGCTTTTTCCATGTGTGCTGCACAATGCTGCACACATGGAAAAAGCAAATTGCCATGGTTTGTTTATGTACAGGAAGGTGCCCCTTTCTGTACATAAACAAACTTTAAAAGAAATGCCACTTTGTCACTTTCATGTGTGCTGCATTAAGCAGCACGCATGAAAGTGACAGAATGACATTTCTAGGATTGTTTATGTGCAGGAAGGGACACCTTCCTACACATAAACAATCCTCCCCTGCACGCAGACACCCTTGCACTCTGGTGCAATGGTGCCTGCGTTGGCACTACGTTGCAAAACTTAGAGCCATCGCAGGGGGAAACGCAGCGCTGCATCACATTCTTGTAAATATGGTGCAGCCTTGCGTTTCAGAAGTGGTGGAGAGAGGCGTTAAGCCATGAAAGCTAATGCCTCTCTCCTCCACTTCCTTGTACATATACCCCAGATTTTGTTGTGACAACTACAGTAGCCATATCGGAATCTGACTCACTGTGCAACTATCTCCTCTCCTCTCTCTCAAACCTATCTTTAAGCCCTACCTGCTCAAAAGTGGAAAGTGGCCTTAACTATCACCTGTCCAGTCTGCTGTACTCACCAAGATCTCCTTAATGTAAATATGCTGATATTTATATTTGTCTCTAGTCTTCCTGGTCGGTTGTTTAAAGTCTCTGCTGTGTCTAGATTGTTTGCTGTTCAGTTCCACTACTTACCCTGTTCGTTACCTAAAAAGTAACTTCTTTGATTATCACCCAGAATTTATGTCCTTTGTCCTTGTTGCTAGGTACAGCAATCCTTGTTGAAATGCTCATTTCTTATTCGCCTAAATCAATAAATGTGCATTAAATATTTATAGACTGAGAAGTCGCACCAGGCACACCACAATCTGACTTCAAGACTTCTACGGGTCAGTGCACAGGGACAAATTTGATATGCGCCTTCATAATTGCAATTTAGTTACATTTATAGGGGCCTAGTCACAAGGGCATTTTGGAGTACATAAAGTAGTATTTCTGTAGGACTCGTTTACTTACTCTTACATGCTTTTGTGATTTAGCTGAAAATATCTAAAACGGGAATGAAATGGGTATGTTCGGGGAATATTCATATACAATCAGCACAAATAGAAACCATTGTGTCCTTCCTACACTTTTAGTAACAGGGAGTTGGCAGTTTCAGGCCAGATTCACAAAGGCATTGGAGAGTGTGTGAAAGAATACTCCCCTAGTACTACTTCCTGTACTTATACATTCTTTTGGGAATCGGCCTCATTGTCTGTTTCATTATGTAAATTTGGGCTAAGCACTCTACATAACTATTTATGGCAATGGGCTGGTCTATGAATAGCCTATGTAACAATTTCCAGTCATCACTGTTTCACAGAAGGGTGCACGGTCATTGCACAGCTACATCTGTGCACTACTCATTTACAAGCCTGGACTTTGTAGATTGAGTGGCATGAATATATAGCTTTTTTTTTTAAATGTACTTACATCCATAGTGATTCCAGGTGCCAGCAGTAAGGACAGACCTATGCATGCAGCATAAAACAGTGAGGGACTGCTTTAAATTGGTAGACTGTTTTCCATCTGTTAGGACGGCAGAGGACATTACATGCGCCACCCTGATGAACTACCATCTCTAAAATTTAGAGATGACCACAAGCCTAATGGTCATATCTGGACATTGAAAGGAACCACCATCACCGTGGCGAAGTGCGCTAAAGAACGATGATGGATTCAATCCAGATTTGTGATTGGTGGTAAATGACTGAAAAGTTTCATCGCTCCGTCTATCATCTCCTTTTACTTGCTGTGTTTGCCCTAAATTGGTAATGTATGCCCAGACGTGGGTCCATGGCTCACTTTGTCACTGGACTCAAGCTAGCCTGGCTGATGAGGGGTGTTACCCGAGACCCGTCCAAGGATGCTTGTTTCCTGTTCAGGGAAGACCTGGCTTGGCAGATCAGACTGGATGGTTCCCCCGAGGCACAGGTTCAAGACTGATTTGCATATAGCTGGGTCTGAACTAAGGTTGCGAAGTGAGCTAAAGAACAATGATGGATTCCACCCAGATCTGTGACTGGGGGTGAATGTCTGAAAAGTTTCACCCCTCCGTCCATCATCTCCATGTGTTTGCCCTAAGTTGGCAGGGTATGACCAGACGTGGGTCCCTTGCTCGCTTTGCCACTGGACATGAGCTAGCCTTGTAGTGTAGTTCCTATCATCCCAATAGGCTCTGCGCATTGGAATAATACCTACAGCAGTAAAGGCCTAGGCCAGACGTTAACTAGGTCTACTACTGTCGATACTAGACTTAAAGTTTTGGGTTTGCCAGCTTAGCTCAGAGTTCACTAGAAACTTTCTCGAATGTTCAAGGAGGAATTAACTTCCCTGATTAGACAAGAAGGGATTTAGTTTCTGACAACCATAGAACATGACAACTTTGCTCTCCCCTAATCAAGAGTATATCTCGAGAGTCGTGTGAACAAAAGGCAATTTATTTTACTCAGTCAGTACGTGCATTCTTAGTCTCATCAGATTGTAGAGAAAAGGAAGAGACGGGCGTGTTCAATAAAAAGGTGTTATTTATTGATCAGTCTCTTTTCTCATACAAGAGAAATGGATCGATATTATTGCAATACTTATAGCTAAGTAAAGTGCATACATTATAAGCAATAGTATAAAATAATACTGTAAAAACATTGATATGGTTTCTAAGCCATAAGATGTTTTAAAATGAATAAAATATATTACATACACATATACATTTGACTAAACGTACTCAACTGGTGTTTCTAGATACGCCTACCCCGTGTACCTGACCTAAGTCTAATACGTGGGCGGGAATAGAAAGTTACAGTTTAAGTTAAGTTTGTTTTTGCCAAGTGAATAACTAAAGAATTCTCTGTGAGGGGTTATTCAGTTCTGTACCTGGAAGTTAGGATGAATGAGGAATGGTATCTCTCTCTCTGGTCTCGATATTCCAGGCTGCCTGCGAGGGCTACCCGGAAACGCCGGTGCTGGATTTCTCGGCAGGAGAAAGCAGCTTCTCTCAGCGCGTCAGGAAGGCGGGGCTGCTGCCAGCGGGGTCTGCTCTGCTCTTGGCTTCGGCAAGTATGGCTGCTCCGTCTCGTCACCACGCGTGTGTTTGCATAGGGCAAGATCGGTAATATTTATACCTTTAAGGTGCCGAGATTGACGTAAGGATGGACATAGATACGTCAATAAGGATGTCATACGACTTGCTCGTTAGCACATTCTTTCACTGAAGTTCTCGGTGAAATCAAAACAATGGCCGCAGGGTTTTGCCCAGGTTGTCATAGGTTTGATTTGTTATGAGAACTCCGTATGCCTTATCAGGGGCTGGAGGAATATCGCTTGTCTAATTAGATCGCAAGCGTTATGACCTAATCAGATAACACGTTCCTGTGCCGTAGTGTGACTGCGTCAGATAACGGTATCTGCATCATGGGGGTTTTCTGCCTCATGGGCTGACTGCTAGTTAACTTGTTGGTTTGTTTAACTAGAATAGGGTCAGGAATAGGGGGATCGATTCAGAACCTATAGGAATACATCACACTCACTCCACGCTAACTATGTACATATTTACTAATCTATGCATAGTATAACATAGTACAACATACTATAGAGTATAGTGTATACCTTACCACCCCAAAATACATAAATGCATTTTGAAATTTTTCAAATATACGCAAAAATTGCAGACATATGTATTGTATGCACTCAAGCTGTAGAAAAATGCCAAAGTAATCGCATTTGTATACATTATTGCTTATTTGGTATATGAGAATTACACATGAAATGGCTTCTTAATACAGAAAAAAAGTTCGAGACCATTCCATCACAGAATAAAATATTTGTAAACGTATCAGCGGGCAGCTAATGTCTATAAGCTATCTAAAATTTAGAAACCTTAGTTCTCTAAGAATAGTTCTTACTTTAAGCAGAAGATAGTGTCCCGAAAAATATGCAAAAATATTTGGGGCTGCTGAAAAATTGCTGTCCGTGAACTGGAGGGAAAATCTGTTCATGTGACTTCATTTTTAAAGTTGAAGGCCGAATTCAGGGAACGCCGTGTGCGAGCTTGCTCAAAAGTCTCTATTTCTGTTCTGGAGAGAACATCATATCATTTAGGCTTTCGAAAAAACTGTCAACAGCTTCCTGGGAAAGTTCCACTAACTCGGAAATAGGTGTAATCATGCATTCTTGCGCATGATTGTCTCCATTGACATTCTGATTTGCATTACTGACAGAAGGTCGTACCTGTTCGATGCTGCTTTCATCTTGAACTTCACTACCCATCAATCGTAGTGGTGAAGCTTCCACGAATGCCGTCATCAGGATTGGTAGCCTTTGAGGGCAGCACAAAGCATGAACCTTGATCGGGCTCAACAATGTTTCTGCATCCATTGGCGCATCCGATTGTAGCGTCAGACAGGTGTCTAACACGCATTCTTCTCCGCATAGCAGACACCTCAATACAGGTAAAACACATCTTTACCACATTGGTCGAAATGATAGAAACCAAGTCATATTTAGGTCTCTAAGCCGGGAGAGTCCCAGGATTTTTGATATCCGGTCCCGGTATCCAATGGCTAGGATTGTTTCTTCCCTTGTCGCAAGAGTTTTGTCTGTGACATGGGTTGCCATAACGAAAAATAAGGACTAAGAATAGGATTCCTGCAATTAGTCCCAGGATCAGGGGAAGTCCGCCAAAAATCGAATGGACGAAATCTGGAAAAATACCCAGTATGGCTTTGAATGGTGTTAATGCCATCGAAAATACTGTCTTAAATACTTTTGAGACCCCATTGGTATCAGAAATATTTAAGATTTCATTCAGGATTTCCGCGAAATGTACGGGGGAATTAGTTGATAATAATGTATGTATCTCTGCAGTCGTCCTTGCGACTTGTAGATCATACGTTTCTTTTGATGACGAAAGCCTGGTAGGCGTCTGAAGAAGGACTGTTTTCATTCTGCTTAAAGTATCTATTCGAATAGAAGTAATTTTCAAATCGGGCCATGCCCTTGCCTCCCTGTCTGGGAAGGAGCTGGGGAACAATGAGCGTCCACAGCACTTGACCTTCGCAGTCGTAGTTACTAGATAAGGAGTCCCGGGCATAAGACCATTATAGAGTCTTTGAAAGAATGGTTCTATTTCTGTTGCAGGTGCGCCTTGCTGGTGACATGAAAGGTTGTATGAATTCCCTTTACAGGCTCCATGCAAACTAATTCCGTTACACAGAAGTGTGCCACTTAGTGACATCGCACAATTGTTGCCACTAAGAAACACTTTCTGTCCTTTATTACTGACACATGCATGTGAATAGGGCAGGTTCCATGTTGTTTTAAGGTATCCTTTTCCCAATTTCTCGTACATGCCAGCCTGTATATATTTTTGGCAGTATTGAAACCTGAAGGTTGAGATTGGAATATTTATTATCCCATGTATTATCCATTCACTGACAGGTCGTTCTGACATTGTCACTGGTAATCTTTCGAGTTTTTCAATGCTCAAGATTGTATAATCAGCACCCTTTTGTGCCATACTGATTTGTCTATCAGTAAGGTTAAAGATTTGGAATAGTGACGTTGTGTTGATTAAACGCCAAGGCACATAGCCTGAACGCAGATTTTGTAACGTCCAGCCAAGCTGTACAATAGAACGCAATTGAGACTGACCGTGTTGTAATAACAGTAAGTCCTGCGATAATATGTCGATTGCTGAAGACACAATGCTGTCCAAAGAAAAAATTCTGGAGGACAGAGTCATTAACCCATTGTCCACTACAGAAAGTGATTTTTCCAAATTAATACGGTCAATTTCCCGTATTCTCTCTGCTGTTTCAATTTGAGTAACCTTCCAGGCCTCATTGTATGCTGCATATACAGAGGCTGCTATGAAACGCTTTTGACGCTGTTTGCGTGGTCCCAAAGTGAAATCACGTAAGTCAGCACCATCAGTAAGTAAAGTTAGGTGTTGCTTAATTTCTGCCAGTGTGGAAGTTTGTAGCCATTGAAGGCATAATTTGCCCACACTGTAGGTTGTTATTATCCCTGGGTGATGTCTTTGAGGATATCTAGGGTCTGGCCTGGTCATTTTGAACCCCTGTGTTTTGTTCAGGAATCTGTCTTGACAGTTATTAGTATCTGTGGGCCAGATCAACCACTGTTTCCAATCAGGATGTGTTCTGTTTTGGTTTAATATATGGTTTACGTCTATCTCTTCATCTGTAGAAGTGTTGCTAAACATTGTTGGCTTTGGAATAGACGGTTTATTTAAATCTTTGATTTTGGCTAGGCCAAGACAGGTGGTTTGTTGAACAGTGTCATTTAAAAATATCATTTGTTCTGGGATCATGCAGGCTCTAAACAAAGCTTCTATACCCTGTACTTGCCATTCTTTTGTACCCCAAACACTTTTCAATTCAACATTTTTGTCCCAATAATCAAAACCAAAAGTATTCATTTTTTCAAAGAATGAGTCTGAATATAACAATTTTGTGTTGGTTATCATGGTCTTGGTCCCTGTTTTGTTTGACAATTTAAAATAAAATGTTTCAGCATTACTTGTGTTAAAACCTGAAAAATATGAATATTTGTCGTAAACGGTTCTTGAGCTCCCTTTTGGAGGTGTTGCACAATGTTCCCATTGATTATAATTTAAAACATTTCTAGGTTGTGCAGATCTATGTAAAAAGTGGTTACCATAGTGGTTATAACAGTACATACTATCATAATTTGTAGAACCCTGCAAATAATCATGTTTGGTAAATTTAGCAGACATTACTAAGTCAGACATCATATTATTAATGCTTTCGAAGTCCCAATCATCAGCAAATGAGCTTGGTTTTACAAAGTCACTCAAGGAGGTCTTAATTTGGTGTGGATATTTCAGGATCTCGACCGGACCATAAATTTCATAGTCAGTGTTGTCCCAAGCTACCCCACCAGGTATCGGATTGGCTGTGAAGTTGGCTGAAGAAAGTTCTCTTTTCTCGACGTGTGAAGATGTGTGTGGTTTGAGGATCAAGTTGATTTTCTGACTTGCTGTGTCCATTTTAGCATATTTTCCCTCAATGAAGCGTCCCAATGTTAGTATCATGATGAGCCAAAGTATGAGGATAAATGCACCAAAACCCACCCAAAATTCAATCCATGGAGAAATCAGATATGTTTCTTTCAGTTGTTTCAAAAGTTCCTTAGCTTTATCTTTAAAGGTTTTTGATGATGGCTGTGTCTTTGATTCACTGAAGCCTTCAGAGGAATCATCGAAGTTTATGAAGTAGCCGGATGCAGTTCTGTCAATTGTTCCAATTGCTTCAGGATTTCTGTTTCTTGCATTTTCACTTGTTACTTCATTATAGATTGGTGTGTCTCTGCTAAATGTTTTTATTTGGGTTTTCAGAGGTCTTAGTTCTATTGCATTGTTGCATAGTCCATGTTGTTCTTCTGTAGGCGTTTCGAATGTGATGAGCCTCTTCGTTAGGACCTCTGTACTGGTAGCAAACCTTGGTGTTCTGCTACTTATTGGGAGTCCACTTGGCCTACTGTTTGTTATCGGCCACATGTTGTGGTTTTACCAGGTCGATGGATACAACTCGGTTCTCCTTTTTACCAGCAAGTGGCGGTAGTACAATTGATCTTGTCCCGTTGACAGACAAGACAGGAACTGCTTTTCTGTAAGAAGGCCCAAATTTCTTCTTTACCGCGATCTTTTCCCTGACTAGATCCCCGACTTTTGGAATCCAGACAGGTCTTGCTGGGACAGGTGGTGGTTCTTCAGTGGTCCTTGGCTGTTGTTTCAACTTTTTGTTGCTCAGGTCTTTTCTTGTTTTGTTTAAGTCCTGCAAAATAGCCAAACGGTCTTTGATATCAAAGCTTTTTTCTTTCACCACTGAAGTCTGACTATCAATGTCAGAGATCATCATCCTAGTTCCAAATAATAATTCGTACGCACTGAATCCCTTCAGAGAATTTCTTGGCAAGTTATTGAGACTACGTTGGACACTTATTAGATGTTTGACCCACCCAGCTCCCGAACCTAATATCCTTTCCGCTATAGATTGCTTTATGCCTTGGTTTTTTCTTTACACCATCCCGTACCCTCAGGAAGGAAGTGAGAAGATTCCCGCTGGGCTATGCTCATTTGGTCATGTTTCCCCTCAGGCTTGAGGGCTAGAGTGGAGACAATGGTCAAACGTAGCATGCTCTTAGCGTATATGCCATTTAGACTCGCAAATCTTTGTATAACAGTCCGGACGTCAGCCGAGTGCTGGTGATCTACATTATAAGTGGAACTAGCCTGTATATGTTAATCGCAACCCTTCCTTTTTACTCCTGATTTTTTCTGGAGTAGAACGACGAGGTATTAAACTGTTTCTCTCCCCACTGCGATCTCTATTGCAGTTTGGGCAGTTTTTTACAAACATGGTATGACGCAGGCTCATGCCTGGCCACCAGTACCTTGATTGTAATTCTTCCAGAGAATCTTTTAGTTTGAGGTCTCTGAGACCCTCGCCCATATGTGCGTCTGCGATTAACAAGTTTCTCCTGTCCATGTTTGGAATCACTCTATCCCCCACTCCAGGGATTCGAGCAAAAGGGACGGAGTTTGCATCGATTATGTATGTATAATTGAGTGGATAGTTGATCGGTAACGCTGAGCAGTCGCCTTTTGATGACGTTTTCACCGCCAGCACTGTTTCACCGTCAATGTATTTTAATGTACGCTTTTTTCGAACTACGGGAGCCGATTTAGTGGCTGCCGCTGTGGCTGTTTCGGCCAATGAATTCCCTGCAACGTGAACGCCATCACGCTGATGACTCAGTGAGTGTGTCACGTGAGTCTTTGGTAGCTCTTTCTGTAAAAGAGCTATTTGTTCCCAGAGCAGTTTTTGCTTTATTGGTGCATCTGTGTCATCTTTGTAACCGTTTTGAATCCATGTCTGCAAATCGCTGTTATATGATTTGAGGCAGTAATATGAATCTGACACTATAAGTGTCGGGAATTCGCGATCCGCATTATCTAGCGCCATTTTCAAAGCTAATATTTCAGTTTGTTGTTCTGAATTAGTTTCTACTGAGTGTGTTTTTGTTAATAGAGGTTTTAGTTTACCTCCGCGCCACACTTCTTTTGTAATCCCACATGTGGGGTTGTATGCCTGTTCTCCCCAAACGGAGGGTTGAGCATGTCCGTCTGTATAAATTACACAGGCGTAATGTCGTAAAGGCAGAATGTCGATTGGCAGAGGGTATGTTTTTTCATATTCTAAATTTTTCAATTCTTCTAGTTCTGGATCAAAGTAGTAGTACACTTTGTCCGTTGTGATTGAATTCACCCATTGTATCCATTCCGGATTCAATGTTGTTGTTGGTAAATTACACGGTGTTGTTAGTGCCTCAAAGGCTGATTCTGCTGTTCTGACTGTGATATGTCTACCGTCCGCTTCATCTTTTTCTCTAGCTATTGCGGTTTGAACTGCATGAACAATTTTTTCTTTGTTGCTGAATTTTTGTTCAGCTTCTGTGTACAAGTGTGATTTGAATGCAATTGGTACCTTTTCTCCCTCATTAGAGGTCAGGTATGTGAATCCGCATCTCCCTGGGATGACTCGAATCACAAGATTGCGTGTGTTATCACGTGTTTCTAATTTTGTTTTAATTAGCATGTCTGTTTGTAGGGATCTCAAAATTTCTGTGTGTATTTGAGTCCAATTGGATCTTTTAAAATCTGGTTTTATCAGATCATAAAGGGGTTTGACCCTTTCTGCGTAATTTGCAATGTATGTTCTTCCGAAATTTAGGAAGCCTAGAATCGACTGTAAGTTTTTTAGTGTTCTAGGTGCTTGGAGTACGGCACATTTCTCTAGGAAATTGTCAGCCAGGCTTTTGCCTTCACTTGATAATTCATATCCTAAGAACAGGACTTTCAGATGGGCAATTCTGGATTTTTTAAAGTTGAATTTGTAACCCTCTGCTGCGAACCCAAGTATTATGGTGTTCACTCTCTTCAAGTGAGTCTCCAAGTCATCATCTGTTAAGTAAATGTCATCGACATAAGATAATGCTTCATCATCATATAGTTGTAGTAATTCTGTTACTCTCGCTGAGAATACTCCCGGGCTGTTCTTGTACTCCTGGGCTAACCGACAGAATTGTTTTTGAGTGCCATTTATTGAGAATGCAGTTAAATATCTGCTCTCTGGTGCTATGTTTTGACAAAAGAATCCATTAGAGATGTCTAATGTTGTTTTGTATTTTTTGCGCACTATGTTATTCATTAGTGCAGCACTATGTGAGTTTTGCACTGCAAAGGTTTTGCAACATGTGTTAAGGTGTCGGTAATCCAAAACTAGACGATATGAATTGTCTGGTTTGGAGACCGGAAACAAAGGGTTGTTCATTTGTGAGGTGCAAGTTTCAATCACCCCCTGGTATTCTAGCTGATCTAGTATTTCATTTACCTGTTTTTTAGCTTCTTGCTTAATTGGGTACTGCCTTTGTGCAGTTGGTTGTGATTTTAACTGGATTTTGTGAGGAGGAGAATCCTCATCCCATCCCACGTGATTTTTATATAAAGCAGGAGCTAAAGCCACTGCCCACTTTCTAGCAAGTGTGTATTTTTTATGAATTGGAATTTGATTTGAGAAGGCAGGCATAATTACTTCTTCGCCATGAGGGCACTCCCTGACAAACTCTGGTGGCCAGTCTTTTTCAGCTAGAAGGATATCATAGCCCTTGGAGAGATTATCCCAAAATAGTCCCCTTATTTTCCTAGTCTTATCCCCCTCTATACGCAATGTTATTTCGTATATTTTGTGAGGTTTGCTAACTCTGGTGTCCGCAGTTTCCACTTGAAGATATTCATTCGTGTCCACTGTCTCCAGATGATTCATAAGGACTTTGCGAGCTATGCTCACTTCTGCTGCGCTGTCTAGCATTGTCTGAGCCCATTCTCCGTTTTTCAGTTGTGTCCTCAGTATTCTCGGCATTGTTAACTACCTTGATACTGGCTACCTTCTTTTTTGGAAATTGTAATTTCTTTTTTAGCTGAGCAGGTTCCTTGTCTTTGGACTTGGTGTGCTCTTCTCTTTGTTCTGATCGTCCTCTTCTTTCCGATTTCTGCGAGGAAGTCTGAAAAGATTGAGAGGGACGTGTATCAATGTCTTGATATCTATCAGGCTTTTTTATATTATCCCTATTTCTAAGGTTATATCTATTCCCGGAGGGGTCACTCTGGGGTGACCTGTGTCTTTGGTTCGGAGATTTTTCTCTTCGCCTAGGAGACCTTCCTCGGGACTGGATTTTCTTTTCTTTAGGATTGGATTGTTTGTTTCCATCCCAGTTCTTTTTTGGTGATGTAGATTTATTATTAAAAAATATTTTTTCTGGACTTTCAATCAGTTGCGGTTTTACTGGTATTCCACCTAAACTATCTCTACCTAGTTCCTCATAGGATTTTTCTATGATTCTGGCAATTTCAGCTGGTTGGTCTGCTATATCTGTCTCTTTTAACCTCTGGCGGATCGCCACGTTTGCTGCTTCACCTTTTATGTTGGCTAATAATATAGCCGAGACCTGCTTGAAGTCTTTCAGTAATTTCATACCAAGAGTTAAAGCGGGTTCCGGACCATATTCATCTTGAATTTGTTTTAGCACATCTGGTATTACCGAAATGGATGGAACACCGTGCGTTTTTGTGTAGATGGAAGCAAAGACTGTACCCCAAGTGTCACAGTCCTCAATGTGTGGTGCGATTCCCATTGGGAGACAGATAGTCAGAATCCTGTGTTTTTCTAATGGAGTGGTGTCAGGAAACACCGCCTCTATTTGGGTGATTTTCTGTGCCAACCAGAATGGTATTTGTTCCCGTTTAGCCGGTACTTTACCTAGGCAGGACTGGATGTTCTGTGGTGTAATTTTATTTGTGTTCCCCTGGTGAGAGGTCAGCTGTGGAAGTTTAATCGCTGGCTGAATTGTTGAAGTCCGCATCACATATTGGACTAATTGTCTATGTATTTTTATTACTTGTTTTAGCTGTGTTAACAGCTCTGCTGCAGACATCTCATTGATGTCTGGATGTGGTGTGTATCCGGCTAGGACCGGCCACGTTGCTCCTGGTCTACCTAAAGGACCGAGCCTGGTGATGTGATTATTATGTTTTAGGGCGCCATCAAATAAGAGCAAATGCTCTTGAAATTTGAGTGGTACTTCCACCTCCTCGAAAGGAGTGTACTCATTAGGAGGTTCCTCTATTTTGTAATAGTGGAAGTACTTTGTTACAGCATTTGCTGCTGGAAAATGTATCCATGAATAGTATACCTCTGTCTGCCGATATTCGTGTGCCTCAATTACGAATATGACTGTACCACCTCTAGGTGTCAGTCCAGTTTCTAGAAGTTTTAAAGTTATAGATTTTCTTTTAATGACCGGGATGAGTATTATATCCGGGTCTGCGTCCTGCATGGTAGCATCAGCTGCTGCGAGTTCAGTTGCTAATCTAACTGCCTCTCTTTCATCCTCATTGTCTGACATTTTACTGTCCAAAAGGTTATTTTGTTAGTTTGCAGATCAGGTTTCTTGTGGAAACAAAGATTAGATGCACAATATTTTGGAACTGTTTATCCTTCAACGTTGACTATACCAAGAACCATACATAGGAGTTCCCTCCTGCGAGGTCTGGCGGATATTACCTTTCACCCACTCCAGACGTCTTTGGAGTATTTGGGAAAAGGGGTCTGAGTGAGAAAGCACAACTGAGTTACTCTAAATGTCTTACGTTAGTTTTATCGCCCTTTCCAAACGCGTTGGGCGCCATGTAGTGTAGTTCCTATCATCCCAATAGGCTCTGCGCATTGGAATAATACCTACAGCAGTAAAGGCCTAGGCCAGACGTTAACTAGGTCTACTACTGTCGATACTAGACTTAAAGTTTTGGGTTTGCCAGCTTAGCTCAGAGTTCACTAGAAACTTTCTCGAATGTTCAAGGAGGAATTAACTTCCCTGATTAGACAAGAAGGGATTTAGTTTCTGACAACCATAGAACATGACAACTTTGCTCTCCCCTAATCAAGAGTATATCTCGAGAGTCGTGTGAACAAAAGGCAATTTATTTTACTCAGTCAGTACGTGCATTCTTAGTCTCATCAGATTGTAGAGAAAAGGAAGAGACGGGCGTGTTCAATAAAAAGGTGTTATTTATTGATCAGTCTCTTTTCTCATACAAGAGAAATGGATCGATATTATTGCAATACTTATAGCTAAGTAAAGTGCATACATTATAAGCAATAGTATAAAATAATACTGTAAAAACATTGATATGGTTTCTAAGCCATAAGATGTTTTAAAATGAATAAAATATATTACATACACATATACATTTGACTAAACGTACTCAACTGGTGTTTCTAGATACGCCTACCCCGTGTACCTGACCTAAGTCTAATACGTGGGCGGGAATAGAAAGTTACAGTTTAAGTTAAGTTTGTTTTTGCCAAGTGAATAACTAAAGAATTCTCTGTGAGGGGTTATTCAGTTCTGTACCTGGAAGTTAGGATGAATGAGGAATGGTATCTCTCTCTCTGGTCTCGATATTCCAGGCTGCCTGCGAGGGCTACCCGGAAACGCCGGTGCTGGATTTCTCGGCAGGAGAAAGCAGCTTCTCTCAGCGCGTCAGGAAGGCGGGGCTGCTGCCAGCGGGGTCTGCTCTGCTCTTGGCTTCGGCAAGTATGGCTGCTCCGTCTCGTCACCACGCGTGTGTTTGCATAGGGCAAGATCGGTAATATTTATACCTTTAAGGTGCCGAGATTGACGTAAGGATGGACATAGATACGTCAATAAGGATGTCATACGACTTGCTCGTTAGCACATTCTTTCACTGAAGTTCTCGGTGAAATCAAAACAATGGCCGCAGGGTTTTGCCCAGGTTGTCATAGGTTTGATTTGTTATGAGAACTCCGTATGCATTATCAGGGGCTGGAGGAATATCGCTTGTCTAATTAGATCGCAAGCGTTATGACCTAATCAGATAACACGTTCCTGTGCCGTAGTGTGACTGCGTCAGATAACGGTATCTGCATCATGGGGGTTTTCTGCCTCATGGGCTGACTGCTAGTTAACTTGTTGGTTTGTTTAACTAGAATAGGGTCAGGAATAGGGGGATCGATTCAGAACCTATAGGAATACATCACAGCCTGGCTGATGAGGGCATTACCCCGAACCTGGTCCCAGGATGCTTGTGTCTGGTTCAGGGAAGACCTGGCTTCGCAGTTCAGATTAGACTATTCCCATGAGGCACAGGGTCAAGACTGATTTGCGTATATCTGGGTCCGAACTGAGGTGGCAAAGTTATGTTATGTTAGCATCCATTTGTAGCGCGCAAGGCTACTCGAAAGTGTCCCGGCGCGAGTGCCCAATGGAGGATAAAGAGAGGGTTGGCCTGACACAAGATTACTTAAATAGCAGGGTTTTTAACTGTTTTTTAAACAACCTGAGGCTCTCAATATTTCGTAGTTCAAAGGGCAGGGCATTCCAAGCCATAGCCGCTTTAACCGGAAGGAAGCTGCCGCCTAATCTAGTCAGGCGGTACCTAGGAAAAACAGCAAGGCATTGGCCTGTAGAACGAAGATGTTGAGGCGGCACATAAAAAGAAAAATTTCTCCTAAGATATTGAGGCCCTGCCTTATGGAGGGCACCATGAGCTAGTGTAAGAGCTTTGAACAGTACCAGCTTCTCAACCGGAAGCCAATGCAGATCTCGAAGGTTCTGGCTGGCACTGGATCTACCTGGCATACCCAACAGAGTTCAAGCCGTCGCGTTCTGAACAATCTGTAGCTTTTTTAGCTGGTATGCTGGGAGACCAATGTACAAGGCGTTAGCCTAGTCTAGCCTTGACAGGATGAGCGCACGGGTCACCATTTCCTTAGGCATTTTGAGCAAGAGGGGCAGGAACTTCTTTAAGCGTTTCAGTGTGCCAAAGCACATACCAACCAGCTTATTATCTGGGGCAAAAATTTCAGATCCTCAACAAACCAAACCCCCAGATTTTTCGCCGGACACCACGAAGAGCTGGGCATGGGGTAGCACGCCGGCCAAATGTCCTCTCTGAAATGCGAGGGGAAGGAACCATAGAGGAGCACCTCCGATTTCTCCTCGTTGCATTTCAGTTGGGCCTCTGCTAGCCATTTAAAGACCTCAGCGAGATAATTTTTAGCAATGGTCGGAGAGGAGTCAGTTTTGTTCCACTTGAAGAGGAGCTGGGTATCATCTGCATAAGCTATAATCTTAGCGCCCAGCTCCTCGGCCAAGTAGACAAGGGGTGTCAAACAAAAGAGGGCTCAATGTAGAGCCCTGAGGGACTCCCGATTTCAGACTTCTCGGAGTAGAAGAGAAAGGGGGCAGCCATACTTGCTGTGATCTATTGGCTAGAAAGGATTCGATCCACTTCCATACCTGCCCCGAGATGCCGATATGGGACAACCGTGCCAAAAGTTGTTGATGAGGCACGGTGTCAAGCGCGGCAGAGAGGTCTAAGAGCACTAACGCTGCTCTTCCGCCAACATCCAGGCACTCTCTAATAGCCTCCACCATCTCAACCAAGGCTGTCTCGGTGCTGTAGGAGGCCCTGAAGCCAGACTGGGCGGGGTGGAGGGCTCCAGAGATCTCAACGAACTCAGAGGGCTGCTTATGAGCGGCCTTCTCACACACCTTCGCCACAGCCGGCAGAAGTGAGATTGGGTGGTAGCTAGCCGGGGTGGTAGGATTGAGTGAAGGGTTTTTCAGCAAGGTAAGGAGTTTTGCCTCTTTCCACTCAGGTGTGATCATAGCGGTCAGAAGGGACATGTTGACAATTTTGTTGACTTCCGGAATAACTACATCCGCAACTGCCTCCAATAACCTTGCTTGGCAAGGGTCAGTAGGAGAGCCTGAGTTAAGCGATTTAAGAATAGTCAGGGTGTCAGACAGTGGAATGAGAGAGAATGTAGCCAAGGATGGACGCACTGAACCAGACACTGCTACTTTGTGATGGGGATAAATCTCCTGAAGCTGATTGACAGACCCAAGATTATCCTGTATGGCTTTAATTTTATCGATAAAAAAACCCAAGAGCTGCTCACACCAATCATTAGAGCCGGGGAAAGTCCTCTGCTCAGCACGGGAATCCAGGAAACTTTGAACAATTGAAAATATTTCTTTCGAATTATTTTTCGATTGGGCAAAGCGATCTGCGAAAAAGTGGCCTTTGGCCCCCTTCACAATAGAGGAATAATTATTCTGAGCTTTCCTGAGAGTTATTTTGGCTAGAGGACAGTAGGCCTGTCTCCAGTGCCGCTCTAGCTTCTTATGTGAAGATTTTTGTTCTTTTAACTCCTTAGAGAACCAGGGTTGGGACGGGGATTTTCTTGCTCTTTTATGACAGGTGGAACAGAGAAACTCTCCACCGAATCGGCCAACCAAATCTTGAGTCTGGCGACTGCTTCCAGTAGTTCCCCTGACATTTCTGGGCACCTGTCGGCCAAGACCCTACCAAAAGCAGCAGGCTCGATGCGAGGGGGAGGTCTGGCCACCGGAGTATTCATAGAAGAGGCGGATGGCTTAATAGACCAGGAAAATTGAATTAGAAAGTGATCCGACCAAGTGACCGTAAGAGGGTCAAATGCGGTTAACTGGAAGTTGGAGCAAACCCCATCAATAGTATGACCTCTATTATGGTTGGGGGAGTTGACCCACTGTGTCAATTGGGCGAGATCCAGGGACTCATTAAGGGTGTGAGTATCAGGAGCCTTTCTACAATCAAAATGAATATTAAAATCGCTGAGGATTAAATAGTTAGAATACTTCAAAGCTCTAGGCACAATTACTTCATCCAGAACTTTGAGGAAAGGATCAGGGGGTCCGGGGGGCGACAAAAAAGCGTGGCTCCCAGTAAAAAATGAGGAGAAATAGTGAGGGAGAAATCCAATGCTTCACCCTTTGTAAAGTCATGGGAATGCCCCTATGTAAAAATCCAATTTTCCCTAAAAACTACCACAACCTCTCCTCCTCTCCCTGTTTTACGGTCAACCCTGGCAATTTTAAACCCTATAGGGATGGCCAAGGTGATACCCGGGGCCGAACAATCCTTTAACCAGGTCTCTGTTATAAACAAAAGATCAAGCTGGTTATCAACCAGAAGCTCAAAGATATCAGACACATGTTTTGCCCTAGACCGCGCATTAATCAAGGCTGCTTTAATGCTTTGACCGGCCAAAGGGATAAGAGGAATATGGCTAGTAACGGGAATAGAGTCCCCATTTGAAGAAATCTAAAATTACAGCTCAGGCAAATGCAATTCATAGTTTCGAGCACGGTCCGAACGTGAACGCACCTGCTCAGGGACTCACCAATTAACCCCAATTTCTCCCTGCTCCAGGACTTACGTACAGAGTGAATATTAGAGGAAAAACGAGCAGCATGACTGGCGCTGGACGCTTCAGGGTGCAGACGGGCTTGCTTTCGGTGGGCCCGCTCTGCACGTCCGCGCAGCACACATGCTTTATAGTGAATTCCCTCAGCTCCTAGAGCGCGTCCTTACCAAGATAGCAGCCAAGCCAGCAGTGTCCCTCCAATATTCTGGTGTGTGCGCGGGGCAGAGTGCAAGTAAGCGGTCCATTTTAAAAGTCAGTGTTAAAACAATCAATTTCCCAAAACAATGTTAAATATTAAAAAGAATAGCAGCAGCAGATTTGTGTTAAAAACCAAGGAAAGAACAAAGCTAAAACGCAAGTCGAATTCAGAACAAGAGCGAGTGGCAAGAAATGCTCAATTGCAAATAACAAACAGTCGAGCCCTGGGAGACAGTAACTAACTTCCCTTCTCACCTAGGCAAGCGTGTGTGCGCAGCGCGCATGCTTTATAGTGAATTTCCCCAGCTGCTAGAGCGCACCCTTCCCAAGATGGCGGCCAAGCAAGCAGTGTCCCTCCAATATTCTGGTGTGTGCGAGAGGCAGAGTGCAAGTAAGCGGGTCCGTTTTAAAAGTCAGCGTTAAAACAATCAATTTCCCAAAACAATGTTAAATGTTAAAAGGAATAGCAGCAGCAGATTTGTGTTAAAAACGAAGGAAAAAACAAAGCTAAAACGCAAGTCGAATTCAGAACAAGAGCGAGTGGCATGAAATGCTCAATTGCACATAACAAACATTCGAGCCCGGGGAGACAGCAACTAACTTCCCTTCTCACCTAGTGAGCTAAAGAACGATGATGGATGCAACCGAGATCTGTGTCTGAAAGGTTTCAGCTCTCCGTCCATCATCTCTTTGTGTTTACGGTCTCTCAAACACTTCTGTTCTGCTTAATTCCGCATTCCTCTTTCTTCTCTCACTAGGTTAGACATTTACATCCCTTTTCTTACTATATCTTTCCGAAATTCTCCATCTGCATATCTCACGTATCGTCATTTTCTTCTTCAGACTGTCTGGTCACTCTCTTCTTCTGCATGTACTTCTGTTAATCTAACTTCACCAACACCCCGACACAAACAACCCACAAATTCAGCTATAAGCACTGCAATTTATTTGCCTTTGGCACTTTACCTATTTTGACTGCAGTGTACGTCCTTCTCCCACTTTCCCATAAAATCACAATTACAATTGTCACATTTATAACCATAGCTCAGCATGCTCTGCAGAGGTGCCAAGGATTGTCTATGCATTCAATGTGAAGACTTTTATGGCACAGTGAAAAATTCACTTCAGGCTACCCAGACCTCTAACTCATGCCAAGTCATCAACACTCACCCACAACCAGAATTCGCCTAGAAGTGACTCGGTTCACTTAAAGGAGTCATTTGTCGCATGAAAAAACTACAGAGACACACCACACCGAAAAAAACTAATACTGTTAAGGAATGTAAGATGAAGATAAAATTAAATGTAAACAAGGGCAGTATGGCTGTTATGGACTACATCAAAGTATTCTATGTTCATTGTGAATTCGAGCATTGTTGTTATGCCTGTAAAGGAAATGATTTTTGGACCCAATAGGGACCCGTTTCTAATACAGTTTTTGATTACTACCACATATGAGACCTGGCAGGACTTCAACCATTTGAAATCATGCAGGTAGCACACTGATGTGGAGTAACAGACAGGGGCCCAATCAGATCTATGCGGATCACAAACATCTTTTTAGGTCACTTTGCCATCTCAGTCCCAGTTTTACAGGAGGGCGAGCCTAGTGCTTAATTTGTAAAAAATGAAGTCCAGGTGCTGAAATGTTGGTCGGAGGCCACACCCACTCTCCCTCTAACTCCACCCACTTCCTCCACTGGCTTCACCCACTTACTCTATTGTCTCCGCCCACATCCTCAACTGGCACTGCTGAAAGTCAGATGTAATACCCGAACTGAATTTCAGCAAGGGAGCCTTTCTCCAAGTAAGGTTTTGATAGGAGGTTCGCGTGCCATGTGAACATTTTGAAAAGATTACATCAAAGGTGCATTTAAAGCACAATTTTGAAATAAATTAGCTACAATGACTAATGCATTGAAAGGGGACCTGTGAAACATTCTAGTGCTCTGTGCCGATTGAGGGAAAGGACAATACTGGGGTATTCCATTTTTAACAGAGTCTAATTGTGTGTCATGAGTTCAAAGAAACAACTTTTACATATCTTGTGTGACAAAATAAACCAAAACATTCCAAAAACACTCTAAACTGAAAAAAATAACAAAATCATGCAAACAGGGCCAGATTGGGAACCCACAATAGCCCTGGCAAGTTTTGTTAGACCAGCCCCCATAGGGGGCAGAGCGAGAGCAGCAAGCCTAACGACTGCTAGAGGGGTTTGGGTGGGATTCTCCCCTCAAGAAAAATGTGTAAAAAGAAGTACCAAAATGGTGCACAACACAGTTTTCACACATATTCATTCACTCATGCCATAAACTGTGGAAATGTCACACATAAGCACCCAGGCCATAAACCGTGGAAATGTCACACATAAGCACCTATGCCAGAAAGCATGGAAATGTCACACATAAGCACCCATGCCATAATCCGGGGAAATGTCACACATAGGCATCCAGGGCCAGGCCATAAACTGTGGAAATGTCCCACATAGACATCCAGGCCATAAACTTGGAAATGTCCCACATAGGCATCCAGGCCATAAATCGTCGAAATGTCACATATAGGCATCCAGGCCATAAACCGAGGAAATGTCACATATAGGTACCCAGGCCATAAACTGTGTAAATGTCACATATTGGCACCCAGGCCGTAAACGGTGGAAAGGCAGATCAAATGTCACACATGAGGCCTCAGACCAAAAAGCATGGAAATGTCACATATAAGCGCCCATGCCATAATCCATGGAAATGTCGCACATAAGCACCTAGGCCAGAAAACATGGGAATGTCACACAGAAGCACCCATGCCATAAACCGTGGAAATGTCACACAGGCATCCAGGCCATAAACATTGGAAATGTCATATAGGCATCCAGGCCATAAACAGTGGAAAATACATTGGAAATGTCACACTTAAGGCTTAAGGCCAAAAAGCATGGAAATGTCACAGGTAAGCACCTGTGCCACAATCCATGGAAATGTCACATAGGCATCCAGGCCATAAACTGTGGAAATATCAAACATAGGCATGCAGGCCATAAACCGTGGAAATGTCACAAAGCCTGGGCTGAGAGGAATCGTGACAAAACGAGAGTAGGACAGAGATGTACAGGATTTGATTAAGTCTATGACCACTCTCGCTATTGTTGTATAGAGGTGTTGTTTTATTTTTGAGAAGTATAGAGTGGTTTTGTGCCTGTGTGAGGGACGCACATGCAACTATAATTACTAAAGGAAGCATGCAAACACTGCTTAAAAAAGTAAGACGTGAGGACGAATGGCTAAGAGGGCATGTTTAAAAATTCAGAAGTATTTATTCAAAATTTTAGGCTGGGGTTCACGGATGAAAAATCAGCAATTAAACAAGAGGGCCACCAAACACCAGCATGACGCAGCCTAGTCTAGAATGAGAGCTGTTTCCTACAACAATAGCAAAGAAATAGGACATATTGTATTAGGACTCAGAGAGAAGCACATACTAGGAAGGATCAAACATAAAATCTTGAAAATGTTCTGTTGTATAGCATTTTAGGACCCTAGTGTAATTTTCCCGATTCATGTCCTTATATAGGTATAAATCACCATATCCTTATATAGGCATAGAAATCATAACCATATTTAGACATAGCTCATGCAGTCCAAATACGGCATGGCTACTTCCACTAGTTCTGAAAATCCACAACGATTTCTTGGAAAACTCGGCTTCAGCAGCTAGGGACTTCCCCTTGCTTGATTATTGATTTATCCAAGAACTCATGGCGTTTTCAAAGAACTGAGACTCTTTGATGACATTATTATGTCCACCTTTACGACAAACTCGGCACCTTCAAGGTATAAATATGCCCACACTTGCCATAGCAAACACACGGTGGTTTGGAGCAGTTTGACTATCTACTTGCCCGACGCATCCTGCTACAGCAAGTGCAGAAGGAAGCCGACCCTCCAGCAGACGCACTGAGAGTGACGCTGTCTTTTCTCTTGCCGAGACATCCAGCTCCAGTGTTTCCAAGCTACCCTTGCGGGTTGTTGGGAAATCGAGTCCTGAGACAGACCTCCTTCATTCTAAACCAAGGTACGGAGCGGTTTAGACCCTAAGAGAAATCTTGGATAGATTCTTGGCAAAAAGATGACTAAACTCATGCTACACCACACTTACTTCTTCCCTCGTACTAGACCTAGGTTGGGTACATCGGGGTAGGCGTATTTTAGAATCACCAGTTGAGTACTTTTTAGCCTTTGTCATTTATGTATGTATTTATTTATGGTCTAGGAACCATACAATGCTTTTACAGTATTATTTTATAATACTCTTCTTACTGTACGCATTATACTTTGCAACCAGTATCACGATTGTAGCAGTTCATTTCTTCTGCTTGAGAAAGAAGACTGTTCAATAAATACTTTTATTGAAAACGCCAGTCTCTCCATTTCTCTGCACCTCTGGTGAAATGAAGCATGCACAAATCACTGAGTAAAATATCTATCTATTGTTTCCACGACTCTGAAGATCAGTTTTATCTTGGGGGAAACAAAGTTGTCATATTTATGCGGTTGTCAGAAACTAAATCCCTTCTTGTGAATTCGAGAAAGTTTCTAGTGACCTCTGAGCTAGCTGGCACTCACAATTAAGTTTAATATATTGGATAGCGACCTAGTAGACATAAGTCCTACATCACATCTATAGGATATATTATTCCAATGCACAGAGCCTATTGGGAATATAGGAACTACACTACAGTCCTCCACTGGGGATGAGAATTGCAGGTGCTGCAGGCGAGGGATTTGTTAACTCTTATGAACTGTAGAGATTTTTCGCATGCATGCCTGTAGAAGAGAAAAGGTTATGAAGGAGAGCTCTCTCTCTGTTCATTCTGTGAGTTTGCAGTGGCAGTGTAGACCCGGCCCTGATAAATAAGTGCCGGTGCTAAGCACCAGACAGTACCGGTACAAATTAAACACTGATTCTGTACAAAAGATCAAAAGGTGTTCAAAATAAGTAACTTTTGGATCCGTGCCAATATTCATGACATCAGCAAAAAGAAGAAATGATGGACAAATGGTAGAGGGAATGCTGAACAATGCCCTGGTCGCAAAGATCTGGATTTAATCCATTGTTCTTTTGCTCACCACGCCACCCCAGTTTGGACCCAGCCATATGCAAATCAGGCTTGACCCTGTTCCCCATGGGAACAGTCCAGCCCGAAATACTAAGACAGGTCCTCCCTGGACTGGAAAGAAGCATTCTGGGATAGGTTTTGGGGCATCTCCCCATAGCAGCCAGGCTAGCTTGAATCCAGTGGTGCAGTGAGCACAGGACCCATGTCTGAACATACCCTTCCCACTTAGGGTGACAAAAGTAAAAGGAACAAATGATGGACAGAATGCTGAACAATGCAAATCTTTACTCCCAGTCGCAAAGACGTGGGTTTAATCCTTCGTTCTTTTGCTCACCACGCCACCCGTTTGGACCCAGCCATATGCAAATCCGTCTTGACCCTGTTCCCCATGGGAACAGTCCAGCCCATACTGCCATGCTAGGTCTTCCCTGAACCAGAAACAAGCTTCCTGGGACCGATTTCGGGGTAACACTCCTCATTAATCAGGCTAGCTTGAATCTGGTGGCGTAGTAAGCACAGGACCCACCTCTGGGCATACCCTTCGCTCTAAAAAAACAAGGTTTGATGGAAACTGAAATGCTCCCTGTAAGATAGATGGTTCTTGATTTTAGAGAGCAGGAAAGGGAAGCGCAGGAGGAAATAACGTCCTTGATGAATAAAAATCCGTACGCAAGGTAGTGCCTTAATGCCATCAAAGGAGGGAATGGTTTTTGGAAAATTACAGTGTGTTACAGAAGGGTAGAGCAGGTCAGACAGGGGTGCTACGTGCATTGAATGGGTAAGTGAAAAGAGACAGGCCAGATGAGGACAGGACAGCGTTTGCATTCATGCCACCTGCAGGAAGCTGAAGAAACAAATGCAATTGTTGCCTGGCAGTAGTTAGTACTCAGAAAAAAACCCATGAAAGTGGTGGTCAGGTGAAAACGTATTCCTTAGATACTTACTGAAGCTCTGATGGTGACACATCCAGGGTGCTTCACTTGATAATAAACATGCTGCCTTATTTGGTAAGCTATATTACAAACAAGATTGCCTCATATAATTTGGCTTATTGGTGTGTGTGATCAATGCCTGCTCCTTTCACGATGCACGGATGCAGACTTCAATAGAGTGTTGCAGTGGATTGCTGCTATTGGCTGTGTATAAGTCACGTGGAGTCTGATATTGATACATAGGCAAGTGTTTGGTCATCAGAGGAGGATCTCACATTTTTTCTGGGAATCCCCTTGCAGAGCTCCTTCTGCAATTGCTGTTTGCTCTGTAGAATAAAACTATTTATGCTGGTACCGGAGGCTCCTGAAATCTGTTCAGAATGAGCCTAGCTTTGTTTGTCGACAGTGCTCCTTCAGATTGGTTAACCCCTTCGCTGCTAGGCCTTTTCCCCTCCTATGCTAAGCCTTTTTTTGGCGATTTGGGGTAGTGCGCGCTTAGGCCCCTGTAACTTTTTGACCACATAAGGTATCCACGCCAAATATGCGTCCTTTTCTTCCAACATCATGTGAATTCTAAAGGTGCCCAGGGTTTGTGGATTCCCTTGGAGGGGTCCCAGAAATTAACCAAAATATAGTGACATTTTTGTTTTTTCAGAAAAATGGGAAATACGGGCTGCAAATGAAAGCCTCTGGGTTTTTCCCTGTAAATGTTATCAAAAAAGGGTTTGTGGGGCTGAAATCTCCATTTTCTCAGCTTTTAGAGAATGACAGTCTTTTGTCAGAGAGCCAACATTTTTCACACAGTTTTGGCATTTTTCTGGGACATAGCCTATTTTTGCTATTTTTAGAGCTTTCCACCTCCTTCCAGTTAATGGTAGAAATGAGTTTGAAAGCAATAATGGATCCTGGAAAGCTATACATTTTCGAAAAGTAGACAAACTTCTGAATTCAGAAACGGGTCATTTGTCTAAATCCATGAAGGTTTCTTTATAGAAACTAACAGTTAAATATTGGAAAAATTGAAAATTAATTGAAAAAAACAGCCTTTTGTCTCAACGTTTTCACCTGTAACTTCTTGTAATTTTGTCAGCTCTTTGAAAGCAATATACCGTTACATCCCTTAGACCTTCCTGGTTGTGGGGCTATACAGGAATTGTAGTTTTGCCAAGAACCCGACGAACTCAGAGCCAAAAACTGAGCAGCAACTTGCAATGTTTTTTTTATTATGTACCGGGTATAGAGCAATTATTCTGTGAAAATGTATACATGGAAACATCTGTATGAAAGACACCTATGTATTTCTGAATTGGGTACAAAGTATAGAGTTTAGAAACAGTATATAATTGCACATTTTCAAAATTGGGTATACTTATACTAGCATGAGAATTATTGGTCATTTTTGAAAAAGATTTTTTTTTACACAATGTTTTTCATTGGGAAGGGAGAAATGCATAAAAACTCAATTGGTAATAACAGTTGATTTACAAATTTGAATTACCCTAAGTCTCCCGATAAAAACGGTACCTCACTTGTGTGGGTCGGCCTTGTGCCTGCGACAGGAAACGGCGCAAAATGCAACGAGGTCACACCTCAATTTTGCAGTTACAAATTGACCCTTTTATGGCAAAGTGCCTAGCTGTAGTTTTTGCACCCTAGCTCTGCCGGCACCTAGGGAAACCTAGCAAACCTATACATTTTTGAAAAGTAGACACCCAGAGGAATTCAGTATGGGGTGACTCGACTGCCTACCACCAGGTTCTGTTACCCAGAATCCCTTGCAAAGCTAAGAAATTGACAAAAAAACGCATTTTCCTCACATTTCTGTGGTGGAAAGTTCTGGAATCTGCGTGGATCAACAAATTTCCACCCACCCAGCGTTTCCCCGGGTCTCCCCAAAAAAATGGTACCTCACTTGCCTGGGTCTGCCTAGTGCCTGCGACAGGAAACAGCGCAAAACGCAACATGGTCGCACCTCAATTTCCCAGTGAAATGCTGCCCTTTTTGGGCAAAGAGACTACCTTTTGTTTTTGCACCCTAGCTCTGCCGGCACCTAGGGAAACCTAGCAAACCTTTACATTTTTGAAAAGTAGACACCCAGGGGAATTCAGGATGGGTTGACTCAACTGCCTACCACCAGGTTCTGTTACCCAGAATCCCTTGCAAAGCTAAAAAATTGACAAACAAAACGCATTTTTCTCACATTTCTGTGGTGGAAAGTTCTGGAATCTGCGTGGATCAACAAATTTCCATCCACCCAGCGTTCCCCCGAGTCTACCGAAATAAATGGTACCTCACTTTCCTGGGTCTGCCTAGTGCCTGCGACAGGAAACAGCGCAAAACGCAACGTGGTCGCACCTCAATTTCGCAGTGAAATCCTGCCCTTTTTGGGCAATGAGACTACCTTTTGTTTTTGAACCCTAGCTCTGCTGGCACCTAGGGAAACCTAGCAAACCTACCCATTTTTGAAAAGTAGACACCCAGGGGAATTCAGGATGGGGTGACTCGACTGCCTACCACCAGGCTCTGTTACCCAGAATCCCTTGCAAAGCTAAGAAATTGACAAAAAAACGCATTTTCCTCACATTTCTGTGGTGGAAAGTTCTGGAATCTGCGTGGATCAACACATTTCCACCCACCCAGCGTTCCCCCGGGTCTCCCGAAAGAAATGGTACCTCACTTGCCTGGGTCTGCCTAGTGCCTGCGACAGGAAACAGCGCAAAACGCAACGGGGTCGCCCCTCAATTTCCCAGTTAAATCGTGCCCTTTTTGGACAAAGAGACTACCTTTTGTTTTTGAACCCTAGCTCTGCCGGCACCTAGGGAAACCTAGCAAACTTATACATTTTTGAAAACTAGACACCCAGGGGAATTCAGGATGGGGTGACTCGACTGCCTACCACCAGGTTCTGTTACCCAGAATCCCTTGCAAAGCTAAATAAATTGTGAAGAAAATGCATTTTCCTCACGTTTCTGTGGTGGAAAGTTCCGGAATCTGCGTGGATCAACAAATTTCCACCCACCCAGTGTTCCCCCAGGTCTCCCGAAAAAAATGGTACCTCACTTGCGTGGGTAGGCATAGTGGCTGCAACAGGAAAAGGTCCAAATCATACGGTGGTGAATTTAAAATACCCTATAGCAAAACTACCTTGATTTTTGGGGGGGCACCTGAGTTTTTGGCCCGGGACAATGTCAAAACCACCAGCTTTTGCAAGAAGGGTTACCTGGGTTTTTGGCCCCGTGCTAGACGGCCATCTAGGGAAACCTACCAAACCTACACATTTCTGAAAAGTAGACACCCGGGGGCTTCCAAGGCGGTATGGCTTGCGTGGATCCTCCAACGTTCCTTTACCCAGAATCCCTTGCAAATCTCGATTATAGCTAAAAAAAAATCAGATTTTTCACACATTTTTGTGTGGGAAAGCGTGGCATTACTGGGCTCACACAAATTTCCTCCCACCCAGCGTTCCCCAAGGTCTCCCGATAAAAATGGTACCTCACTTGCGTGGGTAGGCATAGTGGCTGCAACAGGAAAAGGTCCAAATCGTACGGTGGTGAATTTAAAATACCCTATAGCAAAACTACCTTGATTTTTTGGGGGGGGGGCATCTGAGTTTTAGGCCCGGGGCTCGGCAGCCATCTTTGGAAACTACCAAACCCAAACAGTTCTGAAAACTAGACACCCAGGGGAGTCCAGTGAGGTATGGCATGCGTGGGTCCCCCACTGTTTTCCTACCCAGAATTCCTTGCAAACCTTAAAATTAGGTAAAAATATCACTTTTCCAAACTTTTTTGCGTGAGATCTCCGTGCCGGCAAAAATGTCCTACCACCCAGCGTTCCCCTTGTTCTCCTGAGTAAAATGATACCTCACTTGTGTGGGTGCCCCAAAGCAGAACAGGCTAAAAATGAATTTTTAAAAAATGTAGTATTTAAGTTTGACAAATTAAGCACCCCACCTTAGTCACAGGCCTTTGGCCCACCCACACAAGTGAGGTATCATTTTACTCGACCCATCACATTTCAACACTCACACCAGCAGACAGCGCCATTCAAGGGCCATCACTTTCACACGCCCACATTTCTGACATTGCAACTACACAAAATGATGGACTGCGTGGAGTGTCACTCAACTAGCAGTGTGTGTAGTGACCAACAGAAAGTAACTACTCACACACTGCCAGCCGAGCGCCAGTCAACCCACACCACCATCCAAGCACCAGACCATGCACACCGCCAGCCAAACACCACTCAGCGCTCACCGACAGCCAAGTACCACTCCACACACACCACCAGCCAAGCATCACTCCACGCACACCGCAAGCCATGCGCCACTCCACACACACCGCCAGCCAAGCACCACTCCGTGCACAGACAGCCAAGTACCACTCCACGCACACCACCCAGCAAAGCGCCACTCCACACACACCGCCAGCCAAGCACCAGTCCGTGCACAGACAGCCAAGTACCACTCCACGCACACCACCAGCCAAGCGCCACTCCACACACACCACCATCCAAGCACCAGACCATGCACACCGCCAGCCAAACACCACTCAGCGCACACCGACAGCCAAGTACCACTCCACACACACCACCAGCCAAGCACCACTCCACGCACACTGCAAGCCAAGCGCCACTCCACACTAACCGCCAGCCAAGCGCCACTCCACGCACACCACTATCCAAGCACCAGACCATGCACACCGCCAGCCAAACACCACTCAGCGCACACCGACAGCCAAGTACCACTCCACACACACCACCAGCCAAGCATCACTCCACGCACACCCCAAGCCATGCGCCACTCCACACACACCGCCAGCCAAACACCACTCCGTGCACAGACAGCCAAGTACCACTCCACGCACACCACCAGCCAAGCGCCACTCCACACACACCACCAGCCAAGCGCCACTCCACAAACACAACACCAGCCAAGCACCACTCCGTGCACAGACAGCCAAGTACCACTCCACGCACACCACCCAGCAAAGCGCCACTCCACACACACCACCAGCCAAGCACCAGTCCGTGCACAGACAGCCAAGTACCACTCCATGCACACCACCAGCCAAGTACCACTCCACGCACACCACCAGCCAAGTGCCACTCCACACACACCACCATCCAAGCACCAGACCATGCACACCGCCAGCCAAACACCACTCAGCGCACACCGACAGCCAAGTACCACTCCACACACACCACCAACCAAGCACCACTCCACGCACACTGCAAGCCAAGCGCCACTCCACACTAACCGCCAGCCAAGCGCCACTCCACGCACACCACTATCCAAGCACCAGACCATGCACACCGCCAGCCAAACACCACTCAGCGCACACCGACAGCCAAGTACCACTCCACACACACCACCAGCCAAGCACCACTCCACGCACACCGCAAGCCAAGCGCCACTCCACACACACCGCCAGCCAAGCACCACTCCGTGCACAGACAGCCAAGTACCACTCCACGCACACCACCAGCCAAGCACCACTCCACACACACCACCAGCCAAGCGCCACTCCACGCACACCACCAGCCAAGGACAAATCCAAACACAACACCAGGCAAGCGCAAGAGCACGCACACCGCCAACCAAACACCAGACCACGCACACCGCCAGCCAAGCACCAGTCCACAGACACCGGCAGCCAAGCGCCAAATCATGCACACCGTCAGACAATGGACACTACACGCAAACCAACATCATACTTTAGTTTTTTTTTTAAATAAAATAAAAACAAAAACAAATTGCAAATTGATACAAATCTACTAACTCAACAACTAAATCTAAAAATACTACACAAATGCAAACTTTGAAACTGAACAATAAGACCAACCAGTTCACTTTACCACTCATTGATACTCCCAAAAATTCTTTTGCGTGTGGTACAATCTAAAACAAGCAGGTACACACAGCCCGGGGTTTGAAGGGCAGTCGGGGCAGTACATACGAACCTCCTTCCACAAACCTCTTCGCCAACAGACTCTACATCTCCGACTGGGAAAGTCTTTTGAGGTTGTAGGAGGAATTGTATCAGGAAAGTGGCGATCTTTCAATCTGGCAACATCCTCCACCACTCCAACTCTAGGAACACTTGCCTGTTCCACTAAAACAAGGCTGCCTATTACAGACTCCTGAAACTTTACAAAAGTCATCTTTGACTGGGGACAAGATTTCTGGAACACAACAAAAGCATTAAAGGTTGCCAAGTGGAAAAGATGGATAGCCAACTTCTTGTACCAAATGTAAGCCTTACGAAGAGCAGCATACGGTTCCAACCTCTGATCTACTCTGTCAACACCACCCATGTGTCTATTATAGTCCATTATGCACACAGGTTTGCGCACTTCTGCAACCTGACCCCAAACAGTCACCGATTCAGTGCTTTCATCATGTATTGTAGTCAACATGTAGACATCTCTCCTGTCTGAAAACTTCACAGCTAGAAGCTCCTCACAACGCAATGCACTGCACTGTCCCCGAGCAAGCTTTCGACAAACAAGTTCTTTTGGGAAACCTTTACGGTTTGAGCGGATTGTGCCACAAGCAACAGTGTCCACTTTGGCCAATTCCCTGAACAACCGCACACCAGTGTAGAAGTTATCGACATACAAATGATGGCCTTTGTTAAAAAATCCACGACCAAGTTCCCACACAATTTTCTCAGTCACTCCAAAAGTCGACGGACAACCAGGGGGGTTAATCCTGGATTCCTTACCAGTGTACACCCTGAAATTAGAGACATATCCAGTCTCACTGTCACACAGCATATACAGTTTGATTCCATAGCGTGCCCTCTTACTAGGAATGTATTGCCGAAATACCAAGCGGCCCTTGAACAACAGCAAAGACTCATCCACTGCAATTTCTTTCCCAGGATAAAAGATCTCAGTAAATCGATCAACAAAATGATCAATGACAGGCCGAATCTTGAAAAGACGGTCACAATCAGGGTGATCTCGTAGCAAAGCAAGACTATTGTCAACAAAATGCATCATCCGAAGCAGAAGCAAATACCTATCACGACTCATGACTGCTGGAAATATAGCTGTTGCCATCAAGGGACTAGTAGACCAATAAGAAGCCATTGATGGTTTCCTAAGCAAGCCCATCAAAAAAGTTAAACCCAAAAACGTTTTCATCTCCTCCAAATTTGTGGGAGTCCACCGGGTAGCTCTAGCGTGGGGCTTAAGGCTGGCACTGTTCACCCTCAAAAAATTTTCACCATACAAATTAGTCTGCTCTACAATCTCTGCCAAAAACACATCATCCATAAACTACTTGAAAAAATCAATAGGCAAAAAGTTTTCAGTGTTCACCCTACACCCTGGAACACCAGTAAATTCAGGCAATGCCGGCTGCACCATGCCTGGTGCAACCCAGAGGTCAGAACTTTCAATGTCAAGTCTTGCTGACGCCCAGCTGCCTCTTGTCTCACTACACCAACTGGAAGTCTAGCAGCCCCAGGCTGCAGCCCAGATGTCTCTTGCCGCACTATTGGCACAGCAATGTCCTCCGCAACCACAGGCACAGCAATGTCCTCCGCAACCACAGGCACATCGTCCATACCAAAAGTAGCTTCATCAGCACTCAGAGTGTCTTCATCATCAGATGAAGCCATGTGTAGAGAAAACTCACTACCTGAATCTTCACCTCCCACCTCTGGCTCAGAATCAGAGTCAGTCTCTGGACCATGGTCAGAGGAAGAATCAAAAAGCATTCCAACAACTTGCTGAGCAGTAATCCGACGGCTAGCCATTATCCTTACAAATAAAGGAGTCTGCACAAACAACTCAACAACCCCAACACTGTGCAAAGTAAGATAAAAATGTAAGCCTTTATCACAAATACCTATATTTATACAATTCACTTACAAGAGACAACTACACTCACCAGCACCTACTCTGCAAAGACACAGCAAATAGGCAACGATATCCCACTAGAAAGAAGAAAAAAAAAATAACATCTACAGAAGGACACATCAAAAACAAATGCAAAACATGTTTTACAATCACAAAAAACAGAAACCAAACATACTCGTATTACTACACAGTTTGCAAAATAAACAATTACCTTACAATTGAACAAAAAACAGGTCTCTTACCAAACACATGCAACTACAGAAACAGCAGAACCACCAGTAATGGAACCGCACACTGCAACAATCTAAAGAGAAAAAAAAACAATACACATTAGAAGAAACAAAAACAACACACATTACAACAGGCTATGTCACAGGGTATGTCAAAAATGGGGTGTCTGTCCCCAAGGGGGGCAGAATATAAATCATTATAACCGTGGGCCCCCTGGAAGCAACCCTACGGAGGGCAGAGAGGCCAAATAAAAACACGGCAGAACATACTTTTGAAAACACGTGGGCCCAAGGAAGCAACCCTTGGCCAAGGGGTCACTCACTAAAAAAAAAAAAAAACCCTGGAGTCTAGTGGGCTTTCTATCCCCCCCTGGGTCCAGAAACGGTAAAAAAACAGGCGATCTGCCCCCAGGGGGGGCAGAACAGTCTACAATATTTATAATGCCCCCTGGAAGCGACCCTTGCCCAAGGGGTCGCTTCCTTTATAAATATAATAAAATCCCTGGTGTCTAGTGGGCTTTTCTGCCCCCCCTGGGACCAGACGCAGCCCAAGAAACGGCTGATCTGCCCCCAGGGGGGGCAGACAAGTCTAAAAAAAATTATGGGCCACTAGGAAGCGACGCTTCCCCAAGGGGTCGCTTCCTTTATAATTATAAACAAATCCCTGGTGTCTAGTGGGCTTTTCTGCAAAAAAACAGCCGATCTGCCCCAGGGGGCGGCAGAAAAGTCTGAAAAATAATTTATCCCCCTAAGGAAGCAACCCTTGCCCAAGGGGTCGCTTCCTTTATAAATATAATTCAATTCCTGGTGTCTAGTGGGCTTTTCTGCCCCCCCGGGTCCAGATGCGGCCGAAAAAACGGCCTATCTGCCCCCAGGGGGGGCAGAAAACTCTAAAAAAAATATGGGGCACTAGGAAGCGACCCTTCCCCAAGGGGTCGCTTCCTTTACAATTATAAACAAATCCCTGGTGTCTAGTGGGCTTTTCTGCCCCCCCCCCGGGTGCAGATCGGCCAAAAAAACGGCCGATCTGCCCCAGGGGGGGGCAGAAAAGTCTGAAAATTAATTTGGCCCCAAAAGAAAGCGACCCTTGCCCAAGGGGTCGCTTCCTGCACAAATAAACACACACAAACACAATCCCTGGTGTCTAGTGGGGCATTCCTGGAGCAAGATCGCGACGTGGAGGAATGCCCTGCATTGGGACATCAGGGGAGAGGAAACACAGTTTCCTCCCCCCCCCCGATGCCTCAAGGCACCGAAAAACGGCCCCCCCCGCCCCACCGGAGCAGCAAACACCAACCTCTGTGCTGGACGCGCTGGAATGAAATGGATTCCAGCACGTCCAGCGCTTCCTGATGACGTTGGCGCGCGCTGTGCGCGCTGACGTCACCAGGAAGCGTGGGGGGGCCAGGGGGTGGCAGCGGAAAGTCTTCCGCTGCCACCCCTCCAAAAATTAGCACGATCGATGCCCCAGGGGGGGGGGGCGCCAGCGCTCCCCCCCAGGGCTGTACTGATGACGGAGCGGTTCCGTCATCAGCACAGCCCAACCGATGCTGATGACGGAACTGCTCCGTCATCAGCATCGAAGGGGTTAAAGCCCACTTTCCCAAGCCGTTTCAGATAATGTTCTGTGATGGAAACCTCAGAACTGTATGCAAAGGCACCCTCGGACTACTAAAAGTATGGCGATGCAATGCAGTATACACTTCTCCTTGGGCGCACGCCTTCTTTCCCTTCAGAATAGAGCTGGGATGCAGTCTCCCGCCGGTCCACTCAGATCATATTATGACGGCAATCGAGAGATCATTTACATAAAGAAATCAAATCGCGCAGTAAATGAGAGGTGCCCTTTTCCGCACCTTCGTGCTCAGCCAATAAAACAACATACTTGCTTCACTTCACTCACACACACTACAGTACTACTAGCGCATGCTAAAATGAAATAATGACTTACTTTGCCTTTTGGATTAAATGAGAGGCCTGCTGCTGCTCGAGTCATCGGGACACACGCTGCTTGCTTTTTGAGATGACTCTACCCATTCGACTGACTAGCACCGCTGCAGCTGCGCAGTACGTATGGCGGCCAAAAAGTTGAAACATTGTTCTAATCTGCATTTGTCCGGCTTGAGGGGAAACGGATGATTCAGCGTCAAGGAGGAACAGACGGGCCGGGTATATCCTGTCATTTATACCGCACTAACACTACTAATAATGCTGTTTGTTAGGCTTGAGGAAGGGACCTCAACCCAGGCAGTTAAAAGCAGGCGGCCGCACGAAGACGACGCTCCGGTTCAGAGGATCCTGAAGGACCGAGAATCATGGTGGGTGAGGATGGTGCTCTGCTGCTGAGGCCTCCCAGGGGGGAGGCTGACCCGAGTCTCTGGGTCGCTCCGTCCCTGGGGACATTTTGGTTCCGGACACCCTACAGGATACAGTGCCTGGTACGGACACTGAGGCTCCGGTGGTCCCGGAGACTGGGCTATCCGAGCCATTAACGGAGTCGGCTCCATCTTGAGGTACTGTTTGGTCTCTGCTGTATTGTCCTCGATGTGGGAGAGACTTTGGATGTATTGCTGGTTGCTCATGGTGCCTGGGGCCTTCACGGATTGTTCAGGGATGACGGGATGGAGCGGAGGACTTGCAATCTGTTGAGGGTGGACTTCGGGGCGGGGGGATTGTGTGTTTCTTGATTGAACATCGCCTAAGGACTACTAGATTAAGTTGGGTCTAGCGGGGAGCTGGGAAGGGGGAGGGTGGGAGGTACTGGTTGGGTGGTGTGTGTGTGAGTGTTGTGTGGAACGGATGGGGTGGCTGTGCACGTCCTTGCACCGGCAGGGGAAGGGCAGGATAGCATGTTTTGTTTTCGCTGTCTGTTTGCTCGTGGGTGGGGGAGGCGGGGGATGTTCTGGGGGTTTTGTGGGGTTGGGGGTTATTTGGGGTTGGGGGGTTGGAAGGGAGGATTGTAGTTGGCATCAAGACACCGTTCAGAGTCACGGGTAGGGGATCCTACAGCACTGCAGCTATCGGCCCGGAAGGGCAGCAACAGAGGTCATGGGATATAAGCTGATGACATGGAACGTGCGGGGGCTAGGCACTTGCTCCAAGAGACACAGGGTCCTGTCCTTCCTCCGCCGCCACGGTGTTTCCATCGCATGTCTGCAGGAAACACATCTGACTGACGAGGGCGCCCAAAAATTGTCCAAAAAATGGAGAGGTCAGGTGTTCCATTCCTCCCTCTCTACTTATGCCAGGGGGGTGTTGGTATGGGTGGCCCCTGGAGTACCCTTTGCCGTCCAGTATGTTGAGGCTGACATTGAGGGTAGGTACCTGCTACTGCGGGTGAAGCTTGATGGGAGAGATTTCTCGATCTTGAACTCATATGCGCCTAATGTTGATGACCCTGATTTCTTCTCTCGACTCCAGGACGTCCTGGTCTCGGATCTGGGTGACCGCTCAGCCCTCCACAGGGCTTGGTCGCCCCACTCACTGCTGCCGCTCCTGCCTGCCTTTGCCGCCTCCTGCCTGCAGATTCCTTCGCTCGCTGCCCGCTGCTCCTGGGAATTTCCCGCTGCTCCTGGGAATTTCCCGCTGCCCGCTGCTTCTTGGAATTTCCCGCCGCTGCCTCCCTGCGGCCCCGCCCACCTGTGATTCCATTCGCCGCCCCGCTCCCGCCACCCAGCTGCTCCTCCCTCCCGGCTCCTTACTTATGACGCCCCCAGAGCGACCGCGCAGCGGACGTGCGCAGCGGGAGCGCCGATTGAGCGCCGAAGGTGCGCCAAAGGTAAGCCCGTCTGCGCCCGTCCGCGCCTGGCCCACGTCCAGCGCCAGGACCCCTGGCCCTCCCCGCCGAGGCAAGACGACCCGACTGACCTACGACGCCGCCACTCTCAATGCACTCAATGCCGGCCGGACCCACGCCTGCTGCCGAGCTACCCCGAGACGCACCCACGGACCCTTCACCTGCTGCACCTGCAAGTTCACCTGCCTCCAAACCTGCCCCGCACCCGCCAAGACAAACACCTAGAACAACAAACAAGGGCTTTGACTCATCTACAGTAAAGCAGAGTCCAATACTAGAAAAACCGAAGAAAATGCCAATACTGTAACCAGTTAAGCTAAACAAGCCAACCTAATTGGGGCTCAGACTAACAAAGAATCAATTGTTAGTCGACTGTTGAGACATATCAAATGTATTTATTTCTTTTTACTAAAAAAATGTTTTTTTTAGATAACACAACCAAAACAAGCAAAATACTTTTCTTATATATATATATATATATATATAGAAGGAACGAAGGAATCCAAAGAGAGGTAAATTGAAAAGTAGGACAGACAATCTGTGTGGTGAACATAGATTTTTGACAACTCTTTCAAACACCAATCATTCAACTATCATACTCACAATCCTTACAACACATACCAAATACTGTGCGTGTGGGATGAAACCAGAAAATAAAAAAGGGGGGTCAAAAGACAAAGTCAAGAGCGGTTCAACAATAATTAGAACCCAAATTAAACAAGGTACTTAATATCAAAACAATTATAAAAAACGATCAGTATATACATTTCTTTTTAACCATAGACCTAACGAAGAAGGTACACAAGGCAAACACCAGCAGCACCCACCTCAAGTGCATCCTGATCAACACCCGCTCCGTCCACAGACACGCCGTGGAACTCTGGAACCTCCTTGGCTCTACATCACCGGACGTCGCCTTCCTCACGGAAACCTGGATGAACGCCTCCTCTGCACCCGACATCGCCATCGCCATGCCGGACGGGTACAAGATCATCAGGAGGGACCGCATCAACCAGACCGGAGGTGGCATCGCCATCGTCCACAGGAACACCATCCGCATCACGACCGACGCCAACGACTCCTTCGCCGCAGCCGAACATCTCCACTTCCAGATTCACACCGACCCTAAGACGACCCTCAGAGGCACCCTCGTCTACAGACCCCCGGGACCACGCACACAATTCAGCGAAGACATCACAGACTTCATCAGCCCGCACGCCCTCCCCTCCACTGACTACATCCTCCTCGGAGACCTCAACTTCCACCTGGAGAACAACAAGGACCGCAACACCACCGCCCTGCTGGAAAACCTCGCCAACCTCGGACTCAAGCAACTGGACAACACCCCCACCCACTACGCCGGCCACACGCTTGATCCCGTCTTCTCTTCCAGCAAGTACATCACCTTCAGCCACGCCACCGGACTCCACTGGACCGACCACAGCTGCGTCCACTTCAGCTTCAAAAGATCCACGACCCACCACCACCCGCAACAGGTACCTCACAGGAATTGGAGCAAGATCACCGCAGACCAGCTCACCACCTCCCTCAGCCAGAGCCCACCCGCCAACACAACGGACCCCAACGAAGCAGCCCGCAACTTCACACAGTGGCTGACCGCCTGCGCTGACGACCTCGCGCCACTAAAGAACCCTCCCAGCAGACCCAGAAGCAAGAAGGCATCCTGGTTCACCGACGACCTCAAGGACTCCAAGAAGACCTGCTGCACCCTCGAGAAAGCCTGGCTCCTCGACCGGACCACCGACAACATGACCGCCCTCAAACACGCTACCCGCAAGCACCACCAGCTCATCCGCACCACCAAGAAGAAATCCCTGAAGGAACGACTGGACAACAACGCCCACGACAGCAAAGAGCTCTTCACTATCGTCAAGGAGTTCTCCAACCCCAGCACCGGCACCAACGACATCACTCCGTCACAAGACCTCAGCGACTCCCTCGCCTCGTTCTTCCACCGCAAGATCGCCGACATCCACAACAGCTTCGGCGCCCCACCCACGCACCCAACCGTCGAACCAATGCCCCCCACCGCCACCCTTCGCACCTGGACCACGGTGACCACCGAAGACACAGCCCGCACGATGAACACCATCCACTCCGGATCACCGACCGACCCCTGCCCACACCACGTCTTCAACAAGGCCGACTCCACCATCGCACCCCAACTCCGGAACATCATCAACGCCTCCTTCAACACCGCCACCTTCCCGGAGAGCTGGAAGCACGCTGAGATCAGCGCCCTCCTGAAGAAACCTACAGCGGACCCCACCGATCTCAAAAACTTCCGCCCCATCTCGCTCCTCCCTTTTCCTGCTAAAGTCATCGAGAAGATCGTCAACAGACAGCTGACCGCCTTCCTCGAGACGAACGGATCCCTCGACCCCTCGCAGTCCGGCTTCAGAGCCAACCACAGCACCGAGACCGCCCTCATCGCAGCCACCGACGACATCCGGACCCTGCTCGACAAGGGGGAAACAGTGGCCCTCATCCTCCTGGACCTCTCCGCTGCGCTCGACACGGTCTGCCACCGCACCCTAGTCCAGCGCCTCAGCAACATCGGTATCCAAGAGAAGGCACTGGAGTGGATCATCTCGTTCCTCGCCAGAAGAACACAAAGAGTCCGCCTCCCCCCGTTTCGCTCCGAGGCCACCGAAGTCATCTGCGGCGTCCCGCAAGGATCTTCACTCAGCCCCACCCTCTTCAACATCTACATGAAACCTCTCGCAGCCATCGCACGCCAGCACAACCTCAACATCATCTCTTACGCCGACGACACCCAGCTGATCCTCTCCCTCACCAGAGACCCCGACACCGCCAGAACCTGCCTATACGAAGGGATGAAAGACGTCGCCGAGTGGATGAAGGACAGCCGCCTGAAACTGAACTCTGACAAGACGGAAGTCCTCATCCTGGGATCTTCGCCCTCCACCTGGGACGACTCCTGGTGGCCCCCAGCCCTGGGCACCGCACCCAAGCCAACCGACCATGCACGCAACCTGGGCTTCATCCTGGACCCCTCCCTCTTGATGACCAGACAAGTCAACGCCGTCTCCTCATCGTGCTTCAACACCCTGCGTATGCTTCGCAAGATCTTCCGCTGGATCCCGACCGAGACCAGGAAGACTGTCACCCAGGCACTCGTCACCAGCCGACTGGACTACGGAAACGCCCTCCATGCCGGAACCACAGCCAAGCTACAGAAAAGACTCCAGCGCATCCAGAACGCCTCTGCCCGACTCATCCTGGATGTCCCCCGACGCAGCCACATCTCCAGCCACCTGAGGAACCTGCACTGGCTCCCCGTCGACAAGAGGATCACGTTCCGGCTCCTCACCCACGCACACAAGTCTCTCCACGACCTGGGCCCCAAGTACCTCAACGACCGCCTGACCTTCTACACGCCCACCCGCCAGCTACGGTCCACCAGCCTCGCCCTCGCAGCCGTACCACGCATCCGAAGAGCCACTGCCGGAGGAAGATCCTTCTCTTACCTGGCTGCCAAGACTTGGAACTCCCTCCCCATCCACCTTCGGCTGACCCAGGACCATCTCGCCTTCAGGAAACAACTCAAGACCTGGCTGTTCGAGCAGTAGCATACCCCTCCCCCCAAGCGCCTTGAGACCCTCCCGGGTGAGTAGTGCGCTATACAAATGGCATGATTGATTGATTGATTGATTGATCTCGACGCCCCCCTCCTCTGGTTGGGCGACTTTAATTGTGTCTTGGATTTGGATCTGGACAGGCACCCCCCCGGGCGGGCACGAAACCTTGTATGACGGCGAGACTCCGTGAAGTAATGTCCAACCTGGGAGTGGTTGATGTATGGCGACAGGGGCATCCCCTACAAAAACTGTATACATGTTACACTCAAACGCATAACACTCATAGCCGACTAGATCGGGTCCTTGCCGCAAATATCGATGCATCCCTATCCTTGACGGTCACTCACCAGGCCCGCTTTTTGTCGGACCACTCCCCAGTGACGTGCGAAGCCCAATGGCTTGCCCAGCCTTCCCGTCCTCGGACCTGGAGGATGCCGGTGGACCTATTACAGGACCAAGTGGGGAAAGCCCATGTGGAAACAGCCCTTAATGATTATTTGGATTTGAACTGGGGAGGAGTTGACTTGCCTTATTCGGTCAAATGGGATGCCATGATAGCGGTGGTGCGCGGCGCGTGTATGGGCCTCACTTATGGAGTGCGGAAGGAGTTACTCCGTGATCTGAGTGAGGCGGAGGATCGCCTGCGGAGTTGCCAAACTATTTCGGACCCCGATGATTCGGATTTGGAGTCGGAGAGGTCGGCCCGAGAGGAGGTCCATGACTTATTGGTCAGACTGGATAAATACACCTTGGGCCAGTACCGTCAGCGCCTCCATCGAGAGGGAGACAAGACTGGGAGGTTGCTGGCCTGGATTCGTAGGAGGGAGTTCGCACCGGAACGGATAGCGGCCTTGCGCAATCCTGCAGGGGACTTAGTGCACTCCGAAGTGGATATACTTGGGGTCCTCCAGGCCCACCTGCACGTGGTATATACTGCAGACCCTTCGGTCACGGAGTCCGCCTCTCAATCCTACCTTCGGGATCTGCCTCTCCAGACTATATCATAGGAGGCCGCGGAGGAGTTGGAGTTGGCCTTGTCGCTCCGGGAGGTCAGGGTGGCGCTGGCTAATCTACCGTGAGCCAAGGCCATGGGAAGCGATGGGTTTCCGCCGGAATTTTATCAGGCGTTTGAGGAAGTCCTGGACCCACCTCTATTGCAGGTCTATGCGGAGGCGCTGGAGTGTGGCGCCCTTCCGCATACTATGAATCAGGGTGAGGTGTGCATGATCCTCAAGCCTGGGGGGACAGCTGTGACCCTGCGGCGTATCGGCCCATTACCCTCATCAACACAGATGCTAAAATCCTCACCAAAGTACTGGCCACTCGTCTGGCCCCTCACATGGCCCAGCTGGTGCATCAGGATCAGTGCAGATTCATTCCGGGCCGCAATACCACGATAAACCTCAGACGCCTGAACCATATCCTGCACGAGGTCCGGGATGGACGGGACCCCCAGGTCCTGGTGTCCATAGACCTGGCCAAGGCGTTAGACACCGTGAGCTGGGGGTATCTGATGGAGGTGCTTCGACGGGCGGGTCTGGGTCCCATCTTTTGTAACTGGGTCCGGATCCTTTATGGGAACCCTCGAGCTAGAGTTAGGCTCGGAGCGGCGCGGTCGGAGGACTGGCCTTTGGGCAGAGGCACGCGGCAGGGGTGTCCCCTCTCGCCGCTGCTCTTTGCCTTGGCAATTGAGCCTTTGGCGGTCCTTGTGCGGACGGAAATGGCACAGTGGGGAATCAAAGTAGGCGATACCGTAAATGTGGTCTCCCTGTATGCGGATGATGCTTTGTTTTATTTAACGTCTCCGAGCGGGTCGCTGCCGCTTTTACTACGATTACTGGATCAATTCGGGGAGGCCTCGGGACTACGAATCAATCTTGGGAAGTCCCTCATCCTCCCCTTGGCGGGGTATGGTGCGGACCAGCGGATGGCCCTCCCGCAATTGGGATTGAGATGGGAGCTGGAGGCCTTTCGTTATCTCGGCATCCAGGTGGCGTCGTCGGATGAGCAGCTGCTGGCCCGTAATGCCGGGCGGGTGGTGCGCTCCCTTCAGCAGTCTGTATTGTTCTGGAACACACTTCCGCTCTCCCTCATCGGACGATTGGCGGTGGCCAAAATGGTGATGCTTCCGCGTCTACTGTACGTTCTGCAGAATTCTTTGTGCCCGATCCCGCCAGGACTGTTTCGCACGCTTAACTCATTACTTACATCGCTGCTTTGGGCGGGTAAGCGCAGTAGGGTCGCTTTGCGTACGATTGTCCGAAGTTGGGAGGAGGGAGGTCTGGAAGCTCCCAGATTTGATTTGTACTACTATGCGGCGCAGCTTCAACCAGCTGCACGTTGGTTCGCCGGCACGGAAAACTGGGAATTGAGCCTCCTGGCGGGTAGGGCGGATGAGGGGACTCTCCAGGTAGCACTGATGAAAGGCCGGGGAGCGGATGCGTCTTTGCCTTATGTAGTGAGACATGCGGCACTTATTTGGCAGAGGTTCGTAGAGAGAATTTTACGGAGGGCCCCTTTTCATAGGGAATTACCGGTGTGGATTCTGGCGCCGGTGGTGCGGATGGAAGACCATATGACCTTTCGGACTTGGAGGGAGGGGGGCTGCGAGATCCTGGCGGACCTGTACCCGGATGACTCCTTTGTGTCCTTTGAAAGGGCTACGGAGGCCTTCGGACTGACGGAGGGACACTACCTCCATTACAGGGGACTCCAGGACATGGCGCGGGTGACTTGGCCGCAGTTCCCAGAGGCGCCTCCGATGTCCCACACCCTTAACATCCTCCTTTCCTGTGGCGGAGGAAGACGGCTGATCACACTGTTGTATTCCGCTATGCGGAAGGACTCGGACCCACCGGTCTCTCCGGCTTGGGCTGCATGGGAGGTGGACCTCGGGGTTGCCCTGGAGCCTGGCCAGCGCAAACGAATCGGGGCATTGACCCGTAAGGTGTCATGTAATGCGAGGTTCAAGCTCATCCATTTCAATTTTGTGCACCGCACGTATATGACCCCGGTCTCCTTACATCGTATCTCCGTTGACAGACGGGATGACTGCCCTAGATGTGGAATGGGTGGAGCGGGATTTCTCCATCTGGCCTGGGAGTGTCCGCCGGTTGCTGCCTTCTGGCAGTGTCACGGGGCTTCGGATTGACTTAGTCCCTCCACATTGCTTGTTGGCCCTGGTTCCCAAGCCTAAAAAGAGAAACCTATCCTTTAAGATGTTGCAGCTACTCTTGGTGTTGGCAAGGCGCAGGGTGGCTATCACTTGGATGGGAGGTAGAGCCCCGGAGATGTCGCTATGGCTTAGAGACTTCAGGGAATGGTCCTTAGCGGAGGAAATACATAGGCAACATACACGTAGGGCGAGAAGTTGCAAGAGGACCTGCTTGCATGGAGAGTGATGTGTGCGGTGGGGAATACTGATAGCGACTCCGACGCCACTCCGACGGAGCTGTTTACCCCGGAGGGGTCGGAGTCCGAGGGAGAGGGGGGTAGGGGTGGGAGTGGGGAGGGGGGGGCCGTCATGGAGTAGTGCCTTGCTAGTGACACACGTATAATCTCGGTAATTATGGTAATTTGCTCTGATTTCCCAATAAGATTTGTGTTGCAATTGATTCTTGTGCCCGGATGGGCCCTGTTGACCTGAACGGACTATATATATGCCTGGGTTTTACTGATGCCGAGTTGGGGGGGGAATGTTTAGATGTTCTTGCATTACGTTGAAGTTTTCAATTCCAAAACAAAAAGAAAAAAGTGATGATGTACTTACACCTGGCTGTTTACAAGGCGTGTTTGGCGCCTTACAAAGACTATGGAGCCCATGCTTCTATTATTATATTGCCGCCCGGCCCCCGGGATGTGGGCTGAATGGCTGTGTTCTATTGGTTAACGTCCAGGTCCTCGGATCAGGGATGAGTTCCACTGTGGTTTCCTCCGATGTCTACCATTTCATCACAATAAAAAGAAAGTGTTTTAAAAAAAAAAAAAAAAAAAAGCAGGCGGCCGCGGCTCCAAATTTCAATATCTTACAAACAAATCGAAATCTTTGTAGACCCGGCCCTAAGAAATAAGAGCCGGTGCTAAGCGCGGGCACAAATTAAGCACTGATTTAACCTCTCATCTGTGCGAAATCACTGTGGTAGCGTTAATTTTATAATAAATACTTCTGTCTTTAGTAAAGTCACAACACTTCACTGGTGCACCTAGGTAGGAAAAAAAATAATAATAATGCAGCTGCCAATGTCCTATGTCTCCCTCACTGGCTCAGCCGGTAGTGAAGTTAATCTGCCCCCAGTCACGTCGCTGGGGAGGAGCTCTGAATACAAAACTAGTCACGGTGGCACAGCTCTGCCAGTGTGAGAGCGCCTGCCCTAAACACCACCAGCTCAGGCTCTGCCAGACTCAGAGCAGGGTTCTAGAGTTGCCAGGTGTGTCGACAGCAACAATTAGTGAGGGCCCCGGCTGGGGCACAGGCTGAAGGAGGAAATAAGAATCAGAAGTACTAGTACCTACTAGTACTACACTAACCTAGTCACATAGCTCAAAGCTGTAACAGCAATCTATACACGGCAGCTGCGGAGAAGTGTTTAAAAAGATGTCATTGATAATTACAGTTTAGTTAATAGATTACCTGCTCTCTCAGGCACCGCACTTAATAATTATTTATGATCGTCACTGTGCAGCGGAGCCTGGATGCGGCCCGGTAGGCTTGGTCCCTCCCAGTCGCATGGCTCTCTGCGACTGCCCCACCGGCGCTGCCTCGGTGACCCTGACTCATGAGCCAGCCTCTCTGGCCCTGTCTTTGGCTGACTGGTGCAGGTGGGATCCGATACCACTATGTGAAACATTTCCATGCGTTCTGGCCTGAGAACATGTGTGACATTTTCACGGTTTATGGCTTGTGTGCCAGTTGAGGGTGTGGGTGGAGCCAATAGAAGAAGTGAGTGGAGCTAGTGAAGGAAGTGGGTGGACCCGGGAAAATGGGTGTGGCCTCTGACAAACATTTGAGCACCTGGACTTCATATTTTACAAATTAAGCACTGCCCTCATCCCTATCTTGTTCAACACGTTCATGACCACCTAGCAGACATCATCAGATCACACAGCCACAGCATAATGTCCTATGTAGATGATGCTCAACTCATCCTCTCGCTCACCGAAGACCCTGCCACCACAAAAACATACCATGACCAATGTAGTCAACTGGGTGAGAAGCAGCGGCCTCAAACTCAACACATACAAGATAAATGTACTGATCTTTGGGAAGAACACATCCATATCCACAGCTGGTGGCCAGCAGAACTCAGACCCACACCTGTGCCAACAGAACACACACGCTACCTATGCATCATCCTCAAAAGCAAACTGGCCATGAAATGAAAAGTCAAAGCCTCCTCCTGCTTCCACACCGTCCACACGCTCCGCAGAATCTTTAGATGGGTCCCAGTCAACGCCAGAAAGACCGTCACTCAGGCCCTCATCACCAACTGCCTCGACTAATGCACTCTATGCTTCAGACCATTCAGAACGCTGCACCCAAACTCATCCTGAATCTCCCAAAACAGACCCAAATCACCCACCACTCAGAAGCCTCCACTGGCTCACAATCCAGAAGAGATGCCAATTCAAGATCCTCATGCATGCCTACAAAGGCCTACACGATAAAGGACCAGCCTACATCACCCATCCACTCAACTTCCATCAAACTGCAAGACACCTGCGCTCGTTCTCCCTAGCCCTTGCGTACCCCCCGCATCCGTTGCAGCCGCAGTGGGGGGCCTCTCCTTCTCCGCCTTTCAAGACCTGGAATGACCTGCCCCACCGCCTCCGGACTGCTCCCTCTCTGGCAAACGACAGACCCAAAGCGCTCAGATACCCAAAGAGGTGCCAGTGTTGTGCTCTACAAATGCTGATTAATTGACATCACACGTACTCATTATACATTGACAATAAATGTAGATTTTCCACAGCCTTGGTGGGCTGAAAATATGGATTTTATTAAGGCCACGGAGGCAAATATTATGCAATAATTCCTTTATTGCTACCACTCAGCAGCAAGAAGAAAACATCATGTTCATAGAATAAAGAATATAGAACCCCTAAGAACATTCCAAACCCAACATAACTCCTTTACTCCATATACTCTTCCTTCTGACATTGCCTGCTTGAAGAGAGTAAACAAAACATTTTCACATTTTAGTGTCTGTGAACTTGAAACGAATCTCACAAAACAAAGTCTTCTTTCTTCTTACAAACGTTGACAGGTGACAAATCCCAATATTGACCATTTTAACTTGAATTCTGACCTGCATAAACACAATACATATAAATAAGGGTTTGGGAAACAAAAAAGGGAGGGATAATATTTGCCTCCGTGTCCTTAATAAAATCCAGATTTTCAGCCCACCAGGCTGTGGAAAATCTACATTTTATGGCACGACACAGAGGCCAACATTATGCAAGTTCAAAGCATATCAACAATACATTGTGCTGCACTCTCAATAGATTTAAAATAAAACTTCCTAAACACAGAATCTGTTGACCAATCAGCACTTTTCAGAATATCTTGTAAACCGCCTCCTAAGATTCGAGCTTTCGAAGCAGCTGCACCTCTAACAGAATGTGCACCAAATTTATTTATATCAATACCTGCTTTTTCCATTAACATCTTTACCCACCTTGCTAAAGTGTACGACGATACAGCTTTAAATGGTTACCTGAAAGAAATCAGTAATTGATCCACCCCAACAGGTCTTATAGGCCTAGTTCTACTCTCATACTCCTTGACACAACGTACCACACACAGTTTTTCTTTAACCAAAAGATAAGGATAAAAAACAGAATTTGAATTAGTTTTTGTTCTTTGTTTGATATAAAAACAAATCCCTTCAGGAGTGTAACATCTGCTTGAATTTTCTAAGGCACGAACATCCGAAACCCTTCTAAATGAAAGAAGGCACAACATAGTTAGTTTAAAAGTCAAATCTTTTAAACTCAAAAGCCTATTATCTTCCCATTTTTCAAATAAATGCAAAATTATAGAAACATCCCAAAGAGAAGTGTACCTTGGACCAGGTGGAACAGCCAGCCTAATACTCCTCAATAATCTCTTAACCATAACATCCTGACCAATAGGAAGTCCATTCACCAAATCATGCCCTGCTGAAATTGCAGATCTATGTAAATTCACAGACCTATATGCCAAACCACTTCTATACAAATCAGTTAAGTAATTCAAAACATTGACTACATCTGCTGATACGGGATCCAAACCCCTTTCCACACACCAACCATTCCACTTATTCCATGCTGACTTATAAACCCTCCTTGTTCCAGGAGCCCAGGATTCCTCAATGAGTTTCGAAGCCTCAGATGAAAGTCCTGGCTTACTCCAGACTCTCCTGAAAGTTTTCAAGCCAGTAGAAGAAGTTGACCTGAAATCACCAAATCGTGAAACTCCACTAGAGAGCCTCGCAAAATCCCTTGAAATATAGGAAGAAGGATTGGAAAATCCACACTCATTTCCAACACCATAGGGTACCAAGCTTGTGAAGTCCAAAACGGGGTTATCAAAACCACCGTCTCCTTCCACTTCCGAATCATTCCTGTCACTCTGCTTATCATTGAAAAAGGGGGAAAAGCTTAAGGGCGCCGACCCCTCCAATCCTGCAGAAGAGCATCTACACTCATCGCATCCAGATCTGGATGCCAACTGAAAAACCACTCTACTTGTTTGTTTATCCTGTTTGCAAAGAGATCTATCTGAAAAGGGCCCCAAGATTGGTTCAATTTCATAAAAACCATTCTGTCCAACATCCAATCACTTGAAACGTAAAAGTTCCTGGGATACCAATCTGCCACAGAATTGGAATTCCCTGGAATATGTTCTACTTGAACAAATATATTTCTTTCCAAACAGTACTCTTAAAATCTTTTCCCTATATCTGCTAGACCTTTCGAACGAGGACCTCCCATCCTGTTCACATATCGCACTGCAGAAACCTTGTCCATCTTCAAAATCACCGAACATTTCGTCGTTTGAGCCCCAAAACATTTTAATGCGAAAGATCCTGCTAACAATTCTAAACAATTTATATGTAAATTCCTTTCCTGACTTGTCCATCGCCTTCCAGAACTTAACGAACCACAACTTGCACCCCATCCTTCCAAACTTGCATATGATTCCACAATAAGATCCGCATTCTCTCCAAAATTGCACGCCCATTCCATGCTTCCATATTCCTCAGCCACCAAATCAACTCTTGTCTCACTTCCTGCGAAAGACATACACTCTCTGAATATTTCAAACCATTCCTTAAATGGAAAGCTTTCCATTTCTGAAGAGCCCTGTAGTGTAATGGACCTGGAAAAATTGCCTGAATTGTTGATGACAAAAGTCCCACAATGCGAGCCAACATTCTTAAAGAGATGCTGTTAAAACATGTTTTAATTCCTTCCGAATCCTTTTTAATTTTCCCTTGGAAGTTTCAACACAGCTTTCTCTGTATCTATCACAAAACCTAAGAATTGTGTTTGTTGACTTGGAACACACTGAGATTTCTTCGTGTTTATTACAAAACCTAACAACTCTAACAGCTTGATTGCTAACATCGTATGAGAGAGAAGAGTTTCTCTGTCCTGATCCATTAATAAAATGTTTTCTAGATAAATTATCATTCTCACACCTCTCTCCCTCAAATAAGCTGCCACAGGACGAAGATCCTTTGTGAAGCACCATGGTGCTGATGAAAGGCCGAACGGTAAACACACAAACTTCCACACCTGGCCCTTCCATACAAACTTCAAATATCTCTGATGTTCCCTCCATATCGGAATTGTCAGATAAGAATCTTTCAGATCTAGTCTTGCTAACCAATCCCTTTTCACTAACACATCTTTCAATAGATGTATTCCCTCCATTTTGAAATGGTGATAAACCACCCAATCGTTCAATTGATGCAAATTTATTACTGGACGCATACCCCCTTTGTCTTTTTTCTCCACCAGGAAAATATTGCTTATAAATCCTTCCACATCGTCTCTCTCTCTTACAACTGCACCTTTCTTTATTAAATCTTTCACCTCTAAATCTATTAAATCCAACTGTTGCTTCCCAAAAATCATAGGATTTGGAATTCTTTCTTGCACTGGCACCGCTGTGAACTCTATCCTGAAACCCTGAATAGTTTCTAACACCCAAGGATCCTTTGTTATTGACCTCCAAACCTCTGGAAATTGGGCAAGTCTGCCGCCCAATTTTAAGTGGAAAACAGAAAGGTCTTGACTTACCACTCGAACCTCTGCCTTGTCTCTCTCCTCTGTTAAATCTTCCTCTACCACGCTGTCGTTGTGGAAAAAATCCTCCTCTGTAAAATTGCTGACCTTGGTAGCCTATTCCAAATCCACGTGAAAATGAGCCTCTTCTAATATGTCCTCGGCAAGGGAACCGGCTCCTCGTTCTCCCGGCCGAGCCAAAAACACGATCATTAAAAACTTTCTTTATCTCTCTTTGAGATTTCTGTAGGCTGCTAAAAGCACCTACATATCTGGATAAGTCTTTAATAAATTCATCACCAAAGAGGAGACCCTTAGCCAAAGGACCTTCCTCTTTAACCGCAAGGTCTACCAATTTCGGATCAATCTTAAGCAACAAACTCTTTCTCCTTTCGATTGATAAAGCCGTATTGGCGTTGCCCAACAAACATACGATCCTTTGAATCCATTCTCTAAGTTCTTGCACGTCAACATCACTTTTACTAACATAGGCCTCCTCTGCCATGTCAAAAATGTTTGATACTGGGGCAACCACATCCAAGAATCTATCTTGATAAGATTTTAAACCTCTATCTAATCCTTTCCTTGGATCACGGCCCCCTTTTGCAATAAAAGCAATCATTTTTCAATCTAGTTCGGGTGTCACTAACGCCTTGTTATCCACTATGGGTCGTGGGCATTCAGATCTAAGTCTTACCCTAACTTCTTTAGGGATTTCTCTTCTCATTCACTATTCAAGGTATTTAACAACATGATCCGAAGGCGTCCACTCTGGTGAAAAGGGATGTTTAATAAGTAGTGGATCGAACATGCTATCTCCCAAAGGATCTTTTATACTCTTACTCTCAGAAGCAGAAAAATCATCCTTCCTACCTTTTTTTACTTGAGACTCCTCTTCAGAATCAAAATCTGAAACACAACTAATCTCCACCTCTGCACTCTCAGAGGAATTTTCGCACACCACATATTTATGTCTGCGCATACTTTTATCCGCTTCATCTCTTGGGCCTCTTACATGCCCCTCTTTATTGCCCGTGGCATCCTTTAATTGCCTGTACGTACAGCACACATGCTCTACCAAAGTAGATCTTGACTTCCTACCATGTTCCTCCCTAGTAGAAACAGGTTTCCTTTTCCTTGATGCTTTTTTACCAATTCTTTGCGCAGAATCGTTCTCTTGTGCTGAATAAAAACTTTCTTCATCTTGTCTTCCTGCTTTAGAAGCAGACAACAACTCTAGTTCACTTCAGTAGTAATTTTTTCAATGGCCTTATTAATTCTCTCCTCAGTAGAACCTTCACCGTGTTCCATTTTAAAATCTCTTAACCAATCTCCTTCAAAAACTTAAAATATTAATTTTCTTATTTATCCTAAACCTTCTCTCTATATACTCCCTAATAACAAACAATGATAATTTACTCTAAAACTCCTATTCCGATCTATATTACCCTTCACTTCACATCTAAAACTAATTTCTTCACACTCAAAATAACCCTCTCACGAAGCTCTGATTGAAAAAACGCTTCGAAGAAACCTAATTACGTCGTTGCATGGCACCCGGCGTCTCTACCTAGGCCTAAAGGAGACAAACTTCTTTCACGCGCGTCAAAAGAGCAAATGTCTTATTGATATATGTAACGTGAACGTGAGACTGACTCGTGACACAAACTCGCTCGAGCCCAACGCTCTTATGCAGTCCGATGAAAGAACTTCCTTCGTGACGGTAAGAGCGCGTGCCAAGCCAACGCATTATTTTTGAAATGCGCTCGAACTCACGGTCAATCCGTTTCTAACTGATTATATGTAAAACTAATATTTCATAGTTTTCCTAATTTTTAATACATATTTCATTAGTTTCTCTTACAAAAAAACACTCGCTAGGTTAAAATCATGATTTCCTCATTCATAATTTGTAAAAGACTTTTCGTTTTTAAATTCATGTTTACAAAAATGAATTTCGAAAATATAATCATCTCAAATTAAAAACGATCTAAACATTCCAAATCTTTAAACAATTTTATATTTATAATTCTAGGGTATACATCGAGTTATATTTAATTACTATAAACCTTTTAAAATAACATCATACATTCTCCCAAAAATAAATCTTTACATTTCATTTAATATTATCCAACCTTTACCAAGCCATTTCCTTTAAATATTTAAACTAATTCAGCATTACTGAAAATAGTACTTATCTCTTGAGCAGCAGCAATCACAGAAGGAAGAGTATATGAAGTAAAGGAGTTTTGTTGGTTTTGGAATGTTCTTAGGGGTTTTATATTCTTTATTCTAAGAACATGATGTTTTCTTCTTGCTGCTGAGTGGTAGCAATAAAGGAATTATTGCATAATGTTGGCCTCTGTGTCGTGCCATAAAATCATATTGTGTAAATCAATGTGAAGGATGTGTTACATAAGACAGAGAGGGGTACGTGTTGTAGGAGCCACATGTCCTTCATAGCTTACTGTGCTACATTAGAAGGATTACAATTTATGAACTGCAAGTAACAAAAGGATCTGTGTTTGAAGCAGAAACCCACTTACCTATTTGCATATAATAAAAATCTGTTATCTGCGTTTTACATAATGTGCTCTGCAGGAGGCATATTAACCCTCTAAGGCACTTTGAGTCAAAACTGGGACTAGACTAACAACTCTGATCCATCTAGCAAATACGTTACCCTCCAGAGTTATCTTACCATTATTATTATTTAGTTTAGTTGGCACACAAAGATCTCTACAGCAGCTGCTTTAGTCTCATAAGATATTTTAAAATGCAGACTTTGCAATCAATTGGGCAAAACAGATTTACTGCCACGTTTCTCCTTGTTGCCAATTTCTTTGTGGCAAGGTTTAAAAAAAGAAATACATAAGTTGAGGCCCAGATTTTGCTTGGGGTAGCGTCACTTTTCTGGCACAACCCCAACGAAAAATCTAATCTGTTAAATATTGTAATGCGCTTGAATGTACTCACGATAGACCTGCTAAACATATGTGTGTGGTCTTAAGAGCTGATCTCACTTATTGCGATGTCACTTCCTTTGAGGTCATGGGTTGTGATGCCACTTCCTGTGATTCCACATGCGTTGTCATGTGTCGTGATGTCACACACCATGATGTCACTTGCATACTGCCTAACTTGGTTATCCCCCCACTTCTTTTTTTAGGATTTGTGCACTTCCCCCAAAAGAACATAAACCAAACATCCAGAGTGAAAAGCATGATTTATTTCATCACAAGAGCTATGGTCACAAGTGGGCCTATAAAATAGCTCTGGAGGCAGGTGTCACTGAATTCTCCAAAGGGGAGCTGATACCTAAGTCAATGATGGTGGACTAACAGAAGCTCTCAGAGAGTTGATAGAAAAATGCCCAGTATGGAAGATGTGCTGAGAACTTCAGTAGCCACATTACTAAGAAATTAACAAACCGGGGCATCAAGTTTCAAAAGCCGGACATACTCATGACTGGTGTAGCTACTGAGTCTAAAGTGGAGTATCTTGGGACTGCTGCATGGGCTGCCAGACGAGGCTGGTGTGTAGGACCTTACATCAGAGTTTTTTTTTTTAATTCCGAGCTCAGGGGACCAGCCCCCTGGGCCTAGTATTGGTGAGGAGGTTGGCTACAGGGGCTCATGCATGAAACATAATCTGGTTGAGTTGGCAAAACTCACACCAGCCTGAATTGGTGACTGGGGCAGCGATGAAGCTGAAGGACCTCTCTACATGGGTACAGGTTGCTGATTTTCTTGGACCTTAGTCACAACACATTTGAGGATGCAAGAAATGCTGAGTGCTAAAAAGGCCAAAATAGCAGCAGGCCTGGATGTCGAATTGTGGTCCCCTGTCAAACAGCTAGTGATCATAAAGGGAACAGAATGTCTTCACACATCCACACGCCACACACAAATCTTGAGTGTCACCCCCAATGAGCGACCATGGAGCTGCAAGCTGTGACTTACCATGATCGCACCCTATTGAGGCTCTTCAGTGTTTTCTATGTCCACACGATAGTAACGGGGGAGAAGGCAAAAGAAGTACAGTTCAATTACTGACAACAGTGCAGCTTAAGCATATGCATACATATTGAAGTTTTTTTCCTGATTTTACTTTATTTGGGGCTCTGTGCCCCCTTTGTTTGTCTCTCCATCCCCTCGTCGTGGGCTCTGGGTTTTTCTCTTATGCCGCATGGTTTCTCTGTACTTTCTTGCATTCTGGGCTCCTTTTGTTCATTATTTTGGCTCATTTTGAGTATGTATGTCTCTTTACAGTGATCACAGCCAATGTATGCTTTGGGGAGATTGTTAATGCACACATTTAACCTAAATAAGAGCATAATGCTGGGGTTACTCCTAGTACTTTTTCAAAATGTTATGTTTTCTTTTTCATAGACATCTATATTGGTTATTGCCACTTGGGCCACATTCGTTGACCTATCCTGTGCTGACATACTACTGTGCCTTTCCTATTGGTCTTTGAGGATTGTCAATTGCTTGCTTTCAGTTTCTCACATTTCTGTGCTGCTCTAGGTTCGCCAGAAGATGTTGCACCACACCTGGACGACATGTGCTGAAGACCCAGGTTTCTAAACGTTTACTTAAGACACAGCTCTCATGCTTTGACAGACCCGCCAAGCCTAAAAGGACCTGCATGAAGAAAGGACGAACCCCTGGAAAATGGGGCTTTTCGGCCCCCTGCATTGCCTAACGAGGAACATCTACCCTATTCCAAAGCAAGATCAAATTGTACAGACACACCTCCGGTGTTAGACCCCGCCCAGGTCTGCAGAAGGTTGCTGTGTGACATGGGATGGCAATGTGTAAGGTGGCACGCCTGGAGTGAGACAAGCAGACACGTGAAGCTGAATGAAATCTGGCGCATTCGGAGTGGTATGGCCACAGGCAGCAGACATGTGAACCTGTACTAGTGGTCCATGTTGCTTCCATTTTGGCAGGGGCTGTGTTCGGGCACAGGCTCCCACTGTAGGGTGGTGGAGACGTTCTGGTGCTGTGAACCCTCTTTTGGTGCCCGTGGGAATGATTGTGAGGTTTGCTTGCCATGTGGATTGGTGGAGTGGTGCCGTATGCCGGAGGACTTTTTTTTTCGTTTTCTCTTCGGTCTCGGAAATTCGGAGAGGTTCTGTCGTGGGGCACTGCCACTGCTGGTCATTCAGTGTGGTCTGTGGATGGAGGGGTCCACTGTTGGCACATTTGCTGTTGGCGGTGCAGGAATGTCTTGATTTTTATGGGGGGTGGACGGATCAATACTATGGAGTCTGTTTTGTTGTGAGTGTCAACAGCTCATTGGAGGATCGGGTCTTGGTTTGTGTTTTTGACCTCCCATGCTTCTCTGCATCCCTTGCATCGTTTGCCAACATCCTCATGTGTGTGATACTGTTGTGGACATGGACACTCACAATGTCATTCAAGCAGATTGTTTGGATACCTCAACCAATTCTGGTCTCACATCTAAACTAAGGACATGGTCCCTTTAGAGTATGCAACTTTAAAATCCATTCTTTTATCTTTTAAATAAGGATCTCCGCTGGATCCCCTTCCGCCTAGTATGCTTAGGCATTTGGATTCAAGGGGGCTCATTTATGAGCGCTTGCGTCACTTTTACGCCGCCGGTGCATCACTTTTTGTGACACACCAGCGGAGTAAAAAATGTGCCTTGTTGCACCATATTTACAAAGTGACGCATCTAGGTAGATACGTCACTTTGTAAACCCCTGCGCCACATTATACCTGCCCCAGGTATAATGTATGCAAGGGGGGCGTTTTGACGCAAGAAAGAGTCATAGAAGTGACGCAGTGAAATCTATAAGATTTCACTGCGCCATTTCTTGGACGCTAATGCGTCAAAATCTTACGCCTGCCTCATGGCAGGCGTAAGACTAACGCAGGCACTAACAACATGGGACTTGCCCATGTGAAAGTACACATTGCTGGAGTTGCGTCACTTTTGTGACACACGCCAGCAATGCGTCACTTTTGCGCCTACAGATACGTCAGAAATACTGATGTATCTGTAACTCCTTGCGACATGATGGTTCATACTGTAAATATGACGCATCGTTAGTGTTGCAAGGAGGGCGCACTGAGAAGTGACGCATCGCTGTTTTCACGCAGCGATGCGTCACTTTTCATAAATGAGGCCCAAGGTTCTTACTTATAATAATGGATCTTCTTAATTTCATTCTATGGGAGGGGTTTGTCCCTTAGTATTGGAAATATGCAATGGTCCTTCCACTTTTGAAGAATGCTAATTTAGACCCATCCAATTTGTTGAATTTTTGCCCAATTTCTCTGCTTCGTATCTGCTCCAAAATTCTAGAGAAAAATTTAAATGCTACTTCGCTTCAACTTATCAGTCACAAGTGGGATGAGATTGCAGGATAAATGGTGTGGTCAGATATTTGGCACTCGTTTCACAAACAGGAACAATAGGAAGAAATAGTTATAGGAATATGTTAGACTAATTTTCAGATTTGTTACCTTTGCCTCAAATTGTAAAGCGCTCTGATATCCTTTGTGATCAAGTTTGCGCTATATAATACTTTATAAATAAAAATAAAAAAATAAGTATGATGATCACACATCATGGCATGAGAGTTCCAACCGCTATGTGCCTGATGTGTACAGGCCGAAATGTCTGAATGTAACTGGGTACACCAGGCCGCCCAGATGTGCTTAGTGTGTACATGGCATGAGGTTTGGTGGCTCCAGTGCTCACTCTCATGTTCCTAGTGTACTCATGAGTCATGATCCAAATGTTGATTGGTACACTAGCTCTTAGTGACAGCCAATGAAGAGAAAGGAAAACGACAGCAGAATATATTGGAATAGCTAGAAGAGGTGTTCCAGCCTTCCAAAGCTCTTGGGATTACACTCCAGTCCACCCAGAGACAAGTCTGCACATCGACCTAAAGAACATTTGTATGATATGTGTGAATCCTATTAGAGCAAACCTGCCAATCACTATAAAGTTTGTCCTTGAAACTGCTAAGTTAGCCAATTGGTTAACAAACCCTTTGCGGAGATCTTGGGTGAATCCTGCAGATCAGCATCTTAAGAGGATTCGCCATCTCAACTAAAGCCTAAGGACATATTTTAGAGAATTTCACTGCTGCTAACTTGACCAAATCAAACATTTATTTTTTCCTTTCCCTTGAATTTATTCTCATGTTTCTCTCAACATAGTTACCCTCGTTCTGCAACGTGTGCAAAGCAAGACCCAACACGTCCCCACATTTAATGGTTTTAATTATTTTTCCGTTTTTTTTCTTCAGTTGTCAGTGCCAGAGCCCCAAATGTTTTAAGTCCCTATTGTAACCTCTCCAGAGCTTGAAGTGCTCTGTAGGAAATAGTACTACATGTATAATCTAAAGTCTTAAATGGGCCATGTAAGAGGCCATGTGCATCTTTTTGTTTTGTGCGCTTGTACAATGGATGCAGGGTTGCCCTTTTACACGAGTCATATCGCTATTTTGCCAATTTTTTTTAAAACAAATAAAAAATAAGTGCAGGGGGCGAAAGCTGGGTTTTCCTGAAAGACAGCCTACTGTTGATTTCACCTCATGTCTCTTTCTTCATCCACCTTCAACTTGAAACAGAAAGTAACATATTTATAAAGCATGGCCTTTATCCTAACGGTGCTTGGAACCAATGACAATACAACCATCTATTCAAGAGAAACATGGATGAGCCTCGGCGATGCCACAGTGTCCTAAATCCTTCACTGTTTCCCCACAGTAAGGCTCGGTGATCTCCCAACCTCGTGGCTGTCATATTTATCGTAGAGAATGCTGTGTCAATACCTAATTAAAGCGGGATGCGAAAATCACGGTTTCCTGAGTGCGTCTCATCCGGATGGGTAACCTGGAGCTGGTATGTGTATGTAGCCACTCTGCTACAGACTGCACCACCCCTGGAGGGGGCCAGGAGGTTGGGAAATCACCGAGCCTTACTGTGGGGAAACAGTGAAGGATTTAGGACACCGTGGCCTCGCCGAAGGTTCATCCAGAGCTGTTTGAATTTTGGACAGTAATTGTGCAACCCATCAGAGGAGTGATATTGATTTTGACACTACATCACCCAGAATGCCCTGTCTCATTCGAGCAGCCAATTAAGGGCGGGCAATATATTTAAATTGGGAGAATGTGTCCAGCACGAACCAATTTCCGCCAGCCTCTGAAGAAGTGAAAACGAAACGCGTCAGGCTAAGGCTAAGATGAAGTAGCTGTCATATTTATCGGAGAGAATGCTGTGTCCATACCTAATTAAGGAAGGGGGGGGAGAGGAGAGATAGAGAAGAGAGAGAGGCCACACAATCCAGTGACAACATTTGTTCTTACCAAGAGAAAGTTGTCACTGGATTGTGTGGATATAATAGGGGTGACGACCCTGCTGTGTTTCTCGCCGTACAAAGTGTCTCGGGCTAAAGCCGATTCTTGGGTGGAATATATATATATATATATATATATATATATATATATATATATATATATATATATATATATATTAGTATACACACACACATATATACACCCTCCTCCTGTTCGAAAAGGCTCCCTTGAGCTACTGAGCTGACGAGCTTCTGTTGATGCATCTGCGTCCAGTGATGGTACAGAGACCTGAGAAGATATTGGGTAGCATTTCCATCACCCCCTTAAACGACTTGTTGCTCTCTAGTGATGAAGGAATGAATCCAGAAACACTTGTCTAAAGGTACACAGCAAAGGCTGCACCAACAAGGGTGAAAAATTAAAGACTGCTATGGAAGAAAGTGTTATCATGCACTGCATTTTCTGTGATGCATGGGGGCACATTGAGTGCTGGGACGTGAAAGAGTGTGCTCCCACCCTCCTCCTACATGAAGATTAAATGCCAAAATCCTGCCTGCGTTGCCAGATGCAGGTAAAGGAACTGATAAAGAAAATGTGTGAGGTTCGTGTCTAGTGAATACAAATCACACTAGGGTATCTTCCTAAAAGCACAATGCCCCAGCCAAACTCACTATCATAGATGTGTTTCTCCACAGCACTTGTTACCGCCAATCACCCACTGCCTAAGTTGGTCTCCTGTGTTGACCTGGGCTTGAGTTGAGAATCAATTTTCAGCTAGAAGGGACATGAATGAATGAATGAACGAACAGCTGAGCTACATTTGTAGTGTTTGGTGGGAGCATGCCTGCATGTAAGAGTCCAATGGGTGCCTTCCAAGGCTGTAGAACAAGGTGTAATGAACATCATTAATAAAGTGCTAGATCCTTGCTGAAGACAGAAGGGTGATGGGGAGAGCTGCTGGGTTTGATGAAAAGCAAACATCTAGATTTATACTTCTGTGTCAGTTAATTTAATCTTTTCTCTCCCGTTTAAAATAAAATAAAAAAACAGCTTATAGGTAAAAATTACTGTTGGGGGTACACAGCGGTTGTATACCAAGAAATCTTCGATGTGTGCTCCAGGCCGAGCATCTCTCCTTATGATGGGAAATGTGAAGTGCTGCAAGAATTGCTGGTGCTGCTCGGTCCAGTGTTTAGAAACACTCTCCCAGACCCCAAGTGCTATCTCACCCTTTCTTCTGTTTAAAAAAGGCTTCCCTTATACAGATGCCCATAGGGCCAGTTTAGCTGCAATGAAGGGCCCATGACCTCCACCTGGACATTCTGGACGTGAAAGGGGTAGTCCAGTATGTCCCTCAGTCCGGGGTGGTCAATAGTGTTCAGCAGAGCGCTCAGTGCATCCAAGCTCTGCCCACAGCTATACACACAGATATGCCCACCCCAGGATGTTCTCCTAGGCAACCATGCACACCATCCTGTATGTCCTCCTGGGCAGCGATCTACGACCGCCTATTCATGCCCTCCTGGGCAGGGTTTGGAGAAGGCTCTCAAGTCATTGCCTGATGCAGAGAAGCTGTGCTCGCCCTTGCTTATCTGTCTCCATCCAGGGGGTGAGGTAGCGGCCTCTGTGAGGCGGTGCCGATCCACGCTACTCGGAAGGAGAATTCAGCTCCTCAAACATGTCATCGATCACTTGCCAGAGGCAGTTCTCAAGAGGGAACTCGTTGTCCACCAGATTGACCAAGTAATAGTTGTCGTGAATGTACTGGATGATCATGCGGGATGGAGACTCCTCCTCGTAGAGCTTAGCCCACTGCTCTGTCCACAGTGCGAATGCTTCATCCTGTGGGGAATAGGCAACAGAAATGGTCAAATTCTAAAGAAGGAGAAGATCACCACTAGAAGTGGGAGGGCACAAATGAATAGGGAGATGGTCACAAAGCTCAGGGAGAAGGTACAGCAGAACAGGGAGCAGGTCACAATCCACAGGGAAATTGTGCAGGATTTGAGTGAGGGCAACACTTAGCATAGAGAGGGTATATAAGTAAAAAGAGTTGGCCACACCCTTCAGGGGAGAATTTACAGAAGACCAAGGAGAGTCACAACTTGTAGAAGGAGCGGTACAACAACCCAGTAGGAGGGTCATAGCTAGCAGTGAGAGTCAAGACCAACAGAGAAGGTGCAGGAGAATAGGGGAGTTCCAATCTGCAGGGTGTGAGTGCAGGAACCAAGAGACAGCCTAAACTAGCAGTCAGAGGGTTCAGAAAGAAGGTGCAGGAGAATGTCAAACAGCAGGGAGAAGGTGCAGAAACCCAGAGAGGGTGCCTCAACTTGCAGAAGATCCTGCAGGGAAAGACGGAGAGTCTCACAGGCAGCAGGAAGAGTTTCAGCTTTCAGGAAGCAGGCATAGGTGAACAACAAGAGGTTCTAGTTCAGCAGAAGGTGCAGGAGAAGAGGGTGGAAGGTCTCAGCCAGCAGACTGAAGGTACAGGAGAAAAGTGAGGGTGCCACAACATGAAGGAAGAGGGTGCAAAGTACATAAGGGACACAGTGTGCACGGACAGTGTACAGGAGAGGAGAGAGTGTCACAGTAAATGTGCTGGAGAACTGGGATATAGCTACAATCTGTAGGAAGAGGAAACAAAAGAATACAGAGAGGATTACAATGTGCAGGATGAAGGGTAAGAAGAACAGGGAGAATTGCTGCATGTTGGAAGAGGATGCAGAAAAAGAGAAGAAAGAAGTAGGAGGGGATAAAGAGGAATAGCATGAAAGAGTACCAAGGGAAAAAGAGGAAGCACATTTTTGGATGGAGGAATATGGAAAAAGAAAAAGATTGAAGGGATGTCAGGCAAAGTATGAAAAATACACAGTTTTGTAGAGGGAGGGAGAAATGTTGAGAGTGTACAACTTATTCGAGCGGACAGTGCAGCGGAAGAAAGGGTAGATTAGAGGTGGTGGAGAGGGGAGTTAATTTCAGGCAGGCCAGAAACAGCCCAAAACCTTGGGAGAACAGACAACAGCCCTCATTACAAGTTTCATAACATGGTGAGGTATTTGCCACCAATGGTAAGTACAATTTTCTCAGGTGGGGATTAATCAAATATGATAACTACCTTCTATTTCTAGTTTCCAGAGCAAGAATGAGGGATAATAACATGCATGACTGGTTTTTAACACACTGAATTGTGAAGAAATTTGCATTTGGTCTGGCATTTTGCCCCAATAAATTATGGCAAGTTTGTCCTGCTGGAATATAACAATGTAAAACTCCCATGGTGCAATAGTTAAAACAATTCAGAACTGCGACATATAAGCACACTACTGCTTGTCATGAGGGACAAGGAGGGAGATGGAGGCAGAATGCGCACAATGGTATTTTTAAGACTTTGGGAGTTCAAAAAGCTATGTGGCCGAGAACATCTGAGAAGGAGGAGAAAGAAGGCATGTAAAGCATGTAGAGGTTTAATTCTCAAGAAGGCCAAACATTTTCATTATTCTGGGCACAATTACACTATTTTCAGAAATTGCAGTTCACAGAAGCCAAGGTACTATTGGACAACAAATAAGGGAGCAGTACAGCTTGAATAATCTTCTTAACTCATGCAGGAGGCATCTCTATGAACTGTCAGTCCCACAAACTCCAGAGACGGATCCACTGCTGGACGATCACTCTACTGCAAGAGTCCTATAATACTCTAGAAGAGTCTCCCCACTAGAGAACCTTACTTCTCTGGTTCCCATGGTCCTAAGGGAGTATCCAACTGGAGCATCTTACCTTACAGGTTCTCAGGCGCTCTAGATGAGTAGGCAAGCTAGCTTAAGGGGTTCTATGCAGCTCTAGACTAGAAGAGTTGTACCACTGGAGCATCTTACCTTGCAGATTCTCAGGGGCTCTAGATGAGTAGGCCAGCTAGATTAAAGGGTTCTTACTTTTACAAGTTCCCAGGAGCTTTACAAGTGTAAGCCCGCTATATCAACTTTCTAGAGGGTAGGTCTTGGGAGATCTCAATAGATGGAGTAGCACCTCTGGGGAGCCTTACCTCACAGGTTTCCAGGAGCAGCCGAGGAGTAACATGGCTGGATCACTCGCCCTCCCACCTGAGGTGAAAGCTCAACAAAAACTGGATAATATCCTTGCTTGCAGGATCAATCCCAGGATCACATGGAGAATGGCAAAGCTGCAACCTCCTCAACTTACAGGTTACTCTAAGCCAGAGGTCTTCAATCATTTCCAGGCCTCACTTCTGTCTAGAATTTAAAACATGCTCTTCCTTTTGAAAACCGGGACGCAGTCGTTAAAATGCTGCAGCCGAAGTTAATTGTCTCCTGTGCTGTGAAACGAAGAGGCTGGGCTGGGCCTGAAACAATCCTTCGTGCCAGGGTGCCTGCTTACTTGAATGAAATGAAAAATGTGTGTTTTGAGGTAATCTGCAAATGTAAATGGTGCTTGGGAGCGATTCTGGCTTTAATTGCTTTGTGAAGGCAAAGATTTTTTTTGTGGTAGTAAGAAGACTTAACAACTGGGCTGTGAAGTGAATGCTTTTAATTACTTAGTTCTTCTGAGGGGGTGTTAAAGGGACAGTTATGCAACAAACAAAGAAAATGCATTACTTTTTTTCTGGTATTACTAAAATCTACACTTTGAAGCTCCATTATATCCTAAAACTATTTGTACAGTTTGTAGCAGTCTACCTTATAATGTGTGTAATACAAGAATAAAATAATGACTTACACTTTCAATGTGCTTTTTGTCACGGGCTGTGACATCGTAACACTAAAAATCCACAAGTCACTATTCCCCACTGCACCAACCAAATTTAGGGGCAGATTTACAAGGAACTGACGCACCTGCATAGGTGCGTCAGTTTCTTTTTTGCAAGCGGCAAAATGTCCTTGCGCCACCATGGATGTGTTATATTTACAATACAGTGCTCCATGGCACAAGGATTAACAGATGCGTCCGAAATACTGACGCATCTGTTGGCACTAAAGTGATGCATCGCTGGAATTGCTCATGAAAGTGACGCAACTCCAGCAACGTGCCACAACAGATAGGTGAGTCTCACACAAAAAGCCCTGCATCATTCCTTACGCCTGGTCTGAGCAGGCGTAGGGATTTTGAAGCAGTGAAGACGTAGAGCAGAGGTCTTCAAACCTTTTGCTCTCAGCACCCCCAAATAAAACATTTTTAGGCCAGGGCCCCCTTCCAAACCTTTATGACAAGGATTGGGGGCGGGACAGGGTTGAGCACAGGGGGCGGGGCTTATGAGATCATTTCTGGGAGATGTTTTCTATGTCATATATTCCACAATAATGTAAGACTTACAAAATAGCAAATTCATGAAGCAAAAACATGAATTAACCAAGAAAAGCTCTGCTCCCCATAATTTGGTTTCTGTGAGCCTATCACACTCCTCAGATCAATGCAACTGCACTTGTTATAGTAATGATAACCATGGCCCTGAGCAGCAAGAAAAATACTCCAATTACATTACCCAAGGTGAGATTTTGCAAGACTTAGAAAAATTAAGTGATTCACCAAGAATCACAGGATTATGAGCAAAATCTGGGACTTGAACCTAGTTCCAAATTCAGCATCTCTCATAATAAGGCCACATTTCCTCCCCCAGAAAAGCATGAGCTCCCATGTGTTGCCCCCCTTTTTGCAGCAAAGGTTCCTGTGGTCCTAAAGCTACCAAGGAAAATTAGCCCACATACCCTTTTTTATTCTACAAAGACATGACTGTAATACAGTGGGCCCCTTAGACCAGCGGACCCCGGTGCTGCTGCCCTTATTTCACCAGTGATCAGTACGGCCTTGCCAAGTGGGATGTTCCTCTGTCTTTCGTTAAAAACATGAACTCTCATTTTGTCCCATCCTAGTCACTGTCTTCTCTCTGATGCCCTCAGAAAGGTGTCATCTCTCCTACAATTTTGCTACCCTTAGATCATTACTCAGAGGCCCAAAGCAACTTTGCCAAAGCAAGTGGCCACTGGACTCTACTGTAATAATAATCTAACAGTAAGAATAGTCAAACAAACATGGGGTTTAGCTGGCCCTTTATACCACTGGGACCTGGTGCCCACAGCACCCGCTGTACTAATCGTATCTACAAATCTGCATTATATAAAAATGTGTCATATTGTGTGTGTGTATATATGTACAATATCATAGTCCAAAACGACATTGATTAGAAATACTGTGCACATCATTCAATTACTGACATGATACTTGTTATCCTGACAGTTATGGTATCAAAAAAGACCTGCATCATACATCAGGACATGGAAAATGCATTCGCGTGCTTATAATGAGAACACCGAAATCCCCATTTCACTATTAGATCACACGATCTCAACATAAACACAGAGTAAGCAGCGCACTGGTGCTCCTATTAGTTATATGGCCATTGAGTACCCCCGCACAGAGGCACCAGCGCTTCAATTATTGGTAATATGGGAATTTAGTAGTTCACCACAAGGCTTGCTTTGGCCATGGAATTTGGGTTTGTTTCATCTTGGTCTCAAAGAGATTGTGAACTCGTTAATTTCTCCCGCTCTGTGAGGAGCATAGTGCAAAAACAGTGGGACCGCTTGGGTCCAATCCCAATCCAGGTGAACAGAGCAGAGATCGTGCAATCGGCTGCATAAGGCGCTGCACAATACAGTGAAGACTGCTTGTGTTGCATCTCATAGAATCAGCTTTAATGAATGCTTCAGCTGTAATGAATGTACCACTATCACCCTCTGGGCCCATACCACTCCCGGTACCTTGGAGATGAGATTGGCAGTGTTTATCAGGGACTCTGGGGCTCAGCTGCATTATTGTAATGCAGCCTTAGGAGGTTGCAGGACAGCAGTGGAGATAGCTCTGCCCCTCCTTTACAGTACCTACAAGGTGGGTCTCCTTCAGAAGCACAACTAGGGGCACATTTCGGGGGGAGCTAAGAAAATATTCGGGGGCAGGGGACTAATTCTTCCAGCTGTAAGCAGAGTGGAGATACAGGGGATCTACAAAGGGGTGAAAAAACAACGAAGCCTCATTAACAAGCTAATGGTATTTTAAAGACCTATGAAGTACTGGGGTGGGGCTGTGTGTGTGCCTGGGAAGCTGTCTCACACGACGGGGGAAGGGGGAGGCGGCTGAAGCCCTTTGAGCTCACATACCAGTATTGTGTGTGCAGGAGTGCAAGCTCTTCCAGCGCTCGTCAAGATCGGCCCACACACTTCGACATAGAGCACGTTCTTAACAAGGTAGCTTCGTTTAGGAGCTGCCTTGCAAGGGGGGTTCTTTAGCGGCTGGCAGCAATGTCGCACACAGAGGGATGGTACCTCTGAGTGGCACTCAACTCTAGGACTGTTGCACATTGTGCCTCCCCGGCCTGGGGGGCACACTGAAGGACACACACACTGCCACTCTGTTTATACGGGGGGACACTCTGTTGTGCTAACTTGAAACCAGGTTCTCCCCAGCAAATCGTGACACACACTACGTGACAAATAACTAGTTGAAAATGCATTTGCGCCCCCCTCGGAATGCAGCCACGGACCCCCAGGGGGGCGCCCCCCTCAGTTTGAATACCACCGGCATAGAGTGACGCAGTGAAATGTTGTAAATTTGTTTTTTTTAAATATTTATTTGGAGAGAGTATACAAAGTAAAAAAAAATACATTCATGAGCAAATTTACATATAAATATAGCTCACATCTGATTATGCAAGAGCTTGTTGTTCAATATTTCATAGATATTTACAATACAAATAAAAAGAGGGAAAGAACGATAGAGATCATTAATCACAGATCAATTCTTTTCTGTTACATGATCTAAAAACCGGGAGTCATCCTATCTGAAATGTTGTAAATTTCACTGCGTTAGTTCTACATGGCTTTTTGCGTGTGAATGCCTAGCCTGCATACATTATACCCGGTGCACGTATAATGTGAAGCAGGGCTTTACAACATGACACATCTCCCTAGATACGTCAACATTGTAAAGTGGCCAAATTCTTTGCGCCGCCGTTGCGTCAAAAAAAGTGACGCAATGGCGGCGCAAGGAGGCACACAGGGCTTGTAAATGTGCCCCAAAATTCTATGGCTCTCCGATTACACACAGACCTCTGCAGTGCATTAACTAATAGAGGGTTCCTAATGTACTACAGTGCATTTACTACTGAGTAACAACTTTTTAAAATGTATTTTTCATTTAAGCTACCCATTATTTTATATGTAGCTACCAGATGGTGAAAGACCTAAAAACGAGTAAAATATTTTGGGGCTGATTTATGAGAGGCTTGAGCCGCCAGAGCGCCCTTTTTGTTTAAGCTCGGGCAGCACAAGCGTCGCAATCGTATCTATGAGGCGACGCAAAGTCACCCTGCATTGCTATAAGTGCCCTCATACATATGGAGTAAGACAAAGCAGCGCAAGTCGCTGCCTTGCCTTAGAGTTCCAGGGGCATTGCGGTTGATGTTCCCACGCAACACCCATGGATTTTGACGCTCCCCCAGATTTACCAAACCATCTAAATCTGGGGCAGCGCCAAAGCATTATGTCTCACGACAGCAGGTGTAATGGGAAGAAATGTTTTCATGTCTCCTCGTATTATTTCCTCTTTCCATGTGTTCTGCATTCTGCAACTCACATAAAAAGAGAAAACTCCTCTCAGGGCACCTTTCTGCACAAAAACAATCCTGCCTACATTGGCACAAGGCAGCAATTTGTGCGCCAACGCAGTGGGAAAAGATTGGAATGCGTCATATTTCATAAATAAGGTGCATTGTTGCCCTTTCACATTGGCATAGGGCAACACTGCAAGAAGACTTGCGGCGCTGCCCTACGCCAATTCCTCATACATGAGGCCCTTTGTTTTTAGCTACACCTCTGACCACGCCCTCACTGTCACTGATCTTCCATTTGATAAACACTGTTTAATATTATTTCCCCACTGCAAAAAATGATTTGCTGTGGGAATTGGGGGCTTTTATGGCTTTCGATAGTTGTCAATGTAGAGGAGTTCCACGTTCTAGACATTTTTGTCAAGAGGGGGTAGTTACGCCTAAAACATTTTGACAGGGGGGGGTCTCCGCATCAAAAAGTTTGAAGACCTCTGCTCTAAGGTATAGAAGAGCTCAGCTGGAGAATTTCTATCCCTCACAAGTCCTAAGATATTTCTATCCCTCACAAGTCCTAAGATCTTTTGAAGAGCTACACAGTTTAAGTCTTTCCTACCAGGCAAGCACTAGGATTTCTTGTAGAGATGCACAGCTGCATGAACTCATTACCTTACAGGCTTCTGGATGGAGCCCGGCTGATAGCTTTTCACCCCTGATATGTCTTGGAATTATTTGCAGAGCTACACAGCTTCACGGGCACCTACTTCATAGTTCCTGGGAGCTAGAAGAGACGGACAGATGGAAGATCGCCTTACCTCACAGGTTCTGTGCACTCCAGGAAGGTCTGTGCCACTGGAGTATGTTACCACAAAGATTGCCTCGAGTACAGTGGAGCTGCACCACTTGAAAACCTGATCATGGAGGGTGGCATTAGCGTAGAGGAAAGACATAGCTACGTGATCTACCTCACTCACAGACCCAGTGAGCCCTCCAAGAGCTGGGTAGCCTGATGTTCTCTTAGCTCCACAGTTCCTTGGGAGACCTGGAGTAACCCAACTACATGATCCTCCTTCACAAAGGTCCAGGCCTCTTAAAGGTGTTAAGTCTACTACCTTACAGACTCTGGGAGCTCTACATTACCCCAGCTGCAGGGTTTTCCTATCTCTCAGTTCCTGCGATCTCCTGAAGCGGTTAGGCGTCCCACCGCAGCTGCACGATGTTCATACATCATATGTCATGGAATTTCCTAAAGCTGTTGCATCCCCCATCTCATACTTTCTGGAAGCACGAGAGTCCCAGCTGCATGATCTTCCTACATCACAGGTCTTGGGCATTTAAGAGCAGCACAGTTTGAGGATCTGCTTACCTTCCAATACATGAAGCTGACAGGATCCACCACTGTGGGCTGGATGATCTCTCGGCCAGGGAAAATGCCCCAGGTTACGGCATTGGGCTGAAGCTCGGCTGCATTGGTGATGTTCTTTCCCTGAGGGTAAGACAGTGAGCGAATTCAATAAAGAAACACTGAAGGTGTTCAATTCACGGCAAAAATAATAGTTCGCTGACTAGTTCATTTCACCTCATGCCTAACACTAACAATAATTACAAAATGAAGAAGCAGTAAGTACAAAGTGCCACAAAGTGCATCTCTGGGAAAAGAATGCCCTGACTTATGGACCCTACCAGTAGACAGCAATCCCATGCAAAGCACTGGTTTCTATGTCTTCATACCTGCACGTTGACAATGTGGTAATTTACACGTGGCTCATACTTCTTTAGCACTTTGAGCAGGGCTGACACATTCTCACTGGATGTGAAGAATTCTAGATACGCCTGGGGGAAAGTGGATGGAAGAAACAGAATATTAAGATGTCACTTCATTCAAGACAGAGGTGAGGGACTCACAGCAGATAAATGCAGGAGGAAGAGAGAAAGCAGGAGAACAAGAATAGGGCATGGGGTAGTATATGGGTAAATGCTAGAAAGAACAAGAAGGCACACGTGTAGGAGATGAACATCGGTACAGAGCAGGGACACAGAAGGGCCCACAATGAATACTGCATGAGGTACAGACTTGTAGCACCGAGCTGGTAGGAGGAATGCAGATGGGTATAAGTGTCAGGAGACAGGAAGGACAAGGAAGGGACAACTACAGGTGATATTAGTCAGAATGAGACAGATACAAGAGCAGTGGAGCTAAAAGGGTCCAAGATGGATTAAAAGTGGGACTTCTTCACATACCTTTTGAAAAACATAGCCACCACTAGGCCCCCAGCCCACCACAGGATCAGAGGAAGGTCTGGTATTCATGTTGGGCTGGGAATTGATGGTTAGAATTCCCCTTCTGTTCACTTTCTGCAGCTCTTCTTTCATTAGGTTTGTCTCGGGAGCTAGAGGGTCATCGTTCCAAGGAAGGCATGTTACCTGAAGAAACAGAAGAGTTCTGAATAAAGGTAGGATGCTTGGCTACAAAAGGATGCTACAAGACATGACGGTGCAACCTTTGGATGGTGCAGATGTAAAGGAGCAGGTTTGCTTGGGTGTGATGAGGAAGGACAGTGAGTGCAGGTGCAACAGGGTAGATTGGTGCTGGCACAACGCAGTAAGATGAAGCACAACCTCATAGGCAGGATGGCGCAGGACAGCAGAACAGCATGGGCAAAATGGAGCAAAGTAATGTGGAAACAAATGCACAACACACAAACATGGCAGGAGAAAGAGGGTTCAATAGAACAGGCAGGACAAATCTAGCAGCACCAGTAAAGTTCCTGCATATGGGCAGTTGTGCATTCCTGAATGCCAATGTGGACAAGCTTTGTTTCACATTGACAAGTCTCCCATAAATCCTTATTATACCTCCACACATGTCCTGCTGAGTTCCAGATTCTCCACTTATGCTCCTCTGAATGGCCCAGAATGGTGACCATATTTCACTTCTCTTTGAGTTCTGCCTCCCTCTGAAATACACAGAAACTCTGCGCACACACACTAGGACTAACCTTATGTCCGCTGCGGTTTGGTTCACCAGAAATATAGCTTGTAAACACCTCATACACGCTTTCTTCGCTCATCAACTCTTCACCCCACATCTTCAGGAGCTCTTCCCGGGCAGATTTGCTCTTTAGATAGAACAGGTAATAATCTCTCAATTCTCCAAAGGCTGGTGAAGATGAGTTACCCCTGATGGAGAGAAAAAATGGCAACGTCTATACAAGGCTAATAGGATAACTTGATAAATCTGTGTTTGGTTAGGTCCAATTGGGTAGCAAGAATTTGCCATTTTCAACAAAATGGAAGTTATGGAATAACAATGCCTCATGTATCGGATGGAGGCAAATCTAGGCTTGTGGAATTAAGAGGCTTTAGGAGCAATACGAGCAAATGGGCAGTAAGGGTCATTCAAAGATATGGTGATCCTGACATTTCATGTTCTGCGTGAAGTTGTAACTTGAGTGCAAATTGTAAATTACAACTTTACTAAGCTAGGGTATAAGTGAATGTCAACTATGAACTCCAGGGCTATTTACATTATCCTGGAACCATGAGCAATATCTGGGTCATACATTGACGAGTACACGTAATAGCTATAGATTGACTTTTGTTACACACAACATTTTGTAACTCAACACAAAAATTCTTAACAGACACTGAAGACTTATTTTCTTTAGTGCTGTCGACGCCTCCATGTTTGTGACTTCCTGAATCTATGGTGATTTAAACATAAACAGAGACAACATGAAGAGAATGAGTGGAAGCAGGTGGCAAGGATAGTTTTTCAGGCAACCTGGTAGCATGAAATCCAAGTCGAAGAGAGGTTTCCACTAAAGCACACTCCTCAAGTCATTATTGAGCAAGGCAACAAAATAGAAGGAGTATGGAATACTTCCTGAATAGAAAACACTTGCTACCTGAATAGATCTTGGTACATGTGTAATTGGACGTCTACCACACCCGATGAATCCAAGATGGCAGTCGCTGCATCCCCAGTGGGAGAGCATAGAGGTGCACCAGACGTTTGCCAACGTCATGTGGTCGACGCCAGTGGTGCTGGTAAAGGAGGAATGGGGACCCTAAGAGCATAGGTGTGGATCCAGGAGCTTGGAGTCGGGAAGAAGAACTAACCGGAAGGCCTATGTGCTATGTCACAGTGAGGAAAAGGACAAAGTCAACAGTGATGGGAACCAAGACTGTGCAGAGCCCATGAGAGGAGGCCCAGAGGTGCAGAGAACTAGATGACCGCTACCCTGCTGTCAAACCTAGCGTTCCCATGACATAGCGTTTGACGCCATGACCCTGGAGGGTCGTGGCCTGAGGAAAGTACCAGGGGTACAGTGAGCGGTTTTTAGGTGCTGGGCTGGTGAAGGGAGATTGGGGGTCTAAGAGCACGGGTTAACTAGCGAGCACCACTCCACTGGATGTACAGGCACTGCGACGGGCACAAACAGAGAGGATAACGCTAGTGGTTTTCCTGCATCCCTTTGACCCCATTCTATTATTTATTAGAGGGCCGCATTACTCCGGACACCTGGCCTTACAGAGGAAGAGAGCAAAGAAGACTGGCGAGACGCGGGAGGGACATCCCTGAGTGAGGAGGGAAAAGGAGACTGTGTCCTTACGAGTAGCCGTTTCAGGCAATAGAAATAAAGCACTGCAACATAAAAAAAACTGAGTGCTACTCTGACTAGTGGGGTTAGACCACAACATGTTAATTAAATATTTGTTTAATTCAAATCGGGTTGGTTTCCCAACCGCATCAGCTCTAAATATGCAGAAAATGTTTTTGGGAGACTTTTCAATTTTTAAAATTATGTTAAATACAACTGTTGAGTATTTTGTTTTCGCTACTGGTTAGCATCTGATATGTAAATAAATTATTCCCCAAAATGATATCTTATTACTAATCTCGTCTTTGCTTTGATATAATGGAAAAAATATGGATGGTTTGGGTGCAGTGACTTTCCAAGGACTCATCTGTTGCCTGGTAAACGTTTGCTATAGCTACCTGCAATGTTATAGCAGTAAAAGGCACAAACAAAAGATATCAGACACTCCTGTACATAACAGGAAGATGTTACGCCCCTCTCACTTTATTTGTCAGGGCGTAGAGAGGGCCTTGGAAGGCTAAAAGGTTAACAGAAACTAAACTTATGTTAGTCTGAAATTCACTGAAAAGTAGCCGGCGAACACAGCACGTTGTTAAGTTTTAACATCCTCTGTGGCTTCTTTGAGGAATTAAGATCTCTTTGCAACTCCATTCCGAGCTGGCACACAAAAATTCTCCTGTACAAATTGAGCCTAAAAGCAGAGCAGAATGAGAAGGGGGTCACTACGGCTGACCGTTTCAGTGCAGAGCTAAAGCAATTCCCCTGATTTTGTCTTGGTGGTAAGATAGTTGATAAAACTTACATTTCCCACAGGATTGTGGAGTGCATGCAATGATTACTAAAATCTCAATTGTCTTTTACTCATGGATGGTAACACCCCATGTTTGCAATGAATGGCACTGTGGCGGAGGCAGGAGATGCTGATAAATGTAACCAATGGTGAGCCTCTGCAGACAGGAGTCAAAAGAGTGGGTGTGAGAAACCCGCAGGAAAACTAACGAAACTGAAAAAGGCCGGTGGCATAAAAAAAGCAAATTGTTCTTTCGGTCTTTCTAAGAGTAAAACCGAGCTTACTTATTGATCCTAGCCAACTTTGGGAGTGAAGAGTGCAATGCAATGGTGGCAAATGTATAACACTCTGGTAAGTGTCCTGTTGTTGGTTGTATTTGAGCCAAGGATAGTTTTAACAAGCTTGCTGAAAGAATGCAGATTGTATGTCAGACTGGTAAAAACAACTTAACTGACACATTAAACAGAGGTCAAAGAGCAACATACAGACGTCTTGTATTTAAATTTCACATTCTCTCAAAGTCAATGGTATGTGAGAAAATTAGAAGTGTATATTTATCAGGTTGGGGCTTAATCAAAAGCACCCGGCGTACAGCTACATCAATATTCCTGAAATAAGCACTGTCACAGGAAAGATGCTTATTATTGGTCAGCTTTCAAGACGTGTCATTAGAAGTTACAATTGAACTTTCCTGGTACATTCTCCCTTCCAGTGAGAATTAAAAAGTCCACAAGAGATGTTTTAAGTCACTAAGAAGGAGGTCATTACTCATGCTTACAGATTTCAAATAGGAGTCGTTATTCTCTGACTGAACCGGCCACCTCATGAATTGTATCCCAGGGATTCCGCCCTCTGTTCCTTACGCCGCTGCTGTCCAGGTTGGTTAGCAATATAAAAATATCACTAATAAGAGGTGAGATTTTTAATGACTTCTTCAAGCGGTTTGTGTCCTTCTTCTCTGAAGACAGTCTGGGACTTAATAGTGTGAGCTTTGAAAGTTGATCAGTGTGAAGGTTCATGAACCGCTGTTGTCCCAGGTAAGATCCTGAATGACACTGGGTCACTACATCCACTCTTACACTTTGCAAGGCTAGACTGAATACTCCAGAACATTTTACTTATGGCGCACACCCATAAAATACCAGCACTCCAACACATTCACTTGTTTGGAAATATTAGGAAAACCTCTAAACCACATTTTGCATGTAGAATCCCCCTACAGATTTGTGCCAAGAGAAATTCATGTTTCCTTGGTGTCACGGCGATACTATTGCTCCTTCAGGCTAAAACCCATAAAACCAGAGGTTATTCGGGGTGTTAATGTTATTTACATACATTTAGAATCTCCAGATAACCCATCATTGAACCATGAAGTTTGATGTCTAATTACTAAAATAACCCATCACATTTTATCTGATTTAACTGGAGTATAAACAGGGATGCTCATTAAAATCATAAATTGTTAAGCAAGGTATAACCAGCAGAATGTTACCTTCATATTAAAAGTTTCTTGGTCATTAAAATATCGACCTGCCTGCAACCTTCTACAAAAATAACTAAATTTGCATTACTGGCCTAGAGCCATGTGGGCTGGTGCTTTAAAAAGAGAAGCCATCATATAAGGAAGTTACTCGAAAAGACACACCCAGCTGGGAACAGACTGATCCCTGGCACAAGACACGCGGCATGCGAAGGCATTTGACTCGAGGCTCTGCCAAGACAAGAGTGCGTCTTTCTGGAAAGGTACTGCAGATTACGCCTTAGAACTAGCTCAGGGTTACCTAATAACATTTTCAACCTGATTGCTCAAAATCCTTTCAAAGATTCAAGCTAGGTAACTAGATTTTAATAAACAAACACATTATGCAGACATCAGAAGGAGCTTGTGAGGAAGGGCACACCTACCAGCGTCCGTTGGGGAACTCGTCCCATTCCTGTGTGCGGTAAATATAACTCTTTGGTCTAGAGGCCCAGAAGATGGGGCGCACGTCTTCAACCCTCCTCTTAGGGTGTGCACTGACTGCCCAGGGCAGCGGCCGCCTGTGGAAGATAGAGCATTAGAAGTGGAATTTGCATATTGTCAATGTTTTGGTATTCATCATAATAGTTATTCTTTTCAATTACTTTAAATTGTTTACTTTCAATTGTTTTATTTCATTTATGTTAACAGTTAGTTTATGGTCTCTTTTAAGCTATCGGTGTATTTTTTGTTTTAAAATGTTAAAGTATTACATTAAAAAGTAGAGAAAGCTATAGGCTGGCCGCTGGAGATGGTTTGCCCACCAGGGAAGGAATATTTCAAGCAAGGCAACTCACTCTATTCTTTCCCCGTGGGCATAGACCTTGTGGACCCAACTCTGTTGCAGGTTCCTGCTCACCTTGGATCCTCCTTCCAAAGGCCGAGGCGTCGCAGAACATCCATTGTTGCCACTTCTCGGTTGAGGGTGTAAAAATGAAGTCCGTGTACGAGCCCACTATCCAGTATCTCCCGGCACATACTCACAGCTAGGTCTATCCCGTAGTTTCGAATGGCAGCATCATTGTCTTTAATTGGCTCAATCACCTCCTTGATCTCGTTGGGTACTTCAAGTTTGGAAAGTTTCACCAGCTGTCGCAGAGAGTGGTATCCCTGACCAAAAGAAGATGATTAAAATATTTGTTTTAACCTGTTTTTTAGTTTTCTCAATTTTTGATAGGCATGGGAACTTAGGTACATAGAGATTAAGGCATATGCAGAAGCTCAGACAGTGAATTTAGAGAGGAAGCCCAGATTTGAACCTGGGTGTCCTGGTTCCAAATGTAGACACCACAAGTTGTGCAATGAGATCCTTTACATAGAAAACGATTTGTCTGCCTCCATGATGGGACAATGTTGTACAATTTCTTCCATCTGACATTTTCAATTACAACGTTTCGCCGGACAACCCACCCACTTTGCACGTTTTATTCTAACCTACAACCAAGCCTCCAACCGTTCTAATTAGCTATTCAACAAGTGACTGTAACATACAGTCCCGTATTTCCTGGGACTCACTTGTATGGGGAAGATTCCAGGTAGAATGGGGCAGGTGATGCCAATAGCGCGGCAATCCATCAGGAACTTTAGGAATGTTTCAGACCTAAAGAAGAGCTGAGTGATCACAAAGTCAGCTCCGGCGTCCACCTTCTCCTTCAGGTGAAGCAGGTCCTCTTCGTAGCTTCCAGCCTCAGGGTGGCCTTTAGGGTAACCTAGAGGAACAGTGGACAAAATCCGAATGTATTAGTGAAGCATGCCCTTAGTGTAGGGCAATATTTTTCCGTCGGAGCTTCAGCTACTCACTGTGGCGTCACCGCCGCTGGAACGTTTCTCTTACCAGCAACACAGATGTCAAAGTAGTCATCAAACTCGCAGCGGATATGCTTCACAAGGTCAATGGCATAATTGAATCCCCCTTCTTCTTCCTCCCACTTCTCGCCAATGGGATCTACCAATGACAGAAAGCTCAAGAAAATTACCCATCACATCACACCACTTAACTGCTACCTCTAGTCTATCCACAGCTTCAGAGAAACACCCACTTTAAAAATCAATTGGATAAGTAAGACAAGAGTCTTTTTAATTCTTACACTATTTTAGTTCAGGGGCTTCCTAGGAGACAGAACAATACACACACCTATCACAGCCCTGATGCGTAGACAGGTTTCACTAAGCACATCTAGTGCCCTTCTACGTCTTGACAGAGCAACCTTGTAAGTGACATGGTACAGCATCTATATCATCCATTCAACTTTCAGTTCCTTAAGGCTGACATATTCCCCTAATAAGATGTATTAGTATTGGCCCGCTGATCAAACCTCTGCATAAACTAAACAATGCTCTGGTTTGTGTTGGAAAGCTCCATACCGCCTATAAAGTCGGCTCAAAATACTTGGAATTTCCAGCTGTAAGACTGATGTGGAGGGGGCATAGAAATACTCAGACTTCTGACCGAATTCCTATCAGCAAATCACTAACTTCTGATGAGAGACTCCAACCATGGCGAAAATTGAGATTCATTGCTCTAGTGGTAGAGTCTAGCCACAGATTAAGACACTTCCCAACAATGAGGTACTGTTACTACAGCATAAACATTTAAACCGGGGGGCATGCACCCTGGAGAGGACATTCCGTCAGTTTTACCTTTGCTAATACATGATGAGACCAACCACTTTGTGTATCGCCTCCAAAGAAAGTCATTTGCATTTTTTCTCGAAATTCGTAAGCATGGCCGGCTCTAGGGCGATGCGATCGGTGCCACCGCACCGGACGTGGACTTGGGGTGGGGGCGTCAGTTTTGCAAGTAGTTTCTCATTTTAAAAGCGACTGCTGCCCCTTTCCTGACCTTAAGCAAGTATCAGGCATCAATTAAAATGTCAAGCTAACTCTGGTGATTATTCCTCTTTCTGGAAAGAGACCGGAGGTTTGTCTTGGGGAAGTTTTGACTCATACGAAGTAGCGCAGAGGGTTAAAATGCTTGCTGCTAAGAACGTATATTATGCAGATAAAGCGCATATAATGTCAATAGATCAGTGTGTTACTGCTGCTGTAAGTGAGTTTCTTTTGTAACTTGTCATTTATAAGTCAAAATCCTAATATAAAACATTGAGCTATTAACTGTCAGCAAAGAGCTCTGTGTAAACTGCAAGGTATATATTAGAGCTACATGTATTTTTGCCCAGTCTTTTATCTTCCTAATCTTGTGAAAAGGGTTCATTTGGGTTGAAAACAATTCTTTTTATGAAAGGGAACCCGTAACAATGATATTACATTTCAAATTCAGAATTTGTGCTTTTCCAGAATAAGGACTCTTAAACTATATTGCCTACCGGTATTGATGATACGTCACTCCTACACCAAAACACACAAGATGATGGACGGAATGTTGCACAATGGCAAAACATTCACCCCCAGTCACAGATCTGGGTTTAATCCATTGTTATTTTGCTCACCAAGCCACCCCAGTTCAGACATGGCCATATGCAAATTAGTCTTCGTGCTGTGCCTTATGGGAACAGTCCAGCCAGAACTGCCAAGCCATGTCTTCCCTGGACCGGAATCAAGCATCCTAGGACCGGTTTCTGGCTATCAGCCTTCATCAGCCAGGATAGCTTGACTCCAGTGGCGTAGTGAGCACGGGACCCACGTCTGGGCATACCCTTCCCACATAGGGTGAACAGCAAAACACGCAAGATGATGGACGGAATGTTGCTTAATGGCAAAACATTCACCCCCAGTCACAGATCTGGGTTTAATCCATCGTTATTTTGCTCACCAAGCCATCGCAGTTCAGACATAGCCATATGCAAATCAGTCTTGACCCTGTGCCTTATGGGAACAGTCCAGCCCGAACTGCCAAGCCATGTATTCCCTGTCACTCCTACACTACACCTTGTAGTCCAGTTTGATGTAACATTTATTATACACTGAATTACACACATTGTCTCTATGCAATGTGTGTGTGATGTAAAGTTCTGCAACACCTTACGCTGGTATGAGTGGCGCTATAAAACTAAATGAATCTGAGAGGCTGTGGTTGTAGAGATTTGATGGGCACTGTTAGTGCTAGTGAGGGAATTTGTGCTAGAGGTGGTCATTGGGGGGATGCCAACAGACACTGTCGCACAGGGTGCCACCAGCGCTAAAGACGGCCCTGTTCGTACGCCTCCAAAGAAAGCCATTCGCATTTTCCCCCGAAATTCGTACATCGTAGCAGTGAAAACATTTTTTTGTTTTTCCACTGCTCTGACTTCAGAGACGCTAGTGATTGCTAAGCACAGCTAAAATCCTGTTGGTATCGTTTATACGTGTCTTTGTCTCTTCACTGAAGTAGTAAAGGGGTGCATGACCATACAGACGCCTAATATTGCCAAGATGTAAAGTGTAACGGTTATGTCAGCAGGTGTGGTTCAGCGGTACAGGGGGAAACCTTACCATTCACGAGGCTGCTTCTTCATTCCGTTTCCTTGATCCCTTCTTTCTTCTCCTTGCTAGTACTTTGTAACAGTAGTCTCAGGGCTACAGTGGATGTTCTACAACCAACACAAAGTACCATGGCTCAGAGAGCATGATGGGCGGGGGGCATCATAAAAAATCCACCTCTGAATATGTCTAATGGAATATGCACAAAAGGTTCATTCTGGCAATGCGGACCAAGCTGCCTGCATGAACCCTATCCACAGAGCTGAAAAGAACACCCTGTACTACGTGTATTAGTTTATGCATAAACTTAAACAGAGAGCTCTAATGGCCTATGCTTATAGATCACTGGTGTTAAAAATGCCCCACCCACAGCCATTTTAAGCTCAGAACCAAAAAAAATAAAAAACAAAGCTACATATTGGGGTTCATTCACAAGTCTCTCCTTGAGTAGGTGTGATTTATATTCGGAAATTCTGAGGTCACAGACAAGTAAACAGAAAGTCAAACCTATGAAAAGATATTTGTGAATCTAGTCATAAGAGCTTATTGTCTATCACCAGACAGCAACAAGGTCACAAGCAAGGAGACTGCAACTTTACCAGCTTTGTATTTAATGCTCATTTTCGCACACGATCATGAGGGTGAGAATTAATGGAATCCCTTAAAGTTTATTTCCTGACTTTGTGGTTTGAATTACAGGCACTAAGTATATTCCAGTGAATTTAGTACAACTGCATAAAAAATGTATTGCTTTGCGCAACTATTTCCGTTCCCTTCCTGTATTTTTTTAAATTCATGCCACCATGTATTAGAGACTTGTTTATCAGTGTAGGAGTTTAAAAGGCATAACGCTGCATGCCATTCCTTCTCTTAAGGAGGGTGCTGATCATCTTATCACAGCATGATGGTGAATGTAATCATGCTTCCTTAAATGCCTTTCCACCTGCGGTGCAGGTCATTTCTTACCTTGTAGAGGTGCTGATTATTCCTACACAAGGAATTCTTGCGTGCATGTCATTCCTTTCCTGTGTGCTCATTCAGTTAGATTTTCTGTAATGCACAGGTAAAGGATATTTTTACTTCGTTCGTGCAGGTAATTTTTAGTTTGAGCCTAGCGGCAGCGCGCATGCAATGCTCACTCTGCGAGACTGCTGTAGTAGAGTATGGGAGAGAAGCAGCGCCCACTCTCTTCCCATATTTTCCATTGGCTTATGTTGTTGTCTTTCATGAATACTGCATTTGGATTCGTTAATAGGCTTGTTAATCCCTCCTTAGTATGGCCTTGTTTTCATTTGTAACCTCCCATGGCTACTGGCCCCTTTACTTCAGTTGTAACAGGGGACCTGCTATTTTAAGTCTGTAAGCACTATTTACTTTATTGAGTCTCTCTAACTTCAGGTAGGCCATGCACTGCTACAGCGGAAACCGCTTGTGTTTTTTTATGCAGCACGGCCGACTGTAACATGGGCGGCTGCTTTCAATCACTTTAACCCGGCACTATCTCGTATCTGTTTCAAACCCCCCCCCCCATCCCAACTAAAATGGATTTAGAAATGATTAGCAAATTAAATCATGTGAATTCCAGGTAGCACATAATCGTGTGCTAATGGGCTGAAGCTGACATCAGCACATCTGTGTTACATGTCATCAGCACTAAAACCACCTGACAGGTTGTTTTCAAAAGCCTGTTTTATTAACAACACCACCAATCCCACCACCAATCCCACCACCAGAACTATCACCAGCAATCCCACCACCACCACCAATACCATCACCACCACCAATACTACCACCAATACAACCACCACCAGTACAACCAATACCAATACCACCTTCACCAATCCCACCACCACAAATACCACCACCACGAATAGCACAACCAATACCACTACCACCACCAATACCACCGCCAATACCACCACCAATACCACCACCAATACAACCACCTCCAATACCACCAACACAATAAAACCGCCACCACCAATACCAATACCACCATCACCAATACCACCACCAATTTCACCAATATCACCACCAATACCATCACCAATACCAACACCGCCACGTCCACCACCACTAATACCAATACCACCACCCCCAAGACCACTGCCAATACCATCACCAATACCGCCAATACTACCACCACCAATAATACCACCACCAGCAATACTACCACCAGCAAGACTACCACCAGCAATACCACCACCAGCAATACCACCACCAACACCATCACCACCAATACCACCACCAGCACCGCAAATACCACCTATACCAATACCACCATCAATACCACCACAACCACCAATACTATCACCAATACCACCACCACCAATACCAATACCATCAATACCACCACCTCAGCGCCTCTCGTTCACTAGTAATAACAGGGGCACTGTACGAGGCCAGAGCTGCAGCCGAGACCATCCCTCCCTCTCTCCATGCCTGCAATAAAGCACAGCCACCCTGCACCAGGAGGTGAAGCCAGGGCCCTACTGCAGCTGGAGTGTTTTGGTTTAGGCCAAGGATAGCAATGACATTACACAATGCCACACTGCACATTCAAATCAGGGAGAGGGCAGGAAATAGCCCCCCTGCTCTTCCTCCTGTGCCACAGCAGTGTAATCACAGAGCAAAAGGTGTTGAAGCGCTTTATTAGTGTTTATAGCTCGCATCATATGCAACTTTCACATCACACTTTGTGTCTGTGAAATTTACAACACTTGCACATCTTCTTCACTGCAGTATTTATCACTACTTTGAAGATGTCGCAGGCCGGCCTCTTCCTCTGATACTTACAATCTAACAAGCGGTCGAGAAGGCCCTTTATTGCAATGCAATTGGTCTCGCATTTGTGAGAGTTTACGCTATTAATATTCTAAATTACAATGCCTTTTATTTATGTTTTAAAACCCAAAACATAAATAAAAGGCATTGTCATTTACAATGCCAATCGCTCAAACTCGCTTGAATGCCAGCCCTATAGCATTGCAAATGCTTGTTTTCTTATGTGAGCAGCAGGTGGTTTGTTTCATTCGTGATGGTGCACAATACCTCTTTCCAACGTGTTGATGCAAATGAATGACTGCATGTTTGCCGATACATGGCATTTCTCTTTTATGTGATGTTTCAGTTAATTTCTTCCGTATTATCAAGAATCAATACTTCCGCTATCAGGTGACGCCATTCCTGGAGTCACTGGAGCACAGAATTACTGTGAATCATTTTTTCAGCATAGCTTGGCGACATCTTCAGATATTTGCAAGGGTTTATGGTTAACAACATATGGTCTGTAAGTCCTCCACCACATCTTGTGGTGCGATAAAATCGGAAATTGCATTTTCACTGCAATTTCATCTCTGAATTATAGCAAATCTTTGATCTGACAAGTGTTTTGCTCCAGGACCAGTTTTAAGCTGAACCATAACTGCACTCCCCTGCAAATCTGGCCTTGTCTCCAAAGTTCCTAAAACTTCCTTGTACCCATTCCTATTACAGGAGAGTTTCTGCTTGTGTCCTGTGCCAGCTGGGCACAACTTGGGGCAGCAGTGCTTTTCACATTTCTGGAAGGTTTCAGTGCCAAATGGGGAATGACTGCATTTGCCCTTTTAGTTTTGTAGCCCCAGATTTCCGCCTGTAGGGTAGCAGTCCATTAGACAACACCTGGTAGTGTTTTTCCACGGCCACCCACCAGCTTCTGAATCCTGAATTCAGTTAAACTCTTTTGTTCCATAAATAACCAAGGAGATTAGTAATCTTGTTTATCCGTTATCAGCCACTCCAACCACCTGACCTGAATGTGTAAGCTGGTCTGTTTGCCTAACAGAGCTTGAGTAATATCCAGAGTAGCATTCTGGCATACTACCACCTCAGGTGACATTTTCATCCTCATGCGGGTATTGTATATTGTTTTCAATAAGTGTGGTCCACCTTTGTTGTTACAGTAATCAAACAATCTTATATACAAAAATTATCACACAGAGGGTTGCACCTTCCGTCATAGCTGCTATAATGCCAAAGTGTGCTTCCCAAATATTATGTATTGCATGTTCCTGGCTTGGTATATTTTATCTCATATTCTTGAACTGCAGGATAATATTCAATGACTGCAAACCTTTATCAACAGTTTTATCTCTTATAATCCAAAATTCCTGTTATTAGTCCTTTAGGGGTTTGCAGTCGACTGGTCATTTCTATCATACCTACTTAAGTTGCCTGTCGACTTGTACTATATGTAATACTTGTGCATACTGTTATTTACCCTAGTACTGCTAGAAGAAACCCGAATCCCTGTGCAGATCTTGGAAACATGTGAAGCTGCAGGTAATACATTCTCCATGGGAGGAGCAGGCACAATTTATTTGCAATGTGGAAATGCAGGTAAATGTTGCCTATGTGTGGGTGCAAGCAAATTCTTCCTTGTGTAGAGTGAAGATCATCCCTTTCCAAGTTGGAGGTGCAGACATTTAGTCCCTACGGGACAAGGAATTGTGTATCATCACATTGTTAAAAAGAACGTAGAGGCGGCATGAACCTTGTGAACATTTCTCACCTCCTCTGAGTGCCATTATGTTCTTCAATCCCAAGCGCTTCGCCTTCTCCAGATGTTTTGTGATTTCACTCTGACTGTGATTGACACATGTCATGTGTAGAACGGTTTCTAGGCCACAGAAGTTCACAGCGGTATTGGCGATAATCATTGAGGAGGTTTCTTTGTCGGAAGCAGGGTCTCCGGCTGGGTGCCATGTTACATCGATGAAGAGAGGCCCACCAGCTCCCATTCGATCAAACCTAGAACACAAGGCAAACATCCCTCTTTTTTATTCAGTCATTTGTAGAGTAAAAGCACACTGAAGACACACAACACTAACACATTCTGTCTCTACAAGAGCATCATCAAAACAAATTTACAATAACTTCCAGAGACCAAGGAAAGTGATTAAACTCTTTATGACACAATGATCCAGACAACTTCGCCCCACTTCATCTAGTTTCTCCCCAGCACCCCGCATGCCTCAAATCTAACCCTACCCCAATCTTCAATCTGGATCCTCCAGGAGACATAAATGCAGTCCTCCTTCAACAGAGGTTTAGCAAGAAGCACGAAGAGTCGCCCCAAATCCCCTTTTTATAACTCAAACATCTGGCGCTCTCTCTGACAATATGCGTTATATATATATAACACCACATCTACTCCTTTTACATCATGTGGTATTCTGTAAAACATTCAGACACTTTCCTTGCCTCTATACCAGGTGCATCTCAATGAAGCTTTAAAGCATGACTTCCTATACATTGTATTCATCTTAAGATAACTGATGACTCTACAAGCCGATCTCCCCAACATATGGTCCAACTCCAGAAAACTTTGCCATCACTGAATGAATGGTGGCTCTATAGGAATCATTCAGCCTCGTTCTCCATTGTAACGTACCTTGTACTTCTCCATTAGGTATTGCACCACATCCCTATCACTTTAAAAGTTGTACCTCCGTATGAGGCATGCAACTACACTTCATCCCCCTTGTACTATTAAATGTCCTGTTTCCCTACGTACATGATGCCCGTTTGTAAGACATTGCTCTATATGCCAATCCACCCCCCCAACACACTATTGTGGGCCTCCCCGTGACACATTGAACTCCACTCACTGCCCCCACATATGCACACCTGGAGATCAAGTTGACACTTCCGCTTGTAGTGCGTGGTGGGAAGAATTCTAGGGAGAACCATTTGTCTCCAGCTTCCATCCGGCGGCGCATTTTGTCCCGTAGCCGCTCATGGCGCTCAGCATCTAATATAGGAGTAGAGCATCTGGAGCTTTCCTTAGAGCCATCACTACTGCTTGCGCTACTGCTATCCGACTTAGAGGGATGAGGCCCATCAGGGCCATGGAGCTCGTTTACCATGATAAGCTTCCTGCAAACAAGAGAAAGGGATATGACGTGGGTCACAAAGGCTTGCAACAGAGGAGTATAAGCAGGACCTAATGTTAGTAAAAGCAACACACAAATATATTACAGTTACAAGAGCACACAGTCTACCATCAGCAAGCACAAGGTTAGATAAGAACGCAATAACAATCCCTAATCACACTCCAGCCACCGATGGACAAGCGTGCATGTGCAATGCTGGCAAAGGGGCATGACATTAGCGCACAACAGAAACTCAAATTCATATTTGTAATCGAAAGCTATATTACTACAATAGTAATCAGTTTTTGGAGTTCTGGTGAAAGATCATAGGGTAAGTAAGCAAAACCAAAAATACATTAATTCTAGTGAAGGAATAATATGCAAGTGATATGCTGGATTCTACCCAACAGTTCCACTCTCACCACTCTAGTTTACAATTTCCAGAGGAAAGCTGGGCTATAATTAAATAATTGAACCTTCTACCAAATCTCTATCATGCTGGCTTTCTAGCCAAACCAATGGAAGCACAGTAAGTCCCCGCCATCACAACACCGATTGCCTTTTACTTCACCCTGAAATGCCACCCCCTACTAAAAGAGAACGTGAAATGCCTGGAACTACAGGAGAGTCAGGATACCATCAACTAATTTACCCATGACATAATAAGGGTCTCTGGAATCTAAATTAAATCTTGTACTCAGGACAGGAGGGGGACTTGGGGGAGGCCTGGTCCAGCTTGTTCTTTTTGGTTTTTAACATTAACCCACTATATTATAGTATATTGTCCTACTGTTAGTGCTTTAGGGAATACAAAATAGGTGTAGGACAATAAGCCTCTTCTCAAAATGGGGTCTCTGAGCCCAATAGAAGTAGGTGAAATTGGGTCCTTTGAAAGGTTGCATTGGTTGTACCCGTGTCAACAACTTTCATTGCTATTTCAGTTTTTAATCTTGCTCATTTGGTGTAAACATATAGCAATTGCCAATATCACTGCCTTTATCCAGCTGCATTGCTTCTGCTCATGACATCTTCCAAATGACTCGTCGTACGACTATGACTAGGCCCTCTTAGTGTAAACAGCCAGTGCGTTGTCTCCATTGTGGCTGGGATTGCGTTATGAGGATGCCCATGAGCATGCAAGAAACTCAATGCCAATGAATGCTACATCACCGGCGGCAACAAGCACATATAACTTCTAAAGAACACATCAGACAAACCACCTTGCAAACATCCAACACAGTATAGAGAGACCATAAAATCTAGATACTATCGTTCAAAACAGCAACACCACACACTAACATCCAATTGAACACACTGGATAGAAATCCTTAACATATATCGATCACAACCCAGGTACTCTACATTGTGAACTTTCACAACACCTAACAGGACACTGCACCAAGAAATACCATTCACAACTATCCAACCACAAACCAATGAGCATATGTTATGACTTAGAAGATGTGCAAGCAATAGGCAAAGACTTTCAGCTTCACCCCTCTATCACCCAAACACCAAAATCATACAGTTACAGCTTAGCGAATAAGACATACAAGAGAATAAGATCAGAACACAATACATATAACATCACCAGAAACCGAAACACACTGCAGTCTGTGATGTGTGCACTATGCAATTGCCTATAACTACTTGATAGCTGTTGAGCTTACTGTTATCAGCAATTCTTCTAAATCGAGCTGAAGAGTCATAGAGAATTTATGGATTATGAAAAGCATTCACTTCTTGCTGGCAATATAAACATTGAAGTTTTAATATACAGCCCTAAAGAAAACTCCTATTGAGAAGGACAAATGCACATATAGGGGTTGATATACCAATATTCCAGTTGCAAAAACTGGTCTCAGATTGTGTGCTGACTTTTTGTGAATAGAACATGATTATGCAAACTGACCTACCTACAAATAGGTTGGTTCACCAAACAATGCATCTCAGTGTATTGCCGAACGACCTGCCCAAATATTCATTAGGGAGGTAGCAAGTCGCCCCCTGTGATTTGCCACAATCATAAGGATGGTGGCCTGCAAGGGTCAGCAGACCACCATGTATATAAATCTTTAAATATTGACATTTCTTATGTGGTCCATGTTCCGTAGAGGAAACATGTTGGACTTGGCCCTTCTGGCAGGTTCACCCCTAAACTTTTTGGTTTGATAGGTGACCTGGTGTTAGTTGTTTTTGGCTTCTGCGCACTTTACCACTGCGTCCCTGTGTAAAGTGTGTGCGCTCTCTGAGTGCATGTTGTGAGATTGGCCTGCCCTCCCATAGGAATGCATGGGGAATGTATGTGTCCATGGTAGTTCCTGGTGTGTGGGGAGTGCAGGCTTGAGTTTGGTATGTGCGGACTTGTGAGAATGAATGCTGCGCGATGATGTGTGCGGCGTTCATGTGTCTAGTGTGGAAGGGCCACTTCTAGAAGTTGGCATGTCTGTGTTGTAAATGTGAATTCCCTGTCTGGCTTGTGATTGGCTGGAGCTGGCTGGTGTGCCTGGCTCCAGGAGTCAGGATTGGTCTGCCCCGGTGGTGAATGGGGAGATCTGCATATTGATGGCAGGGAGGAGCTGCACCTGGGTCCTGAATAGGGCTGGGCTTTCCCCTCACAATGCTGGCTCCGCCCCCTGTGGTGCGACTGATGACCCTAGCCTGTCCAGTGAATGGGAAGAGGGGCTGAGCACAACAGAGTGCTCCAAAACCAGCTGCAACTGGCTTTTCCCCTTAACCCTGCAGCCTAGACAAAGGATTTAGGTTTATAAAAAGGGGCTGTGACCCCTTGCAACATGTTCTCTTTCCTGATCCTACCTTGAGGGGGGGTATTCTGCTGCTGGGCGCCAGGAGGACCGCCACTGGGGACAGCCTCCCTGCCTGGAGGGCCCTGTGAGCTGGCCCCTGGGCCCAGCCTTTGCACACCCCACCTCCTACAAAGACTTTTGCTGGACTTTGCCTGGATTTGTGGCTTTGGTTGCTGAAGCGCCTGGGCAGCGCTTTGTTTCTGCTTTCGAGGAGCGCTGTGCTTTTCATCTGCAGCCCGGAGCTGCAGTCCCCTTTCTCAAGGGATCCCCCCTTGTCTTCATTTTCGGGCGGGTGCCTACCCCGCGCATTTGCCCTTTATTTTTGACCCCTGACGGGTGCCCACCCCGCCAGAGACTCGTGCATTCTCGCGGTGCCACCCCGCTCATTAGTAATCTATTTTTGACCCCTGACGGGTGCCCACCCCGCGTTGAACCACCGCGGCGACCCGGAAGTGCAGAAGTCACAATAGGAAGTGAACGGGAGCCCACCCCGCGCTCCTGGAAGAGGATTGCATCGTCATCTCCCAGGGCTCCCGAGAGTATGGGAGAGCCCCGGACTGCCACTAGTGCCCCGCGAGGAGAATAGAGCGGCTGAAGGTGCAGGCGGGGCTACGGTGTTGGAAGAGAGCCCCGCGCTGCCCGAAGAAGAAAGGACCGGAGTCCCCCGAGAACCGCCCGGTAGGTAAAGGAGGGCTGGTGGGGGCTCCGCGAGTGTGACAGTGGAGCCGGTCCCAACCCGGCTCCCGTTCTGAGCGGGCCCGCCGTTGCTGGCCGCTCCAAGGATGGGGGCATTTGTTTCATGCCTGAGAGAGGCACAGTAGTATTCAGAGCCCACGAGGGCCATTGTCTTGCGAGTCCCCAGAGCGGGACTCCAGTGCGAGGACATTTGTTTAGAGCCTGAGAGGCTCCACCTGCACGGGGGCATTTTGTTTATTTAGAGCCTGTCGAGGCTCCAACGATCCCGGGGGAATTTCTTCTGCTAGTGGAGCGGCCCCGGAAGGCAGCAGGCCGCTCCCCTTCAATCTCAGCCCCAATTATTTCTAGAGCCTAGAAGGCTCAGAGGGCACATTGCGGTTTAGAGCCCATGAGGCCCCACCGGGCAGAGTTATTAGTCAGATCCCCAGAGGAGATCCAGGAGGCACGCTGGTGCCAGGATCAGTTCCACAGCTGCCCAGCACTAAGTGGGCAGCTGCTTAGTTTAGGCCTGAACCGTTGCGCACCCTTCTGTGTGCTGCCTGCGCAGCCTGCCCTGACTTTGCTGGACACAGGGCGTTTCAGCCCCTGGGAGGCCAAGTTGGCCTGGGGTCAGTTCTGTGATCTTTTGCGCAAATGGCATTACTTGCCTGATATGATCTACGCATAATATGCAATGCCTTTATGCCTATACCTCTAAATGTATGTATGTTTATGCTTAGGAGGTTGTTTTACCTAATATAGTTATACTAGTGAGGTTGTGTCCCTGCGTGATCTATGCCTAAGGTGGTTAGGGTTGCGTAGAGTGTACCTACCTGTTAATAGTGGTTACTGGTTGTGTTCTACACTTGTTCTTTGGTACTACAATTATTCTATGTTCTAAGTGCTATTTCTACTAAGTGCTGATTCTGACGGTGGCCCATGTGGCACTGTCTCATGTATATAATCCCATGTAAATTCCGCCTGTGCCGGCGGCACAGTGTAAATTTGTGTTTATTATCTAATGTGTTTGGTATAATACAAAGGCTATTTTTATATATACCCTTGTGTGGAGTTCCTTTTGTGTGGGGCCTGGGATGTTGTTGCTGGTGGGTGCGTGCGCAAATACTTAACTTACATTGCCTCCGGGATCAGCCTTACTGCTCGTGTCACGTTACCTAGAGGGTGAGCAGGGGTTATCTTTGGCTGTAACTCCCTTGCCCTGACTAGAGTAGTGCTTTCTGCCTGGCTTTGGCGCAAGCCTTAGCCAACCGGAGATCCCATTTCTAACAAAACAGAACTGCATTTGAATTTTTTTTTAACGTTTCAATGAGAGTTGGTAATGATCCTGTGAAACCTACTCTCCCTGAAACCTTTTTCAACATTCACAATGGGGATGGAGTCCAAAGGAGACCACTACTCCTTTGCAAATCAGTTAACACCTCAACTTGGGAGTCGGTAACTGAGCAAATGTTTGTAACCACAATACACCACAATTTGGAAGAGATGCCCACAATACACACCTTCTAGGTAGCGATTCATAGCCCATTTCTAAACTAAGTTACAGATTCAGAAACACTTTACTGAATTGTTAAATGTCTTCAGTAAATACAATATACGTTTTCTAACGATTAATGTACTGGAGGGTTTGCAACAGTTTTGGGCATACACCCTAAAACAATTCTGTTAAAAAGCTTCCAAAAGCAGGCAGTGATATTATTCTACCTGAAAATCTCATATTATGATCTAACTACTAAAGCTGTCATGGCTGGAAATAGGGAAGGTTTAGAAGAAAATCAAGGGTTTAACAGTCTATTGTGAATGGACTTAAGGACACCCATAGTCTGAGCAGTCCTTAAGTCTTACTAACTGGAAAATACCAGGTCAGGACTAAAGATACTAGATCAAGTTCATCTTTATTGCATGCATACCCAAACTTTGTCACCAACCCCCCTCAGGATCGTTTTATGTTGACTCACTTTAGGCTGAACCAATTGCATTGGTTTCTAGCGGACCCTATTGGTTGGAACAAGGCCGATAATTTAGCCCCATGCATCTGTGATAACTTCTCTGATCAGGATACTTTTAATTTTGTCCTGTTTTGTGACTTTTATCGTGTCCCTCATAGACAATGTATTCTTTCCTTACTCAAAGAAAAGCAGTTACTCAGGCCAGGCCTGATTTTAATTTTTTTAGAAATGTTAAATAATGAATTTGTTTGTTTTAATGTTGCCAAGTTTTTAATAACTGCTGTTAGACGGAAAAAAAGAAAAAGAAAAAAAAAGCAGAGGGCAATCGGCATTTTTAATATGTGGTCATTTTCATGGTGTTATCTTAAACATTGTATTTTTAACAATTTTTGTGTTTTTACAATGTTAAGATCAAACCTGTCTTTAAGGCAGTTTATCTTTTGCTGCTATTTTCTATATGCCATGAAGGGTTTTTATTGTGTGTTTGTATCTTTCATGGTTTTTATTAACCAATTAAAGATTAATTTGACTGACACTATTTCAGCCTGTGCGGCCACTTGATTCTCTTTTTGAAGAGCAGAAAGTGCTTAAGTTCAATTAAAAATGAACTGATAACACACTACTTCTATCTTGGGAAGGGAAATTATCTTACAGAAAGATGATAATGCAGCCATATAGAACTATAGTGTCAGGTGTTAAAGTGCTTGGAAAGTGCTTGCATAAGAAACTTCTGTTCCGAGACCTCTACATTTGTTTACTGAACTTCCTTCTGGGTTTAATAATGTTAGGTTATACCACTGCATGCCATCACACCTCAAGAAAGCTGCATATGTGTCAGGGTAGCAGTACAGAGAAAAAGACAGGTGACAGAGACATCTGGGATATCCAGCCTCAAGTCTTGTGATCGCATCAATTTTCTTTCTGAATTTGGGGTTTTCAAAGAAGAACAGCACAAGACCTTATTGAGCTAGTGGTGAACTTCCAGTCATTGTAATTGTGATGCAGTGGGGACCAATCACAAGTTCCCACATCAAAGATTAACATTTCACCTAACTGAATCCCAGATTTTCTGGACATAATACAAACAAACCCGCTCCACTTCTTGAATCAACCTCCTTTAGACAATTTCAGTAAACTGCCCCAATCAGATCTAACTAATGATTGGTTCGCCCCTGCTTTGAAAGAGCTTAAATCTTCTCACAGAAAAGTAGAAAGAAAGTGATGTATTTGGCAGGAAGAAGAAAGCTGCACCCATTATAAACAGCTGTTGAAGCCCTATAAACAGGTCATCAGATGTGTTAAAATAAGGTTTACTGAATATTAAATTAATCTGGCCTCAATTCAATCCAAGAAGCAATGTCAAGCACTACCATCCTTTAAATCACCTAATCATCTAGTGTCTACTCTATAAATGGATTTGTAATTTTGTGACTATTTGGTAGGTTCCTTTACTACCAAAATCCAGAGCATCTATGAGTTTCTCTAACATGGCAGCCAGAAATGATCATGAACAACAGAGAGTTATGGTCAGAACCAGTGCAATGTAATAACACGTTTCCACGCTGGACAGCAACTGTTTACATAGCTTGTTCTTATCAGTAAAATCAGGCTCCCCTGAAGATCCGTGTCAACCAAGTGTGTTATATGTTTGTAGTCCGGCCATATCAAACATTAGTTAATAATTCTTTGAAATCTGGTAATATTCCACTAGCATGGAAAACAGGAAAGACAACGCCTTTGCTAAAAGAAACACAACTTGTATAGAAATGATCCTGCTAATTATAGGCCGAATACATTACTGCCATTTTTAGGGAAAATCACAGAGAAAATTATGGTGATTCAGTTAACCAAATAGCTGGATGATAACAATTCGCTCAGTCCATAGGCAAGTGGGCTTTAGAGCTCTAGAAGTACAGAATTGGTTCAAGCTTTAATGCACAAAGATGACTCAGTGACGGGGTTGCTCCTGGATCGGTCTGCCGCTTTTGAAACGAACACTCATAAAATTCGAATTCATATTTGTAATCAAAAGCTATATTACTACAGTAATAATCAATTTTTGGAGTGCTGGTGAAGATCATGGGAAAGTAAGCAAAATTAAAATGCACACGATAAAAATACATTCATTTTAGTGAAGGAATATTATGCAAGGGATGTGTAAATTAAAAATCCGAATAGAAAGACTAGAAGGCTACAGATTAAAGAGTGCTGTACTGGGCTGGTTTCCACCAGTCCTGTCCAACCACTCAAAGTCTGCCTTCATGCCACCATACCACCCTATGCCCCTGCCCACCAAAGCAATATCCTTATCACACAATATCCTTACCCAACCTCAAACCCTAAACCATCCTAACACCCAATACCCTTACCTAGACTTAAACCCTATAAATACCCTTACCACCCTATACCCCTACCCGCTCTTAAACCCTAAAAAACCCTGATCACCCTATGCCTTTACCAACCCCATAATCCTAAAATACCCTTACCACCCTTTACCTCTACCAACCCCTAAAAATACCTTTACCACCATATACCCCATATTATCCCTAAACCTAATAAAACCCTTACTACGTTACATCTTTACCTACCCCATAACCCTAAAATATCCTTACCACTCCATCCCCCACCCCTTAACCAAAAAATACACTTTACAACACAATACCTTTAAACACCCCTAAACACTAAAAATACCCTTACCACCCTATACCCGTACAAATCCCTAAACCCTAAACAATCCTTTACAACCCTATAACTTTATCCACACCTAAACCCTAATACCCTTATCAACCTTTTTTTATTTTTATTATATGGACTTTTATATAGCGCAAACTTGACCCGGAGGTATGGGTATTAGAGCGCTTTACATAGCACCAGTTGCGTTACCGGAGGACACATTCATTTTTGTGAGGCACGGGGAGATTAAGTGACTAGCCCAGAATCACAGGATGTTCAGCGTCATTGCCGAGACTCAACCCCAGTTTCCCATATTCGAGGTCGACCGCCCTAGCCGTTAGGCCAACTCCTCTCCCCTATAACCATATATACACACAAATGCACACACATATACTTAGCTTCACTACACTTACCATGATGCTAAAGGCATATGCGTGGTAAAGATTTGTGCTGTAAATGCAGCGTGGTAAAGGCACTGTGTGGTTACAACAGCATTATAAAGGATGTTTCCATTATGCATTCACCATTACGAACTTGATTAAGATCCTACCTCAAACGCAGAACGTGCATGCTCCTTGGTTTTTTCTGTATAATCGTTTTAAACTTCAATTTTTCATCCACTTTTAACAACAACCCTATTTTTCTTTGAAGATAGATCAGTGGCTGAACATATACATTTTTACTTTATTTACTGTGGCATTCTCTACCTAAGTTTGTAGCGAAGTACCATAGCCTAGAGGAAGTCTTTGAATGCTGCCTGTTCCTCCTTTTGGAGAATAAAGGCACTAAAGTAAATCTTAACTACTGTCCTAAGGGAGTAACTGTTACCCAACTGAAGTAAAAGATTATTGATGGGCCTGAGGCACTCATGGAAATCAACAACACCCACACCAACCAATGCTCTATATCTACTGCATACTCCAGGATCCCAAGAAAATGTATCATATTTATAATTCTTCTTGACACCTCCCAGTCAGAATTCTGCAGCAATCACAACATTGAAACCACCCTGATCGTGGCCACTGTTGTACCGCTTTTGGCCGCCATAAGTGTGGCAGGGTATGCTCAGACGTGAGTCCCTTGCTCACTTTGCCACTGGATTCAAGCTAGCCGGGCTGAAGACGGCTGGAATGCCAGAAACCAGTCCTTGGAAGCTTGTTTCCGGTCCAGGGAAGACATGACTTGGCAGTTCGGGCTGGACTGTTCCCATGAGGCACAGGGTCAGACTGATTTGCATATAGCCATGTCTGAACTGGGGTGGCAGAGTGGGCTAAAGAACGGTGATGGATTAAACCCAGATCTCTTGACTGGGTGTGAGTGTTTGATTGATTCAGATGCTCCGTCCATCACCACCCCCTTTTGTACCGCTTTTGGCTGCCATAAGTGTGGCAGGGTATGCTCAGACGTGAGTCCCTTGCTCACTTTGCCACTGGATTCAAGCAAGCCGGGCTGAAGACGGCTGGAATGCCAGAAACCGGTCCTCGGAAGCTTATTTCCGGTCCAGGGAAGACATGGCTTGGTAGTTCGGGCTGGACTGTTCCCATGAGGCACAGGGTCAGACTGATTTGCATATAGCCATGTCTGAACTGGGGTGGCAGAGTGGGCTAAAGAACGGTGATGGATTAAACCCAGATCTCTTGACTGGGTGTGAGTGTTTGATTGATTCAGATGCTCCGTCCATCACCACCCCCTTTTGTACCGCTTTTGGCCGCCATAGGTGTGGCAGGGTATGCTCAGACGTGAGTCCCTTGCTCACTTTGCCACTGGATTCAAGCAAGCCGGGTGGAATGCCAGAAACCAGTCCTCGGAAGCTTGTTTCCGGTCCAGGGAAGACATGGCTTGGCAGTTCGGGCTGGACTGTTCCCATGAGGCACAGGGTCAGACTGATTTGCATATAGCCATGTCTGAACTGGGGTGGCAGAGTGGGCTAAAGAACGGTGATGGATTAAACCCAGGTCTCTTGACTGGGTGTGAGTGTTTGATTGATTCAGATGCTCCGTCCATCACCACCCCCTTTTGTACCGCTTTTGGCCGCCATAAGTGTGGCAGGGTATGCTCAGACGTGAGTCCCTTGCTCACTTTGCCACTGGATTCAAGCAAGCAGGGCTGAAGACGGCTGGAATGCCAGAAACCGGTCCTCGGAAGCTTGTTTACGGTCCAGGGAAGACATGGCTTGGCAGTTCGGGCTGGACTGTTCCCATGAGGCACAGGGTCATACTGATTTGCATATAGCCATGTCTGAACTGGGGTGGCAGAGTGGGCTAAAGAACGGTGATGCATTAAACCCAGATCTCTTGACTGGGTGTGAGTGTTTGATTGATTCAGATGCTCCGTCCATCACCACCCCCTTTTGTACCGCAACATCATATCATAGGCAGATAACACTCAACTCATCCTTTCCCTCTCCCTCTCCCAAGACCCCACCACCAGGAGTCGAGTGTCGCCAACTGGATGAGAGACAACTGCCTGAAGCTCAACACTGACAAATGGAAGTAGGGATCTTCGGCAACAACACCACTCCCTGGAATGCTTCCTATTACCCCGCTGAACTAGGATCAGCATCCTCCCAGTTGGACCATGCCAGAAACCTCAGCATCATCCTCCACAGCAAGCTGACCATGAAGTCCTAGATCAACGCAGTCTCCTCTGTCTGCTTCTTCACTTTGTGCATGCTACAAAAGATTTTCAAGTTTCTCCCCCTGAACACTAGATGCACTGTGACACAAGCCCTCATCACTAGCAGAGTGGACTATGGCAACACTCTCTACTTGGGGATCGCTACATACCTCCTCCAGAGAGTACAGACCATTCAGAAAGCCACAGTCAGACTCTTCCTCAACCTCCCCCACATCATCCCTCACCTCAAGGAACTCCACTGGCTTCCTGTACAGAAGAGATGCCAGTTCAAGCTGCTGACCCATGCATACAAGGCCCTGCAAAACCTAGGATCGGCTTACATCAACCACAGCCTGAACTTCCATCAACCAGCCAGACAACTGTGCTCTGCCTCCCACACTCCCAGCATCAACTAAAGAAAGGGCAAAGTGTGCTCCTTCTCCTTCCTCGTAGCGAAGACATGGAACGGCCTTCCCCTGCAGCTTTGCAACTCTCCTTCTCTACCAGAATTCTAAAAAGCAATAAAAACATGGCTATTTGACGGAGTCTCTCACGCCCTCCAAGTTCCTGGATACCCTCTTGGTGATTAGCTGCAGTATACAAATCAACTGATTGATTAATACAGCCATTCGGTCACTCATGAAGCCTGCTTCCTTTACCATGTGCTTTGTTTAAATTTGTGGATACCTTTTCTCTGGCTTTCATTTCTGGCATCTCCGTTGTGATTTTGGATGTTAGGCAGTGCTTAATTTGAGCCGGTGGTTTCCGATGTTCAGCACCGGCACTTAATCATCAACACCAACGCCTTTCATGAGAACCAGTTATGGAAACATTAATTTATGGTAGGCACATGGAGATTAAGGGATTTGACTAGAATCACAGGATGTTGAGCCAATGCCGAGACTTGAACGGTTCCTAAACTCTAAAGTCGGCAGCTCTGGCCCTTACACCACATATTCCCCACACTTTCATGGTTAGTAGTTGGTCCTGTTTTAGGTAGCGCAAACAGGAGAAATGTGCTGGTGCAAGCCGCCTACCAACCAAAGCCAGGGCCGGAATGGCCGTAGCGGGCACCTAGTGTTTTCCGGTAGGCGGGAAGGGTGGGGCCGGTTTTGGTACAAGGGGCCAGTATGCAGCAGTGCTGCAATATCAGCCCCCTGTACCAAAAGCAGCTGCTGCAGCGTTACCCACAAGCATCCCCCTTGCCCCAACCCCCACCCAGAATTACTTGCCAGGGCCGGTTTGCATTCCCAATCCTGCCCTGAGGAGAGCCCCGGCACATTTTATTTTACACATTAACCACTGATGTTAAAACAAAAAAATTTGCAATTATACTCAAAGGGCGTAAGCCCATTTTATGGACATACTTTTTGTCTTGAATTTCTACAGCAAACAGAAAATGTACTTGATATCTGCAAGGTAGCAGACATGTTACTGCAATTGTTTCGGATGGATACTTCTAACTGCAGAATCTTCACCTTAGAATACTCCCAAGGCGCCAGACTGGATCTGGAAACTTTTCTTCCACGTGCTCTCATGCACCACCGGGAGGCACTGTGCAGTCCGCATGGGGAGGCAATGCAGACTGCACAGTGCCACCGCCATGAAGGGATGAACCAGTGCCACATAGGAGTGCAGCCCTGCCAAGTACCATGTATCAGGGGTGAGACTAACTCAGTTTAGTGCTGGTGTCCGCATCACTGCAGTAAGTGCTTTAGTCATGCGTAGTAGCACCCCAGGGAATTAGCGTACTTTACGGTGAACATGGTTGGCTGCATTTTGCAAAGCAGGCAGTATACTTTTGGCTTGCTCTAGAGCTTAATGCACTGCAGGGTGCTGCTGCAGGGTCTGAAACACAGATTTGAGCCCGCTGGGAGGGGTGATCGCTGTTCAGGTTTGTCTTACAGTGAGGCCAGTGCAGGACTTGTGGTCAATCAAGCTCACTGCCCGGCCTTGACATCTCACAGGCTTTCTGGGCTGACCACATGCTGAGCTACTTGTGTTCAGGTGAACAAGAAAAATATCCAGATCATTATCCAATAGGGCAGTCTGCAGCAAGCACTTGGACCTGGTGGAGCTTTGCCTTCTGTAGTTTTAGATTAATGCAGGGCACCCCAGACTATTAACATGCAGAGCCATAGATGATTCCAGGTGGCAGCAGCTTTTATTTTTCTTCTTACAAAGAAACAGACAATTTAAGTGGTGCTGGAAGGGTGTTGTTCCCCCTGCATCATGAAGCCGTGAAGAGCCTGTCCACCTTGGTGTCCGATGGAGTCCGACAGGCATAATTTAGATCCCAGGCGGCTGAGCCTGCCACAGACTTACAATCAACAGAATCGGAGTAGCGAAGTAGGATTTAGAGCGCAGAAAGTTGTGCACAGAGGACAGTCCACTCCCCAGTAAACCCAGCCTGCCCGACACAGTGACTAGTAAAGAAGTTAAAGTTCCCAAGAAGTGCTGTACAATTTATAAAGAATCACTGCACGTCAGCGGTGCAGCCCATGTTTACAATTCACCTGTCTTATTAACATAATTTTCCAATCCCGAAGACTATTTCTTTTTGCCAAATGTTGTGTTTCTGTACTTTTTTAGAAGCAGCATACAGTGTGTTCTGTAAACCTTGTTGTTCCTTCATGTTTTACTGAGATTGGGTTGGCGGATGGTGTTAATCATGATAGGGCATGAGTGTGCCCTCCAGGCATTACAAGTGTTTCAACTTGCCGTCCAGTCATAATGCTATTCAGACTACCTGCTTGAATAATCGTTTGTCTCTCTGAAGAGCGCACAAAGCGATTAAATATTATCACCTGTGTGGTAACAGTAACTACGATTTTATATGGAAGTGTGGGAAGGCAGTACACAGCTGGTGAAATATTGAGAGCTCCAAAGGAAATTAACTTACCAGTTACGAAAGGGTAGATCGTGTGTGTTAGCTAGAGCATGGTGAAGGGGGCGACACGGGGAGATACTTGCAGAAAGTCAGTGATAAGACATGCAACCTGTGCAGATGGACACTTTCACAAAGATGTGGAGAGAGAGAGAGAAAGAATGTAATTGGCTGAAAGAGTGAAAACTGTAGAGGAAAGTCTGAATAATTGAACATGACAGATTGAAGCACTCTGACGCCGCTTCCCTTCGACTGACATTAGTCATGTTTAAATCACAGGTGTGGCTTGTTTTAGACGTATATCGTTTAATGTGTGATATGTCTGGATACAATTATAGAACACTCACAGGCATGCATATACTAGACTTTGCTCTGATTAACGCACGAGGAACTGTAACTCGTTCAGCAGTAGAATGTCCCTCATTCGCACACTAAAACCATGGAAATGTCACACATAAGGAATCCCAAAACTTGGCAGCTATGTCACTCTCCTGAGTGAGGCTTGCCCGGTGCTGCGGCGGGCTGGGCAGAGCTCCAAGTCGGCGAGTCAGCTGACTGCAGTGAATCGGAGTAATTATGATGATTTATTAGCAGGCAGGTGAGATCATCCACACTGGAGACTCTCACATCCTGTTTGGTACAGTCGGCTCCCACGGTGCCCTTCCATTTCTGGTGCTTTGCAGCAGTTTTAAGATCTTCTTAAAGTTTCTTAATTAGGTGTCATTTCTGATATTTATGGTTCCATTGTCTTCCTTGCTTGATTTGCTTATGAGAAAGTGTCACTCATAGTCGTTGAATGTCACTCATAATTACACTGAAATTACGAAAACTTCACATATAGCCAATATGAAACCTTGACACCTATGTGCCACCAATGATCGCGGACATCAGGTCCGTTCCTTTAAATCCTTCTGAAGAGCATTTAGAGCACCACTTCCAACACTCTCAGTTTTCACAACAACTCCTAAAGCAAATTCCAGTGAGCCATGGAATTACGTCCTAACCCAAAATAGCGGATTTCAAACCATGCTGATAGTACAGAATAAAGTATCTGTACTAAACTGTAAGGGCTAACTATACTCATTCCTGTTTATGTGAGTTTCCTAGCTTGTTTAGCTACTCTAGTGATCGATGTTCCTCAGCCTACACCCAATAAGGAAGGAGAGGCACAAGCAGCTACACGTCAAAAGGGTGTTAGGTGGCGGGCTAGGGCCAGCATCAAATCTTGTACCCTTGTTTAATTTTAATCTATTATCTTTTCTCCATACAGAGCAATCAGAATATTGAGGAAATGACTGGTAAGTGCACAAATCTTATTTAAATAGACACGGTCACTATATCTTTTAAATGACCCTCACTTGGTTCCTTCTGAGGCACACCGAACCGCGAATTACAGACTCAATGAAGAGCTCATGAAACAATGTTCCACACAGGGATTGAAATGTGTCGGCTTTACATATGAGAACCTCGCTGCGACATAAAAGATAGAAATTCTGAGGACATTCTAAGGACACCTGAAGACGTGTGTTCTATTTTCATTAAAACAAGCATTTGCAATGCATAAGGTCTCGCATTAGGAAAGTTTGGGCTATTGGTATTGTAAATGACACATTATTTATATATGTGTTGGTTTTGAAAATAGCAAAAATAATAGCTTTGTCATTTACAATGCCAATAGTTATAACTTGTGACACCTATAGCATTTGTAATGCAATATGTGTTGTATTCACGTGACTTAGATGTATTGATATTACAAATAACAATGGCTTTGAATTTTTTTAATAATTAATACTTAAATAAAAGTTATTGTAATTTATAATGGCAATAGCTTAAACTTTTGTAAATAACTTTTGTGAAGAATATGTTCAGTGTATTTTATTGTGACGAAAATCCAAGAACAGAAGTGAAATACTAACCTCTTTTTGTGACATTTGTAATAAAGCTTGAAACATTGAGAGATCATATTTGACCCAGTTGTTGGTAAATGGTTGCACAGATTGATGCTGTGGTGGGGCTGAGAGATGTTGTGGTGGCGACTAGTGATGCTGTGGCATTCAATGATCCTGTGGTAGCGCATAGTGATGTTGTTGTGCCCCTTAGTGATGCTGTGGTGGTGCTGAGTGATGCTGTGGTGGTGCTGAGTGATGCTGTGGTGATGCGATAGATAGAGTGAGTGGGATAGATAGATAGAGGGAGGGCGATAGATAGATAGAGGGAGGGCGATAGATAGAGGGCGATAGAGAGAGTGAGTGAGCGAGATAGATAGATAGATAGATAGATAGATAGGAGTGAGGGCGATAGATAGCTAGACATAGATAGAATTAGGGCGATAGATCGATAGAAAGATAGATAGAGTGAGGGCGATAGATAGAGTGAGGGCGATAGATAGATAGCGTGAGGGCGATAGATAGATAGATAGAGTGAGGGCGATAGATAGAGTGAGGGCGATAGATAGAGTGAGGGCGATAGATAGAGTGAGGGCGATAGATAGAGTGAGGGCGATAGATAGAGTGAGGGCGATAGATAGAGTGAGGGCGATAGATAGAGTGAGGGCGATAGATAGAGTGAGGGCGATAAGATAGAGTGAAGGCGATAGATAGATAGAGTGAGGGCGATAGATAGATAGAGTGAGGGCGATTAGATAGAGTGAGGCCGATAGATAGATAGAGTGAGGGCGATAGATAGACAGATAGAGTAAGGGCGATTAGATAGATAGACTGAGGCCGATAGATAGAGTGAGGGCGATAGATAGACAGAGTGAGGGCGATAGATAAACAGAGTGAGGGCGATAGATCGATAGACAGATAGAGTGAGGGCGATAGATCGATAGACAGATAGAGTGAGGGCGATAGATCGATAGACAGATAGAGTGAGGGCGATAGATAGATAGATAGTTGTGTGTGTGGTTGTGTGTGGTTGTGTGTGTGGTTGTGGTTATGTGTGCGTGGTTGTGTGTGTGTGGTTGTGTGTTATGCTTTGTTTTTCTATGTTTTGTTATGCTATGTTTTGTTGTGTTTGGTATGCTATGTTTTGCTAGGCTATGATATGTTTTGTTATGTTATGCTATGTTTTGTTATGCTATGCAATGTTTTGTTTTGCTATTCTGTGCTTTGTTATGCTATGCTATGTTTTTTTGCTATCCTATGCTTTGTTTTGTTATGCTATGCAATGCTTTGTTGTGTTTGTTATGCTATGCTTTGTTATGCTATGCTGTGTTGTGTTTTGCTATGCTTTGTTTTGCTATGCTATGTTTTGTTATGCTATGTTTTGTTTTGCTATGTTTTGTTATGCTATGCTATGTTTTGTTATGCTATGCTTTGTTATGCTTTGTTATGCTATGCTATGTTTTGCTATGCTATTATATGTTTTGCTATGCTATGTTTTGTTATGCCATGTTTTGTTATGCCATGTTTTGTTATGCCATGTTTTGTTATGCCATGTTTTGTTAGGCTATGTTTTGTTTTGCTATCCTATGCTTTGTTTTGTTATGCTATGCTCCGTTTAGTTTTGCTATCCTATGCTATGTTGTGTTTTGTTATGCTATGCTATGTTGTGTTTTGTTATGCTATGCTAGGTTTTGTTATGCTATGTTTTGTTATGCTATGCTATGTTTTGTTATGCTATGCTATGCTTTGTTATGCTTTGTTATGCTATGCTATGTTTTGCTATGCTATGCTTTGTTTTGCTATGCTATGTTTTGTTGTGTTTGATATGCTATGTTTTGCTATGCTATTATATGTTTTGCTATGCTATGTTTTGTTATGCCATGTTTTGTTATGCCATGTTTTGTTAGGCTATGTTTTGTTTTACTATCCTATGCTTTGTTTTGTTATGCTATGCTCTGTTTAGTTTTGCTATCCTATGCTATGTTGTGTTTTGTTATGCTATGTTGTGTTTTGTTATGCTATGCTATGTTGCGTTTTGTTATGCTATGCTATGCTAGGTTTTGTTATGCTATGTTTTGTTATGCTATGCTATGTTTTGTTATGCTATTCTATGCTTTGTTATGCTTTGTTATGCTATGCTATGTTTTGCTATGCTATGCTTTGTTTTGCTATGCTATGTTTTGTTGTGTTTGATATGCTATGTTTTGCTATGCTATTATATGTTTTGCTATGCTATGTTTTGTTATGCCATGTTTTGTTATGCCATGTTTTGTTAGGCTATGTTTTGTTAGGCTATGTTTTGTTTTGCTATCCTATGCTTTGTTTTGTTATGCTATGCTCTGTTTAGTTTTGCTATCCTATGCTATGTTGTGTTTTGCTATGCTATGCTTTGTTTTGCTATGCTATGTTTTGTTGTGTTTGATATGCTATGTTTTGCTATGCTATTATATGTTTTGCTATGTTTTGTTATGCCATGTTTTGTTATGCCATGTTTTGTTATGCCATGTTTTGTTATGCCATGTTTTGTTATGCCATGTTTTGTTAGGCTATGTTTTGTTAGGCTATGCTTTGTTTTGCTATCCTATGCTTTGTTTTGTTATGCTATGCTCGGTTTAGTTTTGCTATCCTATGCTATGTTGTGTTTTGTTATGCTATGTTGTGTTTTGTTATGCTATGCTATGTTGTGTTTTGTTATGCTATGCTATGCTATGCTAGGTTTTGTTATGCTATGTTTTGTTATGCTATGCTATGTTTTGTTATGCTATTCTATGCTTTGATATGCTTTGTTGTGCTATGCTATGTTTTGCTATGCTATGCTTTGTTTTGCTATGCTATGTTTTGTTGTGTTTGATATGCTATGTTTTCCTATGCTATTATATGTTTTGCTATGCCATGTTTTGTTATGCCATGTTTTGTTATGCCATGTTTTGTTATGCCATGTTTTGTTATGCCATGTTTTGTTAGGCTATGTTTTGTTAGGCTATGTTTTGTTAGGCTATGTTTTGTTAGGCTATGTTTTGTTTTGCTATCCTATGCTTTGTTTTGTTATGCTATGCTCTGTTTAGTTTTGCTATCCTATGCTATGTTGTGTTTTGTTATGCTATGCTATGTTGTGTTTTGTTATGCTATGCTATGTTGTGTTTTGTTATGCTATGCTATTTTGTGTTTTGTTATGCTATGCTACGTTGTGTTTTGTTATGCTATGCTATGTTTTATTTTGTTATGCTATGCTGTGTTTTGTTATGCTATGCTATGTTTTGTTGTGTTTTGTTATGCTATTTTTTGTTATGCTATTTGTTGTTATGCTATGTTTTGTTGTGCTTTATTACGCTATGCTTGGTTATGCTATGCTTGGTTATGCTGTGCTTGGTTGTGCTGTGCTTGGTTGTGCTGTGCTTGGTTGTGCTGTGCTGTGCTTGGTTGTGCTGTGCTTGGTTGTGCTGTGCTTGGTTGTGTTTTGCTGTGCTGTGTTTTGCTGTGCTGTGCTGTGTTTTGCTGTGCTGTGCTGTGCTTTGCTGTGTTTTGCTGTGCTGTGTTTTGCTGTGCTGTGTTTTGCTGTGCTGTGCTTTGCTGTACTTTGCTGTGCTGTGTTTTGCTGTGCTGTGCTGGGTTTTGCTGTGCTGTGCTGTGTTTTGCTGTGCTGTGTTTTGCTGTGCTGTGTTTTGCTGTGCTGTGCTGTTTTGTTGTGCTGTGTTTTGATGTGCTGTGCTGTGTTTTGCTGTGCTGTGTTTTGCTGTGCTGTGCTTTGCTGTGCTGTGTTTTGCTGTGCTGTGTTTTGCTGTGCTGTGCTGTGTTTTGCTGTGTTTTGCTGTGCTGTGTTTTGCTGTGCTGTGCTTTGCTGTGCTGTGTTTTGCTGTGCTGTGTTTTGCTGTGTTGTGCTGTGTTTTGCTGTGTTGTGCTGTGTTTTGCTGTGCTGTGTTTTGCTGTGCTGTGCTGTGCTGTGCTGTGTTTTGCTGTGCTGTGCTGTGCCGTGTTTAGCTGTGCTGTGCTTTGCTGTGTTTTGCTGTGCTGTGCTGTGTTTTGCTGTGCTGTGTTTTGCTGTGCTGTGTTTTGCTGTGCTGTGTTGTGTTGTGTTGTGGTGTGCTGTGTTTTGCTGTGCTGTGTTTTGCTGTGCTGTGTTGTGCTGTGTTGTGTTTTGCTGTGCTGTGCTGTGTTTTGCTGTGCTGTGTTGTGTTTTGCTGTGTTGTGTTTTGCTGTGCTGTGCTGTGTTGTCTTTTGATGTGCTGTGCTGTGTTGTGTTTTGCTGTGCTGTGCTGTGTTGTGTTTTGCTGTGCTGTGTTGTGTTTTGCTGTGCTGGTAAGGGTATGTGAGGGTGTGTGACGGTGAGGGTGTGAGGGTGAGGAGGTGTGTGAGGGTGAGGAGGTGTGTGAGGGGTGAGGGGGTGAGGGCGTGAGGGTGAGTGTCTCCAATGAATGTCACTGCTTGGCCTTCTTTGAAAATGTTCAGTGCTGCAAATAGAGCATGCCGCCCTAATTATCACAGCATGAGGCCCCAAAGTGATAATTATCACAGCATGCAGAGAGCCGCCCCACACTGCTGGAGCACTCAACTGCACATTAATTATAGTTGAGTGCTCCAGCAGCCTGGGGCGCCAGTTGACATGCTGTGATAAGTGGGTCTCATGCTGTGATAATTGTTGAGGAAGTGGAGACTCCTGCTGGGATAATTGGTCTTGTGGCGCCTCAGGAAGTAGAGTTTCATGCTGGGATAATTGGTCTGGCGGGCTTGCAGCGCCTGACGTCCAACAAACGTGCACAAGCTGCTCAACCTTGAAGCACGTTCACCGACCTGGGTCGGCTCGTGCCCAGGTCTGTATCGGGCTCGTTCACAGCTGTTACTCCCTTGACAGGGAGGAAGGTGACTATAGTCTCGCTGGCGGGAGCGCTTCGCGCTCCAACGCCAGCTCGACGTAAAAAAGCGAACAGGAGGAATCTTTTGCAATATCGACAGTACATTTCTGTATGTTTTATATGTATAATTATTTATCATTGTTTTGCTTTCCTTCTTTTTCATTTACATTTTACTGGCTTATATATATGAAGAGATTAACAGAAAAATGTATTATGCAACGAATAATGACATGCTGAAAGTGCTCTGCATGGAACAATTAAATAAATGTAAAGTATCCATGTTAGACGAGGGTTTTCTGATGTTTGATGTTCTGGGGCAAGTCATATGCATATACCTTTTTTGTTAAAAAGAAACCTACTTCATGCTAAATTTGATACTTTTAGGCGTATTAAAAAAACACATCGTTCTACCTCTTCAGAATATTCCAGAAATTCGTAGATCGTCCCAGGCACTCGCATCTTCACTTTTAGGCATGCCCTGGACAAAAGTATGTATACACCATATGCTTTGCTGACCTCGCACAACACTTAAGACCTTATTGGCAAGCGTGCCCCTTCTCAGAACCAAGGAACTGTCCAAATCATGTGGAAAGGGCATATTAGACGCCATGGATAATCTCACCTTGTCAAACGCCCAACTCACTATGAAAAGAACATACAGTAAATTAAATGTTGTCGGTAATATCAAAACTTCCTTATCAGTCAGTTCATAACCTCATGTTCTATAACCACAATCAATTCAGCACAATGTCTCCCTCATCCGCAGCAACAAAACTCCCCTTGCTTGCTAAAAACGTTTCTATCACAACACCAACGCCAACACACAAGAGTCATGAGGAGTGTGCGGTCACTGAAGCCACCCAAGACAAAAAAAATGCATCCATTGGTCAAACCAGCAGCCGACCGATGGTGCAAGAACACTTCCATCAAAGGAACAAGACTAGGAAAACATTGGAAGAAATGTACATGAGGTTTCAGATCGATACACAACCCATAGCTTTGCTCACTGGGACTTACAGGCATTGTTTCGGTCTCACTCATTCCTAGACATTTCATCATAACTGCGGAGAAAGGAGGGAGAAGTAGAAAACGTACCTTTTTGTTTGAAAACCGGCGCAAGAATAATGAGTCTGGGAGATCTCAACAGGTAAACTCACTATTGGCATTGTGGCGACCAAAGCAAAGCTCTTCACCGACCTGCAAACTTTTGTATGTGAGTGAAAGTTTGATACAGCACAATATTTGAAAGGTGGAGGAAATCAGTCACCCAATGAATGATCAGCCTGCTGGGCACACTGCCAGGGCTACATGTAGGTCATGTTGGAGCCAAGAAATCTTACTTCCAGTTAAGATCACCTACAATGTGATTCCCCAATAGGTCCCGCCAGGGTATACAGGACACTTGAGAAAAGAGTACGCTCGTTGAGTGTATTTCTAACCTGAAGTAGCAGGACATTCTTTGGATTACACATTTACTAAGATGTGGGTATTTAAACATTCAACCAGATGCTCATGCACCAATACTGGATGAAGTACTCCAGCTCTGACAAGCATGACAATTGATATTGTACATAATTATTACTATCACTGAACAGTAAACAAACTGTGTACTTGTGGCGTAAACATTTTAATGATATACTTTAAAAAAAAATAAAACATGAATGTGAATACACAGTTCCCAAATGCCTGTAACCTCTTGTCATTTGTAGGACTCGCCTACCTAACTTTAGTTGTCTGTAGGCATTTTGCTTATTATCGATACTATACAACATCACCAAAAGCCATTAGCACAGCTAATAGGACCCAAAGGCGAGACCTGTTGGCTTTACCATAGCTTGTTTCTTTTAGCACTCCATGAGAGTGCTCTGTTTTATACCTGTACCTCTTGTGTGCTGCTTCCTTTACCCCAACAACCACATGCTCTGGGTGCTCCTGAATCCTACCCAAGTTCAGTCACTGCTTTCCCCACACCTCCCTGGATTTATTAATATTTTCTGTGGCTTTTTCTGTGTGAGCCTCAAGCGCTTACATTGAACCCTTGCCCACTGCCTAGGCCCTATTGTTTCTCTGCTGCTCCTATAACCCTTGCGTTCTGCCATTTTTTGTGTTAATGCCTTTGATTTTTTATTATTTTTGGGAAGGCCTAGTAGGCATTTGGTGACAGGCTACTCTGCAGTACAAAAGGTGCTTTCACTTCATTAAATCTATTTTACTAACCAGTATAAATGGAGTCTGCCATTTTGGAAAGGTAAATAAACTATGAGCCCATGTCATTCTCTAGGAGTGCACATGCGCAGAGACCAATTGGGTTTGCGAAATGCTTGTTGCTTCTGACATATCCAATTGGATGCTGTGAGTAAATCTGAGGTATTGTTTAGGACTTTCCCCTGGTTTACCATTTTATTGTCATGAAAATCGATTACGAGTAAAAGGCTACATTCTGATCCCGGTGAAATCATGTATTTGTACAGGGATCAGAATTACAAGTTGTGCGATAGTTAACACACTCTCACAATTGTTCCCGGACACATTCCAGCATAACAAACCTGCAGAATTATATCTGGGGGAAAGGTGCGGAAAACGGCAGAACGTGAATTTGGTGTTCAGAAAAACAGGATCTGTATGTTACGCCGCCTTTTCCTTTTAAAAACTTGAAATAGAAGGAATTTACCACATGTGGTAAATGCCTCACCCTGGGGTAAGTGTGGTAAATACTCTACCATAATGCAACAAACTCGTATTGAGGGTCAAAGATTCAAAACCTGGTATTTTTGGTCTTGGCCAGCCATGGTCGCGAACAGCAACAATTCCCCTCTGTGCCAGAGTACTGTAAACCAAGTATGCAATCATTATTCATTTTACCAACAAATCTGATGGCAGACTGAGTGAACATAGTGAACTAGTAGTTCATCTCAGACCTCCAACTTCACAGAAAGACATTGATAATGTGTGTGCCCATGCCACCTCTCCTTGCACTCAAATCACACCCTGCGACTTTCAGTCCAGCTCTCTCCCCAGAAATGTACAGAGCACACCCATCTAAATACAAGGGGTGGAAGGAAGATCTGCATTTCTGAAAGCCAGATCTTTGCACACAGTACAGGAAACAACACAATTCAGACACACACCATCCACCAGGTGTAACATGGCCACAGCCCTGACTTCAGTTTTTTACGGGTTAGGGGATACAAGCCCACCTCTTCCCATTAGTCTTGGGCCTGCTCGCCATGATGGATCATGAAAGTTCAGTGTGACAACAGTACCTGCTTTCTGAGCACCCATCTGCCTCACCATTCAGTGATCTGAAGTGGCATGAACAGTATTGTGCAAAACATTTGGCACTGTATTTTAAGTGCATAGTGGTGATAGAACAGGTCGAGCACTGCAATATTCAAAACGCGCCACTTGCAGTATGGAATACACTTTAAACATTGCACTGCTTGTATCCTTCTAGCGGTCAGTAAACAACACGTTATTCGTACCAGGTGCTTGGTGCAAACATAAGCCAAACACTGGACTTCGCAATGGGCTGGGCAAAGGCAGTAGCAGAAATTATTAATGGAACTAACAAAGCAGGATGCAGCTCAGTACACACAGAGGCACGGATGTTCTTCTCTGGGTATTAGCAGGGGACACCCTTCTGAATCTTAAAAAAACACTCTGTGCACACGGGCTGCCCTCTTTAGTCTGCTCATAGTCTGGCTTAAGATCGCAGCTGTCGCCAGACAGTTCTGTGAGAGCCATCAGGAGAGGGACTTGAAATCCACCCACACGTTGGAGGAGGCAAGAGTACATTTTTAGGTCTTACCTAGCGTTGCAGCGCGCATGCGCCGCACTCTCTGGCGAGATATATTGTAGATGAGGATTTTTTAGAAGGGGACTTGAAGCCCCGCCCTTCATTTTCATTGGCTGGCATCACCGTTTATGCTAAAAGGTGGCTTGCCACTCGAAATGAGTTTTTTGTGTTGCCGCCCTTTTCGTCTGGCCGATCTGGACAGGATCGTCTGCCTTTCGGCTGTCGTGAAGCACTTTATCAACTTCAGGAGGCGTGTACTGCCGAATCATGTTTCCGATAGCTTGTCCTGAGAAAGGCTTCCTCGGTGCTCACGCGGTCAGGTGACGCCATTGGGGCTTGGGCTGGGTGTGAGCTCTTACAAGTGCCTTGAAAGAGCTTCCCCCTGACCTCCTGGTCCAATTATTGAGCCCGGAGACGCGCTGCAGCGCAGCAGCCCTATTCTTTCCTGCTACTTAAAATTCCCATCCGCTTTTGTCGTGCAGCTTGACTTGTTTTGCATTTTCTTTCGCACGTATTGCGTCAGATTCAAGCACTTTAGACTCCACGCCGCCTTCCAAGAGCCGCGGCCCCACCTACCCTCCGGCCGCCCTTCATGCGCTGACGATTCTGCCAAAAGACGCCTCTATTTCCCGCAAACCTACTGCCTCGCTACGGCGCTGCCCAGCCGAGGCCCTGATGGCACCGGCCCTCCTGGTGGCAGGTTTGTGTAATGGGATTACGGTCGTTAGGTGGGCCGGGTACAAGTCAGTGACACGTATGGGGCAGGCGTTTCTGGGCTGGTCAGGCTGCAATGATGCATCTCATCTACCACTGGGTGCGTTTTTAATACTGATACATGCGTGCTCCCTAGACACGCACACACTTTAAAGTGCCAATCACCATCTTCCGCACATACGGGGCAGGCCAGGGCCTCAGGCTGTCCCTGCGCACTGCCCGAAGCCTCGGGCAGGATTAAATATATTCAGGAAAAGACTTGAAGACGGAATGGTTCAAAAGAAGGAGCCCTTTTGAAACCTACAGGGCCGCTTTGTCCAGTGTTCCACGCTTTACCTTTACTCAAAGTGCCTTTTACCGCACTTTAGTCGTTTCTAAGCGCTTTAGAGATGCTGTGCTGTTACCGATAAGTGACATTCGTGGGCCTCAGAAGTTGTTTTAAAGACAATGTTCCCGCGCACGATGACCCCTCCACCGGACTTGATGTGTCTGTAGCCGGGCCCTGCTGGTCCTGTCTGGCTTAGAAATCAGAGTGGGTCCTGGCATACCTTAGGTGACCACCAATAACCTCCAGGCACCGAGTGTGGCAGCAAAAAGGTTCATATTTATTTTGTTGTTAATTCTCAAGTGTGATGAAGATGGTGAACGTTATTTGGGAGGGAGGAGTGGGCTGTGATTATCGTAGGAAGTCTTGGCCATCCGGCTTTGTGCCCTTAGCCCCCGTGCCAGCTTAGGTAGTTGTGGAGAGCGACATAACTCTATAAATAGGAGGCTAGATCTTTGGCCCACTTAGTTTCTAAGCGCAATGTGGAGGCTGGGCGCTAGAATTCATTGCACGTCTGTAGTTATATCCTGGGACGCCCCAGCCACATTTTTTCGCTGATTCTCCCTCGTTCCATATTACCCTGGGATGTACTGTGAAGGAGTTCAACAAACAGTGGATTCCAAACGCACTCCTTGGGCTGCCCTGTCTGGGGTCATCCCACCGTTACTTGTGAGTGAGGGGTGTTCGTAGCACATCGTGCTTTCTCGCGCTGTGCTGTGATCCTGCATAAAAACGTTTTACGCTGGGAGGCACAATAATACGGGGTTAAAAGGCATTTTATCGCAATAAAAACTATAACACACCAGTGACAGAATTACTATACTCCCCTATTACAAGATGCAAAGAATAAAAAGTCATGGGCAATAAAAAAAAGAAATTTTCATAAAACTAATCATAAAAAAGGGCTATCACCGGGTATACTTCAATATTAAAATACTAACATCACTCAAAGCAATTCATTTTGTGATATTACCTTTGAAATTTAGATTAAATCCTCCCCTGTTTTAAATTATGATTGTGTGAGAATGTTTCTTACTGTTGAGGACATGCTTGAACTAGCACCGCTTCATTATGCAGGTATTTATTCATGGCTGCAGATGTTCTGGACTGCTGTGCTGTGGCAGGGGCTGACGGGAGCGGAATATACTGTGTTTTGGACACACTAAAGGTAGGAGGCAGTGCTGTGTTGGGGCAACTTGTACTCTGTTGGGACACACAGAGGGGAGGAGGCAGTATCACACGGTGTGTAGCATATGCGTGCAGTGATTTTCCAACAAGCACATTGACTGCTTAACCGTACCCAAAACGGATTAAAATGGAGGCGATCCAAATACATTTTTGGAAGTGCGATTTTGCAAAGCTTGGGTGATGAATTTGTCATTTGTGGAGTTTGCATTTACGACGGTGCATTCAAGAAGCACATATAGGGAGATGCTATGCTTGGGTGATCCCTTGTACCTTCAAGTGAAGAGCTGTTGTTGGAGTCCCTACCACTCTGTGCCATCAGTAGGAGTGTAGACTGATACATTTCAGTGATTGCCCCACAGTTGCAGAATTATTTCTGTTTGCAAATTCTTGTTGTATGAGGAACTTTCTTTTAGGAATGAGTGACCTTAAGACGTGGAAAAATTGTAATTTCGTCAGAAATGTACATAAACCTAATTTTGCATCTCCCTACTATGCTCTGAGCGTGAGTCACTCCAGAAAAAACATTGATCAGAGATGGGCTGGAAGGTGTTCTGTATGTCACCTCTCTGTTAAGCATGAGGGTCAGTGGCATCAAATTGTGGATTAAAATAGCCTACATAGTAATTTTAAACTTTGCATTGTAATTTTTGTACACTTTAACAATAAGTATTTTCTTGATGCACTGAGCGTGAGCACATGTGCAATGTGTGCTGATATATCAGGGAGAGAAGTGGGGCTGGTGTAACCTCTATGGTTCCTGCCCATAGACATCTGGCTCACGTTTACCTTCCATTGGAATACACATGCACATACATCCTTGAATGCCACCTTGAGTGCTCATTGGTGGGTCTTTCACTTGCTATCGTAAACTTGTTCAACGGCTCCCTGCGAATCATACAAGTTTTGGTGGTTCCTTAACTTGCATTTAGTCACACCTCTTTTAAGCTACGTTGTTATGTGTGGTTCTGTGAGAAGAAAGGGCATAGATGGCCTTGAAAATAAGTTGGAGATATAAATGTGCAGTGGAGTGGATCAGAGGCAGATGCCTACTAATGAGTGACTTGTACTAAGACGAAAGGTTGCTTAGGTTTGATGAAGCAAGGGACTCATATGACGTACCAGCAGGCCAATTCCTGCTCAGAAAGCCTGAATAGTCTAGGACAATTAAGATATTGTGGCCTGCTTTTTAGGCAGACCCAGGAATCAAAGTTGCTGGCAGCACTTCTGATTCTACGGAAAGGGAGGTTGGAGGATCTCAATCCTGTGCAAAACAATTAAAGCGGGTAAAAAAGCAGGAACAATGATGGATTGGGGACCTGCCACAACATTTGTCTGACCCCTAAGCCGGCCCAGATATTGGGTGCATCATTGAAAGCTCAAGTAATGCTCATGTCAAGCTTGTACAATCGAAGTATTTACAGAGAAAATAAGTTACCCTAACTAGCATACAGAACATCTATGCATCCTGCCAAGATTCTCATCTCAGAAGCACCTCTGAATACTCAAACTTAATTCATATGGTTTGGAGCTGTGTGGCTGTTGCTCAGGGCCGGAATGGCCATAGCGGGCACTGGGCTAAAATCGGCCCTGTACCAAAATTGGCCGAAAACCGGCCCCGGCAAAGAGCGCGGCGGCACCTTCAACCCCTCTCCCTCCCCCCCGAGTGTGGGGGGGGAGGGGGTTGTTGTTCCCAGTCCGGCCCTGCTGTTGCTAGCTAGTTAAATGTAGTGGTCTCCAGACTGAAGTCCGTGGTAGGTAGTCTGATTGGATGTACAATTGAACATTGTCAACAGGGGGTAAAAGACATTGTCATTTACAACGCCATCACTTGATTAATGCTTCACGAAGGGAAAAAAAACAATAACATTTTCAATGCCAATAGCTCAAAACAATGTCATTGTGAGACCTATTGTATTGTAAACACTTGTTTGGTTAGGCAGAAGTTGTGTGCTTCCACAAATATGCTTGCCTTCCACGCTGTGGTGATCATTTTGTTTGTTTATTTATCAAGCTGCCTGAGGTTGAACGTTCAGGGCACACACATGACACTGTAATGCTAATACATTTTAGATAATGTATGGTCTTTTTCTCTGGTAACAGGGAGGAGGGCAGTCATTAACTTAAATGGATTTATTAGGTCTGACTTGGCATTGCTTTGAAAGGACCTACTGGCGTTGACAGTGCTTATTTTAAAAACTCTGTCTGTCCTGAGATGCTCTTTTAAAAAGATAATTACTGTGTCTCAGGCCTGCAACACCCGTTGGGCTGTGATGGAAAGCGTAGGCATGTGGGGCTGGCTGCAGAAGTCTTGGGAGGGTTCTTTCTAGCTTCATACAGAGCAGGCTGGCGAGAAAATAAACAACTATATTGGCTGCAGCACAGTGCAGAGCACTTATTACAAAAGTGATGATTTTCAAGATTTTTTGTTCATTTCTAAATCCACCAGGGTCGGGCAAATGTATAGGCAATTGTCCATCAACTATAACTACCATGCAGATGCATGAGCTACTTACAAGTTTACCTGCGTGACAGTGGAGGAGTGAGGAAATAGCTTGAAAAACAGGGACTACACAGGAAAAGAATCTTGCCATGCCTCCCATTTAAACCATATCCTCCACTGCGCACAGAGTGCGAGCAAAGCTAACCCTTAATAGGAGAGTTGTTCAACTGGCCCCGTAACCCACTCGATTTTTTTCTTTTAAAAACATGGGGCATAACTTTGAATTTTACAGCCTAGTTTTTAAATACATTGCCTAAAAAACATAGGGTCTATCTGCAATTGTAAAACATTAAATATTTCACTATTTTCATGGCGTGTGACAAGTTGTTGCTCCCTTGAGGCGGTTGAGGGTTCATCCCCCCATGAGCATTTTGTTAATTGGTTACAGAGTAACGGGATATAGAGGTACTTTAACTAATATGACTATGCAATTTACCATGCTCAGTGTGTATATAACATATTTCTTAAATGTGACCTTCCACTTCCTGTCAAATCCCCATATTTTCCTACCAATAAGATTTAACGTCATACACTAGGACTAAGAAACATACTTGGAAGGGATAGTGTGGGGAAATGATAACATAAAATAAAACCTTAATCATTGCAGACTAAGAAATGGCTTTATATAAAGAAAGGACGTATAGGAATAGCAGCAAGAGCCCTAGAGTAACACGGCAATAGAATTAGTAATAATTGCCACAACTGAACACAAATTATCACTCAAGTCAGCTTTCAGTATATCATCAAACTACATTCATTGTGTTCCCACATACTTTTCATTTAAAGCAAACATGTCTAATTCCCCCGAGTCAAAAACTTGCAAGTTATTTTAAAGAAATTGCTATCACCTAAATATCAACTTGGCATTGAAATTGTCATATGCGCTACAAATGAACCGAATCTGCCTTACATGCCCTTGTACACTTACACAATGCATGGATGTATATTACAGGATAATTATGGTAGCTACTCAATGTATCATGTCCATACCTTATACCAGGATGCATATCAGAAGCCATGGACGACCTGATGTACCGAAGATGGCGTTCATTTTGCATAGCATGGCTAGATAAAGTAAAGGATGCTGAAGCGATGCCTAGAATGCCTCTATTAGTTCAGGACCACCATTATATCAGGGATGGTGGGTATAAACAGTGTGCTTTTTTTTGCACATTAATTCTTCTATTTTTTCTTTCCGGTTTCTTACTCTTCTCTCTTGCTCCTTCCTGTTTCTTTTTTCTTTCTTGGCTCTACTACTGTCTTTGTTTTTTAAGGGAGTATTTAATAAAATTCGCTTTTGAAATCGAGTTGAAAGTGTTGAGGTAATAGTGTTGTGTTCTTCGCTATTTCCTATGATATTTAGAATTTTAAATGTTTTTATTAAATGCATTCCTTAATTGTTTTCAACTGTACCCCAATAGCCCTGCAATATATGTTATTGCTGCACCTCTTGGAACTCTTAAACCCCCACTACCTCTTAATGGCACCTTCATGAAACCTAAAGCCACTATCTCTTAATATTGTCCTTCCCAGAACCTATATACTCCTTACAGCAAAACGTCAATGAACTCTAAAACTATGTATTACAACTAAACTCTACAATTCTCTGAACCCTAAAACCCCATACCACCATTTTATGGTACCTTGCCCTGAACTCTAAAGATCCCCTTACCACCCTTTTGTGATACCCATTGCTGAACCACAAACATTTCAGATTACCCATAATGCTACCCTTCCCAGAACCCTAAAACCAACCTTACTATCCTTTAGCACAGTGGTTCCCAAACTTTTTTGACCCGTGGCTCCCTTGACCTAATTGGCAGTTGGCCGTGGCTCCCCACCATTTTTTTTACCCGAGCACTGGGGTGCCGCGGTGCACACTTTGGGAACCACTGCCATAGCCCATTGGCTGAGTTCTTGCACTTGTTTGTTTCCATTGAAAGCAATGAATATTATCACTGTGGTGAAGTGGGGTTAGCACTACCTTCAGTAGAATGCATACGTTGCACACAGTCTTGTCCCAATTGAGAACTGTTGGTTCAGGCTTCTACTTTAGAAAACCCGGGATAGAAGACCCCATTAAAATTGGTGTAGAAACTGTGGCTAGTGCAGAATGTGAAAGCTGGGGCCAGATGAGCGTCTTTGCCTTTGAGCAGTACCTTAGATTAGAAGCTTGCTCTCCGCTGTACCGAGCACGTTGCTTGCACATCCAGTCACATCTTGATCATTTTTAACCCTCTTCGAGGATTGTGCCCTGAATGTCTCAAATAACCTGTACTTACTTATGCTCAAATAATGCCCATCTGCATAATGTTCTTGCACGTGTTCAGATAAGTGAATCGTGCTATTAGTATTAGTGTTTAAAAAGTGTACTGTTTTTTTATGGAACAATATTCGATTATACAGTGCCAAGAACTATCATAGTGAACACGCTTTAAGAAAACGCATTGCTTTAGGTGCAATTTGCAATAATTGTAAATGTATTTTATAGCACATAAACACCTCTGAAAAGACATCTGAGCACTTTTTTTTGCAGCGAGTAGCATGCAACTCCGAAACGTAAGATTAGTAAATGAGTACGATTGTTTTTCTTGTGCATTAGTTGTGTTAGGATTGTGCTCTTGGTTGCTTGTTTGTTTACTGTTTAGTGGAGTTAGTAGTGGTATAGATAGAATGACAGGAGTGGGTTTGAAAAGGAGAAGTAGTGAGTTGTTTTGTAAGTAGTGGTCGTGTCTGCTTGTTAGTTGGGTGGCATGGCTGAAGGAGCAAGGATAGGAAAGACGGATGGTTTATTGTTGTTTTGTTTACAACAGCAAGATGTAGATGGCAGCTCTTCTAAGGCTACATCTATTGCTTTTCCGTACTATGCACGTTGCGTGAAAGGTTAAAATGTGCAAGCCGCAAGTCACGTATATCGGGGTTGGGAACATGCAAATCTTTGATCCATGCCCACGACCGAAGTATAGTTTTCTATGCTCACTTCTGTCATAGAGAGATTTCGGGCCCATGACAAGCACCAGGTAAATATGAGCGCGGCAAATTTCTCCCCTCACCCCCATCTGTAGATGGAAGGACAGGGCGCTTCTAGCGAAGACGGCTTGAGTAGTCCCCCCCTCCCGGCATGTGGTGAGACACCAACTCTCATAGAAATTCCTGAAGCGGACAATGGCGGAGGAGGCTGGGTGCTTAGAACAGCAGGGTCAAAAAATTACAGCAGGTGGGGGCACCAATATGCTCCTCGTTGTGAGCCGAGGAGGAGGAAGGCGCTCGCTCGCAGGCAGGGAGTCCACCCAGCTCTTTCCCTTTACTCCGTTCAGAATCACCTCCTGTAAGGAAGGCTAAGGGACCCCTAAGCCTTAGGAGTGACCACTCATCTGGGCCCATTAGCAGTAATTACAGAGTAATGGTGCTGGGGCTGATGAGCGCAGAGCCATTGAGATGCAGAGTGCGAGGATCGCGTGACCTGGCAGCACAAAGGAGGGGGAGGATTTGCGGCTGCAATTTCCACGACCCACATCCTGCACGGCGCCGCGGCGCCCCTGGCTTCTCATCACGGCGCACCAGGGCGCCGCGGCGCACACTTTGGGAACCACTGCTTTAGCACTACCCTTCACTGAACCTAAAACCCCTTACTTTCCATTGCTACCCTTCACTGAACCCCAAGGGCCCCACTACCCCTTAACGGTACCAATCCCTGAACTGTACTAATCCATAATGCCCTTTAATGCAACCCTTCCCCGAATTCTAACAGTCTTACTACCCCTTAACGCTATCCTCCCCTGAACCCTAAAGATCCCATTACCCTTAATGCTACTCTACCATGAAGCCTAAAAACCCATTACTATCTCTTAATGCTACCCTCCCCAAAACCTATATACCACATGCAATATGACTCTAATGTACTGACAAGTTATATTAATTTGTGTTTAAACACGTACATGCATATTTAATGAGCACCATTGATTTAATATCCTAAAATTTGCCTCGAGTAAGCCTCTTTTTCATTCTGCATAACACACTGCTTTCCATTTCTGCTGACTTGACTATTCCTTTTGCAGGTTTTCACACACATTGTTAGTTTGAGAATAGATACAACACTGTATTAGCGACAGAGAGAGAGGCTGAGAAGAATACCTGAATGAAATAACTTGGAGAGGCAGAGCGTTAACCGAAGAGTCCTATTCAACAATGTTTCAAAATGGCTTGGTTGATTTGATTTGATTTGAATGGAGATTTGTAGTGCGCAACTTTGCCCGAAGGCATCAAGGCGCAGATGATGGAAAATAGCCAGGTACTTATATAGGGAGTATAGGAACCTAAGAGTAGGCTTCAGTGAAGAGCAAGGTTTTAAGGCCCTTTCGGAAGAGGACAAGAGATTCTTGGTTCCTGAGTTCCAAGGGGAGCTCGTTCCAAAGTCTAGGGGCGAGGGAGGAAAACGCCTTGCCTCCCCATCTCGCTTTAGCAACTCGTGGGATGGTTAGAAAATTCTGGCTGGCAGAGCGAAAGGCCCTACCAGGGGCGTAGATTGACACTAGGGACCTGATGCCCTCCGCATCAGCACCATGAAGAGCCCGGTAAGTAATGGTCAGGATTTTAAATTTTATCCTGGCATACATGGGGAGCCAGTGAAGATTTTTCCTGATCAGGGTTCCTGAAGAACGTCTGGGGGCATTGACGACAAACCTCGCTGCAGCGTTCTGGACGACTTGCAGGCGATGGATTAGTTTGTTGCTCATGCCAAGATATAAGGCATTGCAGTAGTCCAGGCGCGAGGATAGGAGGGCAACAGAAACAAGTTTCCGGGCGTCAGGGGAGAGGTAGTGGGTAAGCTTTCTTAACACCCTTAGGACCCCGCAGCAGGTTGAGACCGTTCTGTTAACTTGCTTGTCAAAGGCAAGTGAGGTGTCAAATATGACTCCCAGATTACGGGCGACGGGAGAAGGCTGGGGGCATGTTCCCAGTGTCTGTGGCCACCAGTCGACTGACCAAACCTCCTTGTTTCCACCAAAGACAAGGATCTCAGTCTTTTCCCCGTTTAACTTGAGGAAGTTCGAGGCCATCCAACCTGCCACAGCTTCCATGCAGTTTCTAAAGTTTAGGGTTGTGGTCTCGACGGATTGCGACAGAGAGACCATGATCTGTGTGTCATCGGCGTACGAGAGCACTTCCAGTCTAAAAGTCCTGACAAGCCCAGCAAGTGGGGCCACAAACGTTGAAGAGCGTAGGGCTCAAAGAAGAGCCCTGCGGGACCCCACACTGCAGAGGCTTGGCGGTGGAAAGGAAGTCACCCAATTTGACCCTTTGCTCCCGATGGTTAAGGAAAGAAGTGAGGAGGCCCAGAGCCAGACCCTCCACCCCCGTCTCCCTGAGACGGGAGGCCAAGATGGTAGGGGACAGGGTGTCACATGCGGCTGTAAGGTCGAGCAGGATCAGAAGAGTAGTCTGACCTCTGTCGACCTTAGCGCGGATGTTATAGACCACCACTGTGAGGGCTGACTCAGTGCTGTGCGCCTTTCGAAAGCCATGCTGAAAGGGGTCAAGCAGGCAGGTCTTATCAAGAAAGGCGCTAAGACGGAAATTCAGTTGAGCCTCCAGCATCTTGGCTGGAGCAGGAAGAAGGGAAATGGGACGAAAGCTCTTCAGGGTCCCAGAATCCAGGGAGGCCTTTTTTAGGAGGGGCTTAACGATGGCAGTCTTCCAGGATGCGGGAAATAATCCGCTGGAGATAGCCCTATTCATAACTTCCAGCAAGAGGGGAAGTAAGGTATCCCTGCAGTTTTTTTGGATTTTGAGCGGGCAGGGGTCGAGGGGAGATCCTGAATTGATCGAGTCCAGGAGCTTGTCGAGGACCTCAGCCGTAAGAAGAGGAAAACTGGGGTAGGTTTCATTGGGGACTGGGATATGCTCTAGACTGGGAAGAGGAACTTGGGTGAGATTATGAGTCTGGAGTGCTGTGTGAATGTCCAATATTTTAGTGTGGAAAAAGGTGGAAATCTGATCACAGAGTTCTTGCGAGGGAACTATGGGATCAGGATGTTGGACGAGAGATAAGGTATCTATAACTTTGAAAAGGTCTCCAGGGGAAGTGAAGGAGGAGGTTAGATTGGAAAAGTAGGTTTGCTTTTCGGCTAACACTGCCGCTTTTTAACTCTTAAGGAGATTTTTATGTTTGGTCCGTCCGTCAGCGTCAGGCTGGGCTCTCCAGAGCCTTTCTTCTCTCCTACACTCCTGTCTCTGCAATCTAAGGGAATCTGAGTACCAGGGCACTGCAGGCGTTTCCTGGCACAGTAGTGGGACTTAAGCGGGGCGAGAGTGTCCACAGCCCTAGAGATAGTGCTTGCGAGCTCGCGAGCAGTGGTATCAATGTCCTGAGAAGGGGAGGCTTGAAGTTGGCGATGAGAGGGCCAAGGGATTCGTTAGACAGGCCCCTGTAGCTCCTCTTCAGGACCCAACAGTTCGTATCCGTGGGAGGGGCGGAAAGAAAGCCTGACGCGAATTCCAGGGGGACTGCTTTATGATCAGACTGGTTGAGCAAGAATGATGTCATTACCATGTTTAGTGTGGAATATTTCACAAATGTTTCAGCTTACAAAGTGAGAATTGAAAGGACAATGGAAGCCCTGATGATGGGAACAGAGGGGTGGCACCTGCATGATTTTAGTGTGAATAACTGGAGACTGTGGTGTGAGAGCCATTGGACTTTGAGTGGTTTAGACCTCAATGCTTATTTCTTTCTGATTCTTGCTGAGTGTGGCTTAGGCTAAACAGTCAAATTCCCCTGACCCAAAAAGACTCTTGATCAAGCCCCTGCAATGCTGACACCCTCCCGTACTTACCCAGATTTTTTTCATTTTGCATTTCCTGGAATTTAGAGATTCCGTAGACTAATAAACCATCCTCTTAGTTTGGGCTTTAACTTAGACGATTCTAGATTTACTCATGTATAGAAGAGGGGACCGGAAACTCTTCTTTGAGTACCAGATATTAATGCTGATCTTTTGTATTGCTGTGACTGAACTTCTTGTTTGCTTAATACTGGCATGTCTAAACTTCTTAAGGAGGTTGGGTTTCCCAATTGTTATTCAGTATCTTTATGGCATGGTGCTGAGATCTTTTGTACCTTAATTTAATAGCGAATTTGTAATAAACCTTCTTAACTAATCACTGTTCCTGGCCCTTATTATGTATCCAAATGGGTTACAATGTTAATTGAAATATGTTAATTCTCCTCATCTCTCAGTTGGGAAAAAAAGGTCATTCTGAGGACGAATGGTAAGACGGTTAGCCCAAACGTTGCAACAGCCCTTAGTTCCCCTTATTGCTACCCATCACTAAACCCTAAAAACCCAAACCTACTTTTAATGCTATACTTCCCTGAACCATAAAAATCCCTTATTATCCTTTAACACCACCCTTTCTAAACCAAAAACCCTTTAATTTTCTTTATTGCTACCCTTCCCTGAACCCTAAAAAACACACTAGTGCTTAACAGTACCCTTTCCTGAACCCTAAAATCTCCTTGCTATCCTTTTACGCTACACTTATCTGAACCCTTAAAAGCAAAACTAACGCTTGATGATATTTTCCATGAACCTTAAAAAACCTTACTGCCCCTTAACACTATCCTTCCGTGACATCTAACTACTCCTAAACACTATAAATCCCTTGCTGTTACCCTTCCGTGAATACTAAAGACCGCTTACAGGTCCCCTACCCACACCTCAGTGTAAATGTCCCTATTAGCAGGAGGGTGCCTCCTTGCCACTTCTCCTGTACACTTATATTTGCCTTATAAGGCACAACATTTTCAATTTATTCTTTTGTAGCCACAACTTTTTTTCGCTCTATTTTTTCAGAAAACAGTATTTTTGACAACTTTTTTGCAGTCTACTTTTTTCCACAATAAATTTGCTGCAATCCTTTTCTCCATGCTTGTTCTTTATCAACACCCTTTCTTCCTTCTTTCCTTTCATTCTCTCTTATTTTGGTCTCCTTTTCCACCTACCCTTTTACCTTTCTCCATTATCCCTTTTGTGCTTTTTTGGATCCTCCTTCTCCCTGCATCCACGCTATACTTCCTCCAGCCTCTTGGCTTCCTGTTATCCTTCCCTTACTTTGTTTCTTTCTACTCCCTCTCTTTTTCTTTCTTTGTCCTTATTTTGACCACCTTTCTTTTTTCTGTCTTCTCCGCTTCTTGCTGTATTTATTTATTTTCTGCCCCCTTCCTTTGATTTTTTTTCCTCCGTCCTTCATGTCTCCACTCCAATTCCCTCCCTGTTTTGTCATTGCTTTCTTTCTATTTTCATTCTCTTCTTTGTTGCTATTTTTCCTTTATTCTCTCTTTTAGCCTTTGTCTTCTTGTCTGGATTCCATTTAATCTTTCCTCCTCTCCATCTTTTCATCATGGTTTCCTGACTTCAGTTCCTTCCTTTCCGCTTTTGCCATTTCTTCATCTTTTCAATTTCTTCTTTTTTAGTCCATCCTCTACCCATAGTTTCTTTCTCTCCCAGCCTTCCTTGCTTTTTCTTAACTTCTCTTCTTGCTCACTCATTCTACATTTACCTTAAATGTTTTCCCTTCTCCTTTTTCTGATTTCTGTTATTTCTCTCAATAACCATGGTTTACCTACTTTGACACCGAGGCCCTCACCCTGCAACTATGTGACATTAATACAGTATTGCTCATTTGGTCATAGTGGAGGAGGCTCATAAGGAATATGATGAATGAACTAATGTTATTTGCATATATTTAAAATCATTACAGAAGTCAAACTATAAAATACATTGTATTGGTTTTTAATTCTACCATAAAATGAATGTGTGCAATTCAGATACTTCTTCCCTTAGTCTGACACATCCGCCTGTCTTTGTATATGAATTCCTATGTTACTCCCCGCTGGCTGTTTGCAAAGTTTTATTAGGTTTTGTACGTGGCTGCGAGGGATGCAGTGCTCACTCCAGTTGCTTTAATACTTAAGAAATATATCTTGAAGTTTTATTGTCACCCGCACCTGTAAGAAGGCTCAGCGCCAACCCTCTTTGCCTCCCCTGCTACAGTTGACTGAGTGGGGGCTTTACGACACCACTGATGGGAAATGGACAACCCTTGGCCAGCGAACTTGAAGCACGTGGCTCAATGGTGAGAGAAAAAAGGCCTGGTAACAGAAGTGACCAGGACTCCAGCGTGCACCAACAATATTTAAATTCTCCAGTCAAAAGTATATCATGTTTTAGTCACACATTTAATCACAATTCATTATATTGCTTCACCAATTACATAACATTTCAAGGAGAAAGTCCAACAAATCATTAGTATGGTTCAATGTGAAGTACATAAATTACACCAAATTAAATAACATCATAAATTGCATAAACCCAATGCATTTCGGGGCTTGTGCCCCTTCGTCAGGGGTCTGTATGAAGAAAAGAAAAAAGGGGGAAACAGGAAGAAAGAAAACTCAGTTACTTCCAGTGCTTAGGAGGACAATGTATTTTCTGCATGTAGTGTTTTAACATCAGTCTTACTGCAACTATGGACTGACTAATCCACTCATGGATTCGATGAATAGCGTGGCACGCGGCTGCGCGTAATCTAGGGAATGAGTAAATACTTTAAGTAAACACAATATTCTATGAACCACAAATGTGTTTCTGTGTAGAGAGCACACAAAGTGCTGGTTACCTGAATGCTTGTTGTTGAGGTAACTGAAAATAAACGGACAGACAAAATGCATACCATTTTAGATTGAGGCAAACAGATCTAAAATTAGACAGTGAAGTATGTTACTGCCGAGAAAATGATTCTAAGCTCACCTGCTGGATTAGAAATGAGGCGTTTTTACTCTGCAGAATGTAAGAAAAAAGGAAAGCTAATGAGCATTTAAACAGTGCATGCTCAAGAAAACAATTTTTTATAGCTAGCCCTCCACAGTAAGGGGAAAAAACATTTACCTGTCATGGTTCGATGTGCTTTACGAAGCAGCAGTTTAACGAAGTGTCACAGCATTCTGTGAAGACAATAAGCGGTTGGGGACTTTAAAAACCAACTCGTAGGTTATAAATATTATCAGCTGATGTGGGGAAGCGGAACTCACCGCAAAACTCGACCGGCTGGTCCAAAAAGACATCCGCACCCGTGCTATCGTGCACACGACTAGTCCCTTTTCCCTGTTATTAACTCGTCGAGTATAACGAGCTACGAGATAAATGACGGACTGTTCCGCGCTGAAAGGAGGCGCCATTATTAAGTGCCTTCGATCTCAATCTATTGCAAGTAGATGCAATGAATTAAAGTTTCCGTATATTGCCTCGGAGGCCCATAAAAAGTAGCGTGTGTACTGCAGAAAAAGGATAGAATAGGTGCAACAAGAAAAAGAAGCAAACACAACGAAACAAAGAGAAAATGTTTTCATTAACTGCCTATTAACAATCTGGTGCTGCGCAGCCCTTTTTTTTTTTTAAATCCAAAGAGGAAACTTTTGTGCGAGTGTCCTGCCTATTTACAATCTTATACAGTACTCAGATGGGTCACCATAATTAATTGTGTTAATAAGTATTACTAGGAATAAGTGTATGTAGGTGATATTAGTAGCACCGTGAAATTGAGATCATGAGGGGTCCTGGTTTTTATATGTTCATAGAAAACAAACCATTTCCATTTTGTCGTTAAGCCCACTTGGGGACATTGTTTGCAATTTTCGAATCCAAAAGGCTTCCCTCTGGAGGAGGGTCCTGGCGTTATCATGACCCAAACGCTGTGGGATCAGTTCGATTATTTGAAATCTTAATTGGGCAAGCGTATGCCTTGCGTCAATCCAATGCTTTGCCAACGGCGATGTGAGGTTTTTGTTCCGTATCCGGCTTTTGTGCTCTGACAATCGAATTTTTAATTTTCTGTCCGTCTTTCCGACATACAGAAGACCACATGGACACTTGATCGAATAGACCACATGTTCTGAGTTACAGTTCGTTGTGTGTCTCAGTGGTATTTTCTCTCCTGTTCGTGGGTGCAATAGGGTATTACCTAGTATGGCATTATTGCAGTTTTTACAGTTGAAACACTTCGTTGTGCCTTTGTATGTTTCATTTTGTTGTCTCCCATCGTTCAAGGATTTGTTCAAGACCTCTTTGAAATTTTGAGCTCTTTTGTATGCGAACAAGGGTTTGTCCGTAAACAATGCGCCAAAGTCATTCTCTGTTTGGAGAATTTCCCATCTTTTCAGTATGTAGCTTTGCTCTACAGCAGTTTCCACCCGGCCTCTCTGATCAATAATCTCCCAATCTCACAGTTCATGAGGATAAAACGAATATCAACGGACGATTTGCAATGTGAAAAAAGTCTTGATGAACAAAAACATAGATACCTCGACAGGGGATACCCTAGAAAATTGCTTGAAGCACATTTAGGAAAAATCAAGTCAATCCCAAGAAAAGATCTTCTGCAAAAGAAATCTAAAAAGACCAACCAAAGAATGGTTTTTGTATCCAAATTTTCAACAGCCTCTAGAGATATAAAAAGGATCATACTGAAAAGATGGGAAATTCTCCAAACAGAGAATGACTTTGGCGCATTGTTTACGGACAAACCCTTGTTCGCATACAAAAGAGCTCAAAATTTCAAAGAGGTCTTGAACAAATCCTTGAACGATGGGAGACAACAAAATGAAACATACAAAGGCACAACGAAGTGTTTCAACTGTAAAAACTGCAATAATGCCATACTAGGTAATACCCTATTGCACCCACGAACAGGAGAGAAAATACCACTGAGACACACAACGAACTGTAACTCAGAACATGTGGTCTATTCGATCAAGTGTCCATGTGGTCTTCTGTATGTCGGAAAGACGGACAGAAAATTAAAAATTCGATTGTCAGAGCACAAAAGCCGGATACGGAACAAAAACCTCACATCGCCGTTGGCAAAGCATTGGATTGACGCAAGGCATACGCTTGCCCAATTAAGATTTCAAATAATCAAACTGATCCCACAGCGTTTGGGTCATGATAACGCCAGGACCCTCCTCCAGAGGGAAGCCTTTTGGATTCGAAAATTGCAAACAATGTCCCCAAGTGGGCTTAACGACAAAATGGAAATGGTTTGTTTTCTATGAACATATAAAAACCAGGACCCCTCATGATCTCAATTTCACGGTGCTACTAATATCACCTACATACACTTATTCCTAGTAATACTTATTAACACAATTAATTATGGTGACCCATCTGAGTACTGTATAAGATTGTAAATAGGCAGGACACTCGCACAAAAGTTTCCTCTTTGGATTTTTTTTAAAAAAATGGGCTGCGCAGCACCAGATTGTTAATAGGCAGTTAATGAAAACATTTTCTCTTTGTTTCGTTGTGTTTGCTTCTTTTTCTTGTTGCACCTATTCTATCCTTTTTCTGCAGTACACACGCTACTTTTTATGGGCCTCCGAGGCAATATACGGAAACTTTAATTCATTGCATCTACTTGCAATAGATTGAGATCGAAGGCACTTAATAATGGCGCCTCCTTTCAGCGCGGAACAGTCCGTCATTTATCTCGTAGCTCGTTATACTCAACGAGTTAATAACAGGGAAAAGGGACTAGTCGTGTGCACGATAGCACGGGTGCGGATGTCTTTTTGGACCCGCCGGTCGAGTTTTGCGGTGAGTTCCGCTTCCCCACATCAGCTGATAATATTTATAACCTACGAATTGGTTTTTAAAGTCCCCAACTGCTTATTGTCTTCACAGAATGCTGTGACACTTCGTTAAACTGCTGCTTCGTAAAGCACATCGAACCATGACAGGTAAACGTTTTTTCCCCGTACTGTGGAGGGCTAGCTATAAAAAATTGTTTTCTTGAGCATGCACTGTTTAAATGCTCATTAGCTTTCCTTTTTTCTTAAATTCTGCAGAGTAAAAACGCCTCATTTCTAATCCAGCAGGTGAGCTAAGAATCATTTACTCGGCAGTAACATACTTCACTGTCTAATTTTAGATCTGTTTGCCTCAATCTAAAATGGTATGCATTTTGTCTGTCCGTTTATTTTCAGTTACCTCAACTACAAGCATTCAGGTAACCAGCACTTTGTGTGCTCTCTACACAGAAACACATTTGTGGTTCATAGAATATTGTGTTTACTTAAAGTATTTACTCATTCCCTAGATTACGCGCAGCCGCGTGCCACGCTATTCATCGAATCCATGAGTGGATTCGTCAGTCCATAGTTGCGGTAAGACTGATGTTAAAACACTACATGCAGAAAATACATTGTCCTCCTAAGCACTGGAAGTAACTGAGTTTTCTTTCTTCCTGTTTCCCCCTTTTTTCTTTTCTTCATTCAGACCCCTGACGAAGGGGCACAAGCCCCGAAATGCATTGGGTTTATGCAATTTATGATGTTATTTAATTTGGTGTAATTTATGTACTTCACATTGAACCATACTAATGATTTGTTGGACTTTCTCCTTGAAATGCTATGTAATTGGTGAAGCAATATAATGAATTGTGATTAAATGTGTGACTAAAACATTATATACTTTTGACTGGAGAATTTAAATATTGTTGGTGCACGCTGGAGTCCTGGTCACTTCTGTTACCAGGCCTTACATTTAGCTATCCAATAGTGTGCAGGCACTAATCCAACGCGCACACATACCGTACAAGTAGGCTAAATTGGATTCATGAGTGCAGTCCCCACATACATTCAATGGTGAGAGAGGCAGACCCTGATGCAGAGGTCTAGCCCGGGACCAGGGTTCAATTCCCCGCCTCGGCGGGACTTGGGCTCAGAAATTCCACGGACCTGATAATTCTCGCCTCGGTGCCTATTCCAATCATGGAGTCCCACTCTGCAACTCTGGGCAATAGCTTGCTTAATCTCCACAACGGCCCCCACAACGCTAAGGATGCCTGGCCTCCACCTTGGGGGTGCCCAGGAGTGGACACCTCACAGGGAAAGCCAGGATGGGTTCCACAGCGGTATTCGTACAAGCGCCTTGAGACCCTTGTGGGGGAGTAGTGCGCTATACAAGTATCAATTTACAATTTTACACGTAAATGTCCCAAGCGGATCTGCTCTAAGCCCTCTCACACACTATTTGTTCTTCCATCTGTGTTTTAAAGTGGTTGCTTCCAGCCTCCTTATAATAAATGCTTCAACACCTAATATCACCGGATCATACTCAATAGATTGCAATCATCTGGATCCGGGATCCTCACAGTACCTGCTCGTTCTCACAGTACAGTTTCTTTGCTCCAGGTGACTCATATTACATGCTCATTTTCACAGTACTTTATGACCCTCATAGTACGTGCTCAATCTCATAGTATTGAGTCCCTTGGCTCCGGGTCGTTCACAGAACGTTATCATTCTCTTAGCACTGGCGCCGCAAGACTTCTAGCAGTACCTGCTCATTGTCACGCTACTTGAGCCCTCTGCTCCAGGACCCTTACAGTAGGAGCTCATTCTCACTGCATTGGAGTCATTTGCTCCGGTCCCTACAATACCTTTTTATTCTCACAGCTTTGGAAACCAGAAGCTACATGGTCAATCTCACGGTACAGAGATGCCCTCAGCTCGCCCTGCACTGCCTGCGTCTACATTCTCACCTACCAGACACCTCTGCTCAGCCGAACTCTACTTGCACACACCCCAGTGAATGGAGTACCATCACATGGGGTATTACGGACCTGGCGGTCGTGCCTTCCCCTACCTCGCTCCTACAGCCTGGAACGAGCTGCCACTGCACATCAGAGCCTCCTCTGAACTCCACAAGACACTGAAGACCTGGCTCCTCTCCTAGCCCTGACCCTGGCTCGGCCCATACAGCGCCTGGATAACCTCTGGGGTGAGTTTTGTGCTAAAACAAATGGACAGCACTGGGCTCTCCGAATCACTCGGCTCCAGTACCCGGCCTCACAGTGGCTACAGCATGGAGTTTCTACACATGCATCGTTCCTCCCAGTATCTAGACCCCCCGCCCGCCCCCTTGTGCTCACTAAGCTCCAGACTCCTCGCTCATTCGTCGCAGTTCTAGAGACTCTGCTTCAGGCCCCTTGACACCATCATTCATCCATCACACTACATTCGCGTCTCCCTCACTCGTTCATCGCAGCACCCGAGGCGGCTCCTTCCTTCCTCGCTGTCGGCTCCGCAGCGCCTTCCCTCTGCCCCCGCCCCTCAGGCCGCCAGCCCCTGGAGTCCCTCGACACCTGCCCCGTCACACTACCTTCTCATTGCTCTCGTATTACGGACTCCCCCTTAAACAGGAGCCGCGGCAGCTGCTGGAACCGTCGGCCGGTGTCGAGTCCTCGCAGGCTGGCGAGGGTGGCCTTTGTTCCACTTGAGCCGCGGCCAAGAGGTGCGAGGCGGAGTTAGAGATTGAGAAATTGGCTTCTCTCCGCTTTGCACCTGCTCTCCCTGAAGCCAGGCAGCGCTGCACGAGACAAGCCGAGCACCCTCGCCCCATCCTGCTTACACCCCCGACCTGGCAGAGCCCCCTCCCCCTCAAGCTTGACAGCAACCAGTAACATTACTTTGCATTGTATCCCCTCGAGCCAGATGGTTGACTGAACCCCATCCCCCACCCTCACAGCTGAGACCCCCTTCAGATAGGCCGCGTGCTGCGAAGGCCATTCCTTGTGGTCACTAACACTAGACTCACCCCTCCAGCCAAGCACTGAAAACCACTTGCACACGAGGGAAGGAAGGCAAGGGCGAATGGACAATGCGACCCCCTAAAACCAGCAGACAGACAGCTAAGGAGTTGGGTCTCCCTCCAACAAGACTGAGCTGAGCAGACACATCTCCGGCCAGTGTAGTCCCCTGACGGCCTGCCAGGCTACATGTCCATTACCAAGAAGCAATATTGCTGGCCCTTACTAACTAACAACGCTTGCAAGACAATAAAGGTGCGGTGGTACTCGCTGACAGCAGCTACCGAATTTTGTAGGTAGTCGCAGCCTCAATACATCGGTAGAGAATTAATCCAGGTACCGCTGGGAGAGGCTTTTTGTAAACTTAACGAGAGTCAAACCCAGTCACGTAAAATGCAATCTTAAAAGTTCATCCAGGTTAAACGAAAAAAAGATATTAAATAAATGATAAATCAAATTCTAATGATCGTTTTCATTTCAGACTTCCGCCGGGAAAGTAGTCCATGTGTTAACTTCCAGATGAGGGAACACCCATCTCCAATGGAAGCATAACGGGAAAATAGGGACTAACAAAAGAGGATAAACAAATAAAACAAGCATTTGCAATGCAATCGTTCTCGAATTTTTGCGAGTTTAAGCTATTGGCATTGCAAATAACAAAGCCTTTTGTTTTTAAAAAATAAATAAAAGGCATTGTCATTTACATTGCCAATAGCTTAAACTTGCGTAAAAGCGAGACCTCTTGCATTGCAAATGCTTGTTTTTTAAGCAGCCCTATTCCGTTAGTGGACACAAGCTGCTTAAAAAAAAACATTTCTCGCTTTGGAAATCAAATGCCGAATCGGAGGGCTGCTGTCCCAGACAGACGTCCATCCGTGCATTGACAGCCACACCCTGGGGGGGGGGGGCAGCAGGGGTGGTAGAGTTGGGAGTAGGTTGTGTGGGATGTGGAGGGCATATTGCCACCTGACTAATTAAATTCATTAGCAAGTCGTTTTGAGACCCTCTACAAGAAGCCACTTTGTGGTGAGAGCTATTAGTACGTAAGTGGATTTCAATTTTAATTCCCATGCCCCAAAAAGTTGGTAGGGAATTGCACATCCCTGCTTTGCGAGGGGAATGATAATACAAGCGTTTTCTTTCATGATACGCCCCTGAGTACTCTCACTGGAGTGCACTGTGAAAGGAGGCTATTTAGGAGGGGGTCTTAATGGGACGACCAATGAGTTTCCTACTAACAGAGCCATATTGGGAACGTGCTGAAGGCGGGTGCTTGACGACGTGCCCCAGGGGCACTACCCCTTTTCAGGAAATGTGTGGGTGGAATGCGGTGTCCAGTATTGGCATGGAGTTTCCCGTATGTGCTGAAATGATTACCTTTAAGGGGCCCTGCGTCCTGTATTCATCCCGCATAATGACTGCTATCAAACAAGCATCGGCAGTCAAGGCCACTGTCTTTAAACAAATGCAATTGTCCAAATCACTCTTTGACGTTTCAGTGAACGTGTGTATTGACTGTGTTCTTGCTCATCTGCCAATTACTGCCTGTCTTTTCCTCCAGGGCACAAATTAAGAATACCCGTAACAATGCACAGCTCTAGCGCACTTTCGCATTTATGGCCGCCCAGGACTTTCCATTCACCCTTCGGCACAGAGGCTGTATCCATACCAGCCAGACACCGACAACATAAACATAACAAGCGTGAAAAAAAAGAAAGCAAGGCACATTAAAACAAGCACGGCCAAGGCGACCCGCGCTCAAAATGACAAGGAAAGAGTGCTTTCAGACTTATAAAAGAGAGCATGTAACTACGCGAGTACACGATCCAGTCCGGGTGGGCGGGGCCAGGTTCATTTTTGGGTTTCGCTTGCCGAAAGGCTGCGCTCTGCGCAGCCTTTCAGCGCAGGTGAAATCCTATGTCGACACTAAGCACTTCGGGAACGTCCCCCGGCTCTCATTGGCTAGCTCCATAAATGGAGGCTAGCCATTGAGTGCCGGATCTGTCCGTCAAGGCCGGACCAGATTCGGGGGCGTTCCCGAGATTTTTTCCCAGGGCGGAGTTACGTTTTTTCCCGTTCCCTCCCCTTTCACTGAAAGTGAATTCAGATGCGCTGTCCTCTCCCGCCCCCTCCCGCCGTCCGTGTCTTCTCCCGCCCCCTCCCGCCGTCCGTGTCTTCTCCCGCCCCCTCCCGCCGTCCGTGTCCTCTCCCGCCGTCCGTGTCTTCTCCCGCCCCCTCCCGCCGTCCGTGTCTTCTCCCGCCCCCTCCCGCCGTCCGTGTCTTCTCCCGCCCCCTCCCGCCGTCCGTGTCTTCTCCCGCCCCCTCCCGCCGTCCGTGTCCTCTCCCGCCCCCTCCCGCCGTCCGGGCCATTATACAGTTGTTTACATTCAGCCCGGCAGTTAGCCCGTTTCATGGCCTTGAGGGCCCCCATAGACCTTGGTGCACGATGAGTCTGCTGCCTGGAATGAAAAGATGTGGTTTAAACTTTCAGAGGGTAATCATGCACGTAATGAAGGGAATGGAGATCACTGAACAAAGGTACAGAGGGAAATTATATAACGTGAAGTGATCACCGCTCTCTGCCAACTTAAAGGGTTCACCTTTCTGAGACACAGTTGGTCCTGGTGGGTTAACTAGTACAATCACCAATGGGAGGTGCAGATTGAAGGTAATTATTAAATATTCTTGCGAATGGCAAGGGTTTTGGAAAAAGTGATATTCAATGAGTGACTTTTAGGAAGTGTGGAGCCCTGAATACTCTGAATAAAGCCAATAACGGACACAACAATAGTTTAGTTCATATGAAATCCAGAAGGCAATAACAGGGGATTGTTTACATCAATGTTCTTTGGAACTTTAGTTGAAATGCATGGGGCCCGATTTATGTTTTGTACAGTTCAAACTGTTGCAGGTGGTTGATAGCCCAGAGACACTTGTTGCGTCTTGTGCACGGTGAAATCAGTGCCCGCCATGTTGTGAGAGGACAGAGCAGGGTTGATGGAGGGGAGTGACGGCTGCTCCTCTGATTCACAGCCGGAGCCTCCCCCTCTGCAGAGCTCGTGACGGCGTCGGCACTGCACCCAGCACGGTGAGGAGTCCGAGCCTTGCCCGGGAGAGACAGAGCAGGAGGCGAGCTGCAGAGGGCACGGGGCGCCCCGAAGGATTTCTGCAGCCATGCCAGCCGTAATTGTCACCACCAGGTCAGTCTGCCCCAGCACTCAGTGCTTGTGAAACTAAGCACGCAGCATTGTTGTTATTTTCTCTGGGAACTTTGTCACACTGACGACGCTGAACGGAGTGTTTACTTGCTGAAAGCAGGCTGGGCTCCCCAGCCACCGGTGGTTCTATACACAGCAGCAGCTTGCTTTTTATATGTGCAGCTAGCAGTCCCTTCTCTTTGCCTATTGCTTACTTTACTTTCTTATCCAGAAAGCCAATCTTTTTGCTTGCAAACGGTTCTGGTCCGTTGGCGGTTCTCGTCTGAACTTTGTGAGGGAATTCATTAGTTCTGGTATTTTCTCGTTTTTAGTGTTCATGAGGGAAAAACGGCAGCGAGATCGAAGCCTGTTTTGTAGACTCGCAGGTAACATGAGCTTCTATTTTTACTACCCTACCGCGAAAGTATATAAACATATATGAATACTGATGCCAACTATTTGTTTGGTACAGGTTGTTTTCATGTGACAACAGGGTTCGCATTTCACACAGGTGAGCCTTCATGGTTTCTTTGACTTAAAAAACAGACATGTATTTCCATAACGTTTGGATAAATGTGGCTGATCGGTTTTTCTGATTATTTTCTTTAAAATGCAGAACCGCTGCCAGAATACGTTCTTGCAGGTAAAGCTTCACTATCATTCACGAACTTATTTAAATAATAGACATCAATTAGGCTATTACTGAGTACTAAACCGGTCTAGCTTACATATTTTCATCTGGTTTCTTTCACAGACAACTGTTTTAAACAGCTAAATAAATAGACCGCAGGATACACATTGTACTCTTTTACTTAGGTAAGAGTGATCAAATTATAGTTTTGATGACATGAGAGATTCAAACACTGTTCAGCTTACATGAATAATATTCTCCTTGTTTGTATTCTTTTTCTTTTCTCACAGACCCCTGACGAAGGGGCTATTACGCCCCGAAATGCATTGGGTTGTTATTTCTTAATTTTGTGTTTGTAATCCTGTGTTGTGAGAAAATTGTATCACGTATAAATTCATGTTATTGAAATATATTATACCAGTTTACTAATGATATGTTTGATGAACATTGGAATTAATTAAAAAAAAATTTTGGTATCAGGAAATGATAAAATAATTAAAATGGTTTAATGGAATACTGCTTGCGTTGTGCGTACTAGAGTCCCAGTGGTTCACCACACTGGGCCTTATACATATTCACTAGTGGGCAGGCACTAATCTGGTACAGCACACTTATCGTGTTGAACATAAAAAAACAGCACACAAATACGAGTGCAGAACCCTTCTTCATTCATAATCTATGTAAACACACACATTCACAAATGTATTTCCATGTGCTGCATGCACAAATGCTGTTTATTACATTAAATCCTGTCGTGTTGGCCTTGCCAGTGCTGGGAAAAAGGATTGTTCTCTGTATGGAATACATATAGGAAATAAATAATTGAATGTGACAAGCAGCGCGATGATTGAGTGTACAATTCAAATGCCCTTGTCCCTCATGCATTTCCTGGAAGGTAGAAAGCAAATAGGCACTAGCTTGAGGTCAGAGAGTATTACTCCACTGGATGACGCCAAATCCCACTTTGAAGAATTTGTAACAGTACATCTTGCTGACAGATGCGTTGTCAATTGATACCAGAAAAGATTGCTTTCTGTAAATAGTGCATGTGTGGGATAGAGAATTTCATGTGTGATAATTCAGTGTACTTTCGGATGGATGTAAAGCCCATTCTGCTTATAAATAAGTTATTGGTAACAGTAGGTCTTGGGGACAGCTATGCTGTCAGGCAAGACCTCAAACACGAGCATTAGCAAAGCCAATATATTTCACTCTTGAGACCTAGACCTAGTGGCTTTACTACTGCTTTTTAGCCATTCTGTTCTAGGGGAGTAACACTGATGGCACTAATTGGGTGGGGGGGAGCAGTACAAGGGGTATTGAGGAGAAGCCGTTGGTGACAGTAGGAAGGTGCAGCTGGGGGAAGGAAGGAGCACAGTCTGGGTATGAGGAGGAGAAGCAACGAGTGACCGAAGGAAAGGAGGTGGGATGAAGCAACATGGATGGCAGGCATGGGACATCCAAAGCACAGTGGTATGCAGTAGTGTACGAGGTTGTTATTCCTCCACTATAGTTGTACGCCGTCTTCTTCCCAGTTCAGTGGTATTTGTCCCTCGTAGTTACAATTGCAGCCTCTCTCGTGTAGTCAGGACATAATGTTTCTACTTCTGTGGTTTCATTTAGCTATTTAAGGTACTCTGGGAGTTGTTTTCGTTTGAGTGGCAGGCCGGATACCAATTGTTCAGAATAGCCAAGCACTGGAAACATGGCTGTGCTTGCTTCCCTGCCCCCTGGCTGTGCTTGCTTCGCTGCCCCCTGGCTGTGCTTGCTTCGCTGCCCCCTGGCTGTGCTTGCTTCGCTGCCCCCTGGCTGTGCTTGCTTCCCTGCCACCTGGCTGTGCTTGCTTCCCTGCCCCCTCGCTGTGCTTGCTTCCCTGCCCCCTCGCTGTGCTTGCTTCCCTGCCCCCTCGCTGTGCTTGCTTCCCTGCCCCCTCGCTGTGCTTGCTTCCCTGCCCTTTCGCTGTGCTTGCTTCCCTGCACCCTCGCTGTGCTTGCTCTCCTGAGTGGGTGTGTGTGGCTCTGGGTGTGTGTGTGTGGCTCTGGGTGTGTGTGTGGCTCTGGGTGTGTGTGTGTGTGGCTCTGGGTGTGTGTGTGTGGCTCTGGGTGTGTGGCTCTGGGTGTGTGTGTGTGTGTGGCTCTGGGTGTGTGTTGCTGGCTCTGGGGGTGTGTGTGTGGCTCTGGGTGTGTGTGTGTGTGGCTCTGGGTGTGTGTGTGTGGTAGTAATTGCTGTCTGCTGAGCTCGTCCGTAGGGTACAATAGGTCTCACTTTTGCGAGAGATTAAGCTATTGGCAATGTAAATGACAATCCATTTATTTATCTGTTTTCAAAACCAACACATAAATACAAATGTTGTCATTTACAATGCCAATAGCTCTAACTTTTCCAAAGGCGAAACCGTTGCATTGTAAATGCTTGTTCTAAATCTTATGGCTGTTCTAATGGCCACGATTTGGTTCTTTGGAATTTTTTAGACCAATTTCTGAGTTAAGGCAGGGTAAACAGAGGTAGTATAGTGCAGGAATTAATTAATTATGGCATTAAGTAATTATAGCCCTATTAGAATGGTGAATACAAGGGGAGGTCAGGGGGAAATATCTACATATGGTAGTGACAAGACCTTGGTTACATATTTGCTGATGTAGCTGTGTAAATCAAAAACCTACTCACCCAAGCTATTTAAAATGTTACTAAATGGTGTATTTAAATCCCATGTTTTGGTCAGAAAAACTGGTGGCCTTAAAACAAATTTTAGCTTGCAAGCTAAATACCCATCAGCAGCTTTAGGCCACCCACCATCCAATGTTATATAGACACCATACCACTTCAACACAATGTTCTTCATCTTCATTGATTCTGGAGTAGGAATCTGGATGGATCTCAATTACACAGTAAGTGCTTACGCTATAAATATGGCACAGACCTACTTTCGACACGCTGTTGTAGAGTTGTCAGATTTTGTAGTGTAATTAAGATGGATATTTAAAGGTTTCTACTAATGAAGGTCGACTAAGTAATTGATTAACTACTCTTAGTATATTTTCAGTGTAAATGACTACTCTTTGTATCCTGCAAGAAGGAGCTGTGACAGGCCAAGGACTGTGGATGAAGAGGGCATATGCAGACGGGATAAGAAGAGAGGGTTTCTGAGAAGGAAGTGAAATCCATTAAGCCTGCATGTGATAGTGGGTCAGTAGAGATGGAAGGCCTCTCAATGGAACAGCAGAAAAAGAGGGCATCTCAATGGCAGAAGGAGGCAGAAAGTTGCCTGTAAAGAGGGGAACAAGGTGGATGCCTCTCAATGGGGTGATAGGAAGCCTCTCAACACGGACTGAGGAAGCAGATGACCTCTGAACAGGGAGGAGGAGGGTAACTCAAGCGGAGGGGAAGGGGCCTGACAAAGGAGGGTGGTGGTGACCGATTGTGATATTTGCCAGAGACCAAAGAGGATGGCTGAATGTGCCACCTGGATTTAAATATGGTACCTGCCAGAGGAATGAATTTGGTGTCCACAGGGGGCACTGAATTTTGGATCTGCCAGGAGAAGATAGGAAATGATGAATGCGTCATCTGTTAGGGGAGGGATGAATGTGCTGACAGGGGAATGTTTTTGGCATCATCTGTCGGGAATTATTAAGTGGTATCTGTTATGGGGAGTATGAATGCAGCATCTGCTATGGGTAAAAATGATGTTTCTGTTGGCTGGTGGGTTTGGGGCGGGGGAGAGAATGAATATATTGTCAGTTGTACAAGGGGAGGGAAATGGATGAAGCATCTGTGTGTAAGCGGAAATATGGTTTCTGCTACGGGGGAAAAATCCTGGGGCGCGGGGATGATATCTGTAGCATCTGCCAGGGGAATTAATGTGGCAACTGCCATGGGACCAATTAGATTTTTTTTGGCAGAAAGAATTCAGTGCCTGCCAGGGGAAATAATGCTGAGTCTGCCAGGAAAAGGAATGAAGAGTCTGCCAGGAGAAGGGATGCAGAGTCTGTCAGGAGAAGGGATGCAGAGTCTGCCAGGAGAAGGGATGCAGAGTCTGCCAGGAAAAGGGATGCAGAGTCTGCCAGGAGAAGGGATGCAGAGTCTGCCAGGAGAAGGGATGCAGAGTCTGCCAGGAGAAGGGATGCAGAGTCTGCCAGGAGAAGGGATGCAGAGTCTGCCAGGAGAAGGGATGCAGAGACTGCAAGGAGAAGGGATGCAGAGACTGCCAGGAGAAGGGATGCAGAGTCTGCCAGGAGAAGGGATGCAGAGTCTGCCAGGAGAAAGGATGCAGAGTATGCCAGGAGAAGGGATGCAGAGTATGCCAGGAGAAGGGATGCAGAGTATGCCAGGAGAAGGGATGCAGAGTCTGCCAGGAGAAGGGATGCAGAGTCTGCCAGGAGAAGGGATGCAGAGTCTGCCAGGAGAAGGGATGCAGAGTCTGCCAGGAGAAGGGATGCAGAGTCTGCCAGGAGAAGGGATGCAGAGTCTACCAGGGGAAGAAAAGCAAAGTCTACCAGGGGAAGAAAAGCAGAAACTGCCAGGGGAAGGAAGGCAGAAACTGCGAGGGGAAGGAATGCAGAGTCTGCCTGGGGATGGTCTGCAGAGTCTGCCAGGGGAAGACCTGCAGAGTCTGCAGGGTGAGCTGCAGCATGGGGAAATTTGCAGTAAAAAGAGGAACCGTGGCAAATGCAGTAGGAACTGTATATAAGAAGGAACTGCACAAACGTGTGTGCTTTTCAGTGCTTGTTCGCAGCTGGGAAATGCATTGATTTGGAGGTCACACATTTGAATCCAAGCAAGACCAAGTGAACCTTGCATCATTCGGAGGTCAGTGAATAGAGTACCATTACATTGGGTAATACTAACATATTTTATTTACAGTGACGAGGAATGGCATAACTATGGTATGAAGAACTATACAAAATATCATCATTACTGTTGATTGCGATCTCTGTAGAAAACATTGGGAATTCTAGGTAGAGACTGAAGTATGTCTAGCATACTGGGTATCAGGGACCGGTGTGAGATCATTTGAGACTATTTGTTCAGAGTTGAGTATCTGAGCACCGATTGATACCCATTAACGCATGTGTGCTTATTCGGGCACTTGTGAGGGTTGGAGATATCCCTTGAGGAATTGTAGTGGGTATAAGTGCAAACATTTGGCAAAAGTACGGTTTGGAGAAAAACTGACAATCTTGAGGGTGCAAATTTAGGAGAGGGAAAGCTAAAAGAGATCTACTATGGGCTTTAAAAACAGGGAGCTGAAACCTAAATCTGGGGTGTTGCATGTTCGTAGTGTGTGATGAAAGATTGGCAGGCACTGCTTGTTCGGCTAGCACGTGCGAGCTGCATGGCTACTGAACAGTCAATAAAGAGGACTTTAGTTTTTGTGTGGAGGGTCACTGCTTATTACATACCCACTTCCACCATCACCCCTCCTTACCTTTCCTAGCACCAGCACTCACTCCCGGTACCACCTTTGGTGCCACTTGCGCTCTTCACTCCTCCTCCAACTTCTCTAGCGTCTGCTCCTCCTCCTGTCCTTCCTCGCATATTCCCTTATCCCGCCCTACTTTCACATTTAGACTCCGCTGACGTTTGCAAGCAGTGATATCTACTGACAGGGGCAACGGGTTCACCAACCGTCACGTGAGACTCACAGGGGGCGTGAATACAAAGACATTTACATAGAGATATTTGCATATTCGTAAGAATGGGGGTCGGCTGCCTAATTTAAGATGGCCGTCAGCTATATATGCTACCTGAAGATCAAAAAAGACGGCCATCTTGGCATTGAAGTTTTTTTTTCTGAAAACAGCTTTTGTTGCATTAGTATACAGTGCGATTGCGACAAAAATATACTTTGTTGAATTACCTTTGAGGCAATGGCTCAATATGTATTTGTGTGTACGGCAACCTGAATGAGTCAGTGCTTGACAAATTAACAGGTTCGGGATCATTCACAAGCTCTGAATTCAGATTCTAAACGTTAAGAATGGTGCCATGATTTTGGCTGTCCTCCTTTTCAGTCTGCTGACTATGTTAATTGATTACATAAACGCTTTCGCTTTGGTGGCATCATCTCAGCCTCGTCCGCTAGTCCGAGTCCTGTTTACCGGTACACGTGTTCATAGTCCCCATGGCAACCGTTGGTCCTTCTTCTGTGTTTATTCTAATTTGGTCTTGGATAGCTCCGTATTAGTCACATGACACTGGTAAACACGTGAGGAGTCACGTGATCTGTCATTGGTAGCGGTGGAGATGGCGTGCTGCGGAGAATCCGGTTGTGGGTGCTGTGGGGAGCGTGGGGGTCGTGCCCCTGAGGAACTGGTCAGTGATATCTTGAGCTCATATGAGCAAGATTCTAAATGGATGCCGAAGGGATGGGGACTGAGGAAGAATTATAATAAAGGGCTGATTGGGTGTGTCAAACGAGGGGCTAGAATAATGGGAGAAGTTGAGTCAGAGGAAGAGTGACGATGTCGAGCAGTTGGGATGGGTCGGAGATGGAATGGGCTGCCGGTTAGGAGTCGAGGTACACCCGTGATTGGACCATGAGTAGCTGCTGCAAGGATGCATGGTATAGATCTGCCCACATCATCTTCTGCTATGATGTAGAGAACAAGCTAAATACACGCTAATGTGAAAATAAAGCGAGTGGTGAGATGTAAGTTACTGGTACAATGCACAGGGCGTATGTGAGTGCATGTAAACTATCGGGACAATGCATGGTGCAGACATGACCACGAAGCTGCTTTAGAAACTGGGACTGTTTGTGCACGCTGAGCTGCGGAGAATCATGCGATATGCACGTCACCTGCTAATAGATTACATATCGGCTGCTGCGCTTTTATATGGGCATGCCAGCTTCTGAAACAATCGCTTCTTTACAGGCCGGCAGAATGGAGGCGATCGATACCCGAATCCGCCACAGATATGCAATAGATGGCTGTCGAATGCGTATTAGCTGTCAGTGCAGAGGGCCCCTTGTTTGTCCCTCAGTTTCTGAGGGTTTTCACACCATCTGTGGGGAAGTAAAGGTAACCTGTTTGTGGTCACCAGCAATCAGAATAATGTACGGACAGATGTGCCCATATAGTGTGAAAGATAGCGTTCGACAGATGTGCTTCAGCTGCTGATGTAATGCAATTGCCAAGTATGCCGACATCAGCTGCTAAGCGGATACATATGATATATTTGTAAACATCAACTCTTGTTGCGAGAAAGCAGCATACGGATGTGAGCACTAGCTGAGAAATGGAAATGTTGGCACCAGCTGTTTGTAGAATGTATGCGAAGTATACACGAGTCAGTTGCTAAGTAAGGAAGTGGGCTAACTGTCTACCAATCTAGTGTACACACAGGCGCTCACCACCTGCCAAAATAATGCCGGTGACCGGTGTCTGCATCAGCTACCAGGGGAAGTGGCGGGCAGATGTGTCTACGTTTTCTACTTTGCTGAACAAATTCAGAACTCTATGTTTCGCCGGCAGTGTTTTGGAAGATGAATGTGTGCATATCACTCATCGGAAGAGTGTATTCGACAAACGTGAACAAGCGCTGGTACAGTAGACTGTACAGACATAACCGAACACTGGGAACCGATGATTGCACATCAACTGCTGGGAGAATGCCGGTGAAAGATGTTTGCGCATTAGCTACTGGGAGAATGACTGCTGCAGATGTGCAAACAGCACCTGGAAGATGTGTACGTAAAACGTCTGATAGAATACACGTGTACGTTAGCTGCAAAGAGAAGTATATGGACAGATGTGTGTCAATTGATGATGACTTTCTATTAGCATTTGCATAAAGATGGGAAGTATGGAGCTCATCTGTTGGAAGTTAATAGAGCCTATATGTGCTCACATCTACCAGTGCAATTGCCTTATGAATGCTGGTGACGTGAGCACATTTGCTGCAGGGAGGGCGATGGTGATAGACACACACTCGTGAACACTTGAGCATTTGGATGGCATAAAATTGTCCCAAGATATTCACAAGACATATTTGTGTACCTCAGCTGTGAGAATGGGATAACCAGGACTTTAGGTGGGATGTATAAGTGTAAGGAGGTGTCTCTAAATAGGGCGTGGCCTATGTAATTGCTGGTGGCAGCATAAGCCACATAGACTACATTTCTGTGATTCCCATAGTATGCCACCAACCAGTATTTTGGTGCCTCTCAGAGGTTTCTGTTATTGCATATATAAGAACCCCATTCAGAGGGCCACGGGGCGAGCAGTAACTATCGGGCCCAGCCACAGGGGCTGAGGCAGCTTACTCCTGATGTCCCTGGGTCTGATACTAAGGGTTCTGAGCTACTGAGCCAAGTACCTCTTCAACATTTGACTTCAAGTAGTAGTGTGGGGCGAACAGTCCAAAGCTTTTAGGGGAAGTGGGCGGGTGGTTGGAAGGTAGATGCAGAGTGGTGAACACAGGCACACAACTCAAAATACACACGGCAACAACAATTAATGATTGTCCAGTCACAGACTACTTCCATTGCCCCCTGCAGTTGGGGCTCCAGTGTTTTAAGTAGACCGTTCCTTGACTCCCACTTCTTCCTTGTTCTAGCTGTAATGGTTATTCTCCATTCACTATTTGCGGCATTCAGTTGAAGCCCCACTAGTCTTAGTCCCACTCTGATCTGTATAAAAGTCACATGTCTTCCAGAGTCAAAATGCTATCTGGCAAACCAGTTTGCCCATGGCTGACTGGACTGAAATTAGTCTTACCTGCGTCTGTAGGATGGGAGCGACCAGAGTCCCTGAGCATGCCTCCTCCACGAGTGCTGGGGCGGCCGTGACTGTCTCTGGTAAGTTCTTTGCATGAGGGCCAGGTGGGTTTCGCTCGGTTGATCTCAAGTACCCCACACCTCGCTACAGGGTACACTGGTCGTAGCGAGCAGGCAAGCACTGGTACTCAAGGCTCCAAGACAGGTGGTGTTGGATTACCTGGGTGATATTACCTCACCCATCAGGGAGACTTGCAGGCCTTACCCTCAGTCCTGTTCTTGCAAGCTTCTCTTCCTCTCACAGTCTGGCTGCTTGACAGTTGATCATTTTTGGCCTCTTAAGCACCTCTACCTGTAGCCCATTTTCTGACTCCAAATGTGATTTAGAGTCTGAGTCTTTAAAGTTTATGTAAGTGGGGGTCTGCTTCATTTTGAAGTGCCCACTCTCCTGCCCTCTTATCCTCCAGAAACCAGCCTGTCACAGCAGTAGCCACCTCCAAAGCTGATAGCACCACTGCACAGGCCATGTGAGTGACCAGAACTTCACACTTGGATGATAGCCACAGTGACATGTGTTTTAAAAGGTTAGCCCAGGGCATCAGCCCTACTCTTTATGATTCTCTTTTCAGTGCCATCTCTTTCCTGTGATGTGCCCAGGCCCCATGCTTGCGACCTCCCTTCGACTCAAAGAGCATCATTTGAAGTGTATTGGGGTAGCTTGGCTCTCCCTCTTTCCAGTGTGTCCCACCAAGCTTACAGCAATGCAGCAATACTCGCATTTCGCCTCATATTTCACCATGCAGCCCTGGTTCTCCCAACATGGAACTCTGAGCCAGCCATGTATTGTACCATTTGCAGGCACACATACACCCAGCACATGCATGTAACATAAATGTACTGCACAGTATTACACCCTTCCTCTACTGTACCACTCACTGGCCCACATACACCCAGCATACACATATAACATAAACAGGCAGAAGCACACTTCCTTGACACACTAGCACCCAGTTCACTTAATCAATCAGTCAATCAGGATTTAAAAATTGCAAGTTTTCACTGATTGGGTATCCTGGTGCTTGAAAGTCCCGGAGGCCTACTGGGGCCCACCAGGTCTTGAGGGTCACTCTGAATTACAGAAGTGGTGATGGTCCTGAGATGCGTGAGGAGGCTGTTCCAGGTCTTTGCTGTGATGTTGGAGAAGGTGCGTCCTCCACTTCTGCTTCAGGAGATGCAGGGAGTATGGACAAGTGAAAGGGAGGCAGAGTGTAGTTTTCTTGGCGTTTGGTGAAAGTTTAGGCGGTGGTTAATGTATGCGGTCCTTGGTTGTGTAGAGCCTTGTGTGCGTGGGTCAGCAGCTTGAATTGGCAGCTTTTCTGTACCGGGAGCCTATGGCATTGCCTGAGGTGGGGTGTGATGTGGGTTTGTCAGAGAAGGACAAGGATGAGTCCGGATGCGTCGTTCTGTATGGTCTGTAAGGGGTGTGTGGCAGTTTTTACATAGAGTGCATTGCTGTGGGCCAGCTGGTGATGAGGGCCTGTGTCACGGTGTGTCTTGTCTGTAGGGGTAGCCACTTGAAGATCTGACGTAGTATGCGCAGAGTGAGGAAGCAGGCGGAGGAGACAGAGTTGATCTGTGGTTTCATGGTGAGCTTGTCAGTGATGATTCCAAGGTTTCTGGCATGGTCGGACGGAGTGAGTGAGGGTCCTAGGTCTGAGGGCCACCATTAGTCCTTCCATCCTCAGCTGCATTGTGGTAAATGCAATGCATAGTAACACTTACTTCCATTAAACAATATTTAATTTTCATCTTGGTTGGTACAGCCGGTGCTGAGTATCTCTAGACATAAGCTCATGTTTCAGCATAGGTGTCCTTCATCAGTAAGGCATACAGTTAGAGGTGCTGGTAATGTTGCTCAGCAGTCTTTTCAGGACCCCGTATCACTGCTTGAGTGCAGGTGCATCACTCTGTGCTTGTCAGAACTACTAGCTCAAGAGAGCCTCGGGAGACAAATGCCTCAGTCAGTGCTGAGTATCTCTAGACATAAGCTCATGCTTCAGGATAGTTGTTCTTCTTCAGTAATCATTGATTCTGCAGTCCCGTGTTACAGTCACACACCCTGCACGCTCTGTACACCCTGCAATAGAATTCAAGTGGCTGGTGTTCTCCTGGGAGATGAAGTGGACAGATGTGAACATACTAATTTTTAGCTTTGAGACTTCATCTACTTTTTATGTTTTCAGACAATCCTCGGTGAAACGAGGGAGGAGGATGAAGAGATTCTGCCACGTAAGGATTACGAGGTGAGTGACCAAAGAACTCTGTTGGGAGTATGGTAGTAGTTTTCTACTATCACATGCACGAGGAGCATTGTAATAGGGTCAAGATAATACAGCATGTGAAAAAGGAAAACAAATAAAATAAATGAATACAAATATATATGTTTAATTCTTGCTCAGCGAGTTTAAAATCTGGAGGTGATTGTCAAATATGGGGTTTCATGCACAAATATGGCAATTGTTTAGCAGCATTAGTGTTTCGATGCCAAATTAATTTTTGTTTTCGAATTTAGAAAGATGGAAATTGTCCATCCAATTAAACATTGGGCTGGAAGAAAATTCAGCTACATTCTCCTTTCCCTCATGGGGGTTTTGTTACACATAGAGAATTGTCTGTCTCAGACTTTCTCCTTGTTGTGCCAGGCAGTCAGCAGGTATTACATGATGTGGCAGATTATTGGGCAAGTATATCTTTCTGTAGTAGAAGGGTATACAACTGATGTCATTTTCTTTGACTAAAACCTTTAAGTGAGGCACTTTCTGCAGTCCTTCATTTAAACTCACATAGGCATTGTTGAATAAAGCACTTTAAAAGATGCTGTCATATTGCAACTAAAAAGAAGGGGTCTGCTTTCTACTTGTATCTGAGCCTACGTTGCTCTAGTGCCTCATCAACCATTCTATCACAGACGGGGAATTCGGAGGGATACAGGGTAATTGGGGCACACTCTTACCTAAGATTATTTTTAATCTTCTAAATATCTTCAGTCAGAAGGGGAGAATGACGAGGGAAACATCAGTTGGTTCCTTCCTGTCTTACGCACATAAGTGTGGAGGCAGTAAAGTAACTCATGCAGGGTACAATCAAGATGGAAATGAACATTCAAGGAATGCAAATTTATGCTTTGTATCAGGACCTCAATTAGTCTTCACTAATTGCAGTACCCAGAGCGGGCCAGTTCTCAAGAACGGCCATGACACCTATTTAGGGCACTTGGATGGGCAGCAACATATCAATCACACTTAAGAGTAGAATAAATCCCCTTGATTTTTAACTCTACTCACTGGTGACATTAATAAAATGTGTTAGTCTTCGCTTTTCTCCTCTCTGTATCTCACAATAGGTCTAGTGCAACACCAGAAATTCCAGGCCCCTATAACCATAAGCCAGTGGTCTTCATACTTTATATTGATTCTCCCCCAGTATACAAAAAATCATTGCCGCTCTCAGAATTTTTCTCAATTATTCCATTTAATTTGAAATGTTTACGTATGTTTTAGACCTATTTAAACATTAAAGGTATGTTAAACCTTTTAAAAATGACCCTTTACAGAGTTGCTGACTGCTGATCATTTGTTTTCAGACAAAGCACTGCTATCAGCATGATGCTTCTTTTGAACAGAGCCTGGTGCCCCCACTGGGATCACTTCAGGACCTCACACCCCCAGAGGTGCCCGCTCCCCGTTTGAAGACCCCTGCCATAAACTGATGATCCCAGCCTTAAGAGCTCCCCTCTACTGCAGGGTTGTAGGCCACATTATATGGAGATTCCAACCAATGTGAGAAGGTGCCTGACAATGAAGGCTTTCATCCTTTAACATCCTAACATCAATTGTTTTAGCTTGAAAATCACTTTAATACATTCTCTGGGGACTCCGTGTTGATACTAGCCTCATTGCCTTTGTCAGACATTTTCTGTTTCTAGCTTTCTTATTCCCTCTTTCCCTTTTTTGTGTGAGACCATTTTGCTGTTGCATCCTTTATATTTTAGGTGAGAGTTTTCTTTCCTCCTCCTTAACGGCCCTTAATTGACTTTGTTGCTGCCTTTAACTATGTTTTTGTCATTGTCTGCAGTGCTTCGGTTGTAGCATCTGATTGTCAGTGGCTGATAGATGTCGTATTTAGTTTGTAGACCATAGATGGGGTGATTTAAAGTTCTCTGTCTGAATAGAACCGACATCTTTAAGGAAACTTTTCCTGACCATAAATGGTCCGGCCCCTCGGGTAATAGTCAACCTTATTGCTGGATGTTCACTTTTACGTCTTAAGAGACATTAGGTATCTGCATAGTATTGCAATCGATGATGACTCTTACTGTGAGGGTTGCAAAACCAAATTTGAAGCCTTCAACTACCGGTTAAGGCGGGAGTTCCTCTGGACTTAAGCATTCATTAATCCTTCCTCAATGGAAAGCACCTGCACTTAAAACCGGGTCTAGTGCTGTACCGGATGAACTTTGCACCCCAGACTGGATCAGTGTCATTCATTGAAAGGTTTCTGTTGCTTCAGCAGTAATGCAGTCAAGCATGGTGTGTCCTATGGTCAGTCAATCATTGGCTAAATCACTCAAGAAGGATTAGAGGTACAACCTGGCTCTCTCTTGGGCGTTGGCTCTATCCAATCATACAATCCGGTCTTACCACACCTATTAAAAACATATGGTTCTCTATCCCTCCCCTTCTCGAAGCCTCGCTCGATATTAACTTAAAGGAGAGAATGGGCAAAATAGATCTTTACACAAATTCTGAAACTCAGCACTCTACTGGAACATAATGCAAGCGTTTAGGATCAAATCATGCTCTGTAGACCAATGGTTCTTAACCCTTTGACATCCGAGGACCCCCACTGAATTATTAATGGAATCCTAGGACCCCCTCTGAATCATTAATGGAATCCGGGGACCCCCCTGAATCATTACTAGAAGTTGGGGACCCCGGCCTAATCATTTTAGAGGATTGAACCACAAAAAAATGCACACAAAGTACAGAAACAAGCTTTCATCAAGCATATACACAAATTACATATTTTATTTAATTCAAATATAAAACCATTATTAAAAAAAATCACGATTCTAATTTTTATCAGGAAGGTTGGAGCCTTTCTAAATTTAATTGAGACCACCCATCTTCCATACTATATTCTGTTTGAGCACTTTCATTGCTCCCACAAATAAATCTGTGGGTAACAACTTAATTTTTAGCCTCCAGTTTTATATTTCTTCACACTTACAGAACGGTTTAAAATTTTCAGCTGTACATTTTCTTTCTATATTGCTGTACAATTTATTAATCTATTATTATAATTTAATTTTCTAATGAGCCATGGACCCCCAGAGTAGGCTTCACAGACCCTCAGTGGTGTTCGGACCATGAGTTAAGAACCACTGCTGTAGACAATAATTTGAATGTTTGTGTATTGACTAAAATACAATTTTGGGGGGTAAAATATATACACTGCTCTTTAGTGTGAGCTTGCATAGTCTGAGGCACACATTTTATTTGATGGGGACAAACCTTGCTCTGTAAAATTGATCCAGATTTTTCATAGGTACACCTGGATTAGTGTTGTGCTTAGTAGGATTGGTGCAAACACTAAGGAAATGGTGGCAACAAGCATTGATAAATAAATTAGGTTTCACCTATAGGATTAATATTAAGTGGTGTGAGAGCAGTGTATGAGTGCAAGGAGAATGGTGTGAGTGCTATCTGTTCAGGGTGAGTGGTGCATGAATGAAGGGTGATAAGTGTCGGGAGTGCGGGATGAAAGTCTCTTAATGCATGATGAGTGATGTCTGTTCAGAGCTTACTGAAAATTGTGTGCATACAGGGCGAAAGATGTTACCCAGTACAAGGTAAGAGTTGTGCGAGTTGGGGTGAGTGATATGTCAATAGTGTAAGTGCAGGATGAGCGGTTTGAGATCAGGGTGAGAGGTGTGGGTGGAGGGTGAGAGGTATGTCAATAGTGTATGAGTGCAGACTCAGCACTGTGTGAGTGCTGGGTGAGCAGTATCTGTCTGCCTGCCCAATGTTAGAGTCTGGAGGGCTCTTGTCAGCTGAGAGTATCACAAAAGTAGTAGGTGAATACAGTCACAGTCCAGGCAGGATTGCGGAGGCGAAGAGTAGCCTCATACTCACTGGTCATTTAACATCGATCACTGAATTCTTCACCCTGTTTCGGATTTATACGCCAATATACTGTGACAAAGATAATATTAAGAGAAGAGCCGGCATGAAACTGACAAGGCACATGCAGTTCCGTATGAGAGAGGACCTCACTGTCTGCTATGCGCGCAAGCGATGTGGAGGCAAAACATAAAAAAAGTTCCACTTCCAAATGGGATGAAATCAGTACTTGGGCCTCAGGAAACTGATAAGAGCAAACACATGAGGAAAAATAGGAAATAGCATGCTACTGCCAATAGAAATAGAGGAAAAGTGGCAAGCTTGGGAACCAATGAAAATCAAGGAAAGCAAGGGGGTTTGGAAGTAAGCCGTATTTGAACGAATTAATTAATTAATTTAAACTTGTAGAGCGCGAATTTAGCCCAAGGGCGTCAAGGCGCTGGATGCAAGCATCAGGAGACGGAGAGAAGAAGAACATGCTCAACCTGAGGAATCAAGAAAAAGCCAGGTCTTTAAGGCCTTGCGAAATAGTGGAAGAGAGACCATGCTAGAAATTTCTACTGGAAGGGAGTTCCACAGTTTAGGCACAGCAGTGGAGAAAGCTCTGCCACCCCATTTGACCTTCTTAAACCTGGTAACAGTAAGTACATTTTTGTCCGAAGACCGAAGGGATCTGGTGGGAGCATAATGATGGACAATCGACTTGATGCCCTCGGAGTCAGAGTCGTAAAAGGCTTCATGAGTCAGGCATAGGATCTTGAAAATTATCCTACGGTTCATCGGAAGCCAGTGCAAAAGCTTGATCAAGGCCGTCACTGAATGATGTCTAGGGAGATTCAATACCAGCCTGGCCGCGGCATTCTGCACCATCTGTAGCCGGTGAATAAGACCTTTATTAATGCCCAGATAAAGGGCATTGCAATAGTCCAATCTGGACGTTTGCTAAGGCCATAACGCCTTGTTTGCGTGCTTCGAAAGAAAGGTAGTGGGAGATCTTTCTGAGAATCCTGATGATGCCAAAACAGGTGGAGATATATAGTAACAGTAGATTTCTGGCAAAATGTAAAAATAAAGACAGAAAGAACAAACAAATTCAAGAACAATTCTCACCAAATGTAAAAAAACAAAATGTAGTGATTGTTATTTCTAAATGCTTTTTCTTTGTAAACATTTTAAATATGCCACTTGCTTTCATAATCTCTCATGTTGGCAAATCAGGTTAAGCATGAAAATAGTATAGCAAAGAGAAAGAAGGGTTGAGGCATTAATGTCCTGCACTTGCCAACAAAGTATTAGGAAAAGTTCAAATGATACTGGAAGTGCAATGTTATGTTATGTTTACTGGGATTTGTAAAGCGCATGGCTGCCCCAGCAACAGGGGGTCCCAGCGCTAGCGGACCGGTAATGGAGGAGGTGAAGCTAGATGGAAGCTAACAGCCAGGTTTTGATCAGTTTCCTGAAGGCCAAGTGATCAAGGGTGCAACGGGCAGCCAGTGAGATGGAGTTCCATAGTGCGGGGGCCTGATATTAAAAAGAGCGACCCCTGGCTCTGCCTCGCCGAACCCGTGGGATGCACTACAGATGTTGATCAGTGGAGCTTAAAGTGCGCAGAGGCGTATAAGGAGTGCAGAGGCCCAGCGGGATCTGGGGGCCCAGTCCATGTTCGATCTTAAGCGTGGTACAGAGGGTTTTAAACTGAACTCTCTGTTTAATTGGTAACCAGTGTAAACGACGAAGGAGCTCAAAAGAGAGGGCGGAATCAATTAGGATCCCTAGGTCTTTAACTGCGTTTTTCGGTGTTTTACGGATGCCTAGGGTTGCAGGCCACCATTGATAGTTCCATTTGTAGGTGTCTTGACCGACCAAGAGGAACTCCGTTTTTACAGAGTTAAGCTGTAGGTAGTTGTTTGTCATCCAGTCTGCGATGGCTAGAACATCGGCACGAAATTTCATTTGATCCAGAGCAGGGTTGCTCAAAGGTAAATACCAGCTGGGTATCGTCCGTGTAGGATACCATTTTAATGTCTCGCTCTTTAGCCAGGAAGGCCAGAGAGCGGACATACACCTTAAACAACGTGGGGCTCAAGGCGGAGCCTTGCGGGACACCACAGCTGAGAGGGTAGTTCCTAGACTGGTAGGGGGGGCGTGAACCTGGAAAGAACATTGTGATAAAAAGGAGGCTAGCCAGGCCAAAGCCGTGTCCTTGACCCCGATCTCCTCAAGACGTTGGAAAAGAATTTTGTGGGAGACCTTGTCGAAGGCCGCGTTGAGGTCAAGTAAAAATAATGCTGAGGTGTTGCCCTCATCGCCCACAGCTGCTCCGTGACTGCCAGGCTGATTCTGTGCTGTGCCTGGGACAGAATCCATTCTGGGATTTATCTAAGATCTTGTTGGCCTCCAGATATTTGCTCAGTGTGATATTTACATTTGACTCCATTATTTTAGCCAGGTAGGGAAGCAGAGAGATGAGCTGGAAGTTCTCTGGCAGAGCGGCGTCCAGAATAGGTCTTTTAACAATGGGACAACTTTGGCATGCTTCCATGATTTCAGAATTACTGCCTGCAAAAGTGAGCCATTGATGAGTTCACGGCCCTCCGTCATAAGGCAGTTATAAAATTTCCTGAAAATGGCAGGTTTTACGGGATCGTCAGGGTACCCTGATTTGACTTTAGCTGAAAGGGTGTCTAGTTCATTGGGCGGCAGTGTTTGCAAGATGCATGGGAGTGAACTGAGGGTGGGGGACACCATGGCTTCAGTGGTACTCCGTCTGGTCTCTAATGTGTTGTATATGCATTCCACCTTGTTGATAAATAGGGCTCCCGGTTTTATGGTATTTATTTTTTTAACATTTCCGTCTGTATTTATCCATATTTATTTTGTGTTTAACATAAAAATTAAGTTGTATAACTGCACATTTCCATATTTGTTTAACTGTTCTGTGCGCACTCATACTTTGATGTCTGTCATGTTTTCACTCTTTTAGCTACCAAATATTACATACTAATACATCTACTGGTTAATATTAGCATTATACCACAAATGCATGTGTGACAAATGCCATTATTTAAAGAAATGTCATCCTGGTTTTTCATTTTCCCTGCTGTCCATCTGCTAGGCTGTTGAGCTATAATTCATGAAAGACAGCATGGAGCTTCATTCAACGAAGCACACTTTTCTGTATTTATCCGCCTTTAAAAATAAATGCAGACAGAAAAAACATTGTTTTCTGTCTGTATTTATCTGTAAAAATCCGTAAAAACTGAAAACAGGGAACCTTATTGATAACGTACTTTGCCAGTGAGTCACAGTGAAAATTGGAAGATATGGTGTCGGTGCCAGTGGGGGATGCTGACATACCTTTTACAAGGGAAAAGATAGTTTTGGAGGGATTGGGGCTGGATGAGATCAGGTTAGTATACAACGCATCTTTGGCCTGTAGATCTGATTTCTGGAAGGTTTCTATGGCCCCCCTATAGGTATTTTTTGCGGCGGCATCATAGGTGAGTCTCCAGGCCCGTTCCAGAATTTTGCATTTTTTTCTTTTCCGCCCATAGGGACTCGTTGTACCATGCGTGGGTGTGCGTGCGTTTGGTCTCTGTCCGTTTCTACGGGATGCACTGGTCAAGTGAATTGTTAATCAGCCCCTAAAGGCTCTGTCAGCTGCTTCCAGATCCGTCGGCCAGCCTGAGTGGGACGCATTTAATGTAGATAATAAGGTAGTATCATCCAGTTTGTGCCATGGGCGCTTCATAAGGGATTGGCTAGAAGACCTCAGGACAGGGCCTGCCATTTCTAGGCGCAAGGAGATAAAAAAATGATCAGTCCAAATGAACGGGAGAGGCGTGTTAGCTACTAGATTAAGGAGATTCGTGAAGACTGGGTCTAGTAGGTGACCTGCCTGGTGGGAGGGTCCTTCAACCAGCTGGATTAGTTGGCAGGCCTCCAGATCGCCCAGGAAGTTGCAAATCTCTCGGGAATCTCGTTGTTCCAGGTGTAAGTTAAGATCGCCAATAATATTAAAGTTAGCAGAATCTAGTGCAAGAGTGGAGGCAGAGTGGACCAGGGCCTATTGGAAGGCCCTGGCTGGGCCTGGCGGTCGATAGATAAGAAGCCCCGTGAAGGTGAAGTTGTGTGACAGGGAGATTTTAAACAGGGTGATTTCTCAACCCTGAATGGTTTGTGGGGACAGGGAGCAATGAAAGTAGCTTTTAAATATGAATGCAAGGCCGCCTCCTCTCCTGCATGGCCTATTCTGAGTAAGCAGCCTATACCCTATGGGTAGAGCGAACGCTGGTAATGCTGTGTGATCCATGTGGAGCCAGGTTTCTGTCAGAAACAATATATCTGGGGTTGAGTCTGTGAGAGGGTCAAAAATGTCCGCATGGTGTTTTACCAGTGTCCTGCAGTTAAGATTGCATATGCTGATAGTGGTGGAACCCGGGGCCGTATGGGGATCTATAGGGCCAGATGTAAATTTAAACCCACAGTTGTTACACTGTTTCTGTGGGGTGTTGTGATGCCATTTGTGGTTGATGCAGGGCTCTTTGGGTTGCAGGGCGAGCAGCAACTCCCTGGTGTAGGTTAGGTTTTGGGGGAGTCCAGGACCAGGGGCGACCTACTGGTGCGGACGGTCACAGACGGGCTTGCCTTCGGCGCACCCGCTTCGTGTCCGTGGCAGCATCTGGTTTAAGTGGTGCTACTGTTCATTGATGTTGTTTTTTAGAAGACAAATAAAGATTAATTGAAAGAAGAAACTTTCTTCATGTGCATCTTTTGTGATTCAGCAATAAATTGTCATGAATACTGGTGTTATACTCTGTATAGGAATTCATGCATAAAGCAAATGCATGTCGCCATACCTTACTACTAATCTTGCGTCCTGAACCATTAATTTCATGAAAATAGTGTACACCGCACGGGGACACAGCGCTGTGGCGCGTACTGAAAGCAAGAGCTTCTCGGAGGCGCCGCAGTGATAAATACAGAGTACAGGGTAAACACACACCAGGGCCTTTGCAGATGCAATACAGAGTAAAATCAGGACACAGGCTGAACAGACAAACAATGAGGGTAAAACCACGCCAAAACCAGTGCAGATGCAATACAAGGGTAAAACCGGTACACAGGCTGTACAGATACAAGATGATAGTGAAAACCAGTGCACAGACTGCACAGGCGAAATAAATGGTAAAACCACACCAGAGCTAGTGCCGATACAATAAGAGAGTACAACTATGGTACCGACTGCACAGAAACAAAGTGAAACCAAGAAACAGACTGTACGAAACAAGAGGACAGTAAAACCAGGATACAGGAAAAATAAAACTGCAAACTTGCATAGATGCAACAATGGGGTAATACTAGGTCATAGGCTGCAAATATACAAGATGATAGTAAAACCAGGACACAGAATGCAGAGACAAAATTTGTGGATAAAACTAGAAAACAACCAACACAGATTTCCTAAAAGGGTAAACTGAGGGTGTTTGCTGTATTAAAATAAGGCCATAGTTAACCCATGGCAAAGTCTACACAGATACAAACTGGGAGACAGGACAGAGGCTAAACAGAAAAAACAAATATTAGGGAAAAAACAGGACATAAGCAACATAGCTGGATTCAGAGTTTAAAACTAGGGCCCAGTTTGCACAAGAAAAATGAAAGCGCAGCCCTAGTGCAAAACTGTTCAGACAAGATATGAGGGTAAAACCACAACAAAAGCAACGGAGGTGTAGTAAGAGGTAAAACCAGTGCACAGGCAGACCAGAGAATAAAAAATTGTATAACCAAATCATCCCCTACACGTAGGCAATCCGGCATAATGCTAGGTCCCTGGTTTTATATAGTTATATATATATATATATATATATATATATATATATATATATATAATATATATATATATATATATATATATATATCTCTCAAGGAGACCACAAACAAGGATTTACAGTGTTCCCACCATGACATGTGAGATGTACAGCCAGTGTGCATGCAGCATGGCTCTCCTAGCTCCTCTCAGATGTGCATTCAGTGATTGCCCCAGAAGCTCTTGCAAATTTATGGCTGGGTTGGAAGAGGTTTCTAGCAGCACACCCATTCCTCGCAGTCATTGCCTGTTGAGTGCAGTACAGTGCCAAGTAGTTCATGTTGGGCTTCTTGCAGCTGCCTGGCTTCTGGTTGCAGTTGCAGGATGCCCAGGGTTCTTCCTTGAGCCTGTGCCCATTGGTCTTTCCGCATCTCCATACAGCAAGGCTGCCAACGAGAAACATCAACAGCCACACTTGGGTCAAATGTCAGTTGCAGCACATGTGCATCGACGCTCCCAAAGAATTTCACCTCATAGTCACGAGAAACACTGATCTGAGATACGAAAACGTGCACTTTTTTAGTTGAAAGAAACATATGGGGACATGTGCTCATGCGTGGTACAGTACGGCAGACATGCTATAGAAACCGAATATGTCTCACCCCCGGGAGAAAGTGATATGGATGTGTGGTGACCATGTTGGAATGGTGCCTGTGCACGAAAGAGTGTGAGTGATTACAAAAAATAACACACACTGGTCAGAAGAGCAAGGTAATACAAAATGGAATACGGAACATAGTGATCAGAGGGACTGAGAGTTAAGCAGCATCCATTAAACATGGCCGCAGTGTAAAAACACATATTACTTAAATATTGACTCTATTAATAGTAACTTGTCGGCATCAGGAGGTCTCGACTAAACCCAGCACAGCGTGCTGAGCCGCAGGCACTCTGTCTGCACTGTTGCGTCAAAGCAAGGTTGTAGCTCATGTAGTGACAACATGGGTGCTGACACATTTGAAAGAAGTTCCAACAAAGTGGATTGAAACAGTATCTAGGCCTCGGAAGACTAATAAGAGAAGTACACCAGGAAAAACAGTAAACCGTATGCTGCAGCCAATAAAACAATGAAAAGTAAGTGGCAAGTACAGGAACCAATTAAAAACAAGGGGGCGGGATGTGAGCCCCTATTTAGATCCATATAAAATACAATATATTTCACAAGCACAACGCAAGCATGTGCAGGCGAACCCTAAAAAAGAAGATTTATGGTTGGCTACAGCTTTTTTTGCCAGGTTGAAATGGCAGTTTAGAAACTGCACACACAGGCTGCAATGCCAGGCCTGAGATGTGTTTTAAAGGTGTATCTATGTGGGTGGTACAATAAGTGCTGCGGGGCCACTGATCGGTACAAAAAGGGGTGGTGATGGACGGAGCATCTGAACCAGTCAAACACTCACACCCAGTCAACAGATCTGGGTTTATTCCATCACCATTCTTTAGCCCACTCTGCCACCCCAGTTCAGACATGGCCATATGCAAATCAGTCTGACCCTGTGCCTCATGAGAACAGTCTAGCCCGAACTGCCAAGCCATGCCTTTCCTGGACCGGAAACATGCTTCCTAGGACCGGTTTCTGGCATTTCAGCCGTCTTCAGCCAGGCTTGCTTGAATCCAGTGGCAAAGTGAGCAAGGGACTCACGTCTGAGCATACCCTGCCAACTTATGGCGAACATGGCTTGGCGGTTCCGGCTGGACTGTTCCCATGAGGCACAGGGTTAGACTGATTTGTATATGGCCATGTCTGAAATGGGGTGGCAGAGTGGGCTAAAGAAGGGTGATGGATTAAACCCAGATCTGTTGACTGGGTGTGGGGCTTGATTGGTTCAGATGCTCCGTCCAGCAGCACCCCCTTTTGTACCGCGGGGCCACTGATAGCATTTCATTTACAGGCACTGGGTACCTGTAGTACCACTTTAATAGAGGTGTACAATTAAATGTGCCAATTGGGTGTACACCAATTTTGCCATGTTTTAAAGGAGTGAGCACAAGCACTTTAGCACTGGTCAGCAGTGTGCAGACTCCTAGAGCTCACAAAAATGAATTCAGAAAAGCAGGAGGAGTAAAGGCAAATGGTATGGGGGGAAAAACCATGCCAAGGATGTAAAGTCTAACAACCATGTTTTTGTTAGACAGTTCAGCTTTTGTGCATTCAAATGAAATCCTACAAACTTTGTTGAAGATACTTCAAGGGTGCAAAGTTATGTCTTTTTTCTGATAACCAACTTTAATTGCATTTTGTAAACAAAAAAAAAGACAGCTATAAAAAACACTTGTAGCACTGTCATATGACATTTCATTACATATCTACTTATTATCTCCCTAGTTATGTTAACAAAGCTGTTTGCTCTTCAGACTTGCATAGTTGGTTTTGCATAACTCAAGAACAGCTAAATAGAATTTCACCAAATTTTCTGTGCCACCGAAGCTTACTGCCAATTAGTTTTTTCCTTTTTAATAGAGATTGTTGTTTCAGTTATACAGATAACATTTGAGAAAATGTGTGTAATTAAACACAATGATGGATATCATCGCACAATAATGAAAGTAAAAAAAAACCACATACATAGAAAATGTTAACAAGTTCTAAAATTACAAAACCAGAACAATCCTGAAATTCCTCACCTGCTCCCTGTATTTATGTGGTCCTGGTATAAGCTTGCTTTTTGAAAAAAACGATATTCATAAACTAGCTCCAGATTCAATCCTGAACCCTCTGCCTGTGCTTCCTCTGCCTGTGCTTCTGTGGGCAAGTGACCGGACAGACGCGTCGAGCAGGAAAATGCAAAAGGGCCCCACGCAGAACTCTGTGAATGTGGAGAGGTGATCTTCGGTGCAGTTGGTGCTCGGGGCTGGGGCTCCTCAATCCCCAATGCACAACTTCGAGGGTGCCTCAGAAGTTGCACGGAAAGCAATTCGCTGGCTTTCCAAGATGGCCGGTCCCACATCTCTCGTCGTCTCCATGGGTCTCAGCTTTGCTGTGGCTGTAGATCGGGCTGTTGGATGTCTGGAAGTCCGGGTCTTGTCAGGCTTTGTGTTCGAGCTTCGGCGGGAGCAACGACAAAGCAAACCGTTGAGCGATTGATGGTGCCTGCTTGCACAGGGAGGTCACTCCTTGACCACAAGGGAGATTCTTCAGTCTTCTACGTCGAGTAGGATGTCGAAGGTCCAGAGTTTCGTATCAGAGTTTCAGATATGGATATATCTAAAGTCTAAGGACACAGCTCCTACCTATATACCAAATCTAGGGGCTGGATTACCTGCTAGGTCCCTCCTATGGGTGGGACCCAGGAAGGGGGTGGTTACACCCCTTTCCCTTTTTCCAGTTTCGCGCCAGAGCTGGGGCTGGAGTGCCCCAGCACCGGTTTGAACTGGACTATGCATGGGACACCTTGTGTGCCCCAGGCAGTGTCTCATTTCATTCAGCCCTCCCTGCACCCAATACACTATAGCCTGTCTGGGGTGGTGCTAGCACCTCCCTGTCACAGGAAACCTATTGTCCAAGCCGCCCTCGCTGAAGGTACTCCCAGCAGCAGGAGGTCAGACTTGTGTCTGTGGCAGCAGCATCCATTTTGTGATGCTGAGGCTCTGGTTAACTTTAACCGGGATTAATGGAAGTAACATGTCTTCTCCCTCTAGAAGGGTGGAATGCTACCCTCGTCACCAGAACTGGTGAGGGGGTAGTATTCCAAAGCGTATGACACCTTACACGGCATGTTTTGATAAAGCCAAACCAAAGCTAGCAATAACCGCGAGGATTATAATGCACTTAAGAGTATATGGTATGGCAATATCCTAGAACAGCTATAAGGACATGGTTCCGAAAGCTGCAGACAGGCTCAGCTCATACTAGAGCACCATCTCACATAAAACCAAGCACTCTGCCTTCAGGATTGTTAAGGCCTGCCATAGGAGTGACTTATAGGTGTATATGTGTCTAGATATAAGTTTAGACATAGGAATACTATATCTAAGCAAGGGGTGATAACTCAGCTGGGGCAAGGTCGTGTAATCAGCCAGTTGTGTCAGTTTGGATGGCCAGCCAGGGGTGGCAAAAGATATGCTGCAGCCCCTGGTAGGCCTTGGGTGCACCTATGCCCTGGGTACCTATAGTACACTGTACAGGGACTCATAAGAGTGACCCAATATCCAATTAGGTATGTACCTAAAGTACATAGAGTCCATTTTTATAGGGAGAGCAGATAGCCTGGGGCCCTGATTAGCAGGATCCCAGGCCAACTAAGTTAAAAACCAGCTAAACACAAGGCAAAAAATCTGGGGTAACCATAGTCTGGTATCCACCTGCCTACACAACCCCCCCCCCCCCCCCAAACAAAAGGAGATAAGGCTATCCTTGACCAGGTAAAAAAGTAAAGTAAAGTCCACATTTGTAAAGCGCACAATCACCCGTAAGGGTCTCTAGGCGCTGGGGGGCCGTCGGGAAGATTAAGCGAGCTATTGCCCAGAGTCACATGGTGCTGGGCTAACCTGCCGCCGGAGCCGGGGATCGAACCGTGGTCCCCAGATACCAGCGTCAGTCGCCCTGGCCGCGGCGCCACACCTCTAAGCCTATATTGTCTATGTGGCCATAAAAGGAAGTACCTGCACTAGCATGGTTACCCCCTGTCTCATGGTCCATTAAGCAATCCCTCACCCTAGGGGTATCAGAGGGTCTCCACCATAGCGAATCTCTACCTGTGGTGTGTTTTGGCAAAGTAAAAGGCTGGTGTTGAGATGGCGTACTGAAGTGAGGCTCCACTAGTGTAGGGCTCAGCTTCCTCCAATCACCATCCACCATGGGTGCCTTTCTTTCCATGACTGAATTGCACTGTGCTCTCAGGGTCAACCTCTGGCTGCCTATAGCTGGAGGCTGGGTCCCTTTTGTTGGCTTACCGGAGGGACAGGTCAGGTTTGGGGCCTTTGGGTCCCATGTTTGGCTGTGCCCAACAGTGTCCATCCGGGGGAGGTTCCTAACTAAGAGTAATGGAGATCCCTCAGGAGTTTCTGTAATTTTCACCTTGCTTGGGCTGCTAGCTTTGGTGCCCCTAATCTGCTGATGGAGGTGTTCTGGTGGACAGAGGGCCCTTTGGGGTCCACTGACCTCCCTGACCTCTACCGCCCTGGGCTGACTGAGGCAGGGTAGAGAGGGGCAGGTTACCTGCTCCAGATTGGGTCCCACTTTGGAAGGGTCCACGGATCTCAGAGGCTCTGTCAGGCCAGGCCTGGCTACCTCTTGGGCAGTTTCTTCACAAGGGGTAGGGTCAGTTCCCTGAGGAGGCTGACTCTCACCTAATGTCTGGTGGGAGGGAGACGTGTCTTCCTCCCCAATGCTCTCTGTCTGAGTGGAGTGATCCATAGTTTCAGGCTTCACAACACTAAAATCTGTCTGAGTTTGGGCTGTGGCCATCCCAGCCCCACCAACCTTTTCAGGAACGGACTCCGTTTGGGTTTGGGCTGTTACCATCACAGCCCTGTCAATCTGTCTAGGGAAGGAGTCTGCTTGAGATTGGGCTGGGACTAGCACAGCCCTACCAACCTTTTCAGGGAGGATATCCTGAGCTGGGGCTGTAGCCATCACAGCCCCACTAACCTTTCCATGGAGATTTACCATTTTAGAATGGGTTTCTTGTTCCACCTCAGCCCAGGCTGAGATCTCTAGATCATTTCCCAGTAGACAATCTACAGGCAAGATTGCAGACACTGCCACTCTCTTGGGGTCAGTGACACCTCCCCAGCTGAGATTAACTACTGCCATGGGATGATCTTTCTGCACTCCATCAATGTTGGTCACCTGGTATGTGGCTCCAGGTAAAAGTTGCCTTGAGGGGACTAGACTCTCAGTCACCATAGTGATGCTAGCCCCTGTGTCTCTATAGGCCTAAACTTTCTGACCATTGATGAGGGGCTTCAGTCTGTACTTGCTCAAAGTGTTGGGACAAGCAGTGAAGTTGGCAAACCCCATGCCATCTTCACAGACAAGAGTAGCTATGTTAGGGGACCTGGTTAGGCCAGAGTCCACCTGAGTTCCCAAAGTAAACCCAGCCAAATTCTTGGGGGCACTCCCACCACCTGGGGGATTACTACTAACAGTAACAGGAGGTCTGGGAGTATTACTTGGGGGAATGTTTTCCTTATTGTTGGCCCTTGGGCAACTGCTGTCAGTTTTCCAGTGGCCAGGCTGTTTACAAACATGGCAATAAGGTTTCTTTTGGTTAGAGGAAGTGTTTTGGGACCCACCCCCACCAGTGAAGTTTTGGGGCCCTGTGGAGGACTTGTCTTTTGATTTATCCCCACCTTTCTCTTGAGGCTTGGTAGAATCTTTCTTCTGGTCACCACCCTGATTTTTAGGCCTAACCCTGGTTCTGACCCATTTGTCTGCCCTCTTACCCAATTCTTGTGGAGAGGTCAGATCTGAGTCCACCAGGTGCTGGTGTAGAAGCTGGTTTTGACAATTACTAAGGATCTGCTCCCTCATAATCAAATTATACAATCCTGTTAAGTCCTGTACTTTGCTGCCCAATAACCAGCCCTCCAGAGCCTTAGTAGCACAATCTACAAAATCAGTCCAGTCCTGAGTCTGTGTCTTCTGGGTACCCCTGAACATCAACCTGTACTGTTTAGTGGTTAAGCCAAACCCATCAATCAGAACACTCTTCAGGACGTAGTAGTTATTAGCATCCGCATCACTAACTGTGAGGAGCTTCTCTGCCTTTTTCTTCAAAGGAGAGCAACAAGATAGCTGCCCACTGACTCTGGGGGACCTGCTGGACTTTGCAGGCCCTTTCCAAAGCAGTTATCCATTTGTGGATGTCATCCCCAACTTTGTAGGGGGGCACTATCTTACTCAGGTGCCTAGTATTCTCATGGGACCTGTCGTTGTCCTTGGGGATATTGCTGCCACCAGTGGGTTTTGACCCACTCAATTTCTGCTCTCTAGCTAGGGCAAGCTTCTCTTTGGTAAGGGCAAATTCTAGTTCTTGTCTCTCAATCCTCAGATTAGCTTCCCTCATCCTAGCCTGATGTTCTCTCCTTTCAGGAGAGGTCATCCCTCTCTGAGCAAGGGTATTGGATCCCCTAGAGGCCTGAGAGTGGTGGGAGTCACCTGAGCGAGACCTCCTCCTCTCATACCCCTGGTTAAGTCTGCTAATAGGTCTGTATGGGGCTAGCCCATGTTCAGCCCCATGTAGGCTTAGGCTAGCCTGGCTAAGTCTCCCAACTTGGACCTGGCTGTCTTGGAAAACCTCTTCTTCAGATTCTTCCTCTGGTTCATCTCCTCCTTCACCTATGATAGTGGGATCTGATGCATCATCTGTAGAGGGTAAAACCTCTTCTGCATGAACTGAGGGACCTTGTTTAGAGGCCTTCTCAGCATCAGCCCTCTCTAAGAGTTCTATTAGGTGGGTGGTGGTAGGGTTGGAACCCTGTTTCAATCTACTTGAGGTACACAGATGTCTCATCTCTTGGAAATTGAGCATTTCATATCTAGAGGGTTGCCTGGGAGGGTCACCACCCACAGGGAGAGTCACACTTGGCTCACCTGTGTTAGACCTGATTCTAGTGAGGTGTGGTGTGTGCACCTACATACCCTGTGTTTCCTACTAGAACCTCTCTAGGAGTTGTAGTCAGGGTGTGCCAAGCCCTTTGGTCTACAACAACTAAGTTCAGTAGAACTTATGTATTCTAAGTCTTGTTATATGTACCTATGGTACCTAATGTGATCTTTCAAATGATATCACTAAGATGTCAATTGGTAAAACAACAGCAAGCTCAAATCCCAACCGCTGCACACCAATGTGAGAAGTTGGCCTGGTATAGGATGATCACTATTCTAGTGAGCACCTTGCACCAGTCCAAACAACCCTTATGGTGATGGTTGTAAAGTCAACCTTATAGACCAACTATCCTAGTGGTAGCATGGACAAAAGCAGTCTTAGGCTTAACTCAAGAGGGCATGTGAAGCCAGCTGTTTTACCATATGCGATCCCTTTAATACCAAATGTAAGGACACCACACAGGTTATATATTAAAAATATATATGTGTTTATTTCTAAATCAATCCTCTGAACTCTTTATGAGGTCAGAGGCACAAGCGCAAACAAGAAACTTAATATAACATACAATAAGTTGCACAAATATGGATAGGCCCTGGTGGCCCGCTAAACTGTCATGTATTCCTATAGGTTCTGAATCGATCCCCCTATTCCTGACCCTATTCTAGTTAAACAAACCAACAAGTTAACTAGCAGTCAGCCCATAAGGCAGAAAACCCCCATGATGCAGATACCGTTATCTGACGCAGTCACACTACGGCACAGGAACGTGTTATCTGATTAGGTCATAACACTTGCGATCTAATTAGACAAGCGATATTCCTCCAGCCCCTGATAAGGCATACGGAGTTCTCATAACAAATCAAATCTATGACAACCTGGGCAAAACCCTGCGGCCATTGTTTTGATTTCACCGAGAACTTTAGTAAAAGAATGTGCTAACGAGCAAGTCGTATGATATCTTTATTGACGTATCTATGTCCATCCTTACGTCAATCTCGGCACCTTAAAGGTATAAATATTACCGATCTTGCCATATGCAAACACACGCGTGGTGACGAGACAGAGCAGCCATACTTGCCGAAGCGAAGAGCAGAGCAGACCCCGCTGGCAGCAGCCCCGCCTTTCTGACACGCTGAGAGACGCGCTGCTTTCTCCTGCCGAGAATCCAGCACCGGCGTTTCTGGGCAGCCCTCGCAGGCAGCCTGGAATATCGAGACCAGAGAGAGAGATACCATTCCTCATTCATCCTAAATTCCAGGTACAGAACTGAATAACCCCTCACAGAGAATTCTTTAGTTATTCACTTGGCAAAAACAAACTTAACTTAAACTGTAACTTTCTATTCCCGCCCACGTATTAGACTTAGGTCAGGTACACGGGGTAGGCGTATCTAGAAACACCAGTTGAGTACGTTTAGTCAAATGTATATGTGTATGTAATATATTTTATTCATTTTAAAACATCTTATGGCTTAGAAACCATATCAATGTTTTTACAGTATTATTTTATACTATTGCTTTTAATGTATGCACTTTACTTAGCTATAAGTATTGCAATAATATCGATCCATTTCTCTTGTATGAGAAAAGAGACTGATCAATAAATAACACCTTTTTATTGAACACGCCCGTCTCTTCCTTTTCTCTACATTCTGATGAGACTAAGAATGCACGTACTGACTGAGTAAAATAATTTGCCTTTTGTTCACACGACTCTCGAGATTGACTCTTGATTAGGGGAGAGCAAAGTTGTCATGTTCTATGGTTGTCAGAAACTAAATCCCTTCTTGTCTAATCAGGGAAGTTAATTCCTCCTTGAACATTCGAGAAAGTTTCTAGTGAACTCTGAGCTAAGCTGGCAAACCCAAAACTTTAAGTCTAGTATCGACAGTAGTAGACCTAGTTAACGTCTGGCCTAGGCCTTTACTGCTGTAGGTATTATTCCAATGCGCAGAGCCTATTGGGAAGATAGGAACTACACTACATGGCGCCCAACGCGTTTGGAAAGGGCGATAAAACTAACGTAAGACATTTAGAGTAACTCAGTCGTGCTTTCTCACTCAGACCCCTTTTCCCAAATACTCCAAAGACGTCTGGAGTGGGTGAAAGGTTATATCCGCCAGACCTCGCAGGAGGGAACTCCTATGTATGGTTCTTGGTATAGTCAACGTTGAAGGATAAACAGTTCCAAAATATTGTGCATCTAATCTTTGTTTCCCCAAGAAACCTGATCTGCAAACAAACAAAATAACCATCCTGTCAGTAAAATGACAGACAGTGATGAAGAAAGAGAGGCAGTTAGATTAGCAGCTGACATAGCAGAAGCTGATACTGCACTACAAAATGCAGACCCGGATATAATACTCATCCCGGTCATTAAAAGAAAATCTATAACCTTGAAACTTATAGAAAATGGACTGACACCTAGAGGTGGCACAGTCATATTCGTAATTGAGGCACACGAATATCGGCAGACAGAGGTATATTATTCATGGATACATTTTCCAGCAGCAAATGCTGTAACAAAGTACTTCCACTATTACAAAATAGAGGAACCTCCTAATGAGTACACTCCTTTCGAGGAGGTGGAAGTACCACTCAAATTCCAAGAGCATTTGCTCTTATTTGATGGCGCCCTAAAACATAATAATCACATCACCAGGCTCGGTCCTTTAGGTAGACCAGGAGCAACGTGGCCGGTCCTAGCCGGATACACACCACATCCAGACATCAATGGGATGTCTGCAGCAGAGCTGTTAACACAGCTAAAACAATTAATAAAAATTCATAGACAATTAGTTCAGTATGTGATGCGGACTTCAACAATTCAGCCAGCGATTAAACTTCCACAGCTGACCCCTCACCAGGGGAACACAAATAAAATTACACCACAGAACATCCAATCCTGCCTAGGTAAAGTACCGGCTAAACGGGAACAAATACCATTCTGGTTGGCACAGAAAATTACCCAAATAGAGGCGGTGTTTCCTGACACCACCCCGCTAGAAAAACACAGGATTCTGACTATCTGTCTCCCAATGGGAATCGCACCACACATAGAGGACTGTGACACTTGGGGTACAGTCTTTGCTTCCATCTACACAAAAACGCACGGTGTTCCATCCATTTCGGTGATACCAGATGTGCTAAAACAAATTCAAGACGAATACGGTCCAGAACCTGCTTTAACTCTTGGTATGAAATTACTGAAAGACTTCAAGCAGGTCTCGGCTATATTATTAGCCAACATAAAAGGTGAAGCAGCCAACGTGGCGATCCGCCAGAGGTTAAAAGAGACAGATATAGCAGACCAACCAGCTGAGATTTCCAGAATCATAGAAAAATCCTATGAGGAACTAGGTAGAGATAGTTTAGGTGGAATACCAGTAAAACCGCAACTGACTGAAAGTCCAGAAAAAATATTTTTTAATAATAATTCACCAAAAAAGAACTGGGATGGAAACAAACAATCCAATCCTAAAGAAAAGAAATTCCAGTCCAGAGGAAGGTCTCCTAGGCGAAGAGAGAAATCTCCGAACCAAAGACACAGGTCACCCCAGAGTGACCCCTCTGGGAAAAGATATAACCTTAGAAATAGGGATAATATAAAAAAACCTGATAGATATCAAGACATTGATAAGCGTCCCTCTCAATCTTTTCAGACTTCCTCGCAGAAATCGGAAAGAAGAGGACGATCAGAACAAAGAGAAGAGCACGCCAAGTCCAAGGACAAGGAACCTGCTCAACTAAAAAAGAAATTACAATTTCCAAAAAAGAAGGTAGCCAGTATCAAGGTAGTTAACAATGCCGAGAATACTGAGGACACAACTGAAAAACGGAGAGTGGGCTCAGACAATGCTAGACAGCGCAGCAGAAGTGAGCATAGCTCGCAAAGTCCTTATGAATCATCTGGAGACAGTGGACACGAATGAATATCTTCAAGTGGAAACTGCAGACACCAGGGTTAGCAAACCTCACAAGATATATGAGATAACATTACGTATAGAGGGAGATAAGACTAGGAAAATAAGGGGACTATTTTGGGATAACCTCTCCAAGGGTTATGACATCCTTCTAGCTGAAAAAGACTGGCCACCAGAGTTTGTCAGGGAGTGCCCTCATGGCGAAGAAGTAATTATGCCTGCCTTCTCAAATCAAATTCCAATTCATAAAAAATACACACTTGCTAGAAAGTGGGCAGTGGCTCTAGCACCTGCTTTATATAAAAATCATGTAGGATGGGATGAGGATTCTCCTCCTCACAAAATCCAGCTAAAATCACAACCTACTGCACAAAGGCAGTACCCAATTAAGCAAGAAGCTAAAAAACAGGTAAATGAAATACTAGATCAGCTAGAATACCAGGGGGTGATTGAAACTTGCACCTCACAAATGAACAATCCTTTGTTTCCGGTCTCCAAACCAGACAATTCATATCGTCTAGTTTTGGATTACCGACACCTTAACACATGTTGCAAAACTTTTGCAGTGCAAAACTCACACAGTGCTGCACTAATGAATAACATAGTGCGCAAAAAATACAAAACAACATTAGACATCTCTAATGGATTCTTTTGTCAAAACATAGCACCAGAGAGCAGATATTTAACTGCATTCTCAGTAAATGGCACTCAAAAACAATTCTGTCGGTTAGCCCAGGGGTACAAGAACAGTCCGGGGGTATTCTCAGCGAGAGTAACAGAATTACTACAACTATATGATGATGAAGCATTATCTTATGTCGATGACATTTACTTAACAGATTATGACTTGGAGACTCACTTGAAAAGAGTGAACTCCATAATACTTGGGTTCGCTGCAGAGGGTTACAAATTCAACTTTAAAAAATCCAGAATTGCCCATCTGACAGTCCTGTTCTTAGGATATGAATTATCAAGCGAAGGCAAAAGCCTGGCTGACAATTTCCTAGAGAAATGTGCCGTACTCCAAGCACCTAGAACACTAAAAAACCTACAGTCGATTCTAGGCTTCCTAAATTTCGGAAGAACATACATTGCAAATTACGCAGAAAGGGTCAAACCCCTTTATGATCTAATTAAACCAGATTTTAAAAGATCCAATTGGACTCAAATACACACAGAAATTCTGAGATCCTTACAAACAGACATGCTAATTAAAACAAAATTAGAAACACGTGATAACACACGCAAACTTGTGATTCGAGTCATCCCAGGGAGATGCGGATTCACATACCTGACCTCTAATGAGGGGGAAAAGGTACCAATTGCATTCAAATCACACTTGTACACAGAAGCTGAACAGAAATTCAGCAACAAAGAAAAAATTGTTCATGCAGTTCAAACCGCAATAGCTAGAGAGAAAGATCAAGCGGACGGTAGACATATCACAGTCAGAACAGCAAAATCAGCCTTTGAGGCACTAACAACACCGTGGAATTTACCAACAACAGCATTGAATCCGGAATGGATACAATGGGTGAATTCTATCACAACGGACAAAGTGTACTACTACTTTGATCCAGAACTAGAAGAATTAAAAAATCTAGAATATGAAGAAACATATCCTCTGCCAATCGACATTCTGCCTTTACGACATTACGCCTGTGTAATCTATACAGACGGACATGCTCAACCCTCCGTTTGGGGAGAACAAGCATACAACCCCACATGTGAGATTACAAAAGAAGTGTGGCGCGGAGGTAAACTAAAACCTCTATTAACAAAGACACACTCAGTAGAAAGTAATTCAGAACAACAAACTGAAATATTAGCTTTAAAAATGGCGCTAGATAATGCGGATCGCGAATTCCGACACTTATAGTGTCAGATTCATATTACTGCGTCAAATCATATAACAGCGATTTGCAGACATGGATTCAAAAAGGTTACAAAGATGACACAGATGCACCAATAAAGCAGAAACTGCTCTGGGAACAAATAGCTCTTTTACAAAAAGAACTACCAAAGACTCACGTGACTCACTCACTGAGTCATCAGCGTGATGGCGTTCACGTTGTAGGGAATTCATTGGCTGAAACAGCCGCAGCGGCAGCCACTAAATCGGCTCCCGTAGTTCGAAAAAAGCGTACATTAAAATACATTGACGGTGAAACAGTGCTGGCAGTGAAAACGTCATCAAAAGGCGACTGCTCAGCGTTACCGATCAACTATCCACTCAATTATACATACATAATCGATGCAAACTCCGTCCCTTTTGCTCGAATCCCTGGAGTGGGGGATAGGGTGATTCCAAACATGGACAGGAGAAACTTGTTAATCGCAGACGCACATATGGGCGAGGGTCTCAGACACCTTAAACTAAAAGATTCTCTGGAAAAATTACAATCACGGTACTGGTGGCCAGGCATGAGCCTGCGTCACACCATGTTTGTAAAAAACTGCCCAAACTGCAACAGAGATCGCAGTAGGGAAAGAAACAGTTTAATACCTCGTCGTTCTACTCCAGAAAAAATCAGGAGTAAAAAGGAAGGGTTGCGATTAACATATACAGGCTAGTTCCACTTATAATGTAGATCACCAGCACTCGGCTGACGTCCGGACTGTTATACAAAGATTTGCGAGTCTAAATGGCATATACGCTAAGAGCATGCTACGTTTGACCATTGTCTCCACTCTAGCCCTCAAGCCTGAGGGGAAACATGACCAAATGAGCATAGCCCAGCGGGAATCTTCTCACTTCCTTCCTGAGGGTACGGGATGGTGTAAAGAAAAAACCAAGGCATAAAGCAATCTATAGCGGAAAGGATATTAGGTTCGGGAGCTGGGTGGGTCAAACATCTAATAAGTGTCCAACGTAGTCTCAATAACTTGCCAAGAAATTCTCTGAAGGGATTCAGTGCGTACGAATTATTATTTGGAACTAGGATGATGATCTCTGACATTGATAGTCAGACTTCAGTGGTGAAAGAAAAAACCTTTGATATCAAAGACCGTTTGGCTATTTTGCAGGACTTAAACAAAATAAGAAAAGACCTGAGCAACATAAAGTTGAAACAACAGCCAACAACCACTGAAGAACCACCGCCTGTCCCAGCAAGACCTGTCTGGATTCCAAAAGTCGGGGATCTAGTCAGGGAAAAGATCGCGGTAAAGAAGGAATTTGGGCCTTCTTACAGAAAAGCAGTTCCTGTCTTGTCTGTCAACGGGACTAGATCAGTTGTACTACCGCCACTTGCTGGTAAAAAGGAGAACCGAGTTGTATCCATCGACCTGGTAAAACCACAACATGTGGCCGATAACAAACAGTAGGCCAAGTGGACTCCCAATAAGTAGCAGAACACCAAGGTTTGCTACCAGTACAGAGGTCCTAACGAAGAGGCTCATCACATTCGAAACGCCTACAGAAGAACAACAAGGACTATGCAACAATGCAATAGAACTAAGACCTCTGAATACCCAAATAAAAACATTTAGCAGAGACACACCAATCTATAATGAAGTACCAAGTGAAAATGCAAGAAACAGAAATCCTGAACCAATTGGAACAATTGACAGAACTGCATCCGGCTACTTCATTAACTTCGATGATTCCTCTGAGGGCTTCAGCGAATCAAAGACACAGCCATCATCAAAAAACTTTAAAGATAAAGCTAAGGAACTTTTGAGACAACTGAAAGAAACATATCTGATTTCCCCATGGATTGAATTTTGGGTGGGTTTTGGTGCATTTATTCTCATACTTTGGCTCATCATGGTACTTACTTTGGGACGCTTCATTGAGGGAAAATATGCTAAAATGGACACAGCAATTCAGAAAATCAACTTGATCCTCAAACCACACACATCTTCACACGTCGAGAAAAGAGAACTTTCTTCAGCCAACTTCACAGCCAATCCGATACCTGGTGGGGTAGCCTGGGACAACACTGACTATGAAATTTATGGTCCGGTCGAGATCCTGAAATATCCACATCAAATTAAGATCTCATTGAGTGACTTTGCAAAACCAAACTCATTTGCTGATGATTGGGACTTCGAAAGCATTAATAATATGATGTCTGACTTAGTAATGTCTGCTAAACATGATTATTTGCAGGGTTCTACAAATTATGACAGTATGTATTGCTATAACCACTATGGTAACCACTTTTTACATAGATCTGCACAACCTAGAAACGTTTTAAATTATAATCAATGGGAACATTGTGCAACACCTCCAAAAGGGAGCTCAAGAACCGTTTACGACAAATATTCATATTTTTCAGGTTTTAACACAAGTAATGCTGAAACATTTTATTTTAAATTGTCGAACAAGACAGGAACCAAAACCATGATAACCAACACAAAATTGTTATATTCAGACTCATTTTTTGAACAAATGAATACTTTTGGATTTAATTATTGGGACAAAAATGTTGAATTGAAAAGTGTTTGGGGTACAAAAGAATGGCAAGTACAGGGTATAGAAGCTTTGTTTAGAGCCTGCATGATCCCAGAACAAATGATATTTTTAAATGACACTGTTCAACAGACCACCTGTCTTGGCTTAGCCAAAATCAAAGATTTAAATAAACCGTCTATTCCAAAGCCAATAATGTTAAGCAATAACTCTGATACAGATGAAGAGATAGACGTAAACCATATATTAAACCAAAACAGAACACATCCTGATTGGAAACAGTGGTTGATCTGGCCCACAGATACTAATAACTGTCAAGACAGATTCCTGAACAAAACACAGGGGTGCAAAATGACCAGGCCAGACCCTAGATATCCTCAAAGACATCACCCAGGGATAATAACCACCTACAGTGTGGGCAAATTATGCCTTCAATGGCTACAAACTTCCACACTGGCAGAAATTAAGCAACACCTAACTTTACTTACTGATGGTGCTGACTTGCGTGATTTCACTTTGGGACCACGCAAACAGCGTCAAAAGCGTTTCATAGCAGCCTCTGTATATGCAGCATACAATGAGGCCTGGAAGGTTACTCAAATTGAAACAGCAGAGAGAATACGGGAAATTGACCGTATTAATTTGGAAAAATCACTTTCTGTAGTGGACAATGGGTTAATGACTCTGTCCTCCAGAATTTTTTCTTTGGACAGCATTGTGTCGTCAGCAATCGATATATTATCGCAAGACTTACTGCTATTACAACACGGTCAGTCACAATTGCGTTCTATTGTACAGCTTGGCTGGACGTTACAAAATCTGCGTTCAGGCTATGTGCCTTGGCGTTTAATCAACACAACGTCACTATTCCAAATCTTTAACCTTACTGATAGACAAATCAGTATGGCGCAAAAGGGTGCTGATTATACAATCTTGAGCATTGAAAAACTAGAAAGATTACCAATGACAATGTCAGAACGACCTGTCGATGAATGGATAATACATGGGATAATAAATATTCCAATCTCAACCTTCAGGTTTCAATACTGCCAAAAATATATACAGGCTGGCATGTACGAGAAATTGGGAAAGGGGTACCTTAAAACAACATGGAACCTGCCCTATTCACATGCATGTGTCAGTAATAAAGGACAGAAAGTGTTTCTTAGTGGCAACAATTGTGCGATGTCACTGAGTGGCACACTTCTGTGTAACGGAATTAGTTTGCATGGAGCCTGTGAAGGGAATTCATACATCCTTTCATGTCACCAGCAAGGCGCACCTGCAACAGAAATAGAACCATTCTTTCAAAGACTCTATAATGGGAGTTACATTCTTATTGTAGACCGCAGATGTTGTAGTCTTATGCCCGGGACTCCTTATCTAGTAACTACTACTGCGAAGGTCAAGTGCTGTGGACGCACATTGTTCCCCAGCTCCTTCCCAGACAGGGAGGCAAGGGCATGGCCCGATTTGAAAATTACTTCTATTCGAATAGATACTTTAAGCAGAATGAAAACAGTCCTTCTTCAGACGCCTACCAGGCTCTCGTCATCAAAAGAAACGTATGATCTACAAGTCGCAAGGACGACTGCAGAGATACATACATTATTATCAACTAATTCCCCCGTACATTTCGCGGAAATCCTGAATGAAATCTTAAATATTTCTGATACCAATGGGGTCTCGAAGGTATTTAAGACAGTATTTTCGATGGCATTAACACCATTCAAAGCCATACTGGGTATTTTTCCAGATTTCGTCCATTCGATTTTTGGCGGACTTCCCCTGATCCTGGGACTAATTGCAGGAATCCTATTCTTAGTCCTTATTTTTCGTTATGGCAACCCATGTCACAGACAAAACTCTTGCGACAAGGGAAGAAACAATCCTAGCCATTGGATACCGGGACCGGATATCAAAAATCCTGGGACTCTCCCGGCTTAGAGACCTGAACATGACTTGGTTTCTATCATTTCGACCAATGTGGCAAAGATGTGTTTTACCTGTATTGAGGTGTCTGCTATGCGGAGAAGAATGCGTGTTAGACACCTGTCTGACGCTACAATCGGATGCGCCGATGGATGCAGAAACATTGTTGAGCCCGATCAAGGTTCATGCTTTGCGCTGCCCTCAAAGGCTACCAATCCTGATGACGGCATTCGTGGAAGCTTCACCACTACGATTGATGGGTAGTGAAGTTCAAGATGAAAGCAGCATCGAACAGGTACGACCTTCTGTCAGTAATGCAAATCAGAATGTCAATGGAGACAATCATGCGCAAGAATGCATGATTACACCGATTTCCGAGTTAGTGGAACTTTCCCAGGAAGCTGTTGACAGTTTTTTCGAAAGCCTAAATGATATGATGTTCTCACCCGAACAGAAATAGAGACTTTTGAGCAAGCTCGCACACGGCGTTCCCTGAATTCGGCCTTCAACTTTAAAAATAAAGTCACATGAACATTTTCGCTCCAGTTCACGGACAGCAGTTTTTCCAGCAGCCCCAAATATTTTTGCATATTTTTCGGGACACTATCTTCTGCTTAAAGTAAGAACTATTCTTAGAGAACTAAGGTTTCTAAATTTTAGTTAGCTTATAGACATTAGCTGCCCGCTGGCATGTTCATAAAGATATTTTATTCTGTGATGGAATGGTCTCTCAACTTTTTTCTGTAAGAAACCATTTCATGTGTAATTCTCATATACCAAATAAGCAATAATGTATACAAATGCGATTACTTTGGCATTTTTCTACAGCTTGAGTGCATACCATATATATATGTCTGCAATTTTTTTCAGTATATTTGAAAATTTCAAAATGCATTTATGTATTTTGGGGTGGTAAGGTATACACACTACTCTATAGTATGTTGTACTATGTTATACTATGCCTAGATTAGTAAATATGTCCATAGTTAGCGGGGAGTGGGTGTCATGTATTCCTATAGGTTCTGAATCGATCCCCCTATTCCTGACCCTATTCTAGTTAAACAAACCAACAAGTTAACTAGCAGTCAGCCCATAAGGCAGAAAACCCCCATGATGCAGATACCGTTATCTGACGCAGTCACACTACGGCACAGGAACGTGTTATCTGATTAGGTCATAACACTTGTGATCTAATTAGACAAGCGATATTCCTCCAGCCCCTGATAAGGCATACGGAGTTCTCATAACAAATCAAACCTATGACAACCTGGGCAAAACCCTGCGCCCATTGTTTTGATTTCACCGAGAACTTTAGTAAAAGAATGTGCTAACGAGCAAGTCGTATGACCTCTTTATTGACGTATCTATGTCCATCCTTACGTCAATCTCGGCACCTTAAAGGTATAAATATTACCGATCTTGCCATATGCAAACACACGCGTGGTGACGAGACGGAGCAGCCATACTTGCCGAAGCGAAGAGCAGAGCAGACCCCGCTGGCAGCAGCCCCGCCTTTCTGACGCGCTGAGAGACGCGCTGCTTTCTCCTGCCGAGAATCCAGCACCGGCGTTTCTGGGCAGCCCTCGCAGGCAGCCTGGAATATCGAGACCAGAGAGAGAGATACCATTCCTCATTCATCCTAAATTCCAGGTACAGAACTGAATAACCCCTCACAGAGAATTCTTTAGTTATTCACTTGGCAAAAACAAACTTAACTTAAACTGTAACTTTCTATTCCCGCCCACGTATTAGACTTAGGTCAGGTACACGGTGTAGGCGTATCTAGAAACACCAGTTGAGTACGTTTAGTCAAATGTATATGTGTATGTAATATATTTTATTCATTTTAAAACATCTTATGGCTTAGAAACCATATCAATGTTTTTACAGTATTATTTTATACTATTGCTTTTAATGTATGCACTTTACTTAGCTATAAGTATTGCAATAATATCGATCCATTTCTCTTGTATGAGAAAAGAGACTGATCAATAAATAACACCTTTTTATTGAACACGCCCGTCTCTTCCTTTTCTCTACATTCTGATGAGACTAAGAATGCACGTACTGACTGAGTAAAATAATTTGCCTTTTGTTCACACGACTCTCGAGATTGACTCTTGATTAGGGGAGAGCAAAGTTGTCATGTTCTATGGTTGTCAGAAACTAAATCCCTTCTTGTCTAATCAGGGAAGTTAATTCCTCCTTGAACATTCGAGAAAGTTTCTAGTGAACTCTGAGCTAAGCTGGCAAACCCAAAACTTTAAGTCTAGTATCGACAGTAGTAGACCTAGTTAACGTCTGGCCTAGGCCTTTACTGCTGTAGGTATTATTCCAATGCGCAGAGCCTATTGGGAAGATAGGAACTACACTACAAAACCATATACTAAAATAGTGGTATAAGAACCACGTCACGAAAAAGGGTAAGGCCTAGGGCCTTGGGAATCGCTGGGGCTGCACTGGACTAACAGTTGTTAGGGAGCAGGAGGCCCACGGGATGCGTGTGCAGTGTCTAATTGCGCACACGTGCACACATAGAAGTAAATGGGTGCGTAAAGTTACAAAGTTAAAGAATTAGGAGTCTTCCGACTGGACTAGAAGCTAACCACTTGAAACTAGGGCACTAGGAGAGTTACTCTTTAATTTAATTTAATTGCGGGTTTCTAAAGCGCTAGAATCGACTCCCGAAGGAGTATCTCTGCGCTGTAGACCGCTGGGGAACCCGTCCTGGCTTTCCCTGTGAGATGGTCCCAACTGGGTATCTCCAAGATGAAACCAGGCGTATGTTGGGGGCCATTGTGGAGATGAGGCAAGCTAATGCCCAGAGTTGCCGAGTGTGATCCCTGGTTAGAGTAGGCACCGAGGCGAGAATTATCGAGTCCGCTGACCCTGGTCCACGACCCTGCCGCGTCGGGAATTGAACCCTGGTCCCGGGCCGTCCTCTGCTTCCGGGTCTACTGCCTCCAACCAGTGAGCCACACCACTCCACTTTACAGGAGCACCACAGTACTCGCGTTACCTCACCCACAGGAAGCGGGTGCATAGGTGTTAAAGTGTGTCGGGTTTCGTCGTGGAGTTCTATGGAGCCTTGGAGAAAAGATGCTGCAGGCGACCAGGAGAGAAGAGTCCGATTGGATCCAAGGGTGGATCGAGGATGAAGGGTACCTGAAAGCAGAGGGGACAGAGTCTGGGTCACTAGCCAGGGACCAGGAAGGAACCAGGCGATGTCGGGAAGCAATCAGGTGATGTCGTGAAGCTTTTCTCTGCAGCTACGTGGACCAGGAGGTGTCGACGATGACCAGGAGCTTGATACGGACTGTCCCACGAAGGCTCTCGCTGTCGGCGGTGTTGGTTCTCGATTCGGAGTCAACAGGCCTTGGCAAATGCAACCCACGCAGGAATCCAAGATAGCTTCTTACTCAGGCCAGCAAGGACGGAGGGGCTTCTCCTTCGCAGGGAAGCAAAGGCCAGTCTGGAGCAACCAGACCAGCAGTGTATATTTCGGGTTTCGTCGTCACAGAGGCCACTAGCCAACGGGCAAGTGACCGGACAAACGCGTCGAGCAGGAAAACGCAAAAGGGCCCCACGCAGCACTCTGTGAGTGTGGAGAGGTGATCTTCGGTGCAGTTGGTGCTCGGGGCTGGGGCTTCTCAATCCCCAATGCACAACTTCGAGGGTGCCTCAGAAGTTGCACGGAAAGCAATTCGCTGGCTTTCCAAGATGGCCGGTTCCACGTCTCTCGTCGCCTCCACGGGTCTCAGCTTTGCTGTGGCTGTGGATCGGGCTGTTGGATGTCTAGAAGTCCGGTCTTGTCAGGCTCTGTGTTCGAGCTCCGGCGGGAGCAACGACAAAGCAAACCGTCGAGCGCTTGATGGTGCCTGCTTGCACAGGGTGGTCACTCCTTGACCACAAGGGAGATTCTTCAGTCTTCTACGTCGAGTAGGATGTCGAAGGTCCAGAGTTTCGTATCAGAGTTTCAGTCAGGATATATCTAAAGTCTAAGGACACAGCTCCTACCTATATACCAAATCTAGGGGCTGGATTACCTGCTAGGTCCCTCCTATGGGTGGGACCCAGGAAGGGGGTGGTTACACCCCTTTCCCTTTGTCCAGTTTCGCGCCAGAGCTGGGGCTGGAGTGCCCCAGCACCGATTTGAACTGGACTATGCATGGGACACCTTGTGTGCCCCAGGCAGTGTCTCATTTCATTCAGCCGTCCCTGCCCCAATACACTATAGCCTGTCTGGGGTTGTGCTAGCACCTCCCTGTGACAGGAACCTATTGTCCAAGCCTCCCTCGCTGGAAGGACTCCCAGCAGCAGGAGGTCAGACTTATGTCTGTGGCAGCAGCATCCATTTTGTGATGCTGAGGCTCTGGTTAACTTTACCCGGGATTAATGGAAGTAACATGTCTTCTCCCTCTAGAAGGGTGTAATGCTACCCTCGTCACCAGAACTGGCGAGGGGGTAGTATTCCAAAGCATATGACACCTTACACGGCATGTTTTGATAAAGCCAAACCAAAGATAGCAATAACCGCGAGGATTATAATGCACTTAAGAGTATATGGTATGGCAATATCCTAGAACAGCTATAAGGACATGGTTCCGAAAGCTGCAGACAGGCTCAGCTCATACTAGAGCACCATCTCACATAAAACCAAGCACTCTGCCTTCAGGATTGTTAAGGCCTGCCATAGGAGTTACTTATAGGTGTATATGTGTCTAGATATAAGTATAGACATAGGAATATTATATCTAAGCAAGGGGTGATTACACGACCTTGCCCCAGCTGAGTTATCAGCCAGTTGTGTCAGTTTGGATGGCCAGCCAGGGGTGGCAAAAGATATGCTGCAGCCCCTGGTAGGCCTTGGGTGCACCTATGCCCTGGGTACCTAATAGTACACTGTACAGGGACTCATAAGAGTGACCCAATATCCAATTAGGTATGTACCTAAGGTACATGGAGTCCATTTTATAGGGAGAGCAGATAGCCTGGGGCCCTGATTAGCAGGATCCCAGGCCAACTAAGTCGAAAACCAGCAAAACACAAGGCAAAAAATCTGGGGTAACCAGTCTGGTATCCACCTTCCTACATCGGCCATTCAGCAAGAACTGACTTAACTGCAGCTGAAGCAATTCCAGCAAAGCTCTTACATATTTAAAAGCGCAACAAGTTTACTGAACACGGTATAGAGGCATGAGCTAAAGCATATCAAAACGAACTTTTCCCATGGAAAACCTTAAAAATGTTAAGGCAGGCTTGAGAGCAGTGCGCATGAGAAGCAGCTTACTCCCAAGGACTTATACTTACTGACAGGGCCGGACTGGCCGTAGCGGGCACCGGGCATTTCCCCGGTGGGCCGCCAGGGTTGGGGGCCGGTTTTGTGCCCCTGGGGCAGATTTTGATACAAGGTCGTTTTTGCAGCATAGCTGCAATATCAGCCGCTGTAACAAAATCAGCCAAAACCGTCCACGGCACACAGCTTGGCAGCACCCCCAACCCCCAAGGGCAGGGGGCGTCCGAGCACTTTGCCAGGGCCTGTTTTGTTTCCCAGTAAGGCCCTGCTTACTGATACAATAGGGCACAAGGGCCTGCAGCAGCCGCCATGCCGTGCAGAAATAATGAAAGGGGTGCAGCTGTCTGAAGCGGCCGCCATGCTGTGCACTAATAAAGAAAGGGGCGTGAGCTCCCAAATGGGTGCTCAAGCAATGCCAGCAAAGCTCTTACATACTTAAAAGCACAACAAGTTTACTGAACACATTATGCAAGCACGAGATAAATCATATCAAAACAAACCATTCCCAATGAGAACCTTAAGCATGCTAAGACATGCTAGAGAATGACGCTCACAACAAGCAGAATACTTACTGTTACAACATGGTACGGGGGCCTGTAGCAGCCGCCATGCTGTTCAGAAATGATGAAAGGGGTGCGACCTAGGCTCGACCTAAAGAGTGCACGGACACAAAAGGAACAAGTGCTTAGGCACCATTAAAGAATGCTACACTTTTAAACATGTCAAATGAATTGCCAGATATTTAGACCCGTCCCAAGCCCAAAGACTTTCAAGGATAAGCCCAAATTCAGCCCAACGCAGATCAGTGTCAGCCCAAAAACCAACCCAAAGTCGAAACTCTCAAATTTTGCAAAAGTAGTCTTCAGAAAACATTTTAAGGATGAATCTAAATTCTATTCAATATACCGATATTGGGAGGATGTTAACTGGGAACCTGTGTTATTAACTACTCATTTTCAAGACCAGTCACCACTTTGACTTTTCATCTTGTAGTTCTGTCACCACAGAAACAAACCCGAACCGCGCATTCATGAATTACATCTACCAAAGCAGATTATAAACCTCTTTATGTCTATGAATAGGAATTTCAATGCTATTTCAACAATGTGGCTCCAAAAAAGTATGCTGGAAATGTTGTGCAGAATTAACGGATGCGCGCCATGATCATACCACTGCTCCAAAAACCTGCCCTAGATCCCCTCATTCATGCTAACTACAGGACAATCTCCCTCCTCCCTGCATTGGCGAAAGTGACCGAGAGATATGTGCATAGGTCGATTTCCAGTATCTTCGAAGGAAACAAACTTTTGCACGCATCACAATCTGGTTTCCGTGCTAATTTTAGCACGGAGACGGCCTTACTCGAGGTCACTGATGCCATAAGGGAGGTGCTCGACTCTGGGGGGAAGGCCATGTTAGTTATGCTTGATTTGTCGGCGGCTTTCGACACCGTTCCTCACGAGGGCCTCCTTTTAAGACTCTGGGAATGTGGCCTTCGTGGAACGGTGTGGAACTGGTTCAAATCCTTTCTGGCCGGCCGCCGGCAAACTATCTGGGCGCCCCCTTTCTCCGCTGACATGACACCGCTAGAGGTAGGGGTCCCACAGGGGTCCATTCTTAGCCCCATGCTTTTTAACATATTTATGGCCCCTCTGGCGGTGGTAGCGGAGTCCTTTGGTGCCCAGATCATATCCTACGCCGATGATACCCAGCTCCTGTTCACATGCGACAGGGGCGGGATGTTTGATGGCATACAGATTAGGGAATGCCTAGGTGCGGTTTTTGAGTGGTTTAGGTGTCATGGCTTGAAGTGCAACTCCGACAAGTCTGAACTGCTCTTCTTTGGATGCGCTCCCGAGCCAAATTGGAAATCCTGGTGGCCACAGGTTATGTTTCCCCCTGACAGTGTGTCCTTCAAGGCCAAGAACCTTGGAGTGATAGTGGACAGCGATCTGTCTTTTGGGCCACATATCTCGTGCCTTTCAGGGAAGTGTTTCGGCATTCTGCGGATGCTGAGAAAGTTTCTTCCTTTGGTGTCACTTCACCATAGGAAAATAATTGTTCAGGCACTGATTGGATCACGATTAGACTACGCAAACGTTCTTTTTTTGGGTCTACCGAAGTATCTTTTGACCTGTTTGCAAGTAGAACAGAACTCGGCAGCCCGAGCCATCTATGGACTCCCAAGAAGAGCAGGTGCCACTGTATTACTTAACACCTTGCACTGGCTACCTACTTTAAAGAGGATCCTCTTTAAAAGCCTGACTCTGGCTTTCAAAGCTCTACATGGCGTAGGTCCCAAGTATATCGGGAAACGCCTTTTTTTCTACCAACCCAGAAGGACCCTGAGGTCAACTTGTCTGTCCAAATTGACGGTCCCTGCCATTAGGCGTGCAAGAATGGGAGGCCGGTCGTTTCACTACCTGGTCCCGCGGGCCTGGAACAAACTACCACTGCCCTTGAGACAGGCTACCAGCCTTCTTGCTTTTAGGAAGGGCTTGAAAACGTGGCTTTTCACTAAATAATTTTTATCTTTCTCTTTTCTTAATCTGCGTTTTAGTTGTTATGTTGCCTTCTACCTGCTGATATTCTTCGCCAAAGCGCCGGGATGCTCCTTGGAGTAGCCGAGCGCTATAGAAGAAAAAAATTAACATAACACCACAGAATGATCTACATATTAAGAAACATCCCCTTGTATTAAAGTAATTGCATCTCAGCTTGTTTGGCACGGCTTAACATTCTATGTACTTGTCTGAAGATAGTCAACAACAAAAAACTCCTTCACAATGACAGTTAGGGACAACAGCAAAAATAAATCACAGCAGACAAATCTGAAACAGTTTTCGTGCAAAGTTAAAATGTAAGTAGAGGCCAGAAGAGAGACACATTGACGTACGCTGACTGATTTCCCTGCCCTCCGTTCCAAAGTCCTTCCCCGTGACCACTTACTCTGGCACTAAAAAGTATAGAGGAAATTGTTGTTTTCATTGTGTTGCAACAATCGCTTGACTAAAGCTCCTAGTCTTGGCAAGCAGCAGATGGGTTTGTTTGGGGTACAGATCATCTGTGGGCCTTTGTGGTGCAGAGGGATTCCCGAGACCGGAGTGCATGTCTATGTAAGCAGATTAATTCAGTGTTGCCAGATTGGGCTGTTTCCCACACAAAAACGGCAAAAAAATTCCATTTGTGCAGAAAAAAACGGCCCTTGCAGGTTGCGGAAAGTTGGGCAACATTTGCCCTTGTGTGCACAAAATTTGTGGTTTCCGCGGCGCCCACAGATGATCTGTAACAATCGGGGACATCAATCATTCATAGCACGAACGCGCTACTTATGACGGCCCTATTTCTTGTTTCTGGCCTGCCCCCAGAGAGAATGGACCGATGAAATCTGTTTTGGCCACTGGGGCACCGGAGAGTGCACAAAGAACTTGGGGGACCCTCAAGGCGGTTCCTGCTTGTGCCCCCGGGGGAACGGTGGAGTGCGTTTGCGATTGGAGTATGAAAATGCCCAGGCACACTTGGATCGGCGAATGATCCCTTTGGTTTTTGGGTAGTGCTGCAGAGGCAAAACGAGTAGTTTGGAAGTAGTTAACAAGCAGATCTTCGATAAGAGGAGGTCCTTTGACGAGCAGGAAAACCTAAATAAAATAGTCCTCCAAAAGTGTAAGATAACCGTACTAGGTCGGAAATAAACAGGCACAGAGCAGCCTGTCAATTAGTAACATGAACAGAAGTACCGTAGCTCAGTTCCAAGAACAGCAGTGCACAAAGAGACAAAGATCTCAGAAATACACAGTTGCAATGTTTTGGAGTCAATTATGCTTTATTTGGAATATACATTGCAGATGGAAATGAATACCCTACATCAGTAGTGCATTCTGGGACATTTATGCTTTGCAATTATGGGAGTCATGTGGTGGCCTTGTTTTAATAAATAGGCATGTGATTTCCTTACAGGCAAGCTGCCTCACCTGTGATCAAGGCTCAATGTGGAGCCGAAACGCGTAAGGGAAAGTAATGAGAGCATGCTGTCTTTGTATATTGGAAATAAATGCACTGCTGTACTTGGAACTGGGCTTCGGTACTTATCAATTCCCTCAGGTCTGGGTAAAGGAGACAGCCACTCCATAATTGTTGCAGGTACATACGATTGTTTCATATCAGAAGACAAACGATAACGTGGTTCCACTCTTCCGAGTCTTAGTCACATGACCACAACAATTTATTTCAACCACATAAATGCTACGTCAGTGTGAAGCGGTCAACTTGGCAGACACGGACATAAAGAAAAGATCCTTCTTACATTCTCACGGGCATTCATAAGAATACAAGAAACATATATAAACAATAAATCACGAAAAAAAGTACATTTCATAAAAGAAAAAAATCGAATCACAGAAAGGAGCTACACATGGAGAGACAATGCTGGTAAAAAGTGTCCCAGTGTAATACTTCCCCTGTGTGTTTTGGACCGGGACTCCAGTTCATATAATGCCTCCCGTGGTACCGTGATATTATGCTGTGTGGGCAGGTTAACTGCCAACATGTCGGACACCATGTGGATCGAGTAGCAGTGACTGTTTAAACTGTGAAAAATCCCAAAATTTAGTTAAATATGTACAAGAGACGGAGCAGAGAGATCATCCTTGATTGCATAACAGATACAGTTGCCAAGTTTTCCCTTGGCATGGTTCCGGAGCTGGATAAAAAAAGTGATGATAATCACAGTAGTGGACAGTCAACAACACTTAGAAATAAAGGTAAAGTACCAGACTGGGGTTGATTTTGGCTATAGTAGCCCAAGAAGAGGTTCCACAATGGTGTCACTTCTCCATGCGTATTATCCCTGAGTTCAGTGTTCATCAGTGCCACACATAATGTGTCCATCCAGAATCTGTAAAAGATATAAAGTAGGGTTAAACCATCAAATTGTCTCAATGTGGAATCGGATCATATATATAGTTACATAGGCATAGTAAGATATTCCGCTTTGAACAGCCCATAATAACCGGTGGCGGGAGAGAGTGAAGTGGGGGGGAGGATGTGGGTTACCAGGATTTCTCATGTACAAAAGAAGAAAACTCTACAACTAAAATAAACTACAAGACCATTTTACAGGACAAGTTATAAAATCAAGGTCAACAATATACCCCCAAAAGTACTCAGTTCACTTAAACATAAATACATAGATTCCATAATACCAAGATAATTCTAAAGACAGTCATCTGGCTGACTGCATGTGGAGAGGAAGGCGGGGGCTGGAGGGTGGGTAAGTGGAAGGTTGGCAAAGGGGAGAAGAACAGTCAAGTCCTCAAACATCGCTCATATGTGTGATGGAGTTCCTCCTCATTAGTCCTCCAATCTGGGATCAAACACCTTACTTGCAGAGTAAATCTAGACTTGAGTCTACATAGGGCTGCTACTCTGTTGCCCCCTCTAAGTTGTTTGAGAACAGTGTCAAGACCAATAAACTTGGTCCAATCCGTCTGATGTGATTCCTTAAAATGACTTGCTGTACTGTAGTTTAGGTCATTGTTGGTGATGGCCCTCCAGTGTTCTAGAATACTTTTCTGGACCAGAAAGGTGGTTGATCCGATCTACCATTTGCTACATGGGCAAATGTTCACATATACCAGAAAATCAGTTTTGCACATAATCAGTTTTTGAATCCGCAACTTCGTATTGACTCTCTCGTTTCACCTCTTGTATATTGCTGCTGTACCTGTATGCTTTGCAAGACCCACAACGTTTAAGACCTTTCATTTGTCATGACCAGTTGGTGTTTTTAGGTCTCCAGTGGCTTTGAACCAGCATATCTCTGAGGGATACGTTTCGTTGGTATTTGACGCTTAGTGTTCTCCCTATTGTAGTTTCGTGGATATTATCCTGCATCAAAGTCCCCCATCTTCTCTGTAATATGCCTCTAAAGCTTCCCAACTTGGTTGGTGTATTGGGTAATGAAGCGAATGCCTTTGCTTTTCTCTTTATATTTATATTTAATTAGTGGGGGATGGGACAAAGCCTGTACCCTAGGGATGCTGCCTGCTTTTTTCATGGCAATATTGAGTTTCTTTAGTGGATAGTCCCTCACTCAAAATCTGTCAATCATTTCTGATCCTCAGGTAGCTCAAGTCTGAACTTTTTCCTGGCTCTTAGGAATTTGCTATATGGAATGCTCCATCAGAAGATGGAGGGATGGCAACTAGCTAGGTGTAAAACCAAGTTACCTGCAGTGGATTTCCTAAAGAGTTCAGTTTGTAAACTACCCTCAGAGATGCTGACACTCGTGACTACAAAGTCAGTGGTTTTCCGACTGTGGTGCATTGTGAATTTTAGATTCACACCATTAATATTCAACTTTTGTACAAACACATTCAAGTCCCTCTCACCCCATCCCAAACAAAGAAGAAGTTCTCAGCCTATTCACCCAGGTCGATGCCCCAGATCACCTGTTTCTCACACCAGTTAGTGTAACTGAGGACAAGAAAAGGTGCCCATCGCAGTTGCCTGTGCGTATAGCCTTTTCTAAAATTAAAACAAATTTACTCGTAAACATAGATCAGTCATTTTCAATGGAACGTAGTGCTTGCATGCTTTCAGACCATCCTGATGTCTGATACTCGTATACAAACTTTCAACATCTTACAAACTAACCAACATTAGTTGCCCCAGAATAAGTTGTGAATCTTTTGTAGAAAGTCTTTAGTGTCTCTCACTTAAGAATTAAGGCTCTGCACATGTGAAAAGAAAATGGTCAATAAAAGTCCACGTGCTCTCAAAGAGGGTATTCTTAGAGGAGTCAATTGTTCGTACCAGTGGGTTGGTTAGACATTTGGGAACCTTAGGTAACAGACACAGTGTAGGTATAGATGGTGTGGTGTTTTTTAGAAAATATAGTTTGTTCCACGTCAAAAGTTGGTTGTTATACCAGCCCTGTAATGTATAATGATAATCTTTTTGTAAATTAATGATGTAGTTTGCTTTGACCCGGATGTAACTGGTATATGTGTGTGTGCATAAACTAAAGTATGTACAAGAGGTCGTGAATGCTCAACCTAAAAATTATAATCTGGCCTGTATGCTTGCAAAACCTGCTTGCAGAACTAGTGTCTAGGTGCAGATCACATCATCGTATGCAAATGGTGGATGAGTTCAGCAGGCAATGTCAATATCACCTTCATGAATCTCTAACCTTTTAGGCTCTGAAGTGGTATTTAGAGATGCACAATAAAATATCATCATATATTGCACACCCTTATTTGTAGAGTCAGGATTTGTAGAATTTTAAGATTTTAAATTGCACTTTTGATCAGGGAAAACCTGCCAGTATAGCATACATCGTACATTTAAGTTGGAGCCAAATGGGTTTTTCAGGATGTGCCAACATGCAAAAGTAGGTATGATAAATATATATATTTTCATTTTTTATTTTGTCAGACCGATATGAGTTAAGCATATATAGACGTGCAATGCATAGTAGATAGTAGCACTGATAGCACACTTGGAGGATTCCTCAATCACAGACGATATCATATAATCATGGCACATAGATCTACATTACAAAAATATTATGCGACTACAGAGACATCAAAACAGTCAACAGAGCAGTGGTCGTGAAGGTTAGGACAAAAATAAAACCCACATAGGCAGATCAATCCAAGGGTATTGTAGCGTCTTAGTTAAGGAGAGAGTTAACAATTAGTCACCAAATTAAGGAGCCCACAATAAGGATCTGCATTACCAATGGGAGGGTGGTGTACATATAGTATCTGATGATGAAACAACTATTGGGATGTTTCCTGAGAGCTAGCAGTCGTTGATGGCCCATACAGTAACGAAAATGTGTTGGTGATCCCCGTTTGGGCCATAGACGGCCACTAGGGTGACCTGTGTTGTCATGAGATATCCCGTGACGATAATAAAGCGCCCCTCTGGGTCCATTTGCGTGAGCGTCGTGGACCATCCTAGTCCTCTCCTAATCAATATTGACTCCCCTGGCATAACTGGAGTATGGAGCCGAATGTATCTCCCCCCAGTATCCATGTTTCAGCTTTGGGTCAGCAGTGTGCTTCAAGTGCAACCCACGCAGGAATCGAAGATAGCTTCTTACTCAGGCCAGCAAGGACGGAGGGGCTTCTCCTTCGCAGGGAAGCAAAGGCCAGTCTGGAGCAACCAGACCAGCAGTGTATATTTCGGGTTTCGTCGTCACAGAGGCCACTAGCCAACGGGCAAGTGACCGGACAAACGCGTCGATCAGGAAAACGCAAAAGGGCCCCACGCAGCACTCTGTGAGTGTGGAGAGGTGATCTTCGGTGCAGTTGGTGCTCGGGGCTGGGGCTTCTCAATCCCCAATGCACAACTTCGAGGGTGCCTCAGAAGTTGCACGGAAAGCAATTCGCTGGCTTTCCAAGATGGCCGGTTCCACGTCTCTCGTCGCCTCCACGGGTCTCAGCTTTGCTGTGGCTGTGGATCGGGCTGTTGGATGTCTAGAAGTCCGGTCTTGTCAGGCTCTGTGTTCGAGCTCCGGCGGGAGCAACGACAAAGCAAACCGTCGAGCGCTTGATGGTGCCTGCTTGCACAGGGTGGTCACTCCTTGACCACAAGGGAGATTCTTCAGTCTTCTACGTCGAGTAGGATGTCGAAGGTCCAGAGTTTCGTATCAGAGTTTCAGTCAGGATATATCTAAAGTCTAAGGACACAGCTCCTACCTATATACCAAATCTAGGGGCTGGATTACCTGCTAGGTCCCTCCTATGGGTGGGACCCAGGAAGGGGGTGGTTACACCCCTTTCCCTTTGTCCAGTTTCGCGCCAGAGCTGGGGCTGGAGTGCCCCAGCACCGATTTGAACTGGACTATGCATGGGACACCTTGTGTGCCCCAGGCAGTGTCTCATTTCATTCAGCCGTCCCTGCCCCAATACACTATAGCCTGTCTGGGGTTGTGCTAGCACCTCCCTGTGACAGGAACCTATTGTCCAAGCCTCCCTCGCTGGAAGGACTCCCAGCAGCAGGAGGTCAGACTTATGTCTGTGGCAGCAGCATCCATTTTGTGATGCTGAGGCTCTGGTTAACTTTACCCGGGATTAATGGAAGTAACATGTCTTCTCCCTCTAGAAGGGTGGAATGCTACCCTCGTCACCAGAACTGGCGAGGGGGTAGTATTCCAAAGCATATAACACCTTACACGGCATGTTTTGATAAAGCCAAACCAAAGATAGCAATAACCGCGAGGATTATAATGCACTTAAGAGTATATGGTATGGCAATATCCTAGAACAGCTATAAGGACATGGTTCCGAAAGCTGCAGACAGGCTCAGCTCATACTAGAGCACCATCTCACATAAAACCAAGCACTCTGCCTTCAGGATTGTTAAGGCCTGCCATAGGAGTTACTTATAGGTGTATATGTGTCTAGATATAAGTTTAGACATAGGAATATTATATCTAAGCAAGGGGTGATTACACGACCTTGCCCCAGCTGAGTTATCAGCCAGTTGTGTCAGTTTGGATGGCCAGCCAGGGGTGGCAAAAGATATGCTGCAGCCCCTGGTAGGCCTTGGGTGCACCTATGCCCTGGGTACCTAATAGTACACTGTACAGGGACTCATAAGAGTGACCCAATATCCAATTAGGTATGTACCTAAGGTACATGGAGTCCATTTTATAGGGAGAGCAGATAGCCTGGGGCCCTGATTAGCAGGATCCCAGGCCAACTAAGTCGAAAACCAGCAAAACACAAGGCAAAAAATCTGGGGTAACCAGTCTGGTATCCACCTTCCTACATCGGCCATTCAGCAAGAACTGACTTAACTGCAGCTGAAGCAATTCCAGCAAAGCTCTTACATATTTAAAAGCGCAACAAGTTTACTGAACACGGTATAGAGGCATGAGCTAAAGCATATCAAAACGAACTTTTCCCATGGAAAACCTTAAAAATGTTAAGGCAGGCTTGAGAGCAGTGCGCATGAGAAGCAGCTTACTCCCAAGGACTTATACTTACTGACAGGGCCGGACTGGCCGTAGCGGGCACCGGGCATTTCCCCGGTGGGCCGCCAGGGTTGGGGGCCGGTTTTGTGCCCCTGGGGCAGATTTTGATACAAGGTCGTTTTTGCAGCATAGCTGCAATATCAGCCGCTGTAACAAAATCAGCCAAAACCGTCCACGGCACACAGCTTGGCAGCACCCCCAACCCCCAAGGGCAGGGGGCGTCCGAGCACTTTGCCAGGGCCTGTTTTGTTTCCCAGTAAGGCCCTGCTTACTGATACAATAGGGCACAAGGGCCTGCAGCAGCCGCCATGCCGTGCAGAAATAATGAAAGGGGTGCAGCTGTCTGAAGCGGCCGCTATGCTGTGCACTAATAAAGAAAGGGGCGTGAGCTCCCAAATGGGTGCTCAAGCAATGCCAGCAAAGCTCTTACATACTTAAAAGCACAACAAGTTTACTGAACACATTATGCAAGCACGAGATAAATCATATCAAAACAAACCATTCCCAATGAGAACCTTAAGCATGCTAAGACATGCTAGAGAATGACGCTCACAACAAGCAGAATACTTACTGTTACAACATGGTACGGGGGCCTGTAGCAGCCGCCATGCTGTTCAGAAATGATGAAAGGGGTGCGACCTAGGCTCGACCTAAAGAGTGCACGGACACAAAAGGAACAAGTGCTTAGGCACCATTAAAGAATGCTACACTTTTAAACATGTCTAATGAATTGCCAGATATTTAGACCCGTCCCAAGCCCAAAGACTTTCAAGGATAAGCCCAAATTCAGCCCAACGCAGATCAGTGTCAGCCCAAAAACCAACCCAAAGTCGAAACTCTCAAATTTTGCAAAAGTAGTCTTCAGAAAACATTTTAAGGATGAATCTAAGTTCTATTCAATATACCGATATTGGGAGGATGGTAACTGGGAACCTGTGTTATTAACTACTCATTTTCAAGACCAGTCACCACTTTGACTTTTCATCTTGTAGTTCTGTCACCACAGAAACAAACCCGAACCGCGCATTCATGAATTACATCTACCAAAGCAGATTATAAACCTCTTTTTGTCTATGAATAGGAATTTCAATGCTATTTCAACAATGTGGCTCCAAAAAAGTATGCTGGAAATGTTGTGCAGAATTAACGGATGCACGCCATGATCATACCACTGCTCCAAAAACCTGCCCTAGATCCCCTCATTCATGCTAACTACAGGACAATCTCCCTCCTACTTGCATTGGCGAAAGTGACCGAGAGATATGTGCATAGGTCGATTTCCAGTTTCTTCGAAGGAAACAAACTTTTGCACGCATCACAATCTGGTTTCCGTGCTAATTTTAGCACGGAGACGGCCTTACTCGAGGTCACTGATGCCATAAGGGAGGTGCTCGACTCTGGGGGGGAAGGCCATGTTAGTTATGCTTGATTTGTCGGCGGCTTTCGACACCGTTCCTCACGAGGGCCTCCTTTTAAGACTCTGGGAATGTGGCCTTCGTGGAACTGGTTCAAATCCTTTCTGGCCGGCCGCCGGCAAACTATCTGGGCGCCCCCTTTCTCCGCTGACATGACACCGCTAGAGGTAGGGGTCCCACAGGGGTCCATTCTTAGCCCCATGCTTTTTAACATATTTATGGCCCCTCTGGCGGTGGTAGCGGAGTCCTTTGGCGCCCAGATCATATCCTACGCCGATGATACCCAGCTCCTGTTCACATGCGACAGGGGCGGGATGTTTGATGGCATACAGATTAGGGAATGCCTAGGTGCGGTTTTTGAGTGGTTTAGGTGTCATGGCTTGAAGTGCAACTCCGACAAGTCTGAGCTGCTCTTCTTTGGATGCGCTCCCGAGCCAAATTGGAAATCCTGGTGGCCACAGGTTATGTTTCCCCCTGACAGTGTGTCCTTCAAGGCCAAGAACCTTGGAGTGATAGTGGACAGCGATCTGTCTTTTGGGCCACATATCTCGTGCCTTTCAGGGAAGTGTTTCGGCATTCTGCGGATGCTGAGAAAGTTTCTTCCTTTGGTGTCACTTCACCATAGGAAAATAATTGTTCAGGCACTGATTGGATCACGATTAGACTACGCAAACGTTCTTTTTTTGGGTCTACCGAAGTATCTTTTGACCTGTTTGCAAGTAGAACAGAACTCGGCAGCCCGAGCCATCTATGGACTCCCAAGAAGAGCAGGTGCCACTGTATTACTTAACACCTTGCACTGGCTACCTACTTTAAAGAGGATCCTCTTTAAAAGCCTGACTCTGGCTTTCAAAGCTCTACATGGCGTAGGTCCCAAGTATATCGGGAAACGCCTTTTTTTCTACCAACCCAGAAGGACCCTGAGGTCAACTTGTCTGTCCAAATTGACGGTCCCTGCCATTAGGCGTGCAAGAATGGGAGGCCGGTCGTTTCACTACCTGGTCCCGCGGGCCTGGAACAAACTACCACTGCCCTTGAGACAGGCTACCAGCCTTCTTGCTTTTAGGAAGGGCTTGAAAACGTGGCTTTTCACTAAATAATTTTTATCTTTCTCTTTTCTTAATCTGCGTTTTAGTTGTTATGTTGCCTTCTACCTGCTGATATTCTTCGCCAAAGCGCCGGGATGCTCCTTGGAGTAGCCGAGCGCTATAGAAGAAAAAAATTAACATAACACCACAGAATGATCTACATATTAAGAAACATCCCCTTGTATTAAAGTAATTGCATCTCAGCTTGTTTGGCACGGCTTAACATTCTATGTACTTGTCTGAAGATAGTCAACAACAAAAAACTCCTTCACAATGACAGTTAGGGACAACAGCAAAAATAAATCACAGCAGACAAATCTGAAACAGTTTTCGTGCAAAGTTAAAATGTAAGTAGAGGCCAGAAGAGAGACACATTGACGTACGCTGACTGATTTCCCTGCCCTCCGTTCCAAAGTCCTTCCCCGTGACCACTTACTCTGGCACTAAAAAGTATAGAGGAAATTGTTGTTTTCATTGTGTTGCAACAATCGCTTGACTAAAGCTCCTAGTCTTGGCAAGCAGCAGATGGGTTTGTTTGGGGTACAGATCATCTGTGGGCCTTTGTGGTGCAGAGGGATTCCCGAGACCGGAGTGCATGTCTATGTAAGCAGATTAATTCAGTGTTGCCAGATTGGGCTGTTTCCCACACAAAAACGGCAAAAAAATTCCATTTGTGCAGAAAAAAACGGCCCTTGCAGGTTGCGGAAAGTTGGGCAACATTTGCCCTTGTGTGCACAAAATTTGTGGTTTCCGCGGCGCCCACAGATGATCTGTAACAATCGGGGACATCAATCATTCATAGCACGAACGCGCTACTTATGACGGCCCTATTTCTTGTTTCTGGCCTGCCCCCAGAGAGAATGGACCGATGAAATCTGTTTTGGCCACTGGGGCACCGGAGAGTGCACAAAGAACTTGGGGACCCTCAAGGCGGTTCCTGCTTGTGCCCCCGGGGGAACGGTGGAGTGCGTTTGCGATTGGAGTATGAAAATGCCCAGGCACACTTGGATCGGCGAATGATCCCTTTGGTTTTTGGGTAGTGCTGCAGAGGCAAAACGAGTAGTTTGGAAGTAGTTAACAAGCAGATCTTCGATAAGAGGAGGTCCTTCGACGAGCAGGAAAACCTAAATAAAATAGTCCTCCAAAAGTGTAAGATAACCGTACTAGGTCGGAAATAAACAGGCACAGAGCAGCCTGTCAATTAGTAACATGAACAGAAGTACCGTAGCTCAGTTCCAAGAACAGCAGTGCACAAAGAGACAAAGATCTCAGAAATACACAGTTGCAATGTTTTGGAGTCAATTATGCTTTATTTGGAATATACATTGCAGATGGAAATGAATACCCTACATCAGTAGTGCATTCTGGGACATTTATGCTTTGCAATTATGGGAGTCATGTGGTGGCCTTGTTTTAATAAATAGGCATGTGATTTCCTTACAGGCAAGCTGCCTCACCTGTGATCAAGGCTCAATGTGGAGCCGAAACGCGTAAGGGAAAGTAATGAGAGCATGCTGTCTTTGTATATTGGAAATAAATGCACTGCTGTACTTGGAACTGGGCTTCGGTACTTATCAATTCCCTCAGGTCTGGGTAAAGGAGACAGCCACTCCATAATTGTTGCAGGTACATACGATTGTTTCATATCAGAAGACAAACGATAACGTGGTTCCACTCTTCCGAGTCTTAGTCACATGACCACAACAATTTATTTCAACCACATAAATGCTACGTCAGTGTGAAGCGGTCAACTTGGCAGACACGGACATAAAGAAAAGATCCTTCTTACATTCTCACGGGCATTCATAAGAATACAAGAAACATATATAAACAATAAATCACGAAAAAAAGTACATTTCATAAAAGAAAAAAATCGAATCACAGAAAGGAGCTACACATGGAGAGACAATGCTGGTAAAAAGTGTCCCAGTGTAATACTTCCCCTGTGTGTTTTGGACCGGGACTCCAGTTCATATAATGCCTCCCGTGGTACCGTGATATTATGCTGTGTGGGCAGGTTAACTGCCAACATGTCGGACACCATGTGGATCGAGTAGCAGTGACTGTTTAAACTGTGGAAAATCCCAAAATTTAGTTAAATATGTACAAGAGACGGAGCAGAGAGATCATCCTTGATTGCATAACAGATACAGTTGCCAAGTTTTCCCTTGGCATGGTTCCGGAGCTGGATAAAAAAAAGTGATGATAATCACAGTAGTGGACAGTCAACAACACTTAGAAATAAAGGTAAAGTACCAGACTGGGGTTGATTTTGGCTATAGTAGCCCAAGAAGAGGTTCCACAATGGTGTCACTTCTCCATGCGTATTATCCCTGAGTTCAGTGTTCATCAGTGCCACACATAATGTGTCCATCCAGAATCTGTAAAAGATATAAAGTAGGGTTAAACCATCAAATTGTCTCAATGTGGAATCGGATCATATATATAGTTACATAGGCATAGTAAGATATTCCGCTTTGAACAGCCCATAATAACCGGTGGCGGGAGAGAGTGAAGTGGGGGGGAGGATGTGGGTTACCAGGATTTCTCATGTACAAAAGAAGAAAACTCTACAACTAAAATAAACTACAAGACCATTTTACAGGACAAGTTATAAAATCATGGTCAACAATATACCCCCAAAAGTACTCAGTTCACTTAAACATAAATACATAGATTCCAAAATACCAAGATAATTCTAAAGACAGTCATCTGGCTGACTGCATGTGGAGAGGAAGGCGGGGGCTGGAGGGAGGGTAAGTGGAAGGTTGGCAAAGGGGAGAAGAACAGTCAAGTCCTCAAACATCGCTCATATGTGTGATGGAGTTCCTCCTCATTAGTCCTCCAATCTGGGATCAAACACCTTACTTGCAGAGTAAATCTAGACTTGAGTCTACATAGGGCTGCTACTCTGTTGCCCCCTCTAAGTTGTTTGAGAACAGTGTCAAGACCAATAAACTTGGTCCAATCCGTCTGATGTGATTCCTTAAAATGACTTGCTGTACTGTAGTTTAGGTCATTGTTGGTGATGGCCCTCCAGTGTTCTAGAATACTTTTCTGGACCAGAAAGGTGGTTGATCCGATCTACCATTTGCTACATGGGCAAATGTTCACATATACCAGAAAATCAGTTTTGCACATAATCAGTTTTTGAATCCGCAACTTCGTATTGACTCTCTCGTTTCACCTCTTGTATATTGCTGCTGTACCTGTATGCTTTGCAAGACCCACAACGTTTAAGACCTTTCATTTGTCATGACCAGTTGGTGTTTTTAGGTCTCCAGTGGCTTTGAACCAGCATATCTCTGAGGGATACGTTTCGTTGGTATTTGACGCTTAGTGTTCTCCCTATTGTAGTTTCGTGGATATTATCCTGCATCAAAATCCCCCATCTTCTCTGTAATATGCCTCTAAAGCTTCCCAATTTGGTTGGTGTATTGGGTAATGAAGCGAATGCCTTTGCTTTTCTCTTTATATTTATATTTAATTAGTGGGGGATGGGACAAAGCCTGTACCCTAGGGATGCTGCCTGCTTTTTTCATGGCAATATTGAGTTTCTTTAGTGGATAGTCCCTCACTCAAAATCTGTCAATCATTTCTGATCCTCAGGTAGCTCAAGTCTGAACTTTTTCCTGGCTCTTAGGAATTTGCTATATGGAATGCTCCATCAGAAGCTGGAGGGATGGCAACTAGCTAGGTGTAAAACCAAGTTACCTGCAGTGGATTTCCTAAAGAGTTCAGTTTGTAAACTACCCTCAGAGATGCTGACACTCGTGACTACAAAGTCAGTGGTTTTCCGACTGTGGTGCATTGTGAATTTTAGATTCACACCATTAATATTCAACTTTTGTACAAAAACATTCAAGTCCCTCTCACCCCATCCCAAACAAAGAAGAAGTTCTCAGCCTATTCACCCAGGTCGATGCCCCAGATCACCTGTTTCTCACACCAGTTAGTGTAACTGAGGACAAGAAAAGGTGCCCATCGCAGTTGCCTGTGCGTATAGCCTTTTCTAAAATTAAAACAAATTTACTCGTAAACATAGATCAGTCATTTTCAATGGAACGTAGTGCTTGCATGCTTTCAGACCATCCTGATGTCTGATACTCGTATACAAACTTTCAACATCTTACAAACTAACCAACATTAGTTGCCCCAGAATAAGTTGTGAATCTTTTGTAGAAAGTCTTTAGTGTCTCTCACTTAAGAATTAAGGCTCTGCACATGTGAAAAGAAAATGGTCAATAAAAGTCCACGTGCTCTCAAAGAGGGTATTCTTAGAGGAGTCAATTGTTCGTACCAGTGGGTTGGTTAGACATTTGTGAACCTTAGGTAACAGACACAGTGTAGGTATAGATGGTGTGGTGTTTTTTTAGAAAATATAGTTTGTTCCACGTCAAAAGTTGGTTCTTATACCAGCCCTGTAATGTATAATGATAATCTTTTTGTAAATTAATGATGTAGTTTGCTTTGACCCGGATGTAACTGGTATATGTGTGTGTGCATAAACTAAAGTATGTACAAGAGGTCGTGAATGCTCAACCTAAAAATTATAATCTGGCCTGTATGCTTGCAAAACCTGCTTGCAGAACTAGTGTCTAGGTGCAGATCACATCATCGTATGCAAATGGTGGATGAGTTCAGCAGGCAATGTCAATATCACCTTCATGAATCTCTAACCTTTTAGGCTCTGAAGTGGTATTTAGAGATGCACAATAAAATATCATCATATATTGCACACCCTTATTTGTAGAGTCAGGATTTGTAGAATTTTAAGATTTTAAATTGCACTTTTGATCAGGGAAAACCTGCCAGTATAGCATACATCGTACATTTAAGTTGGAGCCAAATGGGTTTTTCAGGATGTGCCAACATGCAAAAGTAGGTATGATAAATATATATATTTTCATTTTTTATTTTGTCAGACAGATATGAGTTAAGCATATATAGACGTGCAATGCATAGTAGATAGTAGCACTGATAGCACACTTGGAGGATTCCTCAATCACAGACAATATCATATAATCATGGCACATAGATCTACATTACAAAAATATTATGCGACTACAGAGACTTCAAAACAGTCAACAGAGCAGTGGTCGTGAAGGTTAGGACAAAAATAAAACCCACATAGGCAGATCAATCCAAGGGTATTGTAGCGTCTTAGTTAAGGAGAGAGTTAACAATTAGTCACCAAATTAAGGAGCCCACAATAAGGATCTGCATTACCAATGGGAGGGTGGTGTACATATAGTATCTAATGATGAAACAACTATTGGGATGTTTCCTGAGAGCTAGCAGTCGTTGATGGCCCATACAGTAACGAAAATGTGTTGGTGATCCCCGTTTGGGCCATAGACGGCCACTAGGGTGACCTGTGTTGTCATGAGATATCCCGTGACGATAATAAAGCGCCCCTCTGGGTCCATTTGCGTGAGCGTCGTGGACCATCCTAGTCCTCTCCTAATCAATATTGACTCCCCTGGCATAACTGGAGTATGGAGCCGAATGTATCTCCCCCCAGTATCCATGTTTCAGCTTTGGGTCAGCAGTGTGCTTCAAGTGGGTCTCTTGGAGAAAGCATACATCAATACGGTGCCTGCGCAAGTATGTATGTATCAACCTTGCTTTCCGAAAGTCATTGAGCCCTCTCACGTTCCACGTAAGGATCCTAGTTTCAGTCATGATAAAGCTGTGGAAGGTGAGCGGCGTGAGTCAAGTCTGAGAAAGAGACGTCGTGTTATGTCAATAAAGAAGGTGTAAGATATCCTTGTCACCATAATTGATTCACAGAAAAGTGAAGATATCCCTGCAATGTTGGAACCTCAAATGCTATACCACTTATGCAAGTGCAGTGCAATCAATAAGCTTGTGTCTGTGGATGTTTTGAACCCCATTGCCCACCCCCCTCCCACTACAACCTCCCAATTAGGTCGAGACTTGAACTATCCACCCTCCTTGAATTACCCCGATAACCAAATATGAACTCAAAGACATGGAAGATCTCCCTGTGGGGGCCTGGGACGATGGCTTAAACCTGCCAGCTGGCAGGGTGGCCAGGCTTGTGCGTGAATAAAGCAGATCCTGCCTAGTAAAAACTGAGAAGTAAAGTGAACCATAAGACTAACAATGGTCTTCGTTTGGCCAGTAATACAGCAGCAAGTATAATAATGTGATATGAGCGGGGCCAAAGTCTCAACTAGCAACTCATGCTTGTTTTGTTTGTTCCTGGTGAATGAGTAGACTATTACTCTTCAAATAATCCAACTTCCTTTATCAGGTTTCTTTTATGTTCCAGTGTCCTGTTTGATTAACCTTTTTGTATTTTGAGTTCTTCTTGTTTTCTACTTTTTTGCCAGAGTTTGGATTATGACAGATGTATCAATGACCCGTACCTGGAGATTCTGGAGAGCCTGGACCGAAAGGTAGGAGGATTTATTTACCACCTATAATATATTCCATACTTTTTATTCTACAAACTAGAATTTGATTTATATGTGTTACCGGTGTTCGACAGCTGTTGCCTGCAAACATGGCGAAAAATTCTGAAAGGCAGTACTAACACCTAGAAATCGGAGTAGAAGCAACAGCAAATGGGGGCTTTATTCAACATATATATTACTTCACTATCTTAAACAATGTACCTGGCAATCTACTGCAGACATTGGGGTCTACCATTCTAACATGGATTAAAAGAAACAATGATCCTATGAGAGTATTTAGAATGAGTATTTGAACACAAGCCATTTAACTTTGGCCCCTTTGGCTGTCTGGACACTTAACTGGTATCCATATTCCATTGATAGTATGTGCTTGCAGTGTCAGTTTGTTGTACCATTAGGCCTAGAAAAACGAGGCTTCTGCATTATTTTTATTAACTATTTGTTCATTTGTTTTATGATAATCAAAAACAATAATTGGCAAAGCCATAGGTCTGGTTTTGGCAAGCTGGTTATATAAAAAAATTGCCCACATGATGCAGTCTGATATTCAGGTTTTGGCTATAAACAGTAATGCAGGTAAATTGACAAAAGAACAGAAAGAATCTGCATTGTACACGTACATTTTCTGAGTTCATGGTACTTTCCATCACCGTGACCTCACCCAGCAAGATGCAAGTGGGGCTAGAAGTACAAGAAGAAAGCGCCATCCTTGCACAAGATTGTCTCATCCATGCATAGCCAATAAATTGCAATCATCGCGCAAAGATTATCTAGTCTACCTGCATGAATTACCTCGGTTGTTCAGGGGGGTTAAGGTCCAAATCACCATTCTCAAATTCAGATAATCCTACATCCTTACGGTTTTATACAGTGACTCATAAATATCATTCTCCATCACCATCTTTTTTCTTTATTTCTCGACTTTTTTTCATATTCAGAATCCATAGAGCCACCAGTGCAGTTGTGCTTTAGGCTTCGATTTAAAATACAACAGCAAACTCAAGGTCCTTTCTAAACCGTGACTAAAGAGATGCCAGCTTTATAACCACCTCTCAGTTACACCAGAGGTTTTCTGCTGTACACCTCCTTTCCTCCACTCAATCTGGAGCATCCATGTTTTACTAGGAATACTGAAGGCATATCCCTGCAATCCTATTTTGGGTGCCCAGTAAAGCTGTAGTTATTGTAGTTGCATTTTCCATTAATACCTATGTACACAGGCTTCGCTTATTCCAACAGTATGTGTCTGCACTCTTTGAAGACTTCAGAAACATAGCTGTATCCATTTTCTTGCTGATTGCCTGAACATGGTAACCAGTCACAAATTTACAGACTTCAGTGACATTCCACTGCCTCTCACACTCTCGACATGCTCCTTTCAACAAGTGTTAAGATCTAAATGTGTCCTTGTGCTCCAGGCAAACTAATTTCCAATAGAGCTTTTTGAACCCCAAGCAAACACCTGCAGGCTAAAACATACATCTTTAAAGTAATAACTGTGCATTAAGAAATAATTTCAGACATGAAGGTTACTGCCTTTTTGTGTCAGAAAACATTAAACCAGTCTACCCTCACTTCGTTTAGCTGTCATCTAACATAGATTAAACACAGCTACACAACTGTTCCTCAGACGTATATCCCAGAACGATGGTATGCAATGCCAAAGAGCTAAGGCATAATCATTATCTTGATGTCACCACTGTGGGTCAGCAGTGGCTTTAGCTTCGTGCTTCTGGTGCCAGTGGAGTAAAAAGTTCATCGATTGACTAACCTCACCAAGTTGTTGAATCTGTGGCCTGGTAGTTTTGTCTTGTCCTGCTTTATCTCTACTAGTGTAATTACTCTTATGGTCTTTCTTTTTTCAGAATGCTCTACAGTTAACAATTGTTTTCTCTGAATATTTTACCTTTTGCTAGCATTTAAGTATTCTGTCTCAGCAAAATGATGAGCTTCTAATCTGCCAAAAAAAGTTAGTATTAAGATAGCACCTTCTCTTCCAGGGTTCTAGTTGAGGGTGGCATTACAAATTCACGTTCTCTCCCATTGCTGTAAACATGTAGGTAGTATTAAAGGAGGACCTTCCGGTCCAGTCCTGCCTTTGTGGGTAGCTTTAAGGAGGAGGAGCTGCTCTCCCAGTGCTGCCAGTGATTGACATATTAATTGAAATTGTGTTATTCTGTATCTGTCACTCCTGGGCAATGTTAAAGGAGACACTGTCCCTCCAGTGCTTTCACCAGCAGGAGTATTAAGGCGGGTGTGATCCACATATGCTGCTCACTAGAGAAAGTATTAAGAGACGTGATACTGTTTTGAGTACTGTTACTCTAGGCAGTATTAAATCACAATCTGACTATCCTTCTATTGCTGTCACTGCAGCCAGTTTCAAGAAAGGTGACGTCCTTCTGGTGTGATCACCACAGTGCAGTAGCCGGAGAGGTACTGTCCACCCAGGGTTACCAATATTAAGAGCGGCTATTGTTCCATGGCCTGGTGGTAATTTGGGTGTACTGCCCTTCCAGTCTTCTCTCTCTAGGGAGTGTTAATAGGCGTTCCCTTCTTCCAATGCTCCCAGATGAGCTTTTTCACATATACTTTTCTACAATTGAATCTATTTTTCCTACACTTTCATTGAATGTCTTGTGTTTTTCCTCTACAGAAAGCTCGGAAGTACGAAGCCATCAAATGGTTCATGGTTTTTGGTATTGGAGTGTGCACTGGATTGGTATGTGATTTCCACCTGGTTTGTTTTTTCCTAGGGGACAGTGGGATGGCTGTGATCTGGACCAGACAATGAAAGTGAAATTATTGGGTGCATGTCAGTTTATAACAGTCCCTAATTATCGAAGTACCCATGCTTCATGTCGGTTTGTTAATGGTGATTTCCCCTGTTTCCAAAGTGTGGGGACAACCATGAACACATGCAGATGCACCATGATTGAGAGATTCTCTAAAATAAATGTACTGTTTGGCATTGTTTGTTGTATTTGTTTGTAATGTTTTTTCACTAATCCTGCTTTATGTTAACCCATGTTTTTTTTACTTCTGCAGGTTGGGTTGTTTGTGGATTTCTTTGTGCGACTCTTTTCTGGGCTAAAATTTAGGCTGGTTCAGAGCTGTATCCTTTTTTGATGTAATAATTAAGACACTTTTCAAACATATGGTGAAGAGGAGTGGGCGATGTTGATAAATGCATTAGGACTGTGGGTTGGATGAGATGTAAAATGTTTCAGTACAATGGGAATGACAACTGAAAATGCAATTGGTGGTGGGAAGCATAGAGTAAGTCTGAATACTCATTTTTAAAACTGGAACAGATATAGAAGGGAGCCTTTGTAAATGATGAAGAGCAATGTGTTTATGGGCGAGGAAGGTGGGGTAAGAGCCATGACTGTTGCAAGAACATAGATATTTTAGCAGAGGGAGAAGGGATGAGGTACCTGATGTTTTCAGAGCAGTGCTGCCATAATAGATAATTGTAATCATCTATCAGAGATGCAGGCATGTTATTACTTGAAAATTAATTTCTTTGACTGTGTCCTGCAGCTGTGGAGGAATGTAGTGAGAAGGGATGTCTGGCCTTGTCTCTTCTGGAGTTGCTGGGTTTCAACCTAACCTTTGTCTTCTTTGCCAGCCTGTTTGTCCTGATCCAGGTGACAAGGGTTGCTTTTTATGTTGGGCACACACACTGATGACTTTTTATACGATGCAGATAACCTAATTGCTGTACATGTATGGATTTTCCTCAGTATTATGGAGTGTCTTATTGTAGTTGAATCTACAAAGTTTCGGCTTGTTTTGTCTATAATCTAGATGGTGTGCCACTATTGCATTTGCTGTAAATAACCACCACTGCTTAACTGCGGTCTAACTGATGTTTTCCACCTTGAAACACAAAAATGAAGTGAGTCCTAGATAATTAAATGCGAAATGTTACTGACTTTACCCATGCAGACTTTTTCAAAACATTTACCAAAGATGATATAGTAACACTCACTCCAATAAAGGTATCTTGATATATATTTTTTCTCAGAAACAGTAAGGATTCCCAGACGCCAATTTGTACCATTCAATCAGCCGCGGCCCGTGGAGGGAGTTTGGTGGGGCAGGGAGGCGATGCAGGGGAGGGGCAGGGTGGACAGTGGTAAACAACGGAATATGGATAATTGCAGGTAAGTAAACAATTTAATAAATAAAATGAATTTCGTAGTGCACCATGCATCGCAAAATGCGATGGAGCGCGTGCTACGAAATTCGTTTTATTTTTTTAATTGTTTACTTACCTGCAATTGTCCATATTCCGTTGTTTACCACTGTCCACCCTGCCCCTCCCCTGCACCGCCTCCCTGCCCCACCGAACTCCCTCCACGGGCCGCGGCTGCATTCAATTAAGTCATTAAATAATAGCTCTAAAATATTCACCAAAATTCCGACTTGACGAATAGCTGTACATGATTTAGCTTTAAATCATAAAGATCAGAATGGTTTAATTCCTTGGAGGGAACTCTATATAAATAACCACTTTATCACTAAAGCAATTGACTACATCTCAATAAGGCAGATCTCTGCTGCTATTGTTTTAGTGTAAGCAGAAAAACACTTCGATCTGGTTAATTTGAATTCTCATTGAAGTATAAAAAAACGATGCGATTCCCTTCCCAAATAACCAAACACATTACATTGCTTTATAAAGGATCAATGGCAAGCTTAGTCACCAATAGCAACCCTATAAGTAATTTCTCCATTTCGCGGATGCAAGGAAGGGATCCCCGATAATGCTTATCCTTTTTGCTATGTCCATAGAACCACTGGCTAGAGCAATTATGCAAAATCATAATCGTGTCTATCCATCCCACTGCAACCAAAATAAAACTATATGCAAATGATGTGCTGTTACGATTGTACACTCAACAGATCAAAAGACAGCTAGCTTTGACATAATAGCTGAATTTATAGAACGTGGAGGGTACAAATAACACATCCAATATAGAGATCCTACTGTTCAATGCTAAGAGCTAGGATTTGCCCAATTAATGTCAAGTCAGCTGTGATAAAAATCCTAAAAGGTACCTAAGTATCAAAGTTTCAGAAAGCTATCAAGACCTTTGTGATCTGAACCATGCTAGCTTTACAAAAAAAGATTGAAGAACTTTTAAATAGATGGAATGTATTTCCAATTATGTTAATAGCTAGACTATTGCTAATAATAAATTAACATACTGACCCTCTGTTTATTCTACCTTACCACTCTACTATAAATCTAATATAACAAATTCTTCAAAAAATTAGAAAGCATAACTAACTCCTTCATGTGGAAAAGTAAGTAATCAAGTATAAGTGTCAAGGAGCTAAACTTGCCCATTGAAAAGGGTTGACTATCACTTCCTGAATTTCGGCATTACTACATGCCAACTAACATTATAAATCTAACGAAGACAAACAAGTTGCTTTGAGAACTATTTTCTTATTTAGACCATTCGGCTCTACAAGCACATAGCTTTAATAGTGCCAAAAAATACCTATTTTACCCCAGACTAGTAAGATATCGGACATTGAAAAGCTTACATACAAGATATGCGCAAGTGAGCAGATGCCACATATACATGTCAAAGTATCAATAGGCAGTGTTTGCAGTAATCTGTATGACAATGAGATTAACCAATGGAATCAAATCAATATGGCCAATATATGTGATTACTTTATCAATGGCAAATTATTTCAAGTGGGACCGAATAGGTAATACAATTACATCCCGGGAAGGCTGGTACTGATTTTGTTATATGAACATTGTTACAATATTAAAGAGCTTCCTGGGGACAGAGAAGTCATGCAGTATTATAAAAACTTTATTTACAACAAAATCCAAATATGGAGGGGTTCAAGAATAGGTACCATACCATTCTTGTACCAATCCTAAACAAGAAGCAATGGTAGATGCATTACTGGACTGGTGGAAATTAAACTATAATGGCGAGCTAAACATAGAACTATAGTAGCAAGTATCATTCTACAATCACATAGCTTTAAGAAGACCACATTTTAACAGAATGCAGCTAAATACACAGTGGCTCCTCTGTTCTACATGGGAAATCCTACTCCATTATAACTTTAGTATTTCTAAACACTATCCAAGATGTAATGGCAAAGGCACATGTGATCACATGTTTTTTAATTGTTGACCACTAGGTGGTTATACCATGCACAGTCCAGAGATTCCTCAAAAGTATACAGGGCTCAGTGCAAGCCCAAGATGCTCTATTAGTGGCAGTGTGGTTGAGAAGCCTTAGGCCTAACACATAGGAGTGTAAGGCGTTTATTGCGCACACATAACCAATCACTGACACACGACACAAAAAGGAAAGCCACACCAATTTTACAGACATACATTTTGTTTCCGTTTTATTTTAAGACCAAGATCTTCGCAATAAGGTAAGTACGTTTCTAAATAACAATTCTTTTCAGTTTCAAAAGTCGACAGATAGTTCAATGTTATCATATGGAGGAAAACAATAATGTGGTTATACTGGTAAGTATCCAAATTACAGTACCAGTCTTTGGGACCAAATGCTAGAAAGGGGCAAGGGTCAGGTGAGTACCAAAACTGCACCACCAGCGGCACAGGGGTGGCGGGGTGCAGAGGTCAAAATCAGAGTTCGGCCCAATGCGTTTCAATGGAGACTGAGGGTGATCTGAGCCACACTGCTTGCAGCTAGGTAAATCGGTTGCAGGGGCCACACTTTGGGGGTAAGAACAAGCACAGAGTGAGCCACAAAACAGCACCAAACATACACCACCAGCAGCACAGGGTGCAAATTCAGCATCGGTCACCCAATGCTTTTCAATGGCGAACTTGCTTCGGACAAACAGGCTACAGGCGTCACACCAAAGGTTGCAGGAGGGAGACCAGCGGCAGCAGAGGTAAGTAGAGATGTAGGGGGTCATAGGGGCACCTTCGATTCAGCTCACCAAGGCCTGGGGGCTTCGTGTGCAGGGTTGCCTTTACACGTCGGAGTCTTCTTACTGGAACCAGTCACGGTCACGGGGAGCCTCTCAATTCATGCTGCAGGCATCCTCGTGGAGTCGAGGAGGGATTAGCCAACACTGGATTTGAGGTCAGGAGCGCTTGGGAACCTGTTATGGGTTGGTGGGCCAGCTGATCAGAGGCCCTAGGCATCAGGGCAGAGTTGTCAGGACTCATGGTTCCTGCTGGCACCGGGGTCCTGGGTGATGGATTCTTGGGGACAGAACAGCTGTCTTTGGGAGTTCTGGTTTTTGTCAAAGTACAGGCAGTCTTCCTCAGGTTTCTGGAAGATGCGACTGCAGCACAGGCGTTGTCTTCTCGCATGGACTTTGAAGCTGGAGACAGGCCGAAGGGCTGGGGCCAAGTCAGTAGTTATCTTCAGGCTTTGCTGCTCGGCGTCTTCATCGTCTTTCTTCCTAGATTGCAGGTAACTAGTTTCAAGGTCTTGGGGGTTTTCTTGAATACTAGATTTGGGGGCGTCTTAAGTGAGCAACAGGTAGGGCCAATGGGCACTGCAGCTGGGGTGACTACGCCCTCTATTATGCCGCCCTCCTGTGGGATGGGACATAGTCCTAACCCTGATTGAAGGAGTCCCCTCATCTTCAAGATGGATGGGGCTGAAAAGTGTGCTAAACTTCACAACCTCCACCTGAAGGGTGGAGTTGGCAAAGGTGGTCACACCTCCTAGTCTAAATTTTCCCACAGTGTATTCCTGCCCAAAGTGGGGTGTAAACTGGTGCTGCCATCTGCTGCTAGCAGCACAGGCTGGGGCTCACAATACAAAGGCGGCAGGCCTTGGAAGCTTCCCCTACGAGCACTGGGCCCATCCTGAAGGAGGTGTGACACCTATGCCCAGGATGTGCTTTGTTTCTGGTCTCAGAGAGCAGAGGCTTTCCACTCAGGGGTCCAGAAGCATGTCTGTGTGCGGCAGGCTGCACTTAATATATTAAGGAATAGACCCTAACACTGTTGGGGCACATCTCTTTCTGCAGATATGCCCACACATGTTATATAGTGCACCCTGCCTTACGGCTGGTAAGGCCTTCTAGAGGGGTGACTTACCTATATATTGGGCAATGCTAGTTGCCATGTCGAATTATGTCCCAATGCTCTTACCCATGTACCTTTTACTAGGGAGTTACAGGGGTCCTCAAGGGCCAACTGTGGATCAATTTTAGGAAAGAACACTGTTACTGGGAACCTGGACAGCAGAGGTTAAGTACTGTAAAGTCAAAGTTGCATCAAAAGCCAGACCAAAAATGTGTGCTGGAGGAGGGAGGTGGCACTGCAACAGGATCCCATGTTTTCCACATCTACAACATTATTTTTGGTGCCCTAGGTTTATTGCTATCAATAGTATTCTAAAACTTGTCGAGTATTCCAGCTGAATCGTTGATATTTTTGTGTTGGTTTAGTAAAGCATGTATTATAGAGAATAACAAACAAGCTTTTTTTATTGCTATGTTGGTAGCTGTTCTAGCTGAGCCCTGAAAAGCCCAGGACTCTGCCAACTATGAAATGTGGAATAATATTCTAAAGAAGATCAGAATTAAAGAAGGAGTAGATTTCAAAAGAATGAAGTTACTTGACAAATATGAGAAACTTTGAAAACATTACATATTTTATTTGAATTTAGGAATGACTGCAGTTTATTAAATGCATTTGAAAATTTAACAAAGCTGCTCATTTACTGTAATTTTGTGTTTTTTAAATTGATTTTTATACATTGACTGAAAGTCATAATAGAAAAATAAATAAGACTACCCAAGCTTGATATCTCTTGTAATATCTGCTTGCTCCTTTTGTTTTTTATTCTTTTTTTATTGTGCCTATTTTATCCCTTCTGTTGTTCTCTTTACCTCCTGTTTATTCTCTTTGTCATTCTTCAGCCCAAAATTCTACGGCATCTGCATGCAAACTACGTGTCTGTGTCAAGAACAATTATTTGAATAATTATTTGCAATTTTTATACATTTCTTTTTTAAAATGCTTCCCTTCAGCCAGTGGCAGCCGGATCAGGAATCCCTGAGATAAAATGCTACCTAAATGGGGTGAAGGTCCCAGGAGTTGTTCGTTTGCGGACACTAGTGTGTAAAGCCTTGGGTGTCCTCTTCAGTGTGGCAGGAGGTGAGCTCAACATTAAGGGTGTCATGTTGTGTGTATTTGGTATTCAAAGGGGTTGGGGCCAGAGAAAAGTGAGGAGAGAAGGAAAGTCCCTAAGCAGGAGGATCCAAGATGAAAGAAGCTAATTTATAGGGTAAAGTGCTGTTTATGTAGAGTAGGATGCAAAGATGTATGTTGTCTCAATGCATTTGGACAATGCACATTTGCTAGGGAGAGTTTGTATATTACTTTATCATTTAACATTAATATTTGATTTCATAAAGATTATTTAAATCGTTCAATTTCTCACAAAAGCCTAGTGCAAACATTAATTTTTTTCTGTGTCACTTGTTTAATGCTCAGAAGTTTACTGTTGATTGGGGGAATCACCTGTAAGTTCACTGACTTAGCAGATCAAGCTTTCCTGTCTGCTTTCATGACTGCTTTCCCTCATTTTATGCAAGCCCCTTCATGTCACATCTCCTTTATTCCATTTGTCAGATGTCACCATCTATTAACTGATCTCCTTTCTCACCTTTTCCATTGTCACTCTCCGTCTCCCTCCACCTCTCTGATATTCTTCCTCCTCCCACAGTTGTCCCTTCCTACTTGTGTCTAATCTTACTTCAATATTCTTTGACTTCAGTTTAACACTAGGTAAGTCATTGGGCTAAAACCCAACTCTGTGAGTTTCCTGTTTAAAAACTGTAACATTCCTGGCCCCAACATGAAACAACAGAAGTTCCACCCAAGTGAACTCAAGAGTTTCATGGTACCAAGTGTCTCTGTCCAGTTCAGTTCACTTATGTCCAGGTGGAAAACCTGGTAAATTTTCAGAGACTTGTCGAAGTCCCAATGTGTCTTTGTGTTTCTCTGAGGGGGGGGGGAGTGCGGCAGGTGTAGAATTTGGTAAGCAACCACTGTGGTCCTCAGATAGATGCCAAAACCAGGCACCTGCTTTACAGTGATAATCAGTAAAATAGGTAGGGGATGGTGGTGGGGAGCGCGTGTGGGAGGGGTAGGTTGACTTAGGTAGGGGAATCCTTTGGTGAACATAGGGAATGGCACCTCCCCACAACACCCAATCCAACAGGTAAGAATAGTTTCAGAGAGGGGTTCTGAGAGTTAAAATTGGCAGGCTGATATGCCCAAAGGACTAGAACAGATTGCGGAAAAACCACACATCTGGTGCAGTCTGGCAGCCATTTTCCCAAATGGTTGTTCTCCAGTCACTCTGTGTGAAGCATTTGCATAAATTACATCTGCTGCCCACACAAGAGAATAGGCAAGGTACCCCAGCTATGCGGTACTGGAAAGATCTTATTAGAAAAGAGCCAGGAGGCAGTTCAGCAGCTGCGGTGCAAATAAAAGAACTTGTACCCCAAACTAGAGTTCGACTTCTCCCACTTCCTTATGTAACCTTTCATCTTAATGTGATGAGCTTATAGCCAAACTTCCACAATCTGGTGGTAAACTCTAGGTGTACCTCCTTTCAACAGCAGTAATATCTTTGTAAGATCACCAGTGTTGAAATGTGGAGCAGCACCTCTGTGGGATCTTAGATTGTCAAGTCTTCTTTGGGTAAACACATACGTCAGTAAAACAAACTGGATAGGGTATCACAGCTTTTTCATGCAATTCAGAGGAAGTATGTTCTAAACAAATGTTTGGAGATGAAAAAGGATACCTTTTGACGAGGCAGCCGTATGTTCACATTTTCAGAATAACTCCAGTTGTTTGCAAAGACTTGACTAATTTTCCTTCTTGTATTGAAGGAATATCTCACAATGTTGCATCTAGTGATGGTTTCAGATTTCCTTGTTGTTCATGTGGCAGAATGCTATTTTCTTGAGCTAAATGGTAGCTATATAGATTGAATTGGAATAGTAAAACGCTTTTTGGTGCTTTATCGTTCCTTGTCAGTTTAGATCGAGGCCTTTGAGGATCAGAATCCACCTTTGATCTATCTTTTTTTCCTTTCCTATTGCACTCTGAAGTTTTTTAAGCATTGGTTTTTGAAGTAATTTAGTTATTTACATTATATCTTCACCATCGCCAATGCTTATCAAATCAATTTGACTTTTCTTAATACCATGTCGCCAAACACAATTACAGCAGTATTTAATATGACCAACATATGAGGGTAACTGAGAAAATGCCTGCTGTTGTGTGCAAAACGTAATAATTGCAGATAGGTAAAAGAATTTGAATTTAAAAGTACAGAAGAATATATGTTAAATCTGACTAAAGTTATTGATTTTTTTATATCTGAGTCAAATGTGAAGTGAGCTTTAATCTCTGCTGAGAGCTATACATTTATGGTATTCCTATATCGTAGTAAGAATGATTTTACAGGGATGCATTAAATAGGATTACACAGTGCTTTTGTCTCTGTTTGCATCGCTTTCACTATAATATTATTTTAAATTATTATTATTTTTATAAGGACAAGTTCACATGTGAGCCATGATATATTATAATATTAGAATGTTTTGCTTGGTGTTTGGCCTCGAGTACTCCATGTACGTTCTCTGCTCATTGCTTTATTGCGGTCTTGATATCAATACTATTTCTATGTAGTCTTCTTTGGCTGCCTGCCCACATTAATACAATTATAAGATATGTTTGTCTCTATTTGAACGTTTGGCACTTTCTTTTGGGCGAATAGGTTATCGTTCGCCACACTTATCTTATTCCATTGTTTTTCTCTCTAACACATTTATTTTGACATTTGGTGAACTTTCTAATCAGGGCTTGTTTTGTGATTTGCTTGTTTAACTCTAACTGGGGCATGTTTTCCTGTTTCATGCTTATCTCTCTATTAGCAGACTGTTTTACTATTTACTTGCAGGTTTGTAATAGGGCCATCTTCACTGTTTCCTTGCAGGCCTTTTTGTGGGAAAAGAAGGACCCATGATACACAGTGGTGCTGTGGTAGGGGCTGGCCTGCCTCAGGTAAGTGTTAAGGCTGTAGCACTGGGCCTACACCTAACTTAGGAATTGTAGTGTTCTTGGTTGCTTGCGGCTGAAGGTCTTCACAGTAGCTCTGTATAGAGGACTGCTAACTGAAAACGCTGTATTTGGTTGAAACCATTTGTGGAGCACCTGCTCTAGGGCCTTTTAGATTTGTGCATTGCAGGAACCTGCACAGGCCACAGTTAGAATTTGATGGCTGACCACCTTCTACAATGCAAGGCTTGTGTGGCATTGAGTAGGCTGACTTGCTCTGAGGAATGTTAGATCGGGTAGAAACCTAGTTGTCCTATTCAGTTCCTCCGTATGTTTGGTGGGCTCTCGTCCGGGAGTTTTTTTAAATGAAATGTATTGAGTGCATTTTGAATTTTTTCAGCTGAACTGGTACTTGAAGTGCAGGTATGAGTTTGGGAGGAGAGCGGAGGGGCAGTGTAGGTGACACTGTGGATTGGGGAAGAAATGTTACTTAAGTGTCTGCTGGAACATGTTTTTAGAGTGAAATCAAGTGCTGAGCTACAATTGGGAATTATTTTGGAGTTGAAAACGCTGATTTTAGCAGATGTCCTGTAGTTAGTAAAGTATATTCAGTACTACATTTTTGGGGAGTGAGTGCTATCTCGCGTGACATTATGCCTTAGAAAGGAGAGGGGTTGTCCTTCCTAGGATACAGATCATAGCATGATATTAAAATTCAGGTAGCAGGCCTGGTAGTGATTGTTCTGTGGTTGATTTGCTGCATGGTGTTTTTTTTTAATTAGATGGTGGTTTCCTGTTGGGAGATTCTTTGTTACGAAAGTGTCATACTTCTTTGAGAATGGGTGAGGGTGATTCTTCTCCTCTCATAGCGCCCAATAAATGGTGGTACTTTATTCACCAAGTGCCCTACTCAGTTGATTATTTTTCAGTATTCTATTCAGTGGAAGAAAGTTTATTTCTGGGATAGAGTAACTATAGGCATGTGTCCCCAAGGGAAGGGATGTGAGGACTGTTGATCTTGCTTTGCATTTTAGTTGATACATGCTTCTAACTCACTTCTCTCTACAGTTCCAGAGCATTACGTTCCAGAAGATCAGCTTTAACTTTCCCTATTTCCGCAGTGACAGGTACAGAGTTGAGTGCTGGGGGATGTTGTGTGACATTTGAAGTGTGAGAATTGGCTCCTCATACGTTGTCTGTTCCACCCACTGATCTGACTGCTTTTAACCTCCTTATTATCCTCATCTCTTGCTCTTCTCTCCCATGCTTTACTTACTGTCTTTCCATTTCCCTGCATTTTGCTCACCTCTTGAATGTGAAGTTTTTGGATGCCTTGGCTCCCTCCCTCTTTTTGGTCAGACCCCAGTGTCTTGGGTAGCTGGAGTTGTTGGTTGTTGGTGAGTGGTGCATGTGAAGCTTTCATAACCTAACTGTGTTGTGTTTTACCCTGCAGGGACAAGAGGGATTTTGTTTCAGCTGGAGCTGCTGCAGGGGTTGCTGCAGCCTTCGGTGCCCCCATTGGGGGCACCCTGTTTAGTCTAGAAGAGGGATCTTCTTTCTGGAACCAGGGGCTTACTTGGAAAGTGGTGAGTTATGAAAGCATTGACCTACAGTTATCAAGAATTTCATCCGGTTTTTGAACTTCCTCAGTAAAAGTATTTTGTTTTCTTGTATATTAAGCTCCTAACTTTTATCCCTTCAGTGATTGAGAGAAACTGCAGTACATCTGCATTAGCCACTGCCCTTGCAAAAAAGACAGTGTTGCCGAAGGTCATAGCTTTATTAATAATAATACAGACATTTATAAAGCCCGACAGCTACCTCAAACAGAGGTGTCCCGGCGCTATAGCAGTAGGAGGCATGCGACATGGGAAGGCCAAAGAGATCTAACCTGAGCTACAGAGCCAGGTCTTAAGGGACTTTCTGAACATCAGCTCTGATTGGATTAGGCGGATATTATTCGGCAGAGAATTCCAAAGCTTAGCCGCCACCACTACTGTAGAGGATTTGCCCCTTACGCGAGCTTTAGCGAAGTGAGATGTGTAAAGCAGGTTCTGAGAGTTGGACCTCCGGGAGTGGTTTTGTTGGTAGCGGCATAGCCGGTGTTTAAGGTAACTAGGACATTTGCAATGTATCGCCCGAAAGGCCAGAGTTAAGGCCTAAACTCAATCCTTGTCTCCACCGGCAGCTAGTGGAGCTGTCTTATATGCAGAGAGATGTGAAGTCGAAACATCACTCGTCTAATCAATCTCGCAGCCAGATTCTGTACAATCTGCAGTCACATGACAAGGTAGGCGGGCCAGACCCAGGTACAAGCAGTTAGCATAGTCCGCCTAGATATAATAAGCATGAATAATGACTCTGCGACAGTCCTCTTTTACTGAAGCATGAGGCTATCACCTGCCGAATTTAGTTTTTTGCTGTGGTTGCTGTAGTAGGTGGCAGGCCCTTTTCTGCCGGCCACCAAATGCTGGCTGCCGGCGGAAGAGCCTTGCCAAAGAACAACGTTTCTGTCTTCTCTGCATTAAGTTTATGTTTATTATTATTCATCCAGTGGGCGATGTCTCTCAGGCATCCCTTAGTGAAGAAGTCCACAGTGGTCCTTAAAAGAAAACACAAGCTGGGTGTTGTTGGCGAAAGATATTGCCTTCATACTCCAATTATTGATAATGAAAGGGGTGGTGTGCACATTCCAGTTACCCCTGACGAAGAGCAAATCATTGCTCGAAATGCATTGGGTCATGAATAAAGGAATGCTGCTGAGAACTACTTTTTGCGTATGGATCGTATTTACAAGGAGGCTTTGATGGGCACATGTTAATACGTAAAGTTTCCAAAAAAACGCAATTTGGTGAATATGTGGAACAGACGAAAATAATGGAAGTAATTTGATAATCTCTAAGGTTAAATCATGGATGAATAGGTATGAGGACAAACGGACAAACATATGGTGGATCTAGTATCCTCAAAATAAAATTCAGTGCATCAGGGTGTGGAGCGTGAATGTTGCGCTCCCCACATTTGGATTTTCACACTCCAATTAGCCATGAGCGCTAACCGAGGGGCCAGATATATGTTAAAAAGAAGCGGGCTCAAGGCCGACCCCTGTGATACCCCACACCATAGTTGTTTGGGTTCAAACTGGTAGGGTTGAAGAGCGACCTTCTGCGTGCAATTTTTAAGGAAGGACTTCAGCCAGGTGAGTACCCCACATCCAATTCCTGTTGCTTTGAGTCTCTGTACCAAGATTAGGTGGTCCTCTGTGTCGAATCCTGCAGAGAAGTCCAAAATGATCAGCATAGCTGAGGCTCCAGCGTCCACAGTCATTATTAATGACTCTGCCACCTCCAACAGTGCGGTTCCGCACTAAGTGCTGTCCCAAAACCGGCAGCGTATCATGTAAAATGTCATGGCTCTCAATAAAGTTAGCGAACTGTCGCTATTCCATTTTTTCCAGTATTTTGGTTGGTGCAGGTAATAGTGAGATTGGGCGATAGTTGTTTAGCTCCCCTGGATCCACATTGGGTTTTTTCCTGAGGGGGAGTAGTTTCCATGTTTCCATGCATCAGGCAAGATACCTGAAGCAAGTGATGTGTTCCATATATGATTCAGAGCATGGGTTACTAAGTGGGCCAGTTCCTCCCACAGCTTGGGCAGCATAAATATAATGCTGTGTAGGGAAGCGGTATTGCACGGTCTTGTATATCAGAGATGAAGTGCATAGTTATGGTAATATCAAGACCTGTAGAGAATAAGAATTTGAATGTATCAGCTTGGTACAAGAGCGAAAAGAAAAGACTATTTCAAGCTGCTACCAATTTTTAAGATTGTAGGGACCGTTTTTCCCCAAAAGAGGTTATTCTGAGGGAAGTGGCGGTCAGCTTAGCTAGAAGGAACAATCTGGCGAAAGTTGGCAGAGGTAGGGCACATTTAGGACACAAGTCTGCCTTTGAAGAGGCTCAGGAAATGCCCCTTAGAGTTAGTGTTGCGCTTTAAAAATATTTACATAATGGGTAAAAGTAGATAAAGGCTTATACAAGGAGAGGTATACATTAAAGGGGATGGGACATGGAGAAACTCACCCTGAAGTGAGTAAGTAGAGATTGAGTAAGCAGCAGTAGAGCAGGTCATGTACACAGTCTTACATGGCGAGGCTGAGATGGAGCAGGGAGAAGTTCCATTGTGATAGATGATTCAAAGGTAAAGCAAGGACAGAAAGATGAAGCAGGTACAGATCATACTTTGAAACAGACACACAGAACATGTTGAAGACAGAGCCTGGCATGGAAGAGGAGTGAGAGTTAGGGTTGGTGAGTCTCACTATTTCACTTCTGGACGGTGGAAGATAGAGCAAGTTAAGATTACCTTCCAACGCAGGTGACAGAACAGTTGTATATTATTTCTTAGAAGGATGATTTAATAGAATACCATTACTGAGGAGTAATTTCACCTAAATTAAAATGTTCAAGTTGAATGGCATTTACTGTTTCATAGAAACTAATTCATAAAATGGATTTTTTTACAGCTGCTTTTTGTATGATTTTTACTGGTATATGTCATCAATCTTGAAAAACCTTTTAAAAATATATGTTGGTTTTTCTACAAATTTTACCGAGATCCTTATTCCTAAATGTGAGTGCTTGGATGGGAGGATAGGTGCATTGGTGGGTGGGTTGAATGAGCTTGGATGGGTGGACTAATTGATGGGTGGCTGGGTGTTAAATTGGGTGGATATTTTCATGGGTCAAAGGTTAGATGGAGAGCTAGTTTTTTGCGTAAAAATCCCCGCACACCTCAACTTCCTTTTAATGAAATATATTTATTAGTCACAGGGGAAAACCATAGTTAAAAGTAAATTATGGTTCTGGCTCAAATGCTGAAATTCACCAGTTATTGTTCTCAACACTCATGCTTCTCTGTAAGGATGGCCCAAACTGCAGCCTGTGCCAAACTTGCGTGCCCCAACCTTTGGCCGTGCGATGTAGGGATTTTCTGAAGGGCCTGGGCCAGACCATCTTGGGTGTTCCAAACAGCTACTGGTCGCCAAATTCCACTGCCCATGACCTTCAGCTATGTGTATCGGCAGTTTGTCACAGGGCCTAGCCTTAGATCAGGCACTACTCCCAACTTGGTATGGGCAGTTCACCCTGTGGCCAGGCTATGTGCCCAACCCATCCCATACTGCTCACTGCTGTGAACAACTTGGGTGAACAAACCTCACTGCCCAGGGCCTTCAGCCGCTGGGGTTGGCCCTAGGGCCTGGCCTTTAGTCCGATGCTGTGGCCAATCTGGCCTCTGTAGTCAAGACATCTGGGTGTGGTCCCGGGACCACAGACAATCCCCTAGATCATAAAGCGTTACCCATAAAGCTTAGCTATTAACATAGTCTTATTTTGTATTTTCTGTTATAAGGGGTTTGTGGTTCCTAGTTTGGAACCACATATCCATAGCAAGCATCATACCTGGGCACTGCGAACCCACAGTAAGTTGTTTCGGCCTATGCCACCATTTAGGAGATTTGCAGTCTCTGGAGGTGCATATCTACGATAGGCGATACATGGGTCAGTAAGCTTACCCTAGGTTGTGTGTTGCTGAACTTGAAACTTACTCTGGAATTGTGCACCCTTTTGGGAACCGTGAATTTGTGACACCTAAAATAGTGGCCTGAATCTGCAGCACCAAGACAGGTACCACATACTCCAGGCACTAGTCTAGATATCAGAAATTCGTGATTTCCAAAAGGGTGCTGATCCTCTGACTCATATTACATTTGAAATACTGCATCAGGGGGCTGTTTGAGGGTCCTCCACCCCACTATGACGTAGGCGTCAGGGCCTACCTACCCTCCCCTCCTAAGTGTTGTTCCAGGACACGGGGATCATGCCCGCACCAAAAATAGCCGCAAGAGAAGTTTTTCTTTTGTGTCTGCCAATTATATGAAATAATTTCAAAGGTCCTACTTGGGATTCCATTAGGGACAAAGGGAGAAAGAAAAGGCAACCTTGTGCTATTAGATTCCTATGTTTTTTTAATTTCTAGACTCACGCAGGAGTCAAAAATCCCAAAAGTGAGATATATACAAAAGTCTTAACCCCTTAAAGCATACTTAGCAACTTTCTAACAAGCTTTTATCTCGAAAACTACTGAACTGATTCACACCAAATCAACAAATGCATGCTTTCTGAGTAAAGTTTTGCATTCATACAAAGTTTGGCTGCAGGCACTAGAAACTATTTCAATAGGAGCTAAAATGGGAAAACAGATTTTTCCTTTAACTTCATCCCTCCTTAACTTACCAACTTACATTTTAGCATGGAGTTTCAAGTTTGTGACATTTATAGAGCATTTAAAATTTGTTTTAATTGATTTTTTTTATTTATATATACTTCATTAATCTACAAATATTTAATTTTCAAAAGCGCCCTGACTTAGTTTTGCGTATTCCAGGGCTCATGGCCCACAGGTTAAGAACCTCTGTTGTAAGCAAATCCATAAAAGCATTTTGAATGGAAAATGCGGCTGAACCATAACTACACTGTGGCGAAAAATGATTTAATTTGAGCACATTTACTGAGAAATCATTCATTCTTACTAATTGTATTAAAATTAGGTATGTTTTGAACTTTTAACATTATCTTTCCAAACTGGGATTCGATATTTGATAGCCTACTCTTTCCCATTGTTAATATATTTTCGTTTGGAGATTTACTAAACTTTCTATATTCTAAGACCAACAAAATAATCTTGTTTGATGATAACTGTTTTATTTCGATGCCAATGTAATTTTCGATGTTAGTATATTTCCTTAAAATTGTCATGTCTTTAAAACGTTTCTCTTAATATTCAATATGTTTCTATTTTCTTAAAATGGTCTTGTAATTGTTTTTCTTATAATTGGTTTCCTTCAGAGTGGTTTCTTAGGTTTCGTTTTCCATTAATTTGCTTATGCAGGCAGAGCAGCTAGAGGCTGTAGCCTGATGGAGGTCACCAGGTAGAGGCTGTAGCCTGTATACATAGAAAGCTTGTTAAAGCATGATTGTCTAAGACACTGCTTGGTGTGGATATTTAGAATATGTTGATGGCATCGCCTGGGATCAGTCTATGGAGCAGATCTAATTCATAGCCTAGTATGGAAAGGCAGTGCATGTTGAGGGCACAGCCTGGCATGCTAATATAAGACTGGAAAAGATGAGAAGTGAACTATCTTTTTAGGTCTCGCCTAGGCAGCGCTTGCACTGTCTCTACGAGACATGCTGTAGTCAGGATATGGGCTTTAAAAGCTATGCTCATTTTCAAGGACAGCTGTTACATGTGCTGTTACTCAGAGCTTGTGGGCACAATTTCTTTCTTCAAGCTCGAGCAGTCAAGACAAGTGCTCATGGTTTACAGAACTCTGTTGTAAACAGGGATGTAAAGCTTGCACTTATCTTGCCACGTTTGCTGTGCATTCAAAGACTGAGGTCTGTTTTGGTTGCAGCTGCCTCCTTCCCCTTCCTATTTTTGAAACGCAAAGCTTGACATCACGGTCCCTGCCTTTCTATGGCTGCTGCCGCCTCTGTCTCAGGGATCAACAAGCATTTGCAATGCAATAGGACTCGCATTTGCGAGTGTTTGAGCTATTGACATTGTAAATGACAATGCCTTTTATTTATGTGTTTTGAAAACCTGCAAGCATTGCGAAAACATGCAATTGTACTTATAGTCGTTGCTTACGAGAAGGAACTAACTGAGCCTCTTTTACTGCCAGCCTTGCTTCTCATAAACAAGGTATAAGTGCAAAGTGCATGTTTACGCACCGCTTGCAGGATTTTAAAGCCCATAAATAAAAGGCATTGTTATTTACAATGCCAATAGCTCAAACTGTCGCGAATGCGAGACCTATTGCATTGCAAATGCTTGTTTTCTGGGTGCCACTTTTAATTGTTTTACAAGAGACTCACCCTCCTTTCAATAGGCTTTGGCAGGAGGTAATTCCAACAGGCAGTAAATCTATGTTTAACAGGGACTGGCCCAAGTAGTCTCTATCAGGCAGGACAGGTGGCTAAAGGGGCTGAGTAGATCAGTTGCCAAACTGGCTATTATTTCTATTGCTCCACTGGACTTCCGAGTAGAAATGCCTTTCTCTGTGTGATGGGCCTGTCTGCCGTGCATACCCTTTGGTGAAAAGGGTGCCTCTATACTGCAATCTGAGAGAGACGCAGCTCCAACAAACATATTTTAACTAGCAAACAGCTGGTGTAATTGTCGCTATTGTTTGCCCTATAGCCACAGATCTGTAATGCGGAATGCTATTAGAAAACAGTGGCATTAGTGAACGTGGCAGGATTTAAATGGAGACCTCTATTGCGAGTGTGGTCACAACCAAACTCCATCAGCAGAAACTCCTGTTGGTTCATTTGCCAGCCAATGTGCTCTTGCTTGTTACCACCAAACATTTAAGGTGTGCCTTTTTCACAATACAGTCGTAGCTGGACCTACTGCGATCAGTACGGATCACACCGCTCTAATTCAAATAAACTTTATTTGATTTCTTAGATGAAAAAATCATAAAAGTACATATTTAAAAAAACATTGACTATAAAATCTTTAAAAAATCATCAAGGCATAAAATATGACATACAAACTAAAATTGATAAAAGAGAGTATAACAATAACAACACCAATCCAGAATTAAAAGGCCACAATTAATTGCTGAAGTTACCAGGACGCAGTAATACTCTTACATAGCTGGATAACTTGAGAGATAAAAGCAGCAAAACAATATCTAAGGCATGTAATTGATGTAAAAAGGTCAAGTGTCCCAAATTATATTCTAACAAGGGCTTGATTAATCTTGATCAAGGTCCAGCATAATACTTACAAAAAACATAAAGTGCAGCGTGCTTTGTGCTGTGAGCCCATTACATGGACAACTTTTTAGGACTCTAGACCAATCGTTCCGCAAGATAATTATTCCTATTGAGTCTAAAACGACTTAGATCAAATCTTTGCTGTGTGTTTGATACTAACTCCAGGTAGGGGGAAAGTCCAATTTAGGTGAGTAAAGCACTATGAGCCACTACACTTGGGTTGGACTTGTCCTTATTGGACCTCTAAACATCATACATATCGAGAAATAAAACAAAGATTTCAGCTCCCCTTTTGTAATCTCCTTCATCAACTCAGGGTAGGGCATAAAAATATGGTCATCCCAACTCCTAAGGTATCTCCAGTGCTCTGTCAAGGACCATACATTCAGTCTATTAAGAGAAGCTCCTGCCTGCTCCCATATCCTATGCTAAAGCAAGTGTGCACAAATCCGAATCTTGTCTACCAAGGACCTAACATCCCACACGCTGTGGCATACCCATGTTGGGTACCATCAGGGAACTGCCAATAATCTTCTTAAGCAGACTTTTTCATAAACAAGTAAATTTGTTATATTGGTATAATGCCAGACTCCCGCCCCATAAGGGGCCAACTAGTCAATATATTTGAATAATTTGTTTCAGGGGTTTTATCTGTAACTGGGATGAAAACCTGAACACTGCATACATTGTCTTCTCAAATTTCCTGGTCATAAATTACTACTTCCAGGTGCATCTAGAATAATAATGACCCTACCTTCCTTGGCTGATCTTCATTCAAGGTGAAGGGATGGTGGGTCCTTCGCTAGTGCCCACAGATGTCAGTTGCTGATGTCATGCATTGGGGGTGTAGGCCATAAGCAAAGCACTGCATCATCAGCATACGGGAGGGCAGGGAGCGAGCTGACTATGTCCTCAAAGGGTATCCTTTGCCCCCCTCAATAAGCACACCCTTCCTAAATTCCCTGTGTTTGCTGAATGGCTCTGTACATTGAATTAATCCCACACCTAACCTGTGCAGTTGTACGTGTGTAAATCTGTCTCAGGAGGATTACAGTTACCCAGTCTACATCTATCTCCTCCATTGTTAATGAGCAAGCTAAGATTTGGGCACTGTTCCACAGTCCTGATGCCCCATGTGGAATCCATCCTGTATTTCGGCTAGGATCTGATTTTCCTCCACCCAAGCTTCTAACCTGGCAAGTGTTCTCCAGCCTGTCACCTTAAGCAACGAGTCCAGCAATGAGATGGGTCGATAGCATTTTGGGTCCCCCTTTTTAAAGATCAGGACAATCAGGGAGTCTAGCCAGCTGATTTGCCTTGAAGAAGTCAAAGGGAATATCGTTCAGGTCAGGGGCTTTCCTGTTCTGACTCTTATTAATTAAAGGTGTTAGATCTTTTTACCTCCCTCACCTGCTCCACCATACCGAGGTTCTCATAGATGGCACTGAAGTATGCTACCCATTCATTAGGAGGAATAGTAACTTCTACATTGAAAGACCCCTTTTCGCTGAAATAGGGATTATTAATTACCAGCCAAATAGTGGCATTATCCCTCAACTCCAGTTCTGACCGAACCTCCCAGGGGTTCTCCTTGATGGGGTTTCTCCTGGCTAAATTTTATTTGTGCTTGCACTCTCTAATTAACTTAGTTTTCCTAATGTCTGTCCTGTGTGCCCGCCTTAGGTCCATGTGGACTCTGGAGCAATTATTATCAAACCATTCTCTCGTATTTTGTTTCTGGACCTGGACGATCTGGTAAACCCATCTTTGATGTCTCCCGAAATCTCACTAAAAACCTTATTAGTATACAGCAAACCTGTTCAGGGAAATCTCAAAATGTCTCCTGGAGTTAGCCAATGTAGCTAAAAAAAAATCTGTGTTCATCCTATTCCAGCATACATTTAGACCGTTACCCCTGGTCGCTACCAAATATTCCACTCCTGTGCATGCACATAATACCATTGTTTCCCGATAAGAATATCAATACTGAGCAGTTTTCATGGATTTTAAAGTTTGCAATATATGGCTTCAAATTGTCAATTACTGGGTTTCAGTTGATTATACCTATCGCCCGTCTCCCTTTGAATGTTCAGCTAAAAGTAACTGGAAGATTGCCGGCCTTATTAGCAAACATAAAGTTATTCTTGAAAAAGCAATTGTTTAAAGAGTATACAAAAGTCTCGTTATTGAATCCAAATTGTTCGGGATCAGGGATATCCGGGTAACCAAAGACTTTTTTGGTAGGGAAAGTACCGAGATAGGCATTAAAATCCCCTCTCCAAAGGATAATCAAGTCTACTGCCCTCTCTGTTACAGGTGCTTGAGGGCTCTGTCTGAAGCTTCTGCCTCAAACTTCCTTCAGATTTTAAAATTTTTATTCTAAAAATAAACTATTGTAACTAAAAGACCTGTCTCAAAGCCTTTGCCAGTTATTTGATAAGTTGAGCTACTACTAAAAAATGTGTAAACCAGTTTGCCGTGTAGCAAGGTGGAAAAAAAAGTAGACTTCAACCTCATTTGGCTCTTCCAGCGCTAAAGGCGTCTGCTGATGTGTGATAGGAATTCTAACCATTTATGTGCAGGAGTTTGATAATTAAGGTCATTTAGAAACAAATAACAGTAAACCCAGCTATAAAAGTGCTCCAATCTAGGTTACCCAGGTGTATCTTAATAGCGGCCAAGTACCATGAAATTATATTGATGGGTTCCCCAATTACCCTATGTACTGCCTGGGCCATAGCTGCTGTAAGCTTATTCGCTGTGCCCACCCTTAAATAATCTCACGCACAACTTTGGGCCAGCCTGCCTCTGTAAGGGATCAACATACCACATAGACTGTGGGAAAGCCCTTAAGTACTGCGTCGTTAAGGCGAAGGCCAAAGCTACTGTCATCATTCCTCATTACCAACGTCTTTTCAGGTAGTTACGGAACAGGCAATCCACCACATCACACACGTTTAAGGATAGAAGACTATTCTTAGTAGCAATGTCTTTCTGGAGGTTTTTTCTTCAATCATTTTATTCTAAGTACCATCATCAGTTCCACTGAATCAATTGTGATTATATTTCATAACCATTGTAATTCTTTATTTTCATATCTTTTCCATCTTTCCGTGCAATTCTTAGTTTCCAAACTGAACTGAGGGACAGTGGGCACATGAAGGTTAGTACGACCCACGTTTTGTCTGCAAGGACACTGAGGTTTGTCTAAAAAAACTAAAAGAAAAAATCCTAAGTAAAGGAACTGCATAGATCTGAGAGTTAGGATTCCTAACATAGACACAGTACCCCCTTCAAGTTTTCCTTCCCCCTTCCCATCCAAGAAACGCTGTGAACCGTACTTATGTTGGCGTGACGTTCCCTGTTAGGTCCAATCCTAGATACCACCCAATGAACAGATGTGTTCTTTAGTTCTGTAGTAGGGGATCTCTGTGTATAGTCATAATCTAGTGAATAGTCCCGCCCATGTGCGAGGACCCCGGCAATCAAAAAAAATCTCTTAAGTTGTCAGAAAAATTGCAGAACTACAAAGACACTTAAGAGAGAATTTAAAGACAAATAATGCAGCCTATATCCACAGGCTACACTGTCCAGTACTTCAACTAGAAATTCCACCAAAAATCCACAAACAGCAAAGCCTGTCCAGATTTCCCTTGCTTTAACAGCCAAACCCCTCTGGAATGATAGAGAGGAAGGCATGGACAGACAAGCCCCATAGGCTGCCATTATGTGGCTTAAATAGGGTACTGCGCCTTTAAGAGAACTTTCCAGAACTTCTCCCAGTATCCCAGAATGCATTGCAGGTCCCTCTCACTTTCAGTTCTTTTTTCCGGCTCCTGCTTACTGGACCCTGGTGCATTGCGCTCTCCCTTTTCAAGGGTTTATTGGAGTTTTTTGTTCACTTTTTGGATTTAAAAGTGTTCTCAGTTGATTCTGGTTATTCCTTTTCACTTCTGTGTGTATGTTCAGGCTTTTAGGGATCTAAAATGCCTGCTTTATTCGACAAGTGCCCAGCATGTGGAAGGAAGAAGGCCAAGACTGATCCACACGACGTCTGCATTCTTTGCCTCCCTGAAGAGCGTGTCCCTGAAGATTGTGACATGTGCCAGACCTTTTCTACAAGGACCCTGAGGGAAAGGCTGAAAATTAGGCTCCAAGGCCTGGAAGAGAGGCGACTGCAGGCTGCAGGTGGGTCTGGGCAGGCTGGGAAGGCTCCCTCTGCCCCTGCTGAGGCCTCTGGGGGGCTCCCCAGAGGCAGGAAGACCAGCAAAAGGTCCCGGTCTCCGTCGACGTCGATAGCATCGACGACGACGTCGAGAGGGATGACGACTGTGTGTTCCCCTTCTCCCCGGGGCTCCGGGTCGAGACAGCGTGGAAGATCGACGTCGAGAGGCCTGGCTAGGCCGCCGTCGAGGTCACCGCCGACGGCGTCGTCGACGTCGTCGAAGTCGAGGCATCGCCGTCGACGAAGGCACCGGCGCTCGCCGTCGAAGCGACACCGCCGGTCGCCGTCGACCAGTTCGCCGTCGAGGGGATCCTCGGCGTCGAGGAATGTGAGGAAACGGTCGTCGAGGAGGAAGAGTCGACGCTCGCCGTCGAGGTCTGACCGCTCGTCGTCGAGGGGGCGATGCTCGTCGTCGAGGAAGAAACACTCGACGTCGAGGAGACGGCGTTCGACGCCGGAGTCGAGGGATCACCGTTCCACGCCTGAAAAACGACGCTCGACGTCGAGCAGGAAGAGATCAGAGTCACCGAGGATCTCAACCTCCTCTAAGCGGCGCAGGAGGGATTCTGGTGCCAAAAGTCACTCTGGATCTGGTGAAGGACGTCGGAGGCGTCGCTCACGCTCTGGAGGGTCTGGTTCACAGGCCCCTCCCTCGAAGAAGTCAACGGGCACGGTGTACTCTGTGGTATATACACCGCCAAGGCCTGCGACCCCTCCACCTCTACCGAAGGAGGCTCCTCCGGCTACTCCGCCGCTCCCTTCCCTTCCTCTGCTGCCTCCTGCGGGGCAGCCTCCGCCGTCGGTCCCTCCTCATAGGCCACCGAGGTCGGTGTCGCTGCCTCTGCTTCCGACACCTCCTAAGGGTACGCCTACTCCGAAGCCCCAGGATAGGCCACGGAAGACGCCTCCACGGAAACTGGTGGAGCGCCCACGTGCTGGGAGGTCGCGCTCCCGCTCCCGGAGAAGGGAACGTTCGCGTCACAGGTCTTCCACACGATCTAGACGGCGCCACAGGAGACACAGGTCTCGTTCACAGACCCGGTCGTCTGGGACCAGGGACTACTCCCCGACCTTGTCGGATTCGCCGGACACGAGGGTTTCACCGATCGATGATCTGGTGTCCTTCCAGGACGTACTGTTACGTGGTGCGGCGAAATTGGGCATTACTTTGACGGTGCCCACTCCCAAGACATCAGTCATCTTCGAGACGCTCCACCAGAAGCATTTGTCTCGGCTGTTACTGCCACTGATGCCGGGTCTGGAAGAACCGGCCATGGATCTTTTCCTCACTCCAGCGGTGACTAAGGCGGCACCTTCCAGACTGCAGAAGAAGTACCGGGCTCCGGACTCGGACCCGGCCTTTCTAAGGCTGGAGCCCCCTCCAGACTCGGTGATTGTGACGGCAGCGCGCAAACAGCATGCCACCACGCCTTCCTCCACAGTTCCACCAGATAAGGAATCTAGGTGGTTGGATTCGTCTGGGAGAAGAGTTTGTGGGACCTCGGCGACCTCAATGAAGGCGGCTAGTGCCACTGCCTTGTTGGGTCGGTATGACAGAGCCCTCTGGAAATCTCTTTGTGGAGCTCCTTCCGCGGGACAAGCGGGAAGACTTCCAGGAGGTGCTAAACGAAGGGATGTTGGTGGCGAATCAAGTCATCAGCGCTGCAGCCGACTCTTCTCTACTGGCGGCGCATGGTTTCTGCCACGGAATAAACCAGCGACGACATGCATGGCTCCGCCTTACGTCTCTGAAACCGGACGCTCAGCAAAGGGTTGCCAATCTGCCATTCTCTGGCGAAACCCTGTTCGGGAAGCACGCTGATGATGAAATGGCCCGCATGAAGGCGGAGGCTGAAACGCTCACAGCGGTGGGTTTGGAGAAGCCCAAGGAGACCAAGAAGACGTACCGTCCGTTCCAACGTCGGTTCGGTGGTCAAGGCAGAGGGCGTGGCCAGTCTTCTGGACAACAGCAGCAACAACAGCAGCAATTCAGAAGACCATTCCAGAAACGCCAGAGAGGCAGAGGCGGCCATCAGTCGGCCCCAGCGACTAAGGGCCAGGCCGGGTCTAGGCCCTGAGCACTTACTTCCCCTACAACTGTTACCCGCTCCGGTGGGGGGAAGCATCCAATCTTTTCTGGCAGAGTGGAGAAAAATTACTCAGGACAAGTGGGTGCTGAATATTGTTTGCAATGGATACAGTCTTCGGTTCACCAGCCCGCCTCCATCGATTCCTCCGGTCGGCTCGCAGTATCAACTGCGCGAGCTCCAGGCGGAGGCCGATATCCTGTTAAGGAAAAGGGCGATAGACGTCGTACCTCTGTCTCAGAGAGGAAGAGGTCTGTACTCCCGGTTCTTTCTGGTTCGAAAAAAGGACAAGAACGAGTACAGGCCCATTCTGGATTTGCGACAAGCAAACAAGTGGATTCGCAGAGAAAAGTTTCGCATGCTGTCGTTGCATCAGATTTATCCTCAGCTGCAACGGGGAGACTGGCTGTGTGCCATAGACCTCCAGGATGCTTACTTCCATGTGCCCATTGCACACAAACACAGGAAGTTCCTGCGGTTCCGAGTCGGCGCCAATCACTATCAATACACAGTACTGCCATTCGGACTGAAGTCTGCGCCAAGGACATTCTCAAAGTGCATGGCGGTGGTAGCCGCACACCTGCGGAGGAAGAAGGTGTTTGTCTACCCGTACATGGACGACTGGTTGATCAAGGCCTCCTCCTTCACGCAAGCGCACTTCCAGAAGACATGCGTTCTATTGAACAAGCTGGGGTTGCACATCAACATGTCCAAGTCGGTTACGACTCCGGTCCAGTGCATTCAGTACTTGGGAGCTTCCATCGATACGCTGTCAGCAAGCGTGTCTCCGGAGGAGGAGCGACGATTATCACTGCTTCGGAAGGCTCGGGCTCTTATGGCCACTCCATCCACGACAGTGAGGACGGTGTCTTCTCTACTAGGATCGATGGCCTCATGTATCTTCCTTACGCCCCATGCACGGCTGCACATGAGACCGTTGCAAGAGTGCTTGGAGGATCAGTGGGATCAGAGGAGAGGATCTTGGGACGACAAGATACGTCTTTCTCTGCATGCTCTTCAGTCTCTGAAGTGGTGGTGTTCAGCGGAGAATCTCCTCAGGGGGGTTCCCTTCCACAAGGACATTCCCACTCAGGTTATCGTGATGGATGCTTCTCTCCAGGGCTGGGGAGCGCATTCCGAAGACCTACAGATCCAAGGGACGTGGTCCCCGACGGAGTCCACGTACCACATCAATTTCCTGGAACTCAGAGCTGTTCACTTGGCACTGAAGGCCTTTCATCCGTCCTTCCAGACTAACTCTCTACTTGTACAAATGGACAATACGACCACAATGTATTACCTCAACAAGCAGGGAGGCTCGAGGTCACGCACCCTGTCGCAGGAGGCGCAGGCGATCTGGCGCTGGCTTCTGGCTCGAGGACTGACGATAACGGCCACCCATCTGCCAGGTGTGCAGAATGTTAAGGCAGACGCACTGAGCAGACTGATTCAGGAAAACCACGAATGGGTCATAAACGACGAAGTACTAGGAGAAGTCTTCGCAAGGTGGGGGACTCCAGACGTAGATCTGTTCGCCACCGCCGAAAACAGCAAATGCCGAGACTTCGCCTCCAGGTACTACCAGCCGGGGACGCTGGGGAATGCGTTATGGGTCAACTGGTCGAACAGCTTTCTGTACGCTTTTCCACCCATTCCCCTGATTCCGACGGTTCTCATCAAGCTGTCCCAGTCCAGGGCGCGGATGATCCTGATTGCCCCGGAATGGCCCAGACAGTGGTGGTTCACGGACCTGCTTCACCGGTCTCTCCTTCCTCACATTCGGCTGCCGTGCAGGCCGGACCTTCTCACGAAGTTCGGGGGGCGGATGTTGCACCCCAACCTCTCATCTTTGAGTTTGGCAGCATGGCTCCTGAGATAGTGCAATATGGTCATTTGAATCTCCCTGCAGATTGTATGGACATACTGAAGGAGTCTAAGAGACCTTCCACTAGGACTTCCTATGCGTACAAGTGGAAGAGATTTTGTATCTGGTGCAAGTCTAAGAACTATGATCCGACGACTTGTAAGGAAGATGTCATCCTTCCTTATCTTCTACAGTTGGCGCAGTCTGGCCTTAATGTCCATTCTATTAAGGTTCATCTTGCTGCTTTGACTGCCTACAGGAAATGCCCTTCGCAGACTTCCTTCTTCCAGATCCCTGTGATCAAAGATTTTTTGGAAGGCTTGAAGAAAGTGTTCCCTCCTGTCAGGCTTCCTTCGCCTTCATGGGAATTGAATGTGGTGCTGTCCAGGTTGATGAAGGAGCCTTTTGAACCTATTCATAAGGCTTCGTTGCAGCACCTGTCCTGGAAGGCGGCGTTCCTCGTGGCCATTACATCGGCCCGCAGGGTGAGTGAAATTCAGGCGCTGTGTTGCCAAGAACCTTATACGGTATTTCATGCTGCTAAGGTGGTTATGCGTACTCACCCTAAATTTCTTCCCAAGGTTATTTCTGATTTTCATGTCAACCAGACCATAACTTTGCCTACGTTTTTTCAGAATCCTTCATCTCCAGCGGAAAGGTCGTTACATTCCCTGGATGTTAGGAGGGTGTTGAAATTTTATCTGGATAAGACCAAAGATATTCGTAGGTCTGACCAATTGTTTATCAAATATGGATCAGTCAGGACGGGTCTTGCGACCTCTAAGCAGTCTATCTCTAGGTTGATTGTGTCCTGCATACGGTTGTGTTACCAAAAAGCTAATAAGACCTTAGGAGGTAAGCCTAAGGCTCATTCCACCAGGGGCAAAGCTGCCACGACAGCATTGCTCCATAATGTTCCGATTGCAGAAATCTGCAAGGCGGCCACTTGGAAGTCGGTCCATACCTTTGCTAAGCATTACTGCCTGGACACTGATGCCAGGGCAGACGCTCGGGTTGGGCAGGCTTCGCTGCGAAATCTGTTCGCACAATAGTGGTGTTGATTCTCTTTCCTCCACCGCCGCTTTGGTGTGGGGATGGGCTTGCCATTCTATTCACTAGATTATGACTATACACAGAGATCCCCTACTACAGAAGGAGTAGTTTCTGTCCTGTAACTCCAGTTCTGTAGTAGGGGTATCTCTGGTTCGAGGCATGTGGGCTGCTAAATTCATATCTGTAGCATAGATCGCCGCCTAGTGTTGGGTCCGGATGATTGCACATTGTTGTCCTGGAAGAGTCTTCGAAGTATCACGAGATAGGTGGCTCCTCCCCTGGACTACAGTGCGCATGGGCATCGACTCCATCCCCAGATTGTTTTTTCCGCCATTGGGTTCGGATGTGATTTCGACGTCTCCTGTTCGGAATCGTAAAAGTACTTTATCTAGGCCAAAAGGCCTTCTCGGCACCGTCGGTATTGTTCGCGTTCGGTCCTGTCTCTCTTCCAGCTCGTAGAGTCGGATATCTGGGGGGTCGTGAGACTCTTCGGTGATCGGGGCCTAGTCGACGCAGCGAGACTTCGACGGCATGGAGCGGAGTCCATTCAAGAAATGTCCCGTGTGTGGGTCCAAGTACCCACACATCGACGTCCATCCTGTGTGCAACAAGTGCCTGTCGCCGGACCACGACGAGGCCAACTGTATGGCCTGTTCCAGATTTCGATAGAAAAAAACGATCAAGCTTCGGCGCGTGGCGCGCCTTGAGGCCCAGCGATCGGCTCCAGCACCGGTGGACATCTTTGACGACCTCGCGGAAGACAAACAAGTGCGTCACCTGCAGATTTCCCCTACCCCGATGGAGGTCGAGTCCGAAGACGGAGCTGACGACCACAGTCCCGACATTGAAGAAATCGTCGAGAAGGTAGGGGACGACGACGAAGCATATGGGGCCATGGAAGATAGCTCTGAGGATGAGCTATGCCCCGTTCGTACTCTTACGAAGGCTCAGGTCACGGGATCGCCACGCTGCCTTACCCACGCCCTTACACCTCGATCCACGGCCCCGCCTTCCGGCTCGGCTACGGACACCTCCGTGGAGCCGCCATTACAGAAAACGAAACCGAAACCCTCGGTACCGGTGAAAACAAAGATGGCCGACACGCCATCGAAACCGAAGACGTCCGCTCCGGTGCCGACGCCGTCGTCTTCGGGGGCCCCCAAACAGGCGCACGCTGCAGACCAGGCTAAGGTGCCGAAGGTGGTTGCGGAGCCAAGCTCGAAGAAGCCCATCGGGTCGGAGTCTACCAAGGGAGACAAGCCGACGCCCAAGAAGACTGCCGTTCCTGCATCGGGAAAGTCTGTTGCGCCGAAGACCAAGGGGCCCGTCGACGCGAAGTCGGTGAAGGCCGCAGAGCCGAGGTCTGGGGCCGTGACCCCTAAAGGGAAACCGATCGATCCGAAGCCATCGGCATCGAGGTCTACGGTAGTGGACAGTGTAACGGACGCACCGGTCACGAGTGCTCCTCGACCGGACCACCACAAGTCTGCCACGCTCTGGTCTTCCCCAGGGGGCGGACCACAGACATCAGTCGGATCGACGAAACCGTCAGCTTCCTTTACGAAGCAGGTCTCGGACTCCCTCAAGCGCCTTAAGGTCAAGGCTTCAGCATCGGAACCGAAGAATCCTTCCGCGCCGAAGCTACAAGACGCACCGAAGACCTCATCGGCACCGCTCGTCTACACGTTGCCGCCTAAGGTGGCGCCAAAGGCCTTTGCACCGCGGTCGGTGCCCAAAGACACCGTGTCGACGTCCACTCCACCGGCTGGGACCGTGGGTCCTCGACAACCTTTGGTTGAAGAACGGTCGGAGCATTTCATCGATGCCGACACCGGCAAACTCACGCTCTACAAGAGGAAGATTACTTCGCAACCTTTGCAGTCCTTTACAATTCCTCTGAAACGTAAAAAGCCTGCAGCAGACACCCCCGTTCTGGTGGAACAAATTCTTCCTCAGCATAGGCAGAGTGCCACACCTTCACCCACGTACTCAGATGGGGATGGAGGGGACCAAGATGAGGAGTACAACTTCCCTGGTCATACAGAGCCTGATGAGCAGCAGGAATCATTGATGGATACTGGTGATCAAGGGGACCAGCAGACGGTCCAGGATCCACAGGTCTTTCACGTGAAATAGTCCCCCACTGAGGACTCTGCGGCGTTTAATGCCTTAATCGAAAGGGCAGCTACAAACCATAAGGTGGAGATGCATGCTGACCCCGTGGAAGTGGACTTCCTTTTTGACACTTTCTCTACTGCTGAAAAAACTGTCAAGACTCTCCCCATGTTGAAAGGGGTCCTTAAGCATGCGGCAGACATTTTCAAGGAACCCACAAGATCCCGGGTGGTAAACCCACGCATCGAGAAGAAATACAGACCGGCACCTGGCGACCCCACCTACATACGGGGCCAGTTGCCTTTGGACTCTTTGGTGGTCTCTAATGCCCGCAAGAGGGCAAACTCCCAGACCACGGGTGAAGCTCCTCCCCCAGACAAAGAGTCAAAAGTGCTGGAGGCATCTGGGAAGAGGGTAGCTGCTCAGGCGGCCAACATATGGCGCATCTCAAACACGCAAGCTCTGTTGGCCAGATACGATAGGGCACACTACGACACCCTAGAGCAGCTGTTACAACACCTCCCAGACCAGTGTAAAGAGGGAGCTGAAATGCTTATCCAGGAGGGGAAGCTCATCTCCAACGCTGCTATAAAGTGTGCGCTAGATGTTGCAGACACAGCAGCGAGAGCGATCAACACTAGTGTGATGTTGAGGCGTCCGGCATGGCTCCGCATCTCGGGATTCAAGCCAGAGATACAAACTACTATCCTCAACCAACCCGTTAATCCAGACAGGTTGTTTGGCCAAGAGGTGGACACCACCCTGGAGAAGATCAAAAAAGATACCGAGACTGCCAAGTCCATGGGAGCTCTCCAGTCACAACAATTTAGAGGGAACACTTTTCGTCGCTCAGGCACTCGAGGTGTTAACAGAGGGCACATGTCGCAGCAGACGCCATTCAATAAAGGTGGCGCACAATCCTCCTACAGCAAGCAGGGCAGAGGTGGATACAGAGGAAACAGTGCCAAGGGTAGAGGCAGAGGCAACAACAGTTCCCGTACCTCTACCGCCAACAAACCGTGACTCCCTGTCACTGCCCCCCGACCATCCAACACCTGTCGGGGGGAGACCCCAACAGTTCCTGCCCGTCTGGAAGTCCATCACCACAGACAGGTGGGTCAGGAAACTTATCCAGTTCGGCTATTGTTTAGAACTGACATCCACCCCACCACCCATGCCCCCAAAACGCCGTCCTATGTCAGCAGAGCACTTGCACTTATTGCAGCAGGAGGTTCTAGTGATGCTGCAAAAAGGTGCAATAGAGCTCGTGCCGGTGGAGGAGGAAGGCACAGGGGTTTATTCCCTGTACTTCCTAATCCCAAAGAAGGACGGCTCGCTCAGACCGATTCTGGACCTCCGCCCCTTAAACCAGTACATTCTTTCGGAACACTTTCACATGTTGACACTGCAGCAGGTTCTTCCCTTGTTACAACAGGGAGACTTCCTCCCAACCTTGGACCTCAAAGATGCTTACTTTCACATACCACTCCACCCCTCCCACAGAAAGTACCTCAGGTTCACCATCCAAAACAGGCATTACCAGTTCAAGGTGCTCCCCTTCGGTGTGACCACTGCTCCCAGAGTGTTCACAAAATGTCTGGCGACAGTGGCGGCACACCTTCGGAGACAGAGTATACATGTCTACCCTTATCTGGACGACTGGCTCGTGCACGCGAAGTCAGCCCAGCAGTGCGCCGCCGACATGACCCACACCATTCACCTCCTTCACAGTCTAGGATTTACACTGAACTACCCGAAGTCACACCTCCAGCCAACCCATGTGCGGCAGTATTTAGGCGCGACTATCAATACTCTGGCTGCCACAGCTCAGCCAAACTAAGCGAGGATCGCCAACATCCAGTCGCTGATCCAAAAGTTCAGACCACAACACTCACTCCCAGCGAGAGTGTTCATGCAGTTGATAGGCATGATGGCCTCCTGCATCTTCATAGTCCCGCACGCGAGACTCCATATGCGTCCGCTCCAAGAATGCTTAGCGCATCAGTGGACTCAGGCTCAAGGACAACTAACCGACCTAGTGTTGGTGACGGGTCAGGCATACAACTCTCTGCATTGGTGGAATCCACACAACCTTTGCAAGGGCCGACCGTTCCAGGAGCCTGTGCCACAGATTACTCTAACAACGGACGCGTCTCTCCTAGGATGGGGGGCTCATGTGCTCCACTATACGGTGCAGGGACTATGGACAACGCAACAAAGGAAGATGCACATCAACTACTTGGAGCTGATGGCAATCTTCATGGCACTCAAGTCCTTCAAAGTACACCTGTGCAACAAAGTCGTGTTGATCCGGACGGACAACATGACAGCCATGTACTACATCCAAAAGCAGGGAGGTACGCACTCTCCACAGTTGTCTCATCTGGCTCAGAGCATGTGGAAGTGGGCCATTCAGAGGAACATCTTCCTCATGGCGGAACACCTCCCGGGCACGGACAATCAGATGGCGGATCTGCTCAGCAGGTACAGCCACCAGATGCACATGTGGGAGTTACATCCATCAGTACTCCGCCCGTACTTCCAGCAGTGGGGTCATCCAGAGATAGACCTGTTTGCCACGGAGGAAAACGCAAAATGCCAAAGCTTTGCCGCCAGGTTCCCTCACCCACAGTCGCAGGGCAATGCGATATGGATGAACTGGTCAGGCAGATTTGCGTACGCTTTTCCCCCAGCGCCTCTCATTCCGCTGGTGGCAAGAAAGCTAAAGCAACACTCGATGACGCTCATCCTAGTTGCTCCAACGTGGGCGCGACAACCGTGGTACACCACGTTCCTCGAAGTCTCTGTGGTACCGCATCAAAGACTGCACCTCACACCCCGGCTCTTGACGCAGAACCGTGGAGACATTCAGCACCCAGATCCGCAGCATCTCAATCTGGCGATCTGGCTCCTGAGGTCTTAGAGTTTGGCTACCTTGATTTGCCCCCTGAATGCATGGACATCATCCGGGAGGCAAGGAAGCCCACTACCAGAGCTTGCTATGCAGCAAAATGGAAGCGGTTTGTCATCTACTGTACCGAGCACGCTATTAACCCGCTCGATGCCTCCATTCCTAATATCATCTGCTATCTGTTGCATCTTTACAAATGTAATCTAGCATACGCTTCCATTAGGATACACTTATCCGCCATAGCGGCTTACCTCCAAAACAGGCAGCATCTCTCTGTCTTCAGGGTGCCTGCCATTAAAGCATTCCTGGAAGGGCTGAAGCGGGTCATCCCTCCAGGACCCCGCCGCCAGCTCCTGTGTGGAACCTCAATGTGGTGCTCACCAGATTGATGGGTCCCCGATTTGAACCTCTGCATTCATGTGAACTTCAGTTCCTCACATGGAAAGTGGCTTTTCTCATTGCCATAACGTCTCTACGACGTGTTAGTGAGCTACAGGCGCTCACCATCCAAGAACCATTTATACAGATTCATTCAAACAGGGTGGTGCTGCGCACTAACCCCAAATTTCTCCCTAAGGTGGTGTCGCAGTTTCATGTCAATCAAACTATCGAACTGCCCGCATTCTTTCCCAACCCAGAAACGGTAGCAGAAAGGATGCTCCATACGCTTGATGTCAAAAGAGCGCTTATGTACTACATTGACAGAACACAACCTTTTAGAAAGACACAGCAACTCTTTGTTGCCTTCGCAGCTCAGCACAAAGGCAACCCCATTTCCAAAGCAGGAATAGCCAGGTGGATCGTTAAGTGTATTCAGATTTGCTATCAGAAGGCTAAGCGCACTTTAACGGTCCCCCCCCAGGGCACACTCCACACGCAAGTTGGGGGCCTCCATGGCATTCCTGGGTAACATTCCTTTGGAAGACATTTGTTTTTTTGTTGAAACTTTTTATTGAAAATAAAAACAAGAAAACAGAAAAACAAAACATGGCAAGGCATTACAATAGAATTATGTCACCATTCGGCTCGCGGGGGGGGGGGGGGGGGTACAAACGTAAATCAGATATAGTTGCTACCAGTAAATCGGGGGGGAGGGGGGGAAAAGAGACCAGAAGTATACAAAACATCTATAATCCTGCGGAGGAAACATCAGGCTGGGAGGAAGACAAGTCAATATCACATTCCGATATGGGGGGAGCACATATATCACCACGGTATGTGTTCCACTGAGTCCAGATTTTCCCCCATTTGCCAGGTGTGCCACGGGAAACATAAACCGTTTTTTCTCGAAACATGCACCAATCCATGTTTTGTTTCCACACTAGGACTGTCGGAGGCCTCTGGGCAATGTCACGCTTGGCGATCATGTTACCCAAGGTCGCCCATCGAAGCTGCGCCAGATTGTAATCATTCGGCTCCCAGACGTTCAGCAAGCACCTCCGTGCTTCAGGCATCAGCCGTACACCCGTAACCTCACTCATTACCGCATGCACGCGATTCCAATAGCTCAGCACAGCCGGACATTCCCAAATCATATGGAGAAACGCGGCCACCCTGCCGCATCCACGCCTGCAGAATCCCATTCGCACCAGACGCGGGCCAGTCACATACACCCTATGCAGAATTTTGAGTTGGACAAACCGAAGGCGTGCCGGGATAGCCACCTCTTTCGGGGAAGAGATCGCGGCCTGCCAGTCTTCATCATCGAGCTCCAGACCATCACTGGTGTGGACCAGTGATGGTCTGGAGCTCTGAACCCTCGGAGGCCTTCCAACAAGTCAATCCTAGTATTAATCAGTTTTTTATAAATGAGCGAGATAGTGCTATCAGGGACATGCCCGTCTAGTATCCTATCTTCAAGCGGGGATGCTTCCGGCACGTCCGAGCCTCGGGGAAAAACAGACAAGATTGCGTGCCGGACTTGCGCATACCGAAAGGATTCCCTATCATTCAATCCATATTCAACTTTCAATTCCTCAAAAGTTTTGATCCTACCCTTGATCCACATATCATCGACCCTGCTGATCCCTATCATGTCCCACCGATCGAATCCCTTCGATTGCCAAAGGGAGCCAAGTTTATCCGAGGCATAGAGTGGAGTAGCCCGGGTCGGTCTGTCAGCCCATCCCGTGGCCGCCGTAGCCCGATACCACACCTGTACCGCTGTTTTAGTGGGACCAGTAAGAGATCTACCGGCTGACGTCGCGTATAAAGCCCTGTTGTAATCGCCGCCGGGCAGCAACCATTTATCCATCGCAAAGGCCGGGTTTAGTGAATGAGCATAGGTGCCGTGGTTGATGGCCCCTAACTGAGAGGCCCAATAATAGCGACGGATGTCCGGGAGTGCGATGCCGCCATCATACCAAGGGAGCGTGAGCTTCGAAAGGGCAATACGAGAACGGCCGCCCCATATCAACTGTCGCTGTAGACATTCAATCTCCCGGAAATACCCAGCTGGTACTACGTCAAGCGTGTTTTGAAGCGCATAGAGAAATCGGGGGAGCGACATCATCTTAAACAACGCCGCTCGACCCAGGGGAGAGAGAGGGAGTCTGTTCCACGTTTCTATATCCGCCCGAAGACGTCGGAGAGGGGGCAACAAATTGCGCTCGTAACGAAGCGTAGGGTCTAGGGTAACAAAGATTCCCAGATATTTGAATCCCTCGAGCACCACCGAGATAGGACATCCACGTGGCAAGAGGGGAGCATCGCCGGAAAGAACATAAACGCAAGATTTTGACCAATTGATGACTAGACCAGAATTTTTCAAAGTCAAAACGTCGAAAAGGACGATCAACGACTTCCGGGGCGACGTAAGGTATAAGAGTATATTATCCGCGTACAGAGATATACGGTCTTCAAATTCCGGAGACCATCTAATACCCTTCAAGGATGGTTCCCATCTCAACCAAGCCGCCAATGGCTCTAAGGCAAGAGCAAACAGAAGTGGGGACAGAGGACAGCCCTGGCGCGTACCCCTACCAAGCGCAAAGGAGGCTGAAACACGCCCATTCACCACTACCTGGGCTAAAGGGCCAGCATAAAGCAGCTGCACCCAACGGATAAAGGCGGGCCCAAAACCGAATTTAGAAAGGACCGCCCAAAGATAAGGCCACTCAAGCGTATCAAACGCCATAGTGGCGTCTAGGGACGCCAAGATGGCCGACTCCCGCAGAGTCCCGGCTCGCGCTAGGACTCCATGAAGGCGCCGAAGATTAAGTGCCGTATTGCGATGTGGTATAAAGCCGGATTGGTCCGGGTGAACAAGATCTCTTATAACAGATATCAAACGAGTAGCAAGAACTTTGGCCAGGATCTTAGGTTCAACATTGATCAGGGAAATAGGTCTGAAAGATTCGCAGCCGTCACGCGGCTTTCACTCCTTATGGATAACCACTATGGAGGCCAGCCTTTGATCATGAGGAAGAGACCCTTTCTCTAGGGATTCCAAAAACATCGATCGCAAATACGGCGCCAGTACGTCGGGACGGAGCTTGTAAAGCTCGATGGGGAGTCCATTAGGGCCCGAGGCCTTCCCGGAGCGAATCGATCGGATAGCGGTCGCTATTTCATCAGCCGTGAGCGGAGCTTCCAGTAGGTCCCGCTCCGGGTCAGACAAGCATGGCAGCGAGATATCACGGAGAAGCAAGCGGGAGTCCTGCTCTGGTCGATCGGACACAGGGGAGTACACTACCTGAAAATAATCGGCGAACCGCGCAACGATCCCAGCAGGGTCGTGATACTTTCACCATTCACATCAACTATGACAGGGATAACCCGACTCGCGCATTCTCTCCTATCCAACCAAGCAAGCAACTTCCCAGCCTTATCTCCCACATCATACAGACGCTCCTGCTGTTCACGACCCATCTCTTTCGCAGCGTCAGTCACAAGTGCTCTATATTCGTGCTGTTTTAGGTCTAACAAATGCAGCTTCTCAGGGGAGGCTCCAGAGTCCAACTCTCCCTCAAGGATGGTAAGTTCAGTCTCAAGACGGACAACCTCTTCCCGCTTACACCTCTTAACATTGCCAATCGAGGAGAGGGCTTGGCCCCGAATGACAGTTTTATACGCCTCCCACAAGTAGACAGAAGAGGACACTGAACCCACATTTTCAGCAAAGTAACGATCGATTGCTTTAAGTAATTCCACTCTAATCTTAGGATCACGGAGGTACCATGGATTAATTGGGGCAATCCGACCTCCCGACCCCAGACGAGCGTTCACAACTAACCACAGCGGGAGTGATCCGAAATACCCCTGGCAAGATGTTTCACCTCCCCTATGAGGGAAGCCTGGGAGGAGGGCATCAAAACATAATCTAATCTCGAAAGGCTGCCATGGGCCCCGGAGTGAAAAGTATACTGCCGTTGCCCAGGATGATGTAAACGCCAGCAATCGGTTAGCCCCATTGCCTCCAGGAAGTCCCCCAGCCAGGATTGAGATTTAGCGAGGACACGGGGAGGGTGACGATCACACATACCAGACACTACTGAGTTGAAATCCCCCCCTACCACAAGTACACCCTCGGGCACTCCCAGGATCACTTTTCCCAAATCAGCATAGGTCGTAGTTTGAAGGCCTGGGGGTATGTAAACCGAGAGTAAAGTAATCACCCTCCCCTCCCAGCGCCCTACAATAGCGGCATAACGCCCCCTATCATCGAGTATAACGTCATCAATAGCAAGGGGGAGGGAGGTCCGAACCAGAATGCCCACCCCTCTGGAGCCGGAAGTGAAACCCGAGTGGGCCATGAGACGGTATCCACGCCTATTCATGGCGTGGCACGTATTACCCAGCAAGTGTGTTTCTTGAAGCAAAACCACATCAGGAGACAAGCGTCGTAGCAACTGTAAAACCACCCCCGTTTAATTCTGTCTCCCAACCCATTCACGTTCCAACACAGAATGCGTAGTCCCCTATCCCCCATCCCAGAATCCACCCCAGGTTCCCCCCCACACCAGCCGCGACACTGCAACACAGGAGATCATCAGTACTATGCCTTGAATAAAACTAAAAACCCTAAACTTGAACCCCCCAAACCAACATTATACCCCCCACCCCTGCGTGAGACTCAAAAGCCACCCCAACTTGCAGTGTGCCTGTCGCCCTAACATACAACGAATCTACGAAAAGAACCCCAGAGGAGGAAGACACACCCGACCCCCTCCCACACCCCATTAAGACAACACAGTAGCGGACAATAGTAGCATAGCATCAAACCACAGCCGAAAGTCAATACGTTGGTCCAGGAGCCGATTCACTCCCTATTCCTGCTCCATCAGGCCGCCCTCCGCTCCACCGGAGTGTTCCGAATGATCAAATTGTTCCTGTCCAGGGGGCAACGAGTCCAACCAGTCACTAGCAGCTCCAGGATGGTCAAAGAAAAACGTTCTATCATTGTGAACCACACGCAATCGAGCCGGGAAAAGCATGGCATATTTCATGGCTCTGTCTCTCATTCTCTTCTTCACTCCTTGAAATCCCAGTCGCTGCCTCTGAACCTGTTGGGTGAAGCCCGGGTAGAAGCTGATCGCGGCGTTTTCATATTTCGTAGGGCCCGATGTGCGGGACGCCTGCAGGATCGCATCTCTGTCACGAAAGTTAAAGATCCGCGCAATGATGGGGCGCGGAGAAGCTCCCAACTTGGGTGGGCCACTCGGGATTCGGTGGGCCCGTTCCACTGCAAAAAACTTGCTCAGACCCTTGGGCGCTAGGTGATTCAGGACCAGGTCCTCCACCAGTAGGTCTACTGCTGACGAGTCCGTCGTCTCCGGGACACCAACCAACCGGACGTTGTTCCGCCGTGCGCGGCCTTCAAAATCGTCTAAGCGTCGAGAGAGGTAGTCACGGGCGGATCTCAAATTACCGACCTCCGTCTGTAATTCAGAGACGTCGGCGACAAGACTGGATGTCTTCAGGTCAAGGGATTTGACCTTCTCGTTAGTCTTTCCAAGGTCTGCCCTGATCAGAGTAACATCTATAGCAACCGTGTCTAGCTTGTGAGTCAGGGCCTCATATTGTTGTCCCAACGCGGCCTTCATCCCAGCAATGGCGCCCATGACGTCTTTCAACGACGGTTCTTCATCCAACAGGGAGTCATCCCCAAAGGTGGCCGGGGGTTTAGTCATACCACTCGGAGAGCCCTTAGTGAGGGTATAGCGATCCATAACGTTGGACTGCACAGGACCTCCCCGAGTTGCCGATCTGGTCTTGCGCCTCTCCGCCTCAGGCTTGGTAGTCATTTTAGGTCGTGCGCCCCGGAGGGTATCCTGAGACCTAGTAAAAATGGCGACACTCTACACGCCCGGATCAATTCGGAGAATAGGTGGAGGGCCAGCCACTGATCAAAGAGCAGCGAAAGTCCAGATCACTAAACGATGACGTGGTAGTGAAAGAAACAAACGACCAGGGCGACCAAGGCAAAGTCAATGAGGCCAGACCACAGGAATCGAAACTGAAAGTAGAAGACCGGGATGGGAGCCTCGCCTGGGCCGTTGTTATTCGATTACCACCCGGCTGGCAGAGAAGGCAAGCCGCGAGGCAGTACCATGGAGCAGGCCAGAAATGTTCAAAAGTCCTTATCTTCGGTTCCCGGGGACCAAATCGCAATCTGAAAACGGATAAATGATCAGCCAGGTCACGACCACAAAAGCCCGTCGTCGAAATCAGGATAAGATACAGGATGATCGGTGGAGGTGGCGAAGGTCCGGGAGCTTTGAGCTCACGCGACCATCTTGGGTGCGCGCTAAGCTCCTCCTCCCTGGAAGACATTTGTAGGGCAGCCACATGGTCTACACCACATACGTTTACCAAACATTACTGTGTGGATGTGCATTCCAAACAGCAGGCAGCTGTAGGACAGGCTGTTCTTAAAACACTTTTTCAGACTTCTGCAGCTGGCACGGGCGGCCGCCGTTAATGGAGGGACTGCTATGTATTCTATGCTACAGATATGAATTTAGCAGCCCACATGCCTCGAACTGAATATGCTACTTACCAGTATGCATCTGTTCTTGGCATGTAGGGCTGCTAACATTCATATCGCCCGCCCTCCTCCCCGGCGCCCGTAGCGGCTGCAGACTTTTTTCTTACACTTTATCTCTAGCATGGCCATCACTTTCACTGTTCTACTCCATCTTTGCCACAATGGCTAAAAACAATCTGGGGATGGAGTCGATGCCCATGCGCACTGTAGTCCAGGGGAGGAGCCACCTATCTCGTGATACTTCGAAGACTCTTCCAGGACAACAATGTGCAATCATCCGGACCCAACACTAGGCGGCGATCTATGCTACAGATATGAATGTTAGCAGCCCTACATGCCAAGAACAGATGCATACTGGTAAGTAGCATATTCATTATAGTCATAAGCACCCTCCCGCCTCCCCGGTGGGGAGAGAGAGAGATGTCCATTTAAGGAATGCGACAGGTCTGGCGTGTTACGCCTTCAAAAAGAACTGAAAGTGAGAGGGACCTGCTATACATTCTGGGATACTGGGAGAAGTTCTGGAAAGTTCTCTTAAAGGCACAGTACCCTATTTAAGCCACATAATGGCAGCCTATGGGGCTTGTCTGTCCATGCCTTCCTCTCTATCATTCCAGAGGGGTTTTGCTGTTAAAGCAAGGGAAATCTGGACAGGCTTTGCTGTTTGTGGATTTTTGGTGGAATTTCTAGTTGAAGTACTGGACAGTGTAGCCTGTGGATATAGGCTGCATTATTTGTCTTTAAATTCTCTCTTAAGTGTCTTTGCAGTTCTGCAATTTTTCTGACAACTTAAGAGATTATTTTTGATTGCCGGGGTCCTCGCACATGGGCGGGACTATTCACTAGATTATGACTATAACAGAGATACCCCTACTACAGAACTGGAGTTACAGGACAGAAACTACTCCGTCTCTCTGAGTGGTTGTAAAAGGTGGCACGTTCACTGATATCAATCTGTAGGGGGTACAGCCTGTCAGTAAATTCAGCATACGTGGCGAATCATTAAGAATGACGTCCCTTGTGGTCAATATCCGAGTCTTCCCTCACCCTTTCCATGCTGTTAGTTCTGTTACCAATTTCCTCCTTGGCTAACTCTGCAAAACGCTGGTCAGAATCTACCATGTCAGGTTGACCTTGCAAATGGTCATTCCTTCCAGTTGTCAACTGCTTCTCGGAGTCAGATGATCTGGGATATTAGGGTATACAAGACTGCACACTCTTGATCTCTTCAGGGATGTCTAGACACATTAAGACATAGTACATTCAATTGCCTTCAGTCTAACTGATACGTACTGTAAATTATCTACCCTCTCATAAAGTGCCACCTTAAAGGAAAGCCCGTGGTAATGGTTGATATTCTCAAGACTCCTGACTCCTTTCCTGTGCACCCCACCCCGATCCTTGCACAGGCGCAAGTTCAAGTCCTTCAGAGCAACTCTACTGCATGCCTGGAAAGTTAATACACCAGCTTACTTTTTAGCAGGGATGTATCATTCTCTAGAGACAGGGGGGTCGGGCACAATTTCTAGAGGGTCTATTGACACACAGGGGATCCCCAAATTACCCCTCATACTTTGCCTACAACGGTTAACTGTCCCCTTGGAACCCCCCCCCCTCCATCAAAGTTGCCTGAGTCGCTTGGATTCTAGGTTTGGTAACTTCCAGGTTCTCTTCTACAATTGCAATTCCTTTCTTAATATTCTCTATGATCCTAGACAGAAAATTTACACTAGTTTTAACTGGGTGGCCAGCCCTACCATCAGTCAAGGCAGTTGATTTCCTTTTTTCCATCGCAACAACCATATCCTGTCCCAGTAAGTCATATGATAGTCACTCCGAGGGAGGGACCAAGGGGGTGGTCCGGCCTACCCTGTATAGGGTCTGACTGGTGCAGATGGGCTGCCCTTGGCCCAGGCTTTGCCCGGCGTGGCTCGAGCCTGTCCCGCACAGCAGAAGGAAAATTTTAACTTTATAGTGCAGGGCAGATTGACACAACCTTTCCTCTTTCTCCTCCTCCTCTCAGGCAGCAGGGTTTTCTGGGACCTTGAATCCCTCTCCCTTTCCCAAATCGATTGCCCAGTTACATAAAGGAAGCAAAAGTTTTTTGTATGGGAGTGGAGTCCGGAATCTACCTTTCTAGAGATGGACATTGATAATATGGCTCTGATGCATGATGGCTGTGGTGGTTCTGCTTAGTATGCACACACTGGTGCAGACCCCTGTCATCTACTTACAAGGTTTGTGCATTGCCATGAATACCAATGTTTCTTATGAAAGGTTGGTTGATGTGTGAGGCCCATGTAAGAGAACTGGTGTATAGGTGTGTCATGCAAGGTGAGGTAGGTGATTGGGTAGTCATGTAGCTAGCTCCAGGGCCTAATGTATGTATACAAGTATTTATGTGTGGGCAACAGTTTGGGTGTGTAATGCTGGCTTCAACCACCGACTCTGTTCTTTGCATGTACAGCTCGAAGGGTTACTCTCAGTGAATATGAAAAATTGGGATGCAGTTTGTGATTTCTGCTCTCTCTCACTTCCCTAGCTCTTCTGCTCTATGTCAGCCACATTCACCTTAAATTTCTTTCGATCTGGAATTCAGTTTGGAAGCTGGGGCTCCTTCCAGGTGCCAGGTCTGCTTAACTTTGGAGAGTTTAAGGTGAGTCCAGAATCTTGTGTGAATGTTGATTTTTAGAATGAATGGTATGGTATGGATCTCCTAATGGCCCTTGTATGTCTTTAAGCTTTTCACTGTAAGTCCAACACTCCCTGGAAATTCTTCCCAGGTGCTTTATAACCTCAGTGACTTTACAGGCAAAGTTTTGTCCCACCATTTGCACTCTGCTACTGTCATGGGGTGACTGCACTTAATTTCTAGGTCTTGGTGTCCTGTTGCTCTGAAAGGCAAATTGTGAACTTGCTAAGAATGTACAGGAGCTTGGAACCCTCTCATTATTTACTATTGATTGACTTTAGTGTCACTCTCATTTGCTTGTTTCTTGTTTGAAGGCTTTTTGTGTCCATCGTGTTTGACCCTTCCTTTGAGCATAGCCTCTTTATCATCCTCTTGATTGGCTGACTTGTCTTTCCACTGCTCACTTTTAGGGAACTATTTTCTTTTCTTTATGGTGTTTTCCACCACTCCTCTAGTCCCCCCCCATACCCAAGCTCAGCTCTCTTCTATTCCCTCGCCTGTTGCTGTCTTCCTTTTGTGCTTCTCCTGTGTAGCTCTCTCCTTCCTTTCCCCCACCCACTCTCTGTTGCTTCCTCCAACCCACTGCCCACCCTTTAATTTTTAGGTCTCGCCTTTACCATTCCGAAGGAATGGGAAATGGCGAGAATTCAAGTGCTCGAACTGATTGTGAAACCACCGCTTTTTTTCGTGGCGTTTTCTTCGAGTGCACGTGGCCACAGGCACGCGCTTTTGGCCCATACACTTTCATGGCCATCTGTTCCTCAATGTCCCTCCCACCCTTCGTTTGATCTTGCCGCGAGTTCAGGCTAATGGCCCTCCCCCCTCCCCCAGCACAGAGCGCGCATCGCGGCCGCACAGCACATCAAAGGGCTTCTCCCAGCGTGTGCTGTGCGGCTTCTCCTCCCCTAATTATGTGGCCGGCCTTACTTGTGTTTCCCGGCCGCTTCCCGGCCACTCTTGTATTTAATTAGCAGCAGCAGCATTTCTCCTGCGCCAGGCCACATCAAAGGCTCTGTGCCACTTTCACCCACACAGCAACACTTACAGACACGCAACGCCACTCACGCAAGCCCACTATCATCCACGCAACACCACACTCACCCACGCAACGCCACTCACCCAAGCAACACCACTCACACATGCAACCCCACTCATCCACGCAACGCCACTCATCCACGCAACGCCACTCATCCACGCAACGCCACTCATCCACGCAACACAACTCACCCACGCAACGCCACTCATCCACGCAACGCCACTCACACACCTAACGCCACTCACACACCTAACGCCACTCACACACCTAACGCCACTCACACACCTAACGCCACTCACACACGCAACGCCACTCACACACGCAACGCCACTCACCCACGCAACGCCACTCACCCACGCAACGCCACTCACCCACGCAACGCCACTCACCCACGCAACGCCACTCACCCACGCAACGCCACTCACCCACGCAACGCCACTCACGCAGGCAACGCCACTCACGCAGGCAACGCCACTCACCCACGCAACGCCACTCATCCACGCAACACAACTCACCCACGCAACGCCACTCACACACCTAACGCCACTCACACACCTAACGCCACTCACACACCTAACGCCACTCACACACCTAACGCCACTCACCCACGCAACGCCACTCACCCACGCAACGCCACTCACCCACGCAACGCCACTCACCCACGCAACGCCACTCACCCACGCAACGCCACTCACCCACGCAACGCCACTCACGCAGGCAACGCCACTCACGCAGGCAACGCCACTCACGCAGGCAACGCCACTCACGCAGGCAACGCCACTCACACCCACGCAACGCCACTCACACCCACGCAACGCCACTCACCCACGCAACGCCACTCACCCACGCAACGCCACTCACCCACGCAACGCCACTCACCCACGCAACGCCACTCACCCACGCAACGCCACTCACACATTGTGGGTGCAGATTGTGGGTGCAGATTGTGGGTGCAGATTGTGGGTGCAGATTCAGGGTGCAGATTCAGGGTGCAGATTCAGGGTGCAGATTCAGAGAAAACTCAGCAGCACCACCACCATTGCAATGCAATAGGTCTCGTTTTAACGCAAATTTAAGCTATAGGCCTTGTAAATGACAAAGCCTTTTATGTTCCAAAAACCAGAACGCAAAAATAAAGGGCATTATCATTTACAATGCTAATAGTTCAGACTCGCGTTATTGCGAGACCTATTGCATTTCCAATGCTTGTTAAAGTATATGTTTTAACTATATTTTTTAGGGGGTGGGAGGGAGGCGGTCTGCAGACTGCTGATGGCTCTCCCCAAATCTGATTTTGTGTGCTTCGGTTTTTTTAATTGACCGATAAAAGAGTCTCCCACTATCTTAAACAAAATACCAGCAAACGGCGCCTGTGTCATTCTGATGTCTAATGATGCACATGAGTGCCTACAAAATTACGCGACTCCTACATCATACTTCTTTTGTCACAACTGATGCTAAACAGCACAGACAAAATGCTAGGCTTCTTAATAATGATGCTGTTCAGCATCGCCAAGTGTACTGTCAAAGCCAGTAGATCCCAAAGGCGAGACCTATTTGGCTTTGCCAGTGCTTGTTTTAATGTGCCTCCCGGCCATAAAAACTCTGTTCTGCCTTGGATTCAGGCTTTACTTTAGTTTGGGGTGTGTCTTAATGCATCCTGAATAAAGGTGTGTAACCTCTGACTTTGGTAAACAGCTACTTTGGGTTGTTATTGTGTTGCTTGGTGCCAAAGGCACCATTTTACATTGATTTGTGACTATGTTGACTGGATAGTGATTCCCTTAAACCTCGGGCTAATGCTGACCTACAGGGTGACATTGACACTATTTTATTAATGGGACAGGGGCACCATTTTTCTTTTATTGGGATCCCCACTTTACCTTGCATAGAGCACCCCGCAAGAGCGATGGGGTAGATTAAGGCTGTCTATCACTGTTCTTGTGTACTATTGCTGTGCTTAATATTGTTGTCTGCAGATGGTGTTCACGTTATGTATTCTGTGCACTCTGATCCTGGCTGTTCTTTCCACATCTTCCTCACTGCCGCCTTCTGTCTCTCCTGCCCTCAGTGCTCCGATTCTGATAAAAAATGTCACCTTTGGTCTGTGGTGGATTTGGCTTTCTTCGTCTTTATGGGGGTGATTGGGGGCCTCCTCGGAGCCACCTTCAACTGCCTGAATAGGAGGCTGGCAAAGTATCGCATGAGGAATGTACACCCAAAGCCCAAGCTGGTCAGGTACACTTACTTCCCTTTCTCTGCCTCTTCCTGTATGGCGTCTCAGCTCCACCTCTGCATGTCGCACACCTCTAGCCTCTTTGCTTGCTCAGTTCCACTTGTAGAATGCTTGTTTTTAGATTTTCTCATACACGCACACACACCCACACATAAATACATATGCACATACTATGGTGGAGTTTGAGCTTAAAGCATTTGTTGTGTTGCCAGTCCCTCCCTGATTCACAGTTGCATTCAATTGTGCCAATGAACCATTCTAATAAAGGGCAAATTCGCAAAGTAATCTTTGATTTCTCATTGCCTGTTCAAGGATAGTGTTTGGGTCTGTTTTTCCTCTACCTTGTTGGCATTGATTCCACCACTGGTTTTAGCTATTGCGTTGACCGTTGTCTAGCTGGGGAGAGGAGGAATATCTCTACTGATTGCATCTGCCTTATTTTTTTTTACTTTTTCTTGTTTCCTCCTCTACAGAGTGCTGGAGAGTCTCCTCGTTTCACTCGTGACCACCGTTGTTGTGTTTGTTGCCTCAATACTTTTAGGAGAGTGCAGAAAAATGTCTTCATCTTCTCAAGGGGGAAATAATACCTTGGCCTTTCAGGTAGAGCATATCCGACTCTTTTGTGACTCATTCACAGGAAGGTTTAGTAGAGCACAGTGCAATAATAAGAAGTCCAGAGAGCTGTCATTTCCCACATTTATGACATGGTGCACACAAGTTGCAAGGAGAGATGGGAGCTGCTCATGCAAAAAAAGACACTAAGGGCTCTCAGCAAGGGGATTGTAGAAGGTGTCTCAAAAGAGAGGAAGAGACTCTTAGCATCCGTAATTGGTACGCTGCAAACCCACAGCAAGTGCCCATTGGGGGAGGGTATAAGTCTGTGAAAAATAGATTTCTCCTTGGTTTTCTAGACTCACAATTTCCCACAGAGGTCTTGGGCCCCAAACGTACACAGAGTATGCATGTGTATGCCCACAAATTCCATCATAAAACCTAAACCTATTAGTGTTCTTAGACCGCAGTGGCCTCATATCTGTCCTTTTTGTGCTTGTCACTATTGGGGAAATTTGGCCAACATTTGCGATCCAGCCTTTATAATTAAGGGGTTTCACTCAGATCTTTTACATTCTCCTTGGCAGAAGGTGATATGACCTAATCCTATGCGTTTAATGTTAGGTCTCTTCATCCGAGGAAGTGAATGCCACCATCAGAACCTTCTTCTGTGCCAATGGATCATACAATGACATGGCTACGCTGTTTTTCAACCCCCAGGAATCCGCAATCCTGCAGCTTTTTCACCAGGATGGTGAGTACAGCCTTAAGACCACCTTCCCTTTTTATGCACTCTGCCTTCTGAGCTGTGGTACAGTTCATTATATTTCAGAACTGTGCACTTAAGCCTCAGGAAAACGTAAATCGGAGATTAATAGAAACCTGCTATGTTAAAAGGATGCATTAATGGAGTGGTGAGCAAAACAGATTGTTACTCAGTGCTCAAAGGTTTCCTGTTTTCGAAATATACTCTGAATATACGAATGAGGATGTTCCCTTTCATTGTGCAGAGTTTGTTGTCAAAGACACAATGTCCAGGCACTTTTCAATGAGAGATCAAATTACATTTTGTCACACTAATAGCAGCAAATTCTGTTCTCATTCCTCTTGTATAAAACAGCAATTATATACCTGTTTGACCTTTATTTGATACTGTTCATGTAAGTAAGATCATTTTAAAGGTGCACACTCACGGAGATATTTGTGAACATTCATCCCAGTGGACTTGTCCTCTTTGAAATCTGCAGTGATTTAATGTTTTAGGTGATAATACAGATGAAGAGACTTTGTAGTGCACCATGTGCAACATTGGTGGCCTCAGGATAAAGGAAGCACTGGAGTGACTTATGTGGTTGTCTGGTTCTTCTGTGCAGCCAGGTCTTAAAGATATATAACAAAAATTAAATGATACTCAAGTGTATAGGCATGTATAAGCCAGCAGCCAGACACAGCACTTCCGTCCTTGTCGGAGTTCAGGTAGAGTGACCGAAGACCCGAATCTCCACCACCTTCAAAGCACCAGACAAGGATTATGTGTGACACAGCTTTAAGCTCATAAGATCTACCTCCACTAGCCTGATGTTTTTAACAAAAAGCGGGGGACATGCACATTAAAAGGTTTCACATGAATCGTCTTGACCACTGAAGTTGTGTTATTCAAGTGTGATATAGTGAGGTCCTTTCAGCCACTTTTAAGCAGTAATCAGACTGCAGTGTTTTGTTCTTACTGGAGTCTCAGTAACTTTACCTTTGTCAGATCCAAGTACAGATTGTTGTCGAGGCCGGCCTGAATGACATTTGCATTCACAGTAGTCATGCTAGTATGACAATTGAAGGAAGTATGTCTCACCTGGAGACAGATTTTCACACAGAACAGCACAGTGCCCTTTTACTTTGGACATAAGTCCAACTGAAGTTGGGTGAAAGTCTGTTAAAGAATATAGACCTTTACTTTGGAAACAAGTTCGAAGATAAGGTGCACCAGCGCTGCAACCACTGCCTGGAATTCCCCCTAATGGACGTAAGAGTAAACCCTGCCCCTTTTTCACCTTTCCTGAAATGGCTGAAAATCCAGTCAATAGTGAATTAATTTTACATTTCTTATGTAAGCACACTAACCTCTTTACAGTTGGCAACAATTTTCTGATTTCTTTAATCCTCCTGTTCAATTATTCATTGCTCTAGTGGGCATGCAAAAACATTGGTCTTTGTTAAAAATGCTTCATTTGGAGGACAGGAAGCAATCATTTCACTAGTACCGAAAAAACACTGCCTTGACAGATACAACTTAGATGCATTATCTTTTTTGGCGTGTAGTTCGAGGATATTGTCTAACCACCGTGTCCTACCTTATGTTGTCCTTTAGTGATAGAGCATTCATGGTTAACCCATAGAAGATCTGTTTCTGTCAAAAAATATTTTAAGATCCAAAGTGAAAATCTTCAGCTGGACCAACCACCAACTTCTCTCTGACCATATTGATCTGCACAATGATCTGTTGTCCCTTGAATGTGTCTTTAATTTCCAACTATATCAATGTTTGAATAGTTCCCGCAGACATCCCCTGGGCATTTCCTCTGAGGAAGATGTTACTGGTTAAGAGAAGCTAGAGTGGGTGAGACAGAATATGAACCTTTTTATGGATTATATTCTTTTACACTTGGGGTGGCGCACAGTCACGGCTCACATCAAGATTTTGGCCTCTCTACCAGCCTAACACTCCGGTTCACTACATTTCTCTAGACTCGTGTAAGAAAAGATTAATCTTTTAAAGTGGGTCTGAAAGTTGTAAAGAGAACCATTAAGAGTTCCCTGGACTGACCAGAATCCTATCATGACTTGACTGGGTTTTACACACGGTGCTTTGCAAAGCATAGCTGGCTTTAGACCAAAAGTACATCTTTAAGTTTAGAATATACTCTTTTTCAACTCCTGTATTTGGTGAGCAAGTTGATAAGGCACTTGATCACCTTGAGAAAGAAGTGGCAACAGTTTGCTCTGTGGTTGTCAATGACCAACTCAAACTTTAACTCATCATTGTTGAATAATTTATTAATTTCCTCTTGAAATGTGTCATGTTCTTGACATATCTAGATGGTGTTCTATAGTCCCTATATTGTCTTCTGACATTAGATTACGTATTTTGCCCGAGGTATGTTTTTATCTGGGGTATCATCTGTATTTCCTAAAGCTAAACTAGAGTAAAACTGTCTAACCCTTTTAACAACATAGAATAGAAAGAAAAGGTTTAAAACACCAGGTAATACATCCACAGTATTGCCGCTTAGTAATTTGCTAGTTCTTATTCTAACAAGATATGACAAATCCTATTGGTCATTTTGATCGATGTTCACTCTTTAGCTATATGCTGATATGATATTGCACAGAGCAAGGTTCTGCATGGGAAATCATTGCAGCTGCAGCTCCCCCAGCATTATTTTATACAAACGACCAACCCTAAGCCACCTCTTTCTTCCTGCCCCTGTAGCATGGACTCAGTATCTGAAACTCTTGTACAGTTGGTATCTTTCCCTATGTTGGCTACTGTATTGTAATAGTAGGTTTTTGGCAAATCTTAGTGATGTCATCATCTGTCCATGCCTATTGTTAAGTGACCTGCTACCTTATGCGCTTGTGATGCATATATAGCTTTCTTTCAGCTATGTTTTTTTATACCTTTTCTATTTCAGCCACTTTCAGTCCCATCACATTGTCTCTTTTCTTCGGTTTGTACTTTCTGCTTTCCTGCTGGACCTATGGAATCTCCGTGCCCAGTGGCCTTTTTGTGCCATCATTACTTTGTGGTGCAGCATTTGGCCGACTTTTTGCAAATCTTCTTAAAAGGTAACATTCTATTTTAAATATGTTGCGGTATTCACAGTGATTTGTCTGTAAGCTGTTTATATATTGATATTCAAGTTTTTGCATGCTGTTTATGACCATTGTAATTTTTTAATCAGAAACTCACTTTACTTCTCTTAGTGCTCTCTGTTGTCTGCTTCCCTTTCTCCCTCTCTGCTTCCTACTGCTTTTTTCCATTCTACCTGGGACAGATTTTCCATGTAATTGTTTGGTCTCCTTCGATCACTGCAGTGTCTGTTGCCCATTTCCATTTTTTGTTGGGACCTCTATAAAAACGCTTTCTTTATTCTTCATTTTAGTTTACATGTCTTGCCTTCGTGGCCTCTCCCTATGTTCAACTGGATGTGTACTTTCTCAATGGTCAGTGCCCAAGCTGTACCAGCTGTCATTAAAAATCCTTCCAGCCTATTTGAATCTACATTTATTTCAAACGAGACACTCGTAGTATTTGTTTTGTTAGGATATGAAATGGGGAAATTTCACGTAATAATACAAGTAGTTGACCATGGAAAATGTGTGCACATAGACATGCATATATTTAATTTGTTTGTGTGTGTGTTAACATGTATCACTGATTAGACTTCTGTTAAGTGAGGTGGTTACGTTTTAAAACCAAAAGTGGTGCAAATGAAACCAAAGGAGGATGAGGCCAAATAACTATAGAGGTTGACATTGGAGCGGGGGAACTGGGTTTTATCTCGGCAGGGACACTCAACATCCTCTGATTCTGGGTAAATCATTTAATCTCCCCGAGCCTAACAAAAATGAATGTGTCTATCTGTAACGTGACTGACGCTCATGTAAAGCGCTCTGATACTTTTGGGTTGAGTTTGCGCTATATAAAACTCCAAAGGAAAAAAAACCACCCCATTCAATGGCCATGATTTGAGTGACAATCAAAAAAGTGACCTTATGCTTGGTTACAACAACTACAGAATGAACTTGAAATGTTAATAAAGACAGTGGAGAAGTGAGATGGAGCATGAGATGGAGAGGCAGGAGGGAGAGCTCTCAGCAAAGTAAAGATTTGCTGTGGCGATATGGGTCTCCTACTGACCGAAATATTTAAGCTTAAACTGTCTGCTAATGTAAGGGTTTTTCTGTGAAATTAAATGTATTTTGGAACCCTGCACATTAGTTTGTTTCACAAACTGGTTTTGGTTGGTTAACCCATTTTAAGTTTGTGTCCCATAAAGTACAGGGACTTTGTGTGCTAGAGTTAAGTTCACAAAATGTATGGTTTTTTTTTGTGTTTGAACCATCATCTCCCTCTGCCGCTGGATAACAATGCAGTGTATTTGTCATTTGTCTCCTTTCACCTCCTAGAAAGGTAGAATTTTAATTTCACTTTTGTTATCTTATATTGATCTGAGAGGAGTGATATTTGAGTTCGCTATTTCATCATATCTTTGCGTGTATGAGATATATAATATTTCTATCTGTAATAGCAACTTTGCAGTTTTGGCTGGGCAGAGCTTCCATTCAAAAGATTGTTTTGTTTTCTCAACTTTGGCGCTGCTTGATGAATCTGTGCACATTTTCCCAAAAACGATTTAATCTAATTTGGGTTCTGAATAACACATTTCATCTACATCAGGAAAGGGATGTGGGGAACTTGTGTAGGATTCTTGCTCTCCTCAACAGAAAGTAAAGAGCTGAGACATACTACACCATGACATGAAAGTGGAATGTAACTTGTGGAAGTGCCTTTTGCTTGGTTTGGTGTAAATCCAGTCAATACTTTTGAAGAAAGAAGTGTCTAAAGATTTTTCTGGGTGGCTTAAAAGTTAAAGGTATCTGGACCAATAATCCGCATATAGTCCATAAACCCAAATTTGCGCACTGTCTGCAAACTTAAAACGAATTTTAAGAGCATGTTTCTCCCCCTCCCCCTTTAGCTATTTTTGGTCCTTGAACCCAAAAGTTGTCATGCTTGCTGCAACCGACAAAAATCAGTTATGTTTGACCTTGTGGAGAAGTGTGGGTCAATGGTTAGAGCGGCAGACCCTGATGCAGAGGTCTGGCCCGGGACCAGGGTTCAATTCCTGCGTCAGAGGGTCTTGGGCTCAATTTCCTTGGACCTGATAATTCTCGCCTCGGTGCCTATTCTAATCATGGGTCCCACTCTGCAACTCTGGGCAATAGCATGCTTAATCTCCACAACGGCCCCAACAGCGCTGGGATGTCTGGCTTCACCTTGGGGGTGCCCAGGAGTGGGCATTTCACAGGGAAAAGCCAGGAAGGGTTCCACAGCGGTATGCGTTACAGCGCCAGGACACCCATGGGTATTAGTGCGCTTTACAAGTACAAATTACATTACCTTACAAAATGCATGGCTCAGTCCCAGCATCAAACCCCTCCCCCAAAAAGAAAAACAAAGGAGCAATAAGGGTACAGGAGATCATCATATGAAACAAAAGGGAGAACTGGGCTGTTCCTATGATCTGAGTGTAGGTCAATATGTGTGGATGTAGACGGGTGGTTAAATGGTAACCATCCGGTGGGTATCCATTTTGTTGGATATAATGGCCTCACACACCCTTGCAGGTGTCATGCTTCATCATGGGCCGGTGCTCCTCGTTGGGTGGGCGGTGCAATACCCAACGGGCTACACCTCAAAAGAGGGGCTCTTTATCGGAGATCTTTTTCCAACTGCCCGTGGGTGAAGTGTGGGTGAGGGGCCAGGGGTAGTAGTAGACGGATAGTGAAATTAAAATAACGCCAGAGTACCGGAAGGAATTTTATTCTGATGGTCCCTGGTCGTTAACTATAAACCAATAATTAGTCTAGGAGTATATGGAAAATAAAGTGTTCCGTGCTCCAGACTATATTATGAAGTGGTGGTAGTGATCGACATGTTTCTCGCTTGGGACAGGGTTACCCGCGATTCTTCAGGACCTATTCGTAGTGCTGTCTACTGTGTGGCTGATCTATCAAAGTATCAGTATTAATATCAGAAGTATAGAAAGTACCTGTTTATACTATGTTCCATGCCTAAAGGTCAGTGGTAACATGTACCAGCAGTGCCTGGCGGGATCAACAACGCTGAGATGAGCCTCTGTAGCTAAGGTTGCATCTCCCGTGTCGGTGTGGGAACGCCTACCCTTCTCCGCCAGGACCGGATAGGAGATCATCCCCTTGACCCGCTGGCTCAGTTTGATGGAGAAGGGAAGAGGACCCACTCACTTAAGCTAAAATTCAAAAAAGTGCATTTTTTGGCAAGGATGGCAGTTCCTGAGACAGGGTTTGCAGACTGCAGCACAGCTTCGCCACCGAACCCAGCAAGGTCTTGTGAACCCATATTGGACACCCTCTAAAGTCGGCAAACCCTGGCTTAGGACCAAAGGCAGTGCGTAGTAGTTGGGCACTTGCAGTTAGTTGAAGCAGGCCTGGCCAAGAAGTGTGTGCAGTGGAGTGGATTATACTTCCATAGAAGTTAAATGTAGTGTATGATCCTAAAAACAATGATTGGAAAAAAGGTAGAAGTGAAGTTAAGTTTGAATAAGCTTTGATTATGATAGCATTGAAACCTTAGAAATTGACTTAAAAACCACAGTTAAAGTACAGTTAGGGTTACTGAAAAAAACATTTAAATTTGCCAGTTATATTTAGGGCCTTAGTCCATAACTGGCATGACAGTCATGCAAACCATAACTCGCACTTAATGCAGTTTTTGACCATACCTTCCTGGTTATCTCTTGCAATATCCCCCTCTTTCCACAGGTTTGTCAATAGCCTAAAATTTGCTTGGATCACTCTATTTTTTCAATACAAAGTGTTTCACTATCACTTATTTGTAGTCTTTGTGTTTGTCATCTCTTATGTTTTAACATTTGTTTCTTTAGCTGATTAGTCGTTCTTATTCCTTCAGCCTGTGTTCTAATTTTTTTCTTAATGGACATAATTTGACATGCACACTTGAGGCTTACACTTGATCTTGTATAACCAAAATGCCTGAACAGCGTATCCCCAAACCAAGAAAAGGCACTGAATGATGGAAAGGCTGTAGTGCCATAAAAATATGGTCACAATCTTTAACAGCCGTTCTGAAGTTATGCGCAGTGAAAAATCTCATATGGGCTGTCCCTTTTTATTGGCGAGTGAAACAATTGTCACCACACATAACCTTTGAAGCTTTTGACCAATGTACACCAATTGTGGCATGCTCTTAGACATCTGATTTCCTATGGTGTGAAGTGTTAACCTTTATTAAAGAGGCTTGGCTGTATTCGTAATTTGCTGTTTATTACCTTTGTGAATTATAGGGAGAGGTCATGGCTCAGACGAGGCAAAGCCTTAAGGGGGTCTCCTTTCCCGCTGTTGTTATTTGCTACCTAATTTAGCCAACACTACCACTTATGGTCCTCTTTTGCTGCAGAATGCCAGTGTCACTGCCTGTGCTAAAGAAATGAGACCCGAAAGATTATGAAGAGAGCTCACCATCTCCACTGTAGTATAACATTGTCCAGAGGCTTCAGTTTTATTGTGATTATGTTGGCTTACTGCATAAGTGCTATAAAACTGTTTGTTGTTGTATATTTGCCCAAGTACCTTCTGTTTCTGCTTCATTTCAACTAGGCTGGGCTGGTCCTTCCTCCCAAGATCAAAAGGGTCAGATGGGGAGGTACACGTTTTCATTCTTGGCAGCCAAATTATGGAACTCACTTCCTTTGACGCTCCAACTTCAGCCTTCCCGTACCATCTTTAGGAAAGCTATTAAAACCAGGTTATTTCTACAAGGCTAGCGCCAGCACAGACACCTCGATCACTCCATGCAGCGACACGACGCCTCGGCATAAGTGCGCTTTATAAATACTCTGAGTCAGTCAGTCAGGCTCCTTTACCAACCTTCACATAAAAAAAAATACAACCCAATATGTTGCAATACGGGTGGCTTAGCAGCAAGTTTGAATGTGATTACTGTATCAGATTCAGATACAAACATACTGCCTCCGAGTTTTCCTTGATTGATCTAGTTTGCTGTGGTCTGATGACTCAAGTGTACAAATAGAGTCACTTGGTTTTCCTTTTGGATTTTGGCTGTAAGCCATCACCATGCACTGGTCACAACCTCTGTGATATCTTAGATGACATCACACATTACATGAGTGATGTTACATCATTGTTCTTTTAGAAGCCAAAAGATGTCTTCATGACATTGCAATGATATACATGTAATTTACCAATTAAATGCAATCACATGCTTAAGTGCAGATAGTGTCCCAGAAAGTGCTGGTACATGCCCCTAAAGGTGGGTGAGAAGTGCTCCCAAGTACCTAGCTTGCTGCCTTGTCTGTCCTGGGCTCATTTTAAGGAAATTTGTCTTAGGACAATTACATTAACCATATAATCCTGCATATAGTATACTCAGTACATGGTCTTCAGTTCTGTCCAGTACCCCTACCCACTGTACCGACAGGACCTTGTCTGCAGCCTGGCCATGCAGGTACCGGATGAATGTTCTTTTCTCTATACTTGAGCCAGTATTACCCTTGGGGCCATTCTTGGACATAGACCAGGCCACTATCTGTGGGCGTGACTTTTAGTCATCCCTGGGTAACATGCCTGCACTACCTTGAAAGTCTTGTCTTTAACGCAAGGCATGGACTTCCGCCATTTTCAGCATCCAGTACCCTTTCCTGCAGAATTAATTCAACACAGGCTCAGGACAGTCTCTTTTCGCACTTACACTTCACAAAAGTTGCCTGTGGGAATTTTATTCCTAAATCAACTTTTGGGACCACTCGCAATATTTTCCCTTCTCTCTCCAATCTGTACAAAAATATCCAGGGTGTAACTTTTGCTGTTTTTTATGGAAATTGTTTTCCAGATAGAATTATCAAATGTAAAGTAATAAGTGATTAATATATTTTCAAGTGCACTGCACACAGTTCCAATAAGTTCCATTAACTATTCATATTCCTGTGTACTGGGACATATCTACGATTCCATTTTAGACTGTGCGATCCAGCAAAACCAGGATAATACCTCCTCAGACAAGTGTGCGTAGGAGGAGGAAGCACCAGCTCCCTACCAGGAACATCAAGTCATAAACAACACAAATTCACTTTGTTTGACGCGCCACTGGGGCAAATGTATTCAAAAATAAAAATGTCAAATCCAAACAAATTTACGTTTCTTGAGGACACTCCAGAAGCTATTTTCTCAAGTACATGTGGCCTACCAGAACCCACAATTACAAAGTAAAAGTACTTGAAAGATAACAAAAAAAAAAGACCATGCTCACATGAACCAGAATAACGTCCAGCAGTAGGTGTCTCCAGTCGCTCAGTTGCAATCCAGCCCGGTAACGTAGGAAATTCTGTGCTTCCAACTCAAACAGAGGGTGGGGATGGATACAAAATACAAAATACAAACAACCCACACAACGGTCGTGGACCTTGGTCAGCGGACTCGATAATTCTCGCTTCGGTGCTTACTCTAATCAGGGGTTCCACTCGGCAACTCTGGGCACTAGCTTGCCTAATCTCCACAACGGCCCCACATATTCCGGGGATGCCTGGCTCCACCTTGGGGACTCCCAGCAAGGGACCATCCCACAGGGAAAGCCAGGACGGGTTCCCCAGAGTTATACAGCGCCGGGACGCCCCGTTGCTGGGGCAGCTGTGCGCTTTACAAGTATACTACACACATTTACAATGAGGAGCAGCTCCCCCGGAATATACTGTGCACAACTCAAGCTCATTCAACCCAGTGTAAACCTATTTCAGTGAGCCTGATAGGCCCCACCCAGAATCCTGCTCTTACAGCAAGCACTTTATCAAACAAGCACTACTGAACCAGCCCAGGCAGCGGACCAGAGCTGTTCATACTCATTTGCCAATATTGATTTGGACCATGTTCCGAAGTATAAACTCGAGGACCACACCAGTCTGCAAACACAAAGAGACCTAGGCCACAAAAAGTTTGATTTCCTAGCTTATACTTGACATCAGCAATCACAAGATGAAATAGCTAGCTCTTTAAGACCAAAGTTAGATCACATTTTTGCTAAACTGCATGATTCAACAACTTCCTAAAACTCCCTACAATTAACAATTAACGCAAGAAAGGTGCCAAAAACAGCTAAACAATACCAAGATTCCACCAAGCTCGCCAACCCACAGTCCGTATAATGCAGCAAAGTACGCCATATCAAGACTACTAACCCCCTTCCAAGCGTTGATTAATTCTTTGAACTATCAGTCAAAGAAACTAGATGTCCCAGTTGACTTGCTAAACATATCTATGGCCTTTGTCTGGCTTAGACCCTCAACTGGCAAACTTGAACAACTTAATCATTCGATCCCAGGCCACTTTTCCTCTTTTATCTCCCAAATATGCTTTTGCCACAATAATTGATAAATTAAGCACAGTACCAAACACCCTAGCAATGTTTCTAGATTAAAGTGAGTACTATATCTTCAGCCCCTCAAGCTACTCAGCCAGTAAAGTAACTGGTTAACAATAAGGAGGCAAGAGAGCCCAAGCGACATTTAGACACACACGGCCTCTATCATTGAGATACCCATGCCAATGCCACAGACACAAACAAGTAGTCATGAAACAATTTATTGACCTATGTGGAATCAATGAGTCGGACCGCAACATGGCAAGGGAAAGTCACATATTCCAAGCAAAGATAATGATAAACATGTGAGTGAACTAAACATGGTTTATACACAGAAGAGACCATCTGAAACCAAAAGGCAAAAAAGAGGTTAAGAAAGCAAGGAATACAGAAATGTATAACATCATTGGGGGAGAAAATGCACGCAATATTGACCAGATTTTTGGGGGAAATCCAGAAGTATTGTTACAACCGAACAACAAACAAACAAACTAATCTATTGCTAGCAATACTTACACTCCATTCATGATAGAAGGTCTACATTTTGTCCTGAACCCCTGCAACATCAATGCTATAAGCAAGGTCACAGCTATTCACCATCAAAGTGGTCAACAAGACTCACTGGGAGCAGGAATAAAAAATACTGATTCTACCTTTCCTCCTCTACTGGAATCTCATTCTTTAAGTCAGGCAACTCCCTCCACAATAGTTTTGTAAAACCGGACACTCATGTTACTATGTTAAACTGTAATATTAAAGATCCCATTGACTAGAAACAGACGTGTGAAGAATAGCACTCCTCAGAATATCAATGTTAAAAATATACAGTACATTCCTACCAATGAGGACGCAGTAAACACCAACCAGACTCGTACCTCTGGTACCACGGTCAAACATGAAGGATTGATGATAACAGAGCATTCAACTCATAATTCTCCAGGTGAATAAAGAACTATCCTGTACCCAGAATATGATTCAAAGGGGAAAAACAACATATGAAATAGAGGCAGGGCCGGACTGGCTACCGGGCAGTTTGGAATGCTGCCGAGCTGCTGCCTGATTTTACTGCAGTGGGGGCTGATTTCGTCCATGGAGACCTGCGTGTGCTTCGAAATACTGAAAGCAAAACTAATTTCGTTTAGCTCACGCAGGTCCCTATTAACGAAATCAGCCCCCAGCTCAGCAGCATTCCTAACTGCCCGGTAGCCAGTCCGGCCCTGAATAGAGGTAACAAGTTACTTGAAGCACTGCTGTCACTGGTAAATCAAACAGCCAGGGATATAATTACAGTAAAGTTTCTGCTACCATGTAAGAATAATACAGTAGAAATCATATTGGCCACCTGGGCCTCCTCTGAAATTGCTACAAGAGTATTAAAAGAAAAGCATCACTTCAATTCTTGGAGAATTACCATCTTCCTGTATGCCCAGCTCCGATCTCCTCATCGATTGGAAACCTTATCAACTAATATGCTGTTAAATTTCCAAACCCAGTATATCTGAAAGAGACACGTTAGTGATAGATTCCTTACCTTAGAATATCCCCAGACGTCAGACTGGATCCGGAAATGTTTTGCGTAGCAGTACCCTTGCGCGTCGGTAGGCGTCATCTGCGGCTCCGCGTCCGTCGTCGTCGTCGTGGGCACCGTGATGATGTCGTCGGAGTACTTAGATGCCGCCTCCGCGTGCTGACTTCAGTTATTCTTTTTTCCGCGCCAGCAGCGCAGATCCGGAAAAAGTGGTACCTTAGTCACTTTTTGACTAAACTTTTTTGATCTTTTGATCATTCTTTTTCGAAGTCTTCGACTCCGAACGGTGCCGGTAGGGATGCCAGGTTTTAAACCTTGTGAGGATTGCGACCGGCTGATGTCGGTCACCGACCCTCACCGTCGGTGTCTCCACTGCCACGGCGTCGATCACGACGACAAGACCTGTTCCGACTGTCGGGCCCTGACTTCGAAGGCTAGGCGGGAGCGGTCCCGTAAGCGGCTCGAGCTCCGACAGTCGGCCCTGCGCCGTGAGAGGTCCCGGTCCGAACGGAGGTCGAGAGACCGGTCGCGGGAGCGGAGCCATCATAGCTCCGGGAGTCGACATCACTCCTCTGGGTCGAAGTCGTCAGGTAAGCACAAGAAGTCGAAGAGACGTCATCGCTCTTCCGACGCCCCCCGACGCTCGCTCGACGCGGCCGGGGGTTCAGGTGACACCGCCCACGCAGCTACGTCGGAGTCGCAGGCGCCGCGCCCGGCCCTAAACCCTCCGGTCCCTGGGCCGTGCGCGACGCCGGAGGAGATCGAGCGGTTCCTCATGGCCATGAGGTCCCTCTCTCCGACGGGCTCCGTGCCGCCTTCGGGCCCAGCGGGCCCGTCTGGGGGTCCTAGCGGGCCGCCGTCGGGTGCTTCGGCTCCGACGCCGCCGGCGCCTTCGGGCCCGGCGCTGCAGGACCCCACTGGATCCGGATCCGAGTCGCCGCCGGTGGACTTGACGACCTCCCCGGCGCCGACCCCTCAGGTGTCACCCCCGGCGCCGTCCTCGGGCGGCGCCGTCCCCGATGCCTCCCTCGACCCAGTTCTGGCGCCGCTTCAGACGCCGTTCGGAGAGTTCACTTTCCATGAACCCGCCCCATCATTTGCTAACCCTGAGTACCAGGAGATGGGTGATGAGGAGGATTGGGAGGGGTCTGAGGACCCTCTGACCCGTGAGTGTCAGTCCCAGGAGGACTGGACAGGTGAACTTGGGGATGCCAGTGGTCTGGACACTTTGCCGGACACTGGCTTTGTCTCACCTCCTACTGTGGCTACGGAGGAGGGGGCAACCTACAGTGTGGTGTTGATGAGGGCGGCCAAGCCCTTGGGCCTTGAGCTCCCCGTCGCGGCCGTGAGGACTAACCTCCTCACTGAGGTCCTTAAACCGCAGTCAAGCTCGGCCAAGCCTCTGCTGCCGTTTAACGAGGCCTTGACCGACGTTCTTTTGGGCACTTGGTCCAAGCCCGCTACAGGTTCGCCTGTAGATAGGAACGTGGCCAGACGCCACCACCCAGCTCCGGGCGACCCTTGTTTCCTGTCCACCCACCCCACCCCTGAGAGCCTGGTGATCCAGGCCTCCAATTCCCGGACCCCATTCCCGTCGGCGCCGCCTGACAGGGAATCCAAGAGGTACGAGCAATACGGCAAGAAGGTATTCTCTTCCCTGAGTCTGGGACTGCGGTCTTCCAACACCGCGTGCCTCTTGGGCCGTTACACCCACTCTCTGTGGGATACGGTCGCGGACGTGCTGCCAGAATGCCCGTTGGAGGTACGGGCTAAACTCGGCCAAGCCCTTTTGGAAGGCCGAGATGCGGCACGTTATTCGCTCCGGTGTGGACTGGATACCACCGACTCTCTGGGCAGAGCGATGGCAACGACGGTGGCGATTCGTCGCCATGCCTGGTTGAGGTCCGCCAACTTCTCGGCTGATGTCCAGAATACACTCATGGACATGCCGTTTGATGGCCGTCGCCTTTTTGGCGACAAGGCAGACCATGCGCTTGAGCGCTTTAAGGACTCCAGGGCTACGGCCAAGTCCTTGGGCCTCTCGGCCCGCGCCAGCAATCGGCTTCCTTTCACTCCTTTCGTGGCCACGGAAGGGGTGTACCCACATGTGCTGCCAGCCACGCTCCGCAGGGTAATACCCAACGCGGTGGCGGCCGTGGAAACCGCCATGGCAGCGGTCGGGGACAACGGCGAGGTCAGTCCACACCTTCCCCCGCAGCATCCGCCTCAAAACCCTCCTAGTCCGTGCTTTCAGGCCCATGTGACGCCAGTGGGGGGCAGGGTTCGCCATCACCTCCTTCACTGGCGCACTGTCACGTCGGACAGGTGGGTGCTGCAAATCGTCCGAAGGGGCTACTCCATCCCCTTCGAGGCGACCCCTCCAGCCATGCCACCGCAGTACCACCGAGTATCGGGGGATCATTTGCGGCTTTTGCAGGAGGAAGTTATGGCCCTCTTGGCCAAGGGGGCCATCGAGCGCGTTCCTGGGCCAGAAGTAGGGTGTGGTTGCTACTCCCACTACTTTCTGGTACCCAAGAAGGGCAAAGGGGGCCTATGCCCTATCTTGGACCTAAGGAACGTCAACGGCTTCCTCCGGAAGGAGAAGTTTAAAATGCTGACACTGGCTCAGGTCTTAGCTGCCCTGGACCCAGGAGACTGGATGGTAGCGTTGGACTTGCAGGACGCTTATTTCCACATCCCCGTCCTGCCGGCCCACCGGCGCTACCTGCGGTTCACGGTTGGCCACGAGCACTTTCAGTTTACCGTGCTCCCCTTCGGCCTTACCAGCGCCCCTCAGGTGTTCACAAAGGTGATCGCGATGGTCGCAGCTCATCTGCGCAGGTTAGGGGTTTCAGTCTTCCCTTACCTCGACGACTGGTTGTTGAAGGCGGGCTCACCCCAAACAGTCGTCAGCCACCTCCAGACAACGGCAGACCTCCTGCACCAGCTGGGGTTCTCCCTCAATGTGCCGAAGTCACACCTGTGCCCCTCTCAGAAGCTCCTCTTCATCGGAGCGGTTCTGGACTCAGCGCAGTTTCGGGTTTATCCTCCCGAACAGCGGGTCCGGGATATTCAGGCTCTCATTCCACTCTTTCAGCCTTTATCCCGGGTCTTGGTCAGGTTGACGCTGCGGCTTCTGGGGCTGATGGCCTCCTGCATCCTACTGGTGCATCACGCCGGGTGGCGGATGCGGGCTCTGCAGTGGGACCTGAAGTTTCAGTGGGCCCAGCATCAGGGCAACCTGTCCGACCACGTCCTGATCTCGGAGGGCACTGCGAGACAACTGCAGTGGTGGCTCACGGACCGCGATTGGGTCAGCGGAAGATTCCTCTCCCTTCCCCACCCGGAGCACGTAGTTGTGACGGACGCGTCCCTCCAGGGCTGGGGGGGCCACATGGGAGAGGCGGAGATCAGAGGCCTCTGGTCTCCGGCGGAGGCCCGGCTCCACATCAACCTTTTGGAGTTGCGGGCGATTAGTCTAGCACTGAAGGCATTCCTCCCCTCTGTCCGGGGGAGTGTAGTGCAGGTGTTCACGGATAACACCACCGCCATGTGGTACTGCAACAAACAGGGCGGGGTGGGGTCGTGGACCCTTTGCCAGGAGGCTCTGCGCCTCTGGCAGTGGCTGGAACGCCAGGGCGTGACCCTGGTGGGTCAACACCTGGCAGGTTCTCTGAACGCCAGGGCGGACAAGCTCAGCCGTCGGTGCATAATGGATCACGAATGGCGTCTGAACTCGGACGTGGCGCAAGGCCTCTTTCAGTGATGGGGAGAGCCTTGGTTAGATCTATTCGCCACCGAAGAGAACGCGCAATGTCATCTGTTCTGCGCGTTGGAATTTCCAAGGCGGCACTCGCTCGGAGACGCTTTTCGTCGCGAGTGGAGTTGCGGTCTATTGTACGCCTTTCCGCCTATACCACTCCTGCCCAGAGTGCTGAAGAAGATCAAGCGCGACCGGGCACAAGTCATCCTTGTGGCTCCGGACTGGGCACGAAGGTACTGGTATCCAGAGCTACTCAGTATGTCAGTCGATCCCCCGGCTCGTCTGCCTCTTCAGGAGGACCTTCTGTCGCAGCAGCAGGGGACGGTCCTTCACCCAAACCTGTCCAGTCTCCACCTCCATGCTTGGAGATTGAGCGGCGACACTTGAGGCCATTTGACTTGCCTCCTGAAGTCTGTAACGTCATTCTGGCAGCCAGGCGTCCCTCCACAAAGTCGGTATACGCCTGCAGGTGGAACAGATTTGTGGCATGGTGCACAGCAAAGGCTGTGGATCCTCTTGCTGCCCCTCTCTCTGAGGTTGTTCTCTTCCTTCTTTCTCTTGCCCAGCAGGGCTCTGCTCTGGGCACTATCAAGGGCTACCTTTCTGCCCTTTCAGCCTTTCTAAGGCTGCCTGATCAACCTTCTTTGTTCAAGTCCCCTATTGTAAATCGTTTTCTTAAGGGCATCACACACACGTTCCCTCCTGTTCCGTTTGTGATGCCTCAGTGGGACTTGAACCTTGTTCTTACATTTCTGATGTGCGCTCCCTTTGAGCCACTTCACAACTGTCCTCTCCGCCTTCTTACTTTGAAGACTGCTTTCCTGGTTGCCATCACCTCTGCCAGGAGAGTGAGTGAGCTCCAGGCCCTTTCTTGTACTCCTCCTTTCCTTTCTGTCCATCCGGACAAGGTTGTGTTGCGTACTAAGCCATCTTTCCTGCCCAAGGTTGGCACAGCCTTCCACATCGGGCAGTCTATCACCTTGCCAACCTTCTTCCCGCCACCGCATCCCTCTAAAGAGGAAGAGCGGCTCCACCGTCTGGACCGAAAACGTGCGCGCTCATTCTATTTGGATCGCACACGCCAGTTCCGGGTGGATGACCAACTCTATGTTGGTTACGTGGGCGCTAAGAAGGGAAAAGCGGTGCACAAGAGGACCATCTCCTGGTGGATCATCTTGTGTATCCAGGCATGTTACTCCTTGGCTAAAAAGGAGCCCCCTGTTGGATTGCGGACTCATTCCACCCGAGCCACGGCGACTACAACTGCCCTGGGCCGGGGAGTGCCCTTACAAGACATCGGTCAGGCAGCTATGGGGGCCTCTCTGCACACGTTTGCAAGACACTACTGCCTCGACAGCCAAGTCCGGAGGGATGGCTTCTTTGGCCGTTCTGTCCTCCAGGACTTTCTGGTGTGATTATTGGTTCGCAGACCCACCACCGGGGTTGGTATTGCTGGGGTATCTATTCTAAGGTAAGGAATCTATCACTAACATGTCTCTTTCAGATGCACAAGTTACTACTTGTGTAACAATATATCTGTAAGAGACATTAGTTAGTGATAGATTCCTTACCGACCCACCCATCCTCCCCGTTCTGCGAACCGATATCTAGGGTTAGGGTTATCCCCTTTCAGGGCCCTAGTTTCAATGGCACAAGTGTTGGTTTTTAACATGGCTCAGCGCTTCTGGCGCGGAAAAGCTGTGTCTAAGAACTGACGTCAGCACGCGGAGGCGGCGTCTAAGTACTCCGACGACGTCATCACGGCGCCGACGACGGACGCGGAGACTGCAGACGACGCCTACTGACGCACAAGGTTACTGCTACGCAAAAAATTTACGGATCCAGTCTGACGCCTGGGGATATTCTAAGGTAAGGAATCTATCACTAACTAATGTCTCTTACAGATATATCGTTACACAAGTAGTAACTTGTGCATTCAGTGCTTAAAGGAGAAATCGGCGAAACAGCTATAGAAGCCAGAAATCAACAAAGCAAAGTCCTACCATTACAACATCCAGCAAAATCCATCAGAATTCCTAACAAATGGGGCTGACTCGCGTCTGCTCTGCACAACCTCTCTAAACCGTGAACGCCTTTCCCAAACCTGTCACACAAAAAGTTCACAGGAAATATAAAAATATGTACTTGGAACATCATAGGGGCCAATTCTAAAATATTTGCTGGCAACCCACCCACCATCGACTTGGAGAAATTACAAAATTGTAGCTCTTCAGAATACCTGGGCAATGACGTCTACCAATTTCAGGCTATTCACACTATTGTACTCGAGCAACTAAATCACAAACAAAACACTCCACCGTAATTAACAACTTGGGCTGACTATACACAATGGACTATAAACAAATAAAATGCACAGAGCAATCAAAAGGTAAGAACAGAGGAACTAATGCGCAGCTGTGAATACAACTACATTGACCCAATACAATTGTGGGAGTCATTTTACCTCAAACTAATTGCATCATATAACAAAGACAAAGCAGGTATTAATAGTAAACTGACACCCAAGGCTGGAAGAAAATGACATCTGCATGCAGCCAGGCTAAATCGAAATTAAACCAAGCACTACGGACTCTAGAGAAGCTACCATCCTCTCCCCATCATCTTGAGATTCTAAAGCTAGCCCAAAATCAGTTAAAGAAACAGCTATGGGAGAATAGGAGGCTTCAATCAGATTCTTCTGGGCAAAGTTAGTCCATGGCTGTAAACAAAGCATTGGAAACAATTTCGGAGAACCGTAAATGCAATCTGAAGACCGACACATGCCATAAATAACTCCAATGTACCTGAGAACTTCTGGTCCACCTATCTGACTGAGGAATTTACTAGAAGACCATCCATGACTCGAGATACTCCCCAAAACTGGCTTAATATAGCTGTAAATCCAAGCCTAGAAGACCATGAAGAAATGGCTCCAGAATCTGGTCCTGTCACAAAGCATAGCAACTGTTACCCAGTGCCAGAGGAACTCCGGGAAAAAGTCTAATTTCATAATCACAAAATTATAAAAATCATCAGATCAGGCATGCTTGATTGTGCACCAGGACTGAATGGTTTCCCACAGGCCGTTTACAAAGAACACCCTTCATTTTGGGCAGACTAACTTTACTGTTCAATCCTGTATGTATTACAAGATCAATATCCGATGGGTGACACAGTTCTAAAATAAACCCTATATTTAAAGGGGTGACTGGTCCAAGCCAAAAAATTACCATCTTATAACCTTATTGGATAATAAAGCTAAGTTCTTTGCATATGCACTATTGGCAGATTTACCTATGGGTTCCGCACAAATAGCATTGTACCACTAAATCAAACCAGGTTTATGAGGAGATCAGGGATAATTATGAACATTTTGGCTTTGGCATTCATAATCGACAAATTGGGGAGAAAAAAAACCAAAGCAATCCGCCCATCTATGCTTTTGTCAATTTCAAGTCGGCCTGTGACTGCTTCAGTCGTGGGAAATATGGTCAAAGGTTGTCAAATGGGATATCCCCGCTCCCCTTTTAAAAGGAATTCAACAGCTTTATACAGATACTTGAAGCCGAATAAAGATAGGAAACAGATCTCACTTATCTAGGAAAATAATGGCTAATACGCAGAAGTGTGTTCTTACACTAGTTCTCTTCAATCTCTTCCCAGCAGACCTGACCAAATTACTTGACCTAACAAATTGTCATACCTCATTCCTGGGCCCACTTCTACTCAGCCATCTGCTGTATGCTGATGAGCTTTTTCTTTGTATTCTAACCAAGGTCGGTCTTTAACGACTCTTAGATGCACTTTTTCAATATGCCTTCTGAAAATAAGCTGGAAGTAAACCTAAATAAGGCCAAAGTCATGACTATTTCAAATTACAGCAAGCACGCTTTTAGGCACTAAATGGGCAGCCTGTAGAGCATGTGTATGTATATAAATACCTGGGGGTATTGATTGATGACAAAAGCACGTTTTGCCCTCAAAAACAACAATTAATAAGGAAGGCGAACACACTAATAGCAGCCATTTGTATATTCTATAACATCTTTAAAGGTCCAACGCTCCAGCCAAATTTCAACCGTCATTGCAGCAAAACTTCTTCCAGCCCTCACTTATGGCAGTGTTACTCTGCAAGAACGAGATGCGGTATGCTTGATGGAATAGTAGTCAAAACTTATAGACAAGTTTTTAAGATTGCAAGGGACTCTTCCCCAGTGCAGATTAATATGCCTTCATTGGATGTTGTTATAGACAGCAGCACTCAAACGAAAATGCCATTAATAAAATACTTTGATCAGTAATTGTCTGCTCTTTTGTGACCTCTTTTAAACCTTACTTGGAAACTCCTATCCACAATGCAAGTACAAGCTCTGTGGCAACAGTCACTACTGCATGTGGCCTTCAAAAAAATAGTCAACAAGTGCATGAGTAAAAAGTCCTCGCTAGAAGATAGATACCACTGGCAAAAAGATTGCATGCTTGGATGCTGGTCAACAATGACAAACTACTGAAATCGTCAATCTACCTTGGATCTACTCACTCAGTGCCCATGTAACCGAAATTCCTTACTCTTCGACTGGGCTCAATTCCATCACTAGCAGAGAAACCATCCTGGCTCTTAAAGGAGGGACTCACCTGTCACGTTTGTGGGGTACCTAAAGAAGACCTAATCCATGTGGTCTGTATTTACCCTTTTTTAAAGCAAATTAAGATGAAAAATAAGTTTTTTTGAAAAACCTCTACAACTGCAGAGGAATACGAACTTGCAGTAAGGTAATCAGTGTCTGTTTGAATCCTGAGGACCCTGCCTCAACTGCTGCTTTGTCAGATTTCTGTATCAACTAGCCCTTGATAAAAGATGCTGTAAGGTCGAACCGTTGATAACCTTTGAAAACAAAGCATAATGGTATTGTTCAAAAACAGGTCTGGGGATCACTGTTATCGTAGATCCTATTTTTAAATTGACCCTCGCCTGCCTCACGTCTGTAACTGTTCTAAGCACGTTATCATTTGTCTCTTTTATCTTTTAGCTGTTCATTTGTAATGTATTTAGTGAAATTAGTGTTTTTCTTTTTGCAGTGGTTTTAATTAGCTGATGGAAATACATTATTATTAGGCCTGGCCGGTGAACTTCGCTTCGTTCGCGAACTTTGCTGAGTTTTCTGCACTACGCGGAGCTCACGTAGTGCAGAAAACTCTGCTTTGCGATGTGCAGCTGAGTTTTTCCCCCGCTTGCGGAAGTGTAAGTTCACAAGCGTGAGCTGCCACTCGGGTAGAATTCCTACCCGAGCGGCAGGAATACCAGCACAAACTGCAGTTCGCACAGCACTACGTCACTCACGGAACTTCGCAGAGATTTTTTGTAACTTCCCGAAGTTCCGCCTAACAAAACTCTGCGAACTACACCCATGCCTAATTATTATTACCTATTGTGAAGGGTATGTATTTATTCACATTAATTTACATATATATGTGAGTGCTTTGAAGAGACTTTATCAACTTACATGGCGTACTAGCTAAACGTTAATAAAAGGACTTTATACATTTGTTTGAATAACATTTGAAAGACGTTAACTATGTGTTGTTGGACTGTCATTGATAATGCTGTGTGATGCATACGAGCCTGAGAACATCATTGTGGACTAGGTTTGAGTCGTGGCTTCATTTGTTATTGGAACTGGGAGAATTCAATGGTGTTTTTGTTATGATCGTAACCTTTCAACCAATGTTCTTTCATAGATTTGGCATAAGTTTTTGAAACCTAGTTTAGCATGTTCTAGACCATACTCTGCAGATAACGGGCAAAGTGCATTTTGTTTACCCATGTCATAAACCCAGTGCATGCATTTCCCACACACATGGTATGTGTGGTATATTTGTGTTGTATGTGATACCATACTGCTTACTGATTAATACTGAGTCAAAAATACAGACTGCCCAAATATGTGTATATAAGTATCACCATGATAAAATTTGAGCAGGCACCCAATCCCACTATCAAGCCCTTGAGCCTAAATATGCTAAGACAGGAATTGAAATAGTAAATTAGCCAAGTGCTGCTTTGGGTGATAGGCATGTTTGGCTTTGACTTCCAAATTGTTTTAGGTATTTTTTGGCAGTCTCTGTGTTCTAGTTCTTCATTTTGATGTAAACCTTCACAAAAGCTCAACCAATTCAAATATACACAATTTACAATGCATCAGTATATAGACATAAAACAATAAAAACCCTAAAAATCTTATGCATCAGAGACAAGTGGTGGAGATTATACAGATTCAAATGTGAAGGAAGCGGATCTTCTTTTATGATCGAGTAACATACCTCTAAAATTTCTCACCTATTCCCCGTGAGATTCTGACAGACAAATGGGATCGTTTTCAAACGCTGACCTGAAAAATTACATATAGGTTCTGCTGAAGGCTTACCAAGCCAATTCTCAACATTTATGTATCCAGGAAGGACCCTTCTGTGCTAGGTAAGAAAAAATGTTGGATTTGATGAACATTTGAATCATTGATTTAAACATGGCCCTCGTGGCCCTTGGGATGCAATGTTGAATGTCACCGAATACAGGAAGAAGTGGTACCCTTCACGCAAGTACACCTTCCGCTTCAAGTCGGGTGGCTGCAAGTGGTCAGCGTTGCGCTCAAAGTCCGCCGTTAAGTCAAAGTTGAAGTCCAAAAGCAAGCAAAAGAAATTGTAGCGAGACTCGACCCCTTTGCTCAATCTGAATCCAAAGAAAAGGTGCGGGAACGTCATGATGTGATTCATTAATCTTTGAGGTCTCACGCTTTAGAGTTGATTCCTCAGCTGATCCAGGTGTGCCCTGAACTTCCTAGGCCTTCGGTGTTGCATAGCAGATTGGAGCCTTCAAGAAGGCCATGCATCAGATTTTTGTTGCGCTTCCAGTTCCCTCTGTCACACCTTCGGGACCAAAGGAACTGCAGGGACCCTAGTTGGGATACCTCCAGGCGATGTATCCTTTGACCCTTCTCAACCCCTGCGTTCATCTTAAGGACACAGTACCAACACCCATACAGGCTTCCATCCAGCTCCAAAACCTGCACTGGCCCAATCTGTCGACGGCGGTACCAACGCCACCAGAAGAGGATCCAGTACTGATATTAATGTCGGACACAGAACGAGCTTCGCTAAAAGTGTAACTGGTCGTCATACACTCAGACTCTGACACAATACCTCTGACAGGGCTTACACGCCAGCCAAGTCTCCATTATTTATCAATTTTTGGCTCTAATTAAGATCAAGGGTCAACCAAGGATGTAGATGATGGGTATGACTTTATCGTCCCTCAGTACACAGATGATGCCTTTTACATAGATTTGTCAAGAGGCCACCTCTCCTGTGACATGGCTTGACTTGCCACTTCAACCACGAAGGAGAGAATGCTCCTCCTTTGCATTGGTGGTCTGGAAGGCAACTAAGGTTGTGGATTTGCATCAGTTTAGACTAAACAAAAGTCCTCACAGAGCTGAAGTCATACCGGATTCTATCGCCGACTTCCATTCTTTTGTGCTATCCTGGACACAGTGCAGTTCAGGAACTTCCCTCCCCATTACAACTTGTCGAAGACATTGGGGCTATGATCCAAATTTATCAGCCTTGATCCTGGATCTCATTGAGAGCTGGTCTGCTGCTTCTTGTCCTCTTAGCCTTCTGCATCTTCCTTGTCAGCTACTCCAAATTGACTCATGCAGGCTTGGCAATGGAACCTGAGATTCCAGTGCATCCACCATCAAGGAAATCAGACAGCTGTCATCCAAAACTCGGACAAGGAGGGTCATCATATACAGTTTGGGGCAAGCCCCCCAGTCAGTGGCAGGGCAAGCCCCTCTCTCTTCCCTACCTAGGGCTGACAGTTGTGACTGCCACTTCTTTGCAGGGCTAGAGAGGCCATCTAGGGTAAGTGCAGATCAGAGGACTCTGACCGCGATGGAAACCCTGCAACATATCAGTGTGTTGGAGTTTTAGCCCATTCGTCTGGCTCTAAAGCTGTTCCTGCCACCCATCAAGGGGTGACTGGTGCAAGTTACCAAAGACAGCACCACTACCATGTGGTAATGCAACAAGAAGGTTGGAGTTGGGTCCTGGGACCCGTGCCAGGAAGCTCTGCACCTCTGTAGTTGGTTGGAGCGCCATAGCATCTCCCTGATTGCAAACCACCTGGCAGGGTCACTGAATGCCAGAGCAGACGAGATGAAGTGGGTGGAAGCCTAAGCGCCCTGATTTAAAACACCTATTGCGTTGATATTTATCAAAGTTTTGACAAACATATTCCTTCCCAAACCATTTGTGTAATCACAGTCAGACCATAATTTCATCTTAACATTTGTCATGATTACATCCTTTGAGCTGACGAAGAGCTGCTCGTTGTGTATCCTGACTTTTAAGACAGGCTTTCACACTGTGATTAGTACAGCTTATCGGGTGAGTGAACTTCAAGCACTTTCAGTACACCACCTTTTTCCCCAGACAAGTCGGCACAGAGAACTTAAGCGGTATTCTTGCCAAAAGTCGTGACTCCCTGCCACATTGGGCAATCACTCTGCCAGTGTTCTTTGCTCCTCCTCACCCCTTGAAAAACGAGGAGAGGATCCATTGACTGGACCCCAAAGAGCTTTGAGCCTTTACATTGATTGTACTTAGGAATACTGTATGGACAATTACCTTTTTTTGGGGTTCTCCCTGGTGACGAAAGGAAAGGCTGTTAAGAAGAAGACCCTGTCAAGGTGGATAGTCTAATGCGTCAGGATCTGCTACACTCATGCCAATAATCAGGTCCCAGAAGGTCTGACAGCTCATTTCACCACAGCTAAGCCTGCTACCATTTCATTTACTTTCAGACTGCCTGTCCCTGACATGTCACAGACTGAGATGTAGGCATCAGTGGCTATCACTACTGATATGACAGCAAGGTCCAATGCGAAGGGCCTGTTGTGCACCCAGTCCTGCAGCACTTTTTGTTCTTAGTCACCTCCACAGAACCTCCTTCTAGGGATGTACTAGTTTGAAATATATTCTAAGGTGTGACATTTGTGGTTAGAAGTAACCATCAGAAGAACAAGTTGCTTATCTGTGATAACACTATTCATGGCATGTGTAGCTGTAGATACACATAGCGTGGGCTGCTACCTAGTGTTGGGCTTGTATATGTGCTACTTGTTTTTCTTGGAAGAAAACTCCGATTCTCAAGGTATAGTGACTCCACCTATTGCTGGTAATGCGTATGGGCATCTGCTCCATTGTTAGATTGTTTTTTATTTCTGCCACTGGTTTCGGACATGTTTGAACAGAGCTTGAGGTCAATACCTCTTGGTGTTCATCATCGGACGCACTCAAACTTGGCCATACTCGCAGGGGAAACAAATACATTTATTTGCACACTCTTCAGCATTGCTGTGACCACTGTCAGGCTCCGCAACCGGATTCTTCTTGATGCCTTTTCAGCGCCTGTGCCCCTGGGGGCCTTCAACCTCCATCTTCAGTCCTCAAAAAATGCATCTTAATGGAAGGTACCCCTTTCCTGCACTGCCACAGTGTAGAGTGGAGTATCCATGGACAAAACGTCATCATATTTGCAAACTGTAGCCCCGGAGCACGATTAGCCCTCCTGTGGAGCATTAGGCTCTAAAACGAGCCTGAGGCACGGACGTTAATGGCGCTTCTATCAACACACTAGGACGCAGCACCAAGAGGACGATTCCCCGACCTTTGCGGAGACTGTGACGTCGAGGAGCAAGAACACCCTGGACACTTGGCCACGCCGACTGTCTGTTCAAGCCCCAGGTCAAACCCACAATCTGAAACGAAGGAACCTCAAGTCATTGAAGTCCATCTAAAGAAGACCTCGACAGTGACCTCATTTTCTCCAACTCCATCCCAACACCCTTCGGCCAAGCACTCCTGGTAGTTCAAACAGCCCCGAAATGTGCCAATGCGCAGGTCACCAGTGATGCTCCATCCCTAGACAAGGAGAGCAGAAAAATCGTCATGGCCAGCAAATGCGTTGCGCCTCAGTCAGCCACCTATTGCTGTATCGCCAATTCAATCAGCCTGCTCTCCAGGTGCGACTGGACCCACTGGGATGAAATGGAGGAGCTCCTTCAACATCTCCTGGAGCAATACTAGAAACAAAGTTGTGACCTTGTATTCGTTGCAAGAATGCCTAACTGTGCAATGGTCTCAAGTGGAGAGTCACTGGGCGGATCTACTGTTGATCTCGGGATACACTGACCAGTCTCTGTAATGGTGGGACAGCAACAAACTGTTGCAGGGCTGGCCCTTTCTCAATCCTGTTCTGCAGTTCTGCAGGTCACTATCCTAACCGGTGCTTCGATCACTGGGTTTGGTTCTAGTTTGCAAGTGCATTGAGTGTGATCACCCCATCAATAGGGTCTCCACATCAGCTACCTGTAGCTGTTGGCCACTCAGCTCATTCTCAAAGCTTTCATCTCTCACCTTCACATTCAGTAAAAATGTATTCCTATTTGCACCGACAACATCATCACCGAGTTCTATCTACAGAAGCAAGGCAACACACATTCATCACAGTTTTCAATGTTAGCACAGGACATTTGGCCATGTGCATCACAGAGTCCATCAACTGGCGGAGTACCTACCAGGAGTGAACAACTTTCCAGGCTTACTCGGCAGGATGCAGCATCAAACCTATGAGTAGGAACTTCACCCAGAAGTCCTACTCCAGTTGGGGCAATGCATTCTAGATGTACTGGTCAGGGGTATTTGCCTACACTTTCTCGCCCCTCCTCTTCTTCCATACGTGGTCCAGAAGCTTCATCAAACATCCCTACTCTCATCCTGGTGGCTCCCACATGGGCCAGACAGCTCTGGTTTACCATCCTCCTTGACCTGTCCGTTGTGCCCCTCAAGATTCTTTCCAACTGACCAGACCTTCTCACAAAGAGCCAGGGCCCAATCAAGCACCCGAGCCCCTGGCAGCGTATGATCTAGCTCCAGAGATATTAAAATTTGGCTAACTCTACCTACTCCAGAGTGCATGACCATCCTTAAGGAGGCACACAGACTTACTATGTGAGCCTGTTACATAGCCAAATGGAAGAGGTTTGTGCACTACTGTCTTTCCAGGCAGATTGACTCCCCACTCTTCCCCCTCAGCACTCAAGGCAGCTGTCCAATGCATTGATTGTTAATTGCTTCACTTGCAGAAGTCAAGCCTCGCTTATACTTTCATCAGACTTCACTTAGCAGCAGTTTTGTTTTGTTTTGTTTTGCAGAGTTTTATATAGCACTAGGTATCGGAGCGCTTTACATAGCACGGGACAGACACACATTAATTTTAGGCACGGGGAGATTAAGTGATTTGCCCAGAATCTCAGGAAGTTTTTGGCGTCGTTACCGAGACTCTAACCCAGATCCCCAGGTCCGAGGTCGAGCGCCCTAGCCGTTAGGCCAACTCCTCTCAGTTGCTGCTTACCCTCAGGGCAAGAAACACATTTCACTCATCAGAGTTCCAATCATTAAGGCCTTCATGGAGGGCTTTAAGAGAGTCATTCCAGCCGGGGTAGAACTGCCCCCATGATCACCCTCAACATTATTCTCACAAGACGTATAGGTCCTCCTTCTCAACCCTTTCACGCTTGCCCTTTGCAGTTCTTTCCTGGAGGATAGCCTTCCTGGTGGCCATCACCTACCTAAGACTTGTGAGTAAGCTTTATTCTCCAACCCTGGAGGAACCTTTCTCCTAGTTTCACAGAGATAGGGTAGTCCTCAGGTAAAACCCCAGCTTCCTCCCTAACATGGTCTCTTCCTTCCACCTCTATCAAACCCCAGTGTTCTTTCCACATCCAGATTCAGTGGAAGAGAGGACTCTCCGCACACTAAATGTCGAAAGGGCCCTTATGTATTACATTGATAGGACAAAACCTTTCCGTAAAACACAGCAGCTCTTTGTTTCTTTCTCCAAACCGCACAAGAGTTGTGTCCTCCAAACCTGGAATAGCCTGGTAGTTGGTCAAATGTATACAGACCTGTTACGCAACAGCCAAGAGACCTTTGACTGTCCCTCCCAGACTCCACTTGACCCATAACAAGGGGGCTTCTGTGGCTTTTAGTTAACATCCCTATAGATGAAATGTAGAAGGCAACTACTTTGTCCACGCCACACGCTTTCACCAGACACTGCGGTGTCGCACGCCAGCAAGCTAACGTTGGACAGGTGGAGGAGAACTGCTATTCAGGGTGTGCGCAGCAAGTGTATCTACAGCTACACATGCCACGAACAGAAAATGTTACTTACCCTGAAAGCATTTGTCCTTTGCATGTAGTGCTATAGATTCACATGCACCCACCCTCCTCTCCAGGAGCCTCAGGTTGTTGCAGATGCCTTTCTTCATTCTTTTCATGGTCATCTTCTTTTGTATCTCTACACTCCATTTCCATTTTTCATCTTCAGCGCAGAAAAACAATCTAACAATGGAACTGATGCAGATGCGCATTACCAGCAACAGGTGCAGCCACTATAATATGTGACTCAAGGTCTTCTTCAAAGAGAAACAAGTTGGGCACATCCGAATCCAACACTAGATGACAGGAATATGCATCATGTGATTCTACTGCACTCCATGTCACGAACAGACACTTACAGAGTGAGTAACATGTTCCTTCTATTGGATAATCTATCCACATATGTGTACCTTTGTACAAAATCTGCACAGAAACACATTTGCAGGAGTCCATAGGTATGAACAAGGCCCATGAAAAAGGCAACTTCTATTCAGGAATAATGCCTAGATGCATATACCCACCACCTAACAAATGTGGAAAGAATACATATTTAAACTGGAGAACTCCATACTGTGTGCCAATACCTCTACTTACTCGGCCACTGCTATTCAAACCTGATGTCTGTTAACGAGACCTTTTACGGTTCTAGAGCATTCATTGGTTACTGGGAAGTTTCTTTACTGATTATTATCCTTTATCATTTGTGTCCCAAGGCAACATTACTACTACATTACTATTGTATTCCAGTTAAAAGTAAAGGTAACATCTTTAGGCAATTGACTGTTTCCTGATAATGAGGCCATCAGTCAAAGCTTTTTCTGTGAGGTAATAAGGAGTTGTAAACTCGGGTACCACATGAGATGGTAAATAACACTCATCTGCAATGACCAGGTTATGCTTCACCTTTAAACATGAAAATTACTTTCATTTACAGGTAGGCACATGGAATATGTGAAATGAGACTCTGCAAAGAAAACTGTCAGCCCCTTCTGGGCTGAGATGGGACACTAAAAGTTTATAACTTTTACAAACTACATTTTCGATAGAACTAGGTAACGATATCCTGTGATGCTGCCCTTTGTAAATGAGAAGAAACTTCACAAGTAGATCAAAGGCCTACCGAACACGAGGTCCAGGTTTATGTAAGGGATACAGATGTGGTACTCTGAAGCAAACCCTTGTATTGGTCCATTCTTTGGTAGCAATCTGTACTACTCGGTGGGCTGCAGCCTCAGCTGCTGATTTTTCAGCACCCAAAAATGTGATCCACAAAAATTCCTACACCGAAAAGCCTCACCCCTACAGAGAAGTCTTCCTTATTCACAGTGTTGAGTTCCTTGGGGATAGGGTCCAGTCTAGGGAACCAGATGATCCTATGTTTTTTAGTGGGGCCGATCTTGTTGTCCATCTTCACTGTGGATGGCCCGTAGGTACCTAACATTTAGGAGCCTGAATTTTAAAGTCTACTTGACTTCACTACATTGGTGTTGATTCATCAAAATGCCTGGGGTAGCAGAAGTGACATCATCCAAACATTCAGCCGCTGATAACATCTCAGAAAGAAACTACACATTAACTTATGGCCTTCATGATGTTAGAAACGGAGTTGCCACAAACTTTGACATAATGATATTAAGGTAGGAACACCGCTTAAGTAAAAATAAATGAAAGATGAAACATCAGATGCCAGATTAATAAAATAATGCATGCCTTATTAATAAAATAATAGTATAATTGTGTGTGTGTGTGTGTGCCTGTGTGTAAGTAATTATGCATGTATGCAATACTCATGCTTGCATTTTGTGGTGGCTGCCACCCAACCAGTTTTATCTGTGGCCCCCTTGTTTGCCTCCTGAAAATCCCTTCTAGAGATACTTAGGCTACAAATAAATGAATTCAAAATTCCAGTTTTGAATAAGCAGCCAAATTTAAATGGCTCCTGTGAGCCATTTTGGGGGCTCGGGCCTACGTCACACACTGCAAAGCAGTGTGGGCGGAGCCAAGAGTCCTATTATCAGGGTGTCCGAGAAGCAACCCAAACATTCCTGAATGCTCGTGATTATTCGTGTTCGTTTTTTGCCATCTGCATGGCGATTGGGCGTTGCATGCCTGTCTTTTTAGAAGTCAGCACGCAATAGGGCATAGTCTGTACAGCTTCTCTACTTCCTGCATATTCCGTTCGGGCACGAGCTTGAGAAGGTCTTAAATCTTCAATTACCAGCTGTCCTGGCTGGCAGTAATTGAAGACCGATGCTGGGCGAGCAAGGCAGAAGGTGGGCGCGCGTGCTCACGTTAGCCCCACAGAGTAAACACCATTCCTCGCACGAGCAGCACTGCGCGTTCGCCTCTCTTGCTTTATATTTTAGCTGTGTGTGTGCGCGCATGCTGGTTTCCTTTCCAGGTATTCACACTGCCCTGAGGTGCATGTGTTGACAGTTTGAACAATGCCCGTAGCACATTTTTTTTTCAATGCTGCTTTATTGCCGTCGCACGTATTTATATATTTATTAACATGCCGGTTCTTAGTAAAGTACATGTCAAAGGCTAAGAAAAGTAGGTTATTGCAGTGAACTATATCAATAATGGCAAACCCTTGGTTACAGGACATAAGGATTATTATAGTGTGAGTGGTGAGTGCAGAGTGGTGAGTGCAGAGTGGTGAGTGCAGAGTGGTGAGTGCAGAGTGGTGAGTAGTGAGTGCAGAGTGAGTGTGCAGAGTAGTGAGTAGTGAGTGCAGAGTGAGTGTGTATAGTGAGTAGTGAGTGCAGAGTGTGAGTGCAGAGTAGTGAGTAGTGAGTGCAGAGTAGTGAGTGCAGAGTGAGTGTGCAGAGTAGTGAGTGCAGAGTGAGTGTGCAGATTAGTGAGTAGTGAGTGCAGAGTTGTGAGTGCAGAGTGAGTGTGCAGAGTAGTGAGTAGTGAGTGCAGAGTTGTGAGTGCAGAGTGAGTGTGCAGAGTAGTGAGTAGTGAGTGCAGAGTAGTGAGTGCAGAGTAGTGAGCGTGCAGGATGAGCAGAGTGTGAGCGTGCAGGGTGGAACAGTGTGTGAGCGTGCAGGGTGGAACAGTGTGTGAGCGTGCAGGGTGAACAGTGTGTGAGCGTGCAGGGTGAACAGTGTGTGAGCGTGCTGGGTGAACAGTGTGTGAGCGTGCAGGGTGAACAGTGTGCGAGCGTGCAGGGTGAACAGTGTGCGAGTGTGCAGGGTGAACAATTCCAATCCAAACCACATAATTCCATTACACACCACAGGCATACACTCCATAACACATGGCTAAAAGACATTGCCATTTCAATGCCATTAGCTCTAACTCAAATAAATCCGAGACCTATTGCATTTCCAGTGCTTGTTTCCTTCTGTTCCTGCCATTGCGTTTGTGATCTCCCAGACCAGGGGTCGCACAAGTAGTGACAGGGATCACAAGGAAGATATTGCATCTGAGACTCATAACTGATGTCCATGCTTCACTAGTTTCCTTTGAAACTGGATTCAGGGTTACAGTCTTAACTGAAATTTTAACACTACTGATCCTTGCAGGCTAATGAGATGGTTCACTCCGTTCCAGAAGTAGCGCAACCTCTCCTATCCAATAGAACTGGACGCCATACTTTTGAAGACTTACTGCATCCTAGTCCTAGCAGCAGTGAACGGGGTGCTATGTAACGTAACTGGTGCTATGTAATGCGCTCTGATACCTGGTTCAGTTCGGGTCTAGATCCCGCTATATAAAACTCTGCAAAAAAATGATGATTGATGCAGGCTCTGTAGCTCATTGAAGACCGACAATGATATGGCTCCATGACTCAGATGGCGCTCTACTTGATCTTCATTTTTATGCGTAGGGTGAGCTGTGGGACTCTTGTGGTTCCTAGATGAGATAGGTCCATTAGAACATCCTTCATGCTGTTCCTCCAGTGAGCTAGTATTTTTCCAGGTCTTTCTTTGATCTGGTCAACTGCTACTGAAAGGCATAGTCCTGCTTCTTGTGCAGGCAGATAAGCTCTTACCTCAACGTAGAGCAGCAAGGCTTCACAGTGGATTCCCAGACTTAGATCCAGTTTAAATGTAGAGCAGCAGTCCTGCAGCTGTTCCACTCCAGGTGATATTTTTTATCAGAAATGGTATGCAGATGACTATGATTTCCAGACCATCTACAAAATACTGGCTTGAGAGGCTAGTGTTCACCCTCCTCTGACGGCAAACACAAGAATCTGGAGCCAACAAACATGTCAGCTTTGTTAAAAGCACAGGCAGATTCTCAAAACCTCCAGGTAAGGCAGAATTCTGCTTTTGTTCCTGTGTCACTTGAGCAAGTGGAACCCACTCCAGACAAAGGGATTGACTGGTGGGCTCCCATCCATCCACAGATATAGTAGGTTTTAGGAATGGGGACCTCAAACTATGTGCAAGCTGGCATATCCAATTTGCACAAAGGCAGCCTTTCTAAAGGAGAGTCGTCAGATTATGGAAGAGGTGTGGTGCAGCGGCCAGGGTGCCTGACTCCGGACTATGGGGTTCACGGTTCGATCCCCGGTGCCGGCAGCAGGTTAGCCCAGCACCATGTGACTCTGGGCAAGGGCCCCCAGTGCCGGGACACCACTTTGGAGGTAGCTGTGCACTTTACGAATACTGGTATTTCATATTTCATTTCATTTCAATATGCACATCTTCTTGTTAATTGAGTCCTTGTATTTCAGCAGTTACAATTGGAGGCCGGTATTTCAATTACTGCTCGTTCAAGGTTGCAAAAGCCTATGTATTCATCAAGAGGATTTATTCACGAAGTCCTTATTTTCACCACACTCCGTAGCTGAGTTCGTATGCTTTGAGTGGGTTCATTTATGTGAATTCCTGGCACGACTTTTTCATGTTCTTATGCCCTCTTTTGTTGTTTGATGCCTCTATAAGTTATACGCTCTCTTCTGACCTGCCCTCTCTTTCTCATAGTTACGTCGGTCTGGATCATATATATTCCGGCACCTTTGCACTGATTGGTGCAGCAGCATTTCTTGGAGGTGTGGTCCGTATGACGATTAGTCTGACCATTATTCTGATCGAATCAACAAATGAAATTACCTATGGATTGCCCATTATGCTCACTCTGATGGTGAGTAATTTACAATAAAGGCTCTGATCAAGCTGTGTAGAATTTTGGGAAGGAATTCACCTTTTCTGTTCTGGCTGCAAGTTAGCTGTCTGAGAAGCATGACCCCATCAAGCAAGCTGTGTTTGACTGACTGTTTGTTCTTCTTACAGGTGGCAAAATGGACAGGTGATTTATTTAACAAAGGCATCTACGATATCTATGTGGGCCTACGTGGTGTGCCGCTCCTTGAATGGGAAACCCAGGCGGAAGTGGATAAGTGAGACTTGTGAATTACCTTCACTTTATTTAAAGTCCATGGGGAGGAGATGATGTGCAAGTTGGCAAGGGGTTGGGGAGATCATGCTGTGCTGGTTGTTCTTCTGGCTTCTAAACTGCTTTCCTAATGTCTTGTTTTGTGCTTAAATGCTTTAATGTTCATTCCGGCACCTTGACCTGCCTATCTTCATTTATGTGTGTGCAATACACATTTATTAGATCCTTCTGGTTTGCATGTTCTTCCACTCATACCTGCTGCCTCTCCATTTTCTCTTATGCATATGTTTCGGAGTATGCTTGTACATAGCTATCAGCTGCCATTGTCTCCTTTCATAGATTCACACATATTCGGTCCTCCGAGTTGCGATTTTTGCAGACTCATTAATGTCAGCATTCTTTTCTTCCATTTGCATATTATGCTCCATTGTTGCCTCTTATACTGTCCCTTTCGTGTTGTTTTTGTTTTCCAGGCTTAGAGCTAGTGATATCATGGAGCCTAACCTCACCTACATCTACCCCCACACACGCATCCAATCCTTGGTCAGTATTTTGCGAACTACAGCACATCATGCCTTCCCTGTGGTGACGGAGAACCGGCCCAATGAGAAGGAGTTCATGAAGGGCAATCAATTGATTAGTAACAACATTAAATATAAGGTGAGAATGTGAGAGAGTTGTATACTTGATGACTGCATGTCTTTTGCATGGGGGAATTGGGAGCAGTGATCTTTAGGAGGAGACCATGTTGGTTGTGGTTTGGAGGTCTCCCTTTATGATTGAAATGACTTAGTTGTGGGGGCCCTTTCCAAAGTGGTACCTTGGGTGTGATGCACGATAAAGCATTCTCGTCGAGATGGGCATGCTTTGAATGTAGAGAATGTGGATGTTTTTCAGGCTGGTGCTCCCCTTAGGCATGTCGGGTGAGTCAAAGTACTCTTCTGAAGGTATACAATTGTAGTTGGATTCCTCATAAAGAATGTCATAGCTTGGATTTGGGTAGGCATCATCACCAGGATATGCAATTTGAGTGTGGTGGATGAGCATTCCAGAGAAGCTGATCTTCATTCTAGAGATGTGTCTTGTGTGTGAGATAAATTGTCATGGGACACGTTATCTGTGGGTCTTTTGTGTGACAGTAAGGATTGTTCTCTTCAGAAGCAGCAAGTCTTGGGTGTGGCTAATGAGAGAGGTTCCTCTTCAAGAACCCCATATGCTTTAATTATTGGGTGGGATGTGTTTACTTCTGTAGCAAATGTCTGTGGTTTGGAATTAGGCTGGGTCGTTTTCCAGAAGAGAAAACCATGCATATGGTAAATGGGGAACAAGCCTATATTGCAGAGTCTTTTCTTTATCATTGCTTACTTTCCTAATTATACTTTTTACAAAGAGGCATAAATTTGGAATCTGAGTTGATTCACACATTCAGCAAAGTATTTAGTTCTTCAGACCTATGTACCTAGTTTGTGTAGACTACAGCGGTGTGGCAGTTTGCTTCAGGCTCTAGTGGAGGGATGTGAGTGTGTTTGTGTAATGCGTGGAGAAGGAGATTGAGCTTTCTTTTATGGGTGTGTAGTAGTATAATTGTTCATGAAGACCTATGATGTTCCGTATGACCAGGTACCCGAAGATGACCTCTGGATGATTATTGGGTTGTCCCTCCAGGTATCAACGACCCTCACCTGTACCCTGCCAAACCTTACCCTTCTGATGTTACAACCTCATATCATGAAGTCACCCACAGGGCAGCTACCTTTCCCAAGGTGGACCTATTCACCATCCCAGAAGTGAAGGATTTTTTTTTTTTTGTTGAAACTTTTTATTAATTTTATAAATACAAACACAAACAATTTGCAAGGAAGAAAGAGAAAGAGAAGACAGCAATATAAACAACGTTGCATTACATGGTGTGGGAGCGGGAAGGTCAACCAATGAGCGTATGTTCTATCAAGAAAGAGTCTCGCATGGGGGGGGGCAAAAGGAACAAAATGTATCCAATACACAGTAGTAAGTGGAGGAACCCTCGGGTTACGGGGACGTAGGTGCAACATCTGGGTCATGGAGAGGGGGGGAACATATATCGCCACGGTAAGTGTTCCACTGAGTCCATATCTTCCCCCATTTTCGGGGGGTACCCCGAGAAATATACACAGTTTTTTCCCTGAACATGCACCAGTCCATGTTTTGTTTCCATTTCCGAATCCCGGGTGGTCCCTGAGCGCCCCACAGTTGCGAAATATCTCTTTTGGCGATCATATTGCCCAAGGTCACCCATCGAAGCTGCGAAACGGAGTAGTCGTTCGGTTCCCATACATTCAGCAAGCATCTCCTAGCCTCCGGCATCGATCGCACCCCCGTAACCTCACTCATCACCTCGTGCACACGGGTCCAGAATCGCACTACCTCAGGGCACTCCCAAATGATATGGAAAAAGGTGCCCAGGAGACCGCATCCACGCCGACACAAACCATCCACAGAAAAGCCCATGTGCACCAAACGGGGACCAGTCACATACACTCTATGCAGGATTTTAAGTTGCACAAATCTAAGGCGCGCCTGGATGGCCACCTCTTTAGGGGAGGAGATCGCCGCCCGCCAGTCCTCATCGTCCAGCTCCAGCCCATCACCAATCCAGACCTCTCTAAGGCGAAGCAGGAGATCGGACCTGGAGTTGATCAACTTTTTATAAATAAGCGAAATCGTACTATCAGGAACATGTCCGTCCAGTACCCTGTCCTCAAGCGGGGACGACTCCGGAATCTCCACACCCGAAGGGAAGACCGAGAGCACCGCGTGGCGGACCTGCGCATAGCGAAAAAATTCGCGATCGCTCAGAGCGTACTCAGTTTTCAATTCCTCAAACGTCTTCATTCTCTCCTTAGTCCGAACATCATCAATCCTGCTGATACCTATCAAGTCCCACCTATCAAACCCCTTCGACTCCCAGAGAGAGCCAAGTCTATCGGATGCATACAGTGGGGTGGCACGAGTTAATTTATCAGTCCAACCAAGCGCCATGGAAGCATGTCTCCACACCTGGACAGCCGTCCTAGTGGGGCCCGTTACGTTTCGAGGGGTGAGTCTCGAGTAGAGGGCTCTATTATAGTCACCCCCCGGCAACAACCATTTGTCCATCTCGAAGGCCGGATTCGGCCAAGGGCCATACATGCAATGATTTATTGCCCCCAATTGAGACGCCCAATATTAGCGACGGATATCAGGCAAAGCAATTCCACCGTCGTACCACGGGAGCGACAGTTTAGCGATGGCGATCCGGGGCCTACCCCCCCACACCAGTTGTCTCTGTAAACTCTCAACCTCACGGAAATATTTAGCCGGGACAACGTCAAGTGTGTTTTGCAATGCGTAGAGGAAGCGGGGCAGTGACATCATCTTAAACAATGCCGCTCTACCCAGGGGAGAGAGAGGGAGTTTCCCCCAAGCAACAACATCTGCCCGAAGGCGCTGAAGAGGGGGCAGCAAGTTCCGGTCAAACCGCAGTTCAGGTTTCAGAGTGATAAAAATGCCTAGGTATTTAAATCCATCTCTCACAATCGCGATAGGACAACCACTTGGCAGAAGAGGGGCGTCTCCCGACAGGACGTATACACAGGACTTCGACCAATTGATGACAAGACCCGAGTTTTTGCGAAAGGACGTTAAGACATCGAACAATACAATGAGGGATTTACGGGGAGATGTGAGATACAGCAGAATATCATCAGCATAGAGAGATACACGGTCCTCAAACTCCGAATTCCATCCAATGCCCCTCAGGGACGGCTCCCACCTCAACCAGGCCGCCAGCGGTTCCAAGGCGAGAGCAAACAACAAGGGGGACAGGGGACAGCCCTGTCGCGTGCCCCTGCCCAGTGCAAAGGGTGCAGAGACCCGACCATTGACCACCACCTGAGCCATGGGAACGGCATAAAGCAATTTGACCCACCGAACGAACTCCGGACCGAAACCAAACTTGGCAAGAACCGCCCACAAATACGGCCATTCTATTGTATCAAACGCCATCGTAGCGTCCAAGGACGCCAAGATGGCAGGCTCACGCAGCGTCTCGGCTCGTGCCAAGACGCCATGCAACCGTCGGAGGTTAAGCGCCGTGTTGCGATGCGGTATAAAGCCGGATTGATCAGGGTGAACCAGGTCCCCAATGACAGTCGCCAAACGTGTCGCCAGCAGCCTGGCCAAGATTTTAGGCTCCGCATTAATCAACGAAATGGGTCTAAAAGAGGCACAGCGATCCCGAGGTTTACCATCTTTGTGGATGACGACTATAGTGGCCAGTCTCTGGTCTGGTGGGAGAGAGCCCACCTCCAAAGACTCGAGAAACATAGAGCGCAGATGCGGAGCTAGCGTGTCCGGGCGTAGTTTATATAGCTCAATGGGGAGCCCATTAGGGCCCGAAGCCTTGCCGGATCGGACCGAACGGACAGCAGCGGCAATCTCGTCCACAGTAGGCGGCGCATCCAGAGCATCCCTATCAATGTCAGGCAATCGGGGAAGTGCAATATCCCGCAATAGCAGGTGGGAGTCCTGCTCAGATCGATCAGACACCTGGGAATACACCTCGCGGAAGTAATCGGCAAAACATGTAACAATATCAGCAGGGTCAGTACAACACTCTCCATTCTTCGCAACAATCACAGGGACGACACGACTTGCATTCTCCCTCTTATCCAGCCAAGCAAGTAATTTCCCAGCCTTATCACCCACATCATACAGGCGGCCCTGCTGTTCCCTTCCCATTTCCTTAGCAGCTTCCGTGACCAGAGCCCTGTATTCATGTTGTTTCAACTCCAATAGATGTAACCCCTCAGCGGTGACCCCAGATTCCAAGCACCCCTCCAGGGCCGTGACCTCCCCCTCCAGGCGAACCATCTCAGCACGGTTGGCCAACTTCACGCTACCAATCAGCGAGAGGGCCTGGCCACGAATGACAGTCTTGTAAGCTTCCCAAATTAAACTTGGGGAGGAAACAGAGCCCACATTTTCCGCAAAATAACAATCGTGTGTTTTAACCAGCTCAGCCCTGACCCTGGGGTCCTTCAAATACCAGGGGTTAATCGGAGCCACTCGGCCCGCCGAACCCCGCCGTGCATCAACCACCAGCCAAAGCGGAGAATGGTCCGAGATACCCCTTGCCAGATGTTTAACTTCCCGTATGAGGGATGCATGGGCCGAGGGCAATAATATATGATCTAACCTCGAGAGACTACCATGAGCACCAGAATGATAGGTATATTGCAACTGCTCCGGGTGAAGCAAGCGCCAGCAATCAGTGAGCCCCAGCGTCTCTAGGAAGTCACTCAACCAAGTCTGGGCCTTCGGCAGTTCCCTGGGAGGGTGACGGTCAAACATCCCGGAGACCACCGCATTAAAATCACCCCCAACCAAAAGCAGACCCTCGGGGAGACCCAGGATAAGTCCACTCAGATCAGCGAATGTGGTGGCTTGGAGGCCCGGGGGCACGTACACGGAAATCAGAATAAGAACCTTCCCTTCCCAGCGCCCCACAATGGCGGCGTATCGTCCCTTATCATCCAGTATGACATCATCAATGGCCAAGGGGAGGGAGGTCCGAACCAGAATGCCCGCCCCTCTGGAGCCCGAAGTGAAACCCGAGTGCGCCACAAGGCGATAACCACGCCTATTCAGAGCGTAGCACTTGTTGCCGAGCAAATGAGTCTCCTGTAGTAAGACAACATCAGGAGACAAACGTTTCAGCAATTGCAGCACCACCCTCCTCTTGATCCCATCCCCCAACCCGTTCACGTTCCAACACAATATCTGAAGTCCCCTACCCCCCATCCCCGAATTCAGCCCCTCCCCCGCCCCACACCCAAAGCAACTGCAAAAAACAGGAGTTTGCCTTTCCTTCACCTTGCAAATAACAATAAAATTCAAACAAACAACCCAGTCCCCCCAACAATGCCAAAACAACTATACCCCCCACCCCGCACCCCTGCTGAAGACCAAAAAGCCCCATAAACTTGCAGTGTGCCTGTCGCCCAACCGCCCAACTAATCTACGAAAAGAAAACCCAGGAGGAGAAAGGACCCGCTCACCCCCCACCCACCCCCAAAAGGACTATTACTTGCAAACATTAATGACACAGCATAGCACAGTTCAAAGCCAACGTGAAGGGTACAGGGTCAAAGTCGACATCTATTCCTGCTCCGTCGGGCCACCGTCCGCCCGATCCGATCTGCCAGAGTCCTCAAAAGGTTCTTGATCCGCAGGCAGCGAGTCAAGCCAGTCACTCACGACCCCAGGATAGTCGAAGAAAAAAGTACGATCCCTATGAACCACCCGCAAACGGGCCGGGAAGAGCATGGCATACTTCATAGACCTTTCCCGGAGTCTCTTCTTGACCCCTTGAAACCCCAGCCTCTGTTTCTGGACCTGTTGTGTAAAGTCCGGATAGAAGCTGACAGTAGAGTTCTCAAAGGCAATGGGACCAGACTGCCTCGAAGCCTGCAGGATAGCGTCTCTGTCCCGGAAATGAAAGATCCTCGCAATGATGGGTCGTGGGTTAGCACCCGATTTAGGTGTGCCGCCGGGGATCCTATGTGCACGCTCGACAGCGAAAAACTTGCTGAGACCCTTGGGCGCCAAGTGATTCAGCACCAGGTCTTCCACCAATAAGTCCGTCGAGGCAGCAGTCGATGATTCCGGGACCCCAATCAGGCGGATGTTATTGCGCCTGGCACGGCTTTCATAGTCCTCTAGGCGCCCAGAGAAATAGTCATTAGCTTTCCGCAGATTCCCGACTTCGGCCTGTAAGTCAGAGACGTCAGTGACCAGGCTAGTGGTCTTGAGATCCAGGGATTTGACCTTTTCGTTTGTCTTCGCCAAATCCGCCCTGATCAAATTGACATCAATCGACACAGTATCCAGTTTGAGAGTCAAGGCCTCATATTGTTGCCCCAATGAAGCCTTCATACCGGTAATGGCGCCCATGAGATCCCGCAACGAGGGCTCTTCCTCAATCGATGAGTCCTCCGGCATTGTCGTCGAGGGTTTAGATGCTGCGCCCGGCGATCCTTTAGTAAGGGTGTACCGGTCCATAATGTTAGTTTGCAAAGCACTCCCTCGAACGCCCGGTTTAGTCTTGCGCCTCTCACTCTCTGGCTTGGTGGCCATCTTAGATCCTGGACCCGTACGGGTCGCCTGTTGTCGGGTGAAATGATGACTGCGGTGGCAAATGCAGGACCAAAAGGGCGAAGGTGGTGCCAGTCTCAGAACTGAAAGCCACGACAGATCAGCATCAGAAACGGATAGACCAAAAATATATGCACGTCCGGCCGTCTACGTAGCTAACAAAGTCAGGTTGATCTCCGGACAGGAATCGAAACCAAAAGCGGTCGCCAGCCCATGCAAGTCCGGCAATCCGTTGTTGTTCACTTACTGGACGGCAGGCCAGACAAGATAGCTCGGGGCGTCACCTAGGAGCAGGCCAGAAAACTGCGGCGATCTGTAGCTCTGGACCCCGAAGTCCAAAAAAGTTTTTCGGAACAGATAAATGATCAGTAGAACTACGCCAATAAACACGTGTCGTCAGGACCAGGATAAAGTACAGGATAGTCGATGGAGGTGGCGAGGGTCCGGGAGCCCTGTGCTCACGCGACCACCTTGGGTGCGCGCGAAGCTCCTCCAGAAGTGAAGGATTTCATGGTGGAAATGCTCTCCCACACTCCGCGTGCTGCCCAATACTTACCGATGCTTGAGGGCATGCTGAAGCTAACGCAAGAAGTGTTCAAGGACAGAGTTAAGGCCTAGAATCACCATCACCCTCTGTCACACCCTACATTAGAGGCTATCTCCCATCAGAATCATTGGTGGTGCATGCCACCCACAAACAGGCCATTGCTCAGGGCACTAGGGATGTCCCGCTCCCAGACGAGGAAAGTAAAAAGACTGACTCTGCGGGGAAACAGAGTTGTCTCGCAATCTGGGACTCGTTGGTGTATCGTCAGTCCTGTGGGTTTGTTGGCGAGGTATGACGGCGCCTATTGGGATTAAATGGTGGAGCTCATTCAGCACCTCCCAGACCAGTACAATTAGCAGATACAGGAGACTGTCTGAAGGGCAGACCATCTCCAACACTTCCATTTTGATGTGGCCGACACCAGTGCCAGTGACATAAATTTCATTGTCCCCATCCACAGGCGTGCTTGGCTAAGTATCTTTGGCCTTAAGCAAGAAGTCCAACAACATCTAAACAGCATGCTTTTTGATGGAGAACACCTTCTCTGCTCACAAGTTGATCAGATGCTGGGGAAAATAAAGAAGGACACCGATAGAGCCAAAGCGATTGGGGGGTCTCCAGTCCCACCGCCTCATTCCACCTTTAGCGGCACACATTTTCGTGGCAGCTCAAAAGGTACCTCCCTGGAGGCTACCTACTCCTAGCAGAAGCAGCAGCCTCAGGCCTCCTGAGGATATTTCAGGGGTACCTATAGAGAAATCAATGGCAAGGTTAGGCATGGAAGTGAAGCATCTAAGGGAGCTGCCCCTCCCCCAAGCACTTACTTCCTCTACCTTCCCCTCGTTCATACACCTGTCGGTGGATATCTGCAGGGGTTCCTTCTACAATAGCGAAAAATCACCTCAGACAAGTGGGCTCTGCCCGTTGTAGAGCAGGGTTATTGGCTGGTTCTCACTGCAGAACCACCATAAATCCCACCCTGCAAGCACTCCCTTTTCCTCCAAACACCAGAATCTCCTCCAAGAGGAGGTAGATGCTGTGTTACTTAAAGGAACGAAATGGCCATTTCTGCCTCAACAATGCAGCAAAGGAGTGTACTCCCTGTACATCTAATCCCCAAGAAACACAGGTCCCTAAGACCCATTCTAGACCTCTGAACCCTCAATAAGTACATCCTGTCAGAGCATTTACACATGGTCACGCTCCTGGACATCATCTCATTACTGAGGCAAGGCGGCTTCATGACCACCCTCTGCTTGAAAAATGCCTATTTGCACATCTCAATCCACCCTGCACATTGCCGCTATCTCAGATTCATGGTAAGTGGACAGCACCTCCAATTCGAAGTTCTGCCTTTCGGGGTTTCCACCACAACAAGGTTCTTAATCAAATGTCTGGCATTGGTCACTGCTTACCTATAAAGGAGCAACGTTCACATCTTACTGTACCTCGACGATTGGCTGATAAAGAGTGCAAGCAAGCATCGGTGTCTAGTTCACATGCAGGTCACTTTACATCTCTTTCACAAACTGGACTTAACCATCAACGTGGGCAAATCCCTCCTTCAACCATTGCAGATACAAACTTTTCTAGGGGCAACACTGAATTCAGTCTCGTGAAACGCTTACCCCAGTCTTGCTTGAGTCCCTGCCTTTCAGTCCCTGCTGCCTCTTTTCCAGCCAAATCGCCTACTCACTATACGCATAGTAATGCGCCCACTCGGCATGATGGTCTCCTGCCTCGCCATCGTTGCCAACGCCTGCTTGCATATTCATCTGCTCCAGTAGTGCATCGCAAGTAATTATATCAAATGTTTTACCTCTGACACCATAGATCAAACAAAAAAGTTTTGGGAATCCGAAGTCTTTTTAATTGACTCTGTGCATCTTATTGCTTTTTTTCAATTTTATATATATTTTTTGAAAGGGTTAGTTGTGCTCACTGTCTATACAGAGTGATTACTCAAATTTTCATACATCCATTTTTTTGCACATGTTATTTACACTGTATAATATTTACAAAATGTGAAATCAAAATTGATCCAGTGAACTCATCAGTATTGCATCAAAACATTTACAAAACACATTTATATATACATTTATATACTTCAAATCAAGTCCTACTAGTTAGCTAGAATAGTGTTATTCATTTCTTAGCGTTTATTGTTAGTTGGTCCTATTAGAGTACAGAGTATACTGTTTTCAATAATGTACTGGAGAGCTCATACAGTCCGGCTCCTATACATTACTATAGATCTTATCTTCCTAGTATATTATGCTCTGATCCTCTATGGAGAGTGCCGACGCGTTTCGACCTTGGTAGTTATGGACCTCTTATTTAATAGAAGGTCTTCATCAGGGCGTGGTATATGTTACGTAGGACAATTTTCGTTTGTTGTGAAGGAAGAGAAGTTATTCATTAGATGTGGCGATCTTTTAGTCCAGTTTCTGTGTGATTTCTGATTTTTGGTTCTCAACTGGTTGATTTTTGATGCGGGTCCTCTTCTACGGGTTCGATTCTTTCCACGTAGTCCGGGTACTTTCTTCCTATTCCGTCTCTCTTCGCTCGGCGTCTGACGTCATTTCAAAGCGCTTTGAAATGACGTCAGACGCCGAGCGAACATGGGCCAGGCAACCTTGGTTCACAACCCTCCTCGAGTCGTCTGTAGTCCCTCACAAGAAGCTCCTTAACAGGTAGGAGCTTCTCACGCAACACCAGGGCAGTCTCTGGCATCTCAATCCCAGGCAGCTCTACCTAGCAATCTGGCGCCAAAGTCCTAGAATTTGGTACCTTGATGTTCGAGGCATGTGGGCTGCTGAATTTATATCTGTGCATAGATCGCCGCCTAGTGTTCGGTCCGGATGATTGCACATTGTTGTCCTGGAAGAGTCTTCGAAGTATCACGAGATAGGTGGCTCCTCCCCTGGACTACAGTGCGCATGGGAATCCTCTCCATGCTCAGATTGTTTTTTTCCGCCATTGGGTTTGGATGTACTTTCCTAACTCACGTTCGGAATATATATAAAAACTTTTTCTCAAGGCCAAAAGGCCCTCGGGGCGTCGGTATTGTCTTTCGTTCGGTGCCTCGTACTTGTTCCAGTTCTTCGAGCAGGACGCCGAAGGCCGCTTGCCTTTTCGACACCAAAAGCCCCATCAACGATCGACGATGGAACAGAGCCCGTTCAAACGATGCCCCGTTTGCAACTCAAAATACCCTCACATCGATGTGCACCCGGTGTGCAATAAATGTCTCTCACCGGACCACGACGAGGCCAGCTGCATGGCCTGTTCTCGATTCAGGTCAAAGAAAACTCTTCGGCTTCGACGCGCTGCACGACAGTCGGCGCGGGAGTCAGCGCCCGACCCGGAGACCTCTTCGGAGCTGACGACGAAGAGGGTGTAGGAGAGGAGGATCCGATCAACGGTCGGACCCGCGTCTGAGCAAGACTCCAACTATGATGAGGACGAAGAGGAAATCTACGTCCATGATGAAGACATCGTCGAGGTAGGAGACGACGCACAACCCATCGGAGCCGTCGACGACGACTCTAGCGATGAGCAAGGCCCAACCGCAGTAGCGGGGCCCAATAAACACTCTTCCAAGGCTCAGGTCGAGGCATCGCCGGAAGGCCTTAGCCAAGATCTTCGTACACGTTCTATAGCCCCGCATCTAAGAACATTTCCAAAGAGCCATCGGTCGATCGACCACAATCAGTGGAGAAATCGAAATCGAAACCGAAACCTAAAGACACTAAATCGAAACCGAAACTGGTGAAAACAGTCATCAGCTCGACGACTTCGGATCCGAACAAGTCAAAACGCTTGATCGACCCCTCGGGGTCGCAAGGGGGTGTCGACCCGAAGATTGGGGCGCCGAAACCCGTGTCTACAGTTAAGCACGTCACGCTCGCGTCGTCGACGTCGGGGTCCAAAGATGGCGACTCTTCCAAGGGACTCGAGACTCAAAAACCCCTCGATCCGAAGCTTCGGAAGCCACTAATAGTCAAGGCCTTCGAGTCAAAAACCAAACTCGGCCCGAAAGAACATAGCAAGTCGAAGCAAAAGAGCGTACCTGCTGCGCAACAACGGCTCGAGTCGACGCATGGCCACAAGCAACAGGCTGAACAGTCGAAGTCGGTCGGATCAAAAACAACGCCTACCTCGAAGCAGGTCAGTCCGTCACCGATGCTTACGGTGCCGATAAAATACAGACTGCCCTCAACAGCATGACCTAAAATGGTCCAGCTCCCAAAGGGCACCGACCCATCCAAATCATCGTCGGTGGCCTCAAATACTCAGCCCATGGAGGAGGACGTTCTGTTCCAGGCAGCGTCCTATGATAACCAGTCGAAACTATTCATCGACTCACCATTTATATAAGGAAAATCATTCTTGAAAATCCTATGGAGTCATACAAAATACCACTCAAAAAGAAGAGGGACTCTGCCACTTCACCTGCTCTTTTTGAACCCATACAATCCTATGGACAGGACTACACCTATTCTCCCACACCTGCCACTGAGGATGTGGAGGAAGGGTACAGTTTAATTATCCCATTGACACAGATCAAGAGGAGTCCCAACCATGGACTGACCCTGTTGACCCTGATGAACCGCACACCACCCCTGACACTCAGTCCTATGCGGTCAAAACATCGCCTACTGAGGATACTGCTGCGTTTAACGCATTGATTGAAAGGGCAGCCCTTAACCATGATGTGGACATGCACGCTGATCCAGTGGAGGAAGACTTTCTGTTTGATACCTTCTCAACCTCAGAAAGATCAGTGAAAACTTTGCCTATGCTTAAAGGTGTGCTCAAACATGCTGGTGACATTTTCAAAGAGCCAACAAAGGCAAGGGTTGTAAACTCCAGGATTGAAAGGAAGTACCGGCCTGCGCCTGTAGACCCTACGTATATCAAAGGCCAGCTCCCGTTGGACTCCTTGGTGGTGGCTAATGCTCGTAAGAGAGCGAACTCTCAGACAAGTGGTGATGCTCCTCCTCTGGACAAAGAATCCAAGATCTTGGAAGCTTCTGGCAAACGTGTCGCAGCTCAAGCGGCTAATATTTGGAGAATCTCAAATACACAGGCCCTATTAGCCAGATATGATAGGGCTCATTACGACACGTTAGAGCAGCTACTGCAACACCTGCCTGATGCTTATAAGGAGGGAGCAGAAATGCTGATACAGGAGGGGAAGCTAATCTCAAACGCATCCATTAAATGTGCGTTAGATGAAGCTGACACAGCAGCTAGGGCCATCAACACTAGTGTGATGCTCAGAAGGCATGCCTGGCTACGCATATCTGGTTTCAAGTCAGAAATCCAAACAACTCTGCTTAATCAGCCAGTTAACCCGGACTTTCTATTTGGTCCTGATGTAGACACGACCCTAGAAAAAATTAAAAAGGACACGGAAACTGCCAAGTCCATGGGAGCTCTACAGTCACAACAGTTCAGGGGCGGTTCTTTTCGTCGCTCCGGTAACGGGAGCTTCTAGGGGACAAGCATCGCAGCAAGCCCAATACAATAAAGGTGGCACACAAACCACCTATAACAAGAGCAATAGGGGTGAATACCGTGGGAACAGCACCAAAGGCAGCGGACGGGGAAATAATAATACCAGATCCTCTGCCACCAATAAACAGTGACGTCTTGTCACTGCCCCCGGACCATATAACACCGGTCGGGGGAAGACTTCAGCAGTTCCTGCCAGTCTGGGAAGGCATTACCACAGACAGGTGGGTGAGACAGCTTATACAATACGGATATTGTCTAGAACTAACCTCCACTCCACCCAACATACCCCCAAGGCACCGTCCTATGTCCGCAGAGCACATGCACTTATTGCAGCAAGAAGTCATCTCCATGCTGCAAAAAGGGGCCATAGAACTCGTACCTTTAGAACAACAGGGTACAGGGGTGTACTCACTGTACTTCTTAATCCCAAAGAAGGACGGGTCTCTCAGGCCCATTCTAGACCTCAGACCCTTGAACCAATACATCCTGTCAGAACTCTTTCACATGCTCACTTTGCAACAAGTTCTGCTATTGCTCAGTCGGGGAGATTTCCTAGCAACCCTAGTCCTGAAGGATGCATATTTCCACATTCCCATTCACCCCAGTCACAGGAAATATCTCAGGTTCACCATCAACAACCAGCATTACCAGTTCAAGGTCCTGCCTTTCGGGGTCACTACAGCCCCCAGAGTGTTTACCAAGTGCTTAGCAACAGTAGCTGCGCACCTTCGGAGACAGCACATCCATGTCTATCCATATCTGGACGACTGGCTTGTCCAAGCACAGTCGGCCCAGAAGTGTGCCAGCCACATGTCCCGCACAATTCACCTCCTACACAGTCTAGGATTTTCACTAAATTACCAAAAATCTCATCTTCAACCCGCACCTGTACAACAGTACTTAGGCGCAGAAATAAACACTCTGACAGCAACAGCACGGCCAAACTCAGCAAGAGTCCACAGCATGCAGGTGCTGATTCAAAAATTCAGGCCCCAACGCTCACTCACAGCGCAAGTGTTCATGCAACTGATAGGCATGATGGCCTCCTGCATCTTTATAGTCCCACACGCGAGGCTACACATGCGTCTGCTTCAGGAATGCTTAGCACAACAGTGGAACCAGGCTCAGGGACAGTTGAAAGACCTAGTGTTGGTGACCGGTCGTGCATACAACTCTCTGCATTGGTGGAACACACAAAACCTTTGCAGGGGACGACCGTTCCAAGAGCCTGTACCACAGATAGTGCTGACGGCGGACGCATCTCTCCAGGGCTGGGGAGCGCATGTCCTCAATTACACAGTGCAGGGACTATGGACAATGCAGCAGCAAAAAATGCACATCAACCTACTGGAACTGATGGCAATCTTCATGGCAATGAAGGCGTTCAAATTGCATTTGTGCAACAATGCCGTGCTGATCCGGACGGACAACCTGACTGCAATGTATTACATCCAGAAGCAGGGAGGGGCACACTCTCCACAATTGTCACACCTAGCACAGTGCATGTGGAAGTGGGCCATTCAAAGGAACATGTTCCTCATGGCGGAACACCTCCCAGGCAAGGACAACCAGATGGCGGACCTGCTCAGCAGACACAGCCATCAAATGCACGAGTGGGAGATACATCCCTCAGTGCTACAACCGTATTTCCAGCAGTGGGGTCATCCAGACATAGACCTATTCGCCACACAAGAAAACGCAAAATGCCACACCTTCGCCGCCAGGTTCCCACACCCGCAGTCTCAGGGCAATGCGATATGGATGAGCTGGTTGAACAGATTTGCGTACGCTTTTCCTCCAGCACCGCTCATACAGCTGGTAGCGCGCAAACTGCGGCAGCACTCTAACCCTCATCCTAGTTGCTCCAACCTAGAACTTTCAGTGGTGCCCCACCAGCGACTCAGACTCACACCCAGTCTCCTCACTCAGAGCCATGGAGACATTCAGCACCCAAATCCGCAACAGTTGAGCCTTGCAATATGGCTCCTGAGGTCATAGAGTTTGGCTACCTAAACCTGCCCCCTGACTGTATGAACATCATCAAAGAGGCTAGACGGCCTACAACCAGGACGTGCTATGCGGCCAAATGGAAGCGTTTTGTCATCTATTGTTCCAATAATAACGTAAATCCGCTAGATGCATCAACGCAAAACATCATATGTTATTTATTGCACCTATACAGATGCAATCTAGCATATAGTTCCATCAGGATACATTTAGCTGCAATGGCAGCTTATCTTCAAAACAGACAGCATCTTTCCCTTTTCAAAGTGCCTGCCATTAAAGCTTTTATGGAGGGACTCAAAAGGGTAATTCCTCCAAGACTCCCGCCTTCGCCTGTCTGGAATCTAAACATAGTTCTCACCAGACTCATGGGTCCACCATTTGAACCTCTTCACTCTTGTGAGATACAATTTCTGACATGGAAAATGGGTTTTCTGGTAGCGATCACATCACTAAGGAGGGTTAGTGAGCTGCAAGCCCTCACTATTCAGGAGCCTTTCATTCAGATTCATGCTAATAGGGTGGTGATGCGTACCAACCCTAAATTTATACCTAAGGTGGTGTCTCAGTTCCACATTAACCGAACTATTGAACTGCCAGTATTCTTCCCAAATTCTGATTCAGTGGCAGACAGAGCACTACACACGCTGGATGTTAAAAGGGCTCTCCTGTATTACATAGACAGGACTAAAGATTTCAGGAAAACAAAGCAACTGTTTGTTGCCTTCTCTCCACAACACAAAGGCAACCCAATTTCAAAATCAGGTATAGCCAGATGGATTGTTAAGTGCATACAAATCTGTTATCAGAAGGCTAAACGCACATTAACAGTTCCCCCAAGAGCGCATTCCACACGCAAGTTAGCGGCATCCATGGCTTTCCTAGGTAACATTCCTCTAGAGGATATATGTAGAGCAGCCACATGGACCACCATACACACATTCACCAAACACTACTGTGTGGATGTACACTCCAAACAGCAAGCTGCTGTAGGTCAGGCTGTTTTCAGAACTCTTTTTCAGACTGCTGCAGCTGGCACGGGCAACCGCCGCTAAGGAGGGTACTACTATTCATTCTATGCACAGATATAAATTCAGCAGCCCACATGCCTCGAACGGAATATGCTACTTACCAGTATGTATCTGTTCTTGGCATGTAGGGCTGCTGACATTTATATCGCCCGCCCTCCTCCCCGGTGCCTGTCGCAGCTGTAGCACTCAGAACTATTCTCAGGCATGGTCATCACTTACTGTATCATACTCCATCTCTGCCACAATGGCGAAAAACAATCTGAGCATGGAGAGGATGCCCATGCGCACTGTAGTCCAGGGGAGGAGCCACCTATCTCGTGATACTTCGAAGACTCTTCCAGGACAACACTGTGCAATCATCCGGACCCAACACTAGGCGGCGATCTATGCACAGATATAAATGTCAGCAGCCCTACATGCCAAGAACAGATGCATACTGGTAAGTAGCATATTCCTTACCCCCTAACTGTATGGTCATCCTCATGGAGGCTTGCTGCCCCACTACTATGGCCTGCTCTGTGGAAAAGTGGAAGAGGTTCATGCACTACTGCTTGCTTAAACATAGTGACGCACTAAAAACATCAGTGCAGAACATTGCTAGCTACTTGTTTCACTTGCGGAGCTCAGGCCTAGCTTACACATCCATTTGTTTACATTCAGCTGCAGTGGCAGCATACTTGCAGAACCTGGAACACTCCTCTCTGTTTAAAGTCCCTGTTATTACAACTTTCCTGGAAAGACTTAAGAGAATTACCCCTCAAAGGACACCCCAGACCCTCCTGAAACCTCAGTGTAGTCCTCACTAGTCTCATGTGGCCCCCTTTTGAGCCCCTTGATTCTTTCCCTCTCCAATTTTTGTCCTGGAAGGTGGTATTTTTTAGTCCGGATCACTTCTCTCAGACGTGCCATTGAGATCCAAGCGCTCTTGTTAGAGGCGCCATTCTTTAAGGTTCACACTGACAGAGTAGTCTTAGCACTAAGCCAAAGTTTCTATCCAAGGTGATCTCTCCTTTCCACCTGAACCAGACAATTGACTCCCAGTGTCCTTCCTGCACCCTGGCTCAGTAGCAGAAGGGTCACTTGACATGCTATATGTTAAAAGGGCTTTTATGTGCAAAAGTGATAGAACAAAACCATTTCGTAAGATGCAACAGTTATTTGTTACCTTCTCAAAACGACATGAGGGTAGAGCCATGTCAAAAGCGGGGATAGCTCGCTGGCTAGTCAAATATATACAAACCTGCTAAGCCAAAGCCAGCAGGCAGCTCCCTACTTCACCAGGCAGCCTCCCTGGCTCATCTGGGTAATATCCCTGTATCTGACACCAGTAAAGCAGCCACTTGGTCCACGCCACACACGTTCACCAATCACTACTGTGTGGATGCCCTAGCACGACAGCAGGCCCAGGTGGGCCAGGCTGTACAACTTATACTTTCCCAATGTTCTGGAACATCCTCTGACTAGCCACTGCATTACGGTGGAACTGCTTACATTCTGTGCAGAGCATGTGTATCTATCATTCAATCAATCAGGATTTGTTAAGCACAGCTAATAACCCAATAGTGTATCCTGGCGCTTGCAGGTCCTGGAGGCTCATTCGAGCAGCCAGGTCTTGCAGGCTCTTCGGAATGGCGAAGTGAGTTGATGGTATGGAGCTGCGTGAAGAGACCATTCCAGGAACTTTGCTGCAATGCAAGAGAGTGCGCATCCTCCACTTCTACGGAGCATAAACTTCTCAACGGTTGGTGGAAGTTCAGGTGGTGGTTGATGTAGGTAGGTCTTTGGTTGTGTAGGGCCTTATATGCGTGGATCAGCACCTTGAAATTGCATTGCTTCTTTATGGGGAGCTTGTGGAATTGCCTGAGGTGGGGTGTTATGTGGGTTTGTCTGGTGAGGTCGAGGATGAGTCTGGCTGCGTTGTACTGAATGGTTTGAAGTCTCTGTAGAAGGTGTGCAGCGATTCCTATGTAGCAAGAGTTGCCGTAGTCCAGTCGGCTGGTGATGAGGGCCTGTGTTACAGTCCATCTTGTGTGCTGGGGTAGCCACTTGAAGATCTTACATAGCATGCTGCAGAGAGAGGAAGCAGGCGACTACGTATGCCACAAACGGAAAATGCTACTTACCCTGTAAGCATCTGTTTGCGGCATGTAGTGCTGTAGATTCACGTACGCTGCTATGAGGATTGTGGTGAATTATATGGTGTGGTTGTGCCACCGTTCCATGTCATACAGTCTCAAAACTGTCTTGGGTCCAGGCGGGCTCATTTAAAAAAAACTTTAGCTCAACACTAGTTAACGGTGGCTTTGAGCAGCTATGCTTAAACTAAGGAGCCTAGTGTAAAACATTTAAAAGCAACAAACAATGAAATAAGAAAGTCACACAACACGAAAGACTTCTGACACCAATGTATAAAAATTGATTATATTTGGATTAATTTTAGACATGAGAGTTACAGAGATATAGATTTTGAAGTAAAACATACATTTCAGCTGTTTAGTCCAAAGTGCAAACAAGCAATGGTAACTGTAAAGTTTAGAAACTTTTGAAATAGTTACTTTCAACTTTTCTGGCCCAAGTGGGGCAACTAAGTCCAGCAGGGAGAAGGCCAAAAGGGATGCAACTTTTTGCCATTGAGGATCAGTCTCTCAGAGTGCCCATCAGCGTTTGGAAATGATTCCAGGAATGTGTCTAGCAACTTGCCAGATGGGACTTCTTCAGATTTGATGGCTCTGGTGCTGGTTCCAGGGAGGTCAACCTTGAGCCATGAGCCACAGGCACAGTCCACTCTCTGCTAGCCAAAGTTGTGGTGGGTACACACTAGCAGACAGTGCAGCCTCTCTTGCCAGGTCCAGGGCTCAGGAGGGCAGTCTTTCATGGTCCTTTCTCCAGTTCCGTCTTGATCGGACGTTTTGGGTACCGGAGGGGCCATATTTTTGCCCAGAAAGTGCCTGGGAGGGGAATGATGTGGTCAGTAGCCAATGGGCTGCCCTGTGACAACATCTGCTATGTGTGGCATCTAGCAATCCGAGGGTGCACTGTTCTGTCCACTCCCAAAATGTCTGAACCCTTCCTTGGATGTTAGGAGATTGGCCTTCCACCCTAGAGGTGTGGCTACCTGTGGGCTAAACCAATTTGGGCATTTGTCTCCCCTCTCTGTTCCCGCTGGCAGCCTGTCTACCGTAACAAAGGGGAAATACCACATGAATGTGAACGCCATTTGTCCACCAAATCCAGCTTCGCCTTTGAAGCATACTTTTTTTGGACAACACCTTGGGTGGCTTTCTGCAAGCGGGAGGGAACACCTCTCTCAGTAGCAGGCTACCATTGTTCTGAAGCCTGGGAGTCATTTGCATTATTACCCAGGAGGACAGAAAGCTGTCTGGTGGCCAGCGACCGTGTGAGGCCACTGGACAAAAGTGGCGTTTCCATGACATTAAAATTCAACTTGGACATCAAGTCGGGTTAATGCCATGATCAATGTGATACCATGAAGTACCCATTTTAGTAGTGCCATTCAGAAGTTAGCTAGGCTGAGTAGTCAACCAGTAACTGTCAGACAATGGGGTTACTAACTGTATTTACCACAGCAAAAATGACAATGTTAACGTTTTTGCAGTTAGGCCATATAAAAAGTATATGGCCTACTTAATAATACACAGCTTTCTGCCTCAGGGCTCTATAGGCCTTCCTTAGTAGAGACTGACATATATTGTTAAAGCAAATGGGGGCTTTGCCATTGGTTAAAATGGCAAACTCGAACTAGCAGTTTTAAACTTCGCTTCCAGGCTGCAGTGGCAGGCTAGGAGTCATGACGCTTGGTCACATGGTGGCACAATCAGTGCTGCAGCCCTGACGGGATACTCTGTCTTACATGCCCTGGGCACCCTTGGTTCTGTATACTAGGGGCTTTTAAATAAATCCGCTTATGACAATTGGAGGTAACCAATTCACTTTACATTTTGTAAGGGGTTAGAACACTGCCACGGGGATCTGTTTAGCAGACCTCAGTCCACTCCGAGGCGCAAAAACTATCAACATCAGTTCAAACCTTAGTGGGCGATCATTTAAAAAGCTACAGTTCCTTAGAGATCCCCTTCTCACTGGACGCCTTCGGATTTTGCGGGTATCTTTTCTTCTCTCTAACTTTTCTTCCCTTTCGCATGGAGACATCTGTACTCATTCTCATTCTCTATCTCCATCCTCACCTGCTGTGCGGGAAAAACAATCCAACTATGGAGTTGATGCCCATGCATATTACCAGCTAGAGAAGTCACTAAACCTTGTGACTCCAAAGGCTTATTCAAAGAAAAACAGGTTGTTCAGGTGAAAGCCACTAGATGGCAGGAGTAGGCAGAGCATGGTAATTTACAGCACTACATGCCACAAACCGATGCTTGCAGCATAAGTAACCTTTTCCTTATATGCACACATCCGTGGATCCAGCAGATCAAAAATTAAAATCTGGTTGGCTGCCAAAATATTAACAAAGATGTTGCAGCAGGCATTTTAGAACATGCAGACTCAGTCTCCTGTCCTGAACAAATATTTAAAAAACATAAGGGGCAGGTTAGGGATACCCAGACCCCCTAGGCGTGGTGAAGGGGATCCTAGAGGGCTACAATGGATCTGTGGTAAAAATGGGGGGGTGGGGAGGGGTGGAGGGTGCAGGTGGGCTTCCATGCTTTTGAAATTAAATTCCCCCGGGGAAGCCATGGCCTAGGATGTCCGTTAAGTTTAGGTTTATGGGGAGTGGGATGTGCGCCCCTCCACCCCTTCCATGATCCATTTGAAGGCCTCAGGGACCCGGTCCCCTGGGGCCAAATTCAATTTAATGGGGAGTTGATCAGATGGCCCAGAGCCATGTTACGACCTTGGACCCCATCTCCGGGGTCTGCCTTATTTTATTTGGGGGGGGCGGCAGCATGAGGCCTCAAGATCCAAGCCGTGGTATGGCCCTGCGGACTGCACCCCATGGGGCCGTCTTACAGTTTGTTTCCCGTGGACCCCATTCCCTGGCACACTCTTCCCTGCCCACGAGAATGCGGGCTGGGAAGACTCAAGAAAGGCTCCCAACGTGCAAGAGCAACAATGCTCCTACTGGCTGTGAGCTGAAATGTTTCTCCATGCCATAGAATTGCTCCCAGCACCCATTTTATAGATGCATGCAGGGGCCATGACCCTCCTTGCGCTGCCCCCAGCATTAAACATGTTGTTGGGTAGGACCGGGGCACCTAATTTAAAAACAAACAAAACAATCTGGCTACTTGCAGGTACCCTGCAGGGTGGATGAGGCCCTGGGGCTCTTCTTGCTGTCACTGTCACTTGCTGTCGCATGCATAAACACTTAGATGGTCCCAAAAGCGAGCCCTATTGGCTATTTGCAATGCAATAAGTCTTGCATTTAGGCAACTTTAAGCTGTTGGCATAGTAAATGACAATGCCTTTTCAATTTATTGTAAAAGTAAAATTTTTGTAAAGTTATTGTCATTTACAATGCCATTATGTTCAATTTAAGTAAATGGGAGACCTATAGCATTGCAAATGATTGTTATTTATGATGTGTATGTATGATGTGAGTGGCGTTGCGTGTGTGAGTGGCGTTGCGTGTGTGAGTGGCGTTGCGTGTGTGAGTGGCGTTGCGTGTGTGAGTGGCGTTGCGTGTGTGAGTGGCGTTGCGTGTGTGAGTGGCGTTGCGTGTGTGAGTGGCGTTGCGTGTGTGAGTGGCGTTGCGTGTGTGAGTGGCGTTGCGTGTGTGAGTGGCGTTGCGTGCGTGAGTGGCGTTGCGTGCGTGAGTGGCGTTGCGTGTGTCAGTGGCGTTGCGTGTGTGAGTTGTGTTGCGTGTGTGAGTGGCGTTGCGTGTTTGAGTGGCGTTGCGTGGGTGAGTGGCGTTGCGTGGGTGAGTTGCGTTGCGTGGGTGAGTTGCGTTGCGTGGGTGAGTTGCGTTGCGTGGGTGAGTGGCGTTGCGTGGGTGAGTGGGGTGGCGTGGGTGAGTGGGGTGGCGTGGGTGAGTGGCGTTGCGTGTGTGAGTTGCGTGTGTGAGTGGCGTTGCGTGTGTGAGTGGCGTTGCGTGTGTGAGTGGCGTTGCGTGTGTGAGTGGCGTTGCGTGTGTGAGTGGCGTTGCGTGGGTGAGTGGCGTTGCGTGGGTGAGTGGCGTTGCGTGGGTGAGTGGCGTTGCGTGGATGAGTGGGGTTGCGTGGATGAGTTGCGTTGCGTGGGTGAGTGGTGTTGCTTGGATGAGTGGCGTTGCGTGGGTGAGTGTGGTGTTGCGTGGATGATAGTGGGCTTGCGTGGGTGTGAGTGGCGTTGCGTGTCTGTAAGTGTTGCTGTGTGGGTGAAAGTGGCACAGAGCCTTTGATGTGGCCTGGCGCAGGAGAAATGCTGCTGCTGCTAATTAAATACAAGAGCGGCCGGGAAGCGGCCGGGAAACACAAGTACGGCCGGCCACATAATTAGGGGAGGAGAAGCCGCACAGCACACGCTGGGAGAAGCCCTTTGATGTGCTGTGCGGCCGCGATGCGCGCTCTGTGCTGGGGGAGGGGGGAGGGCCATTAGCCTGAACTCGCGGCAAGATCAAACAAAGGGTGGGAGGGACATTGAGGAACAGATGGCCATGAAAGTGTATGGGCCAAAAGCGCGTGCCTGTGGCCACGTGCACTCGAAGAAAACGCCACGAAAAAATGCGGTGGTTTGACAATCAGTTCGAGCACTTGAATTCTCGCCATTTCCCATTCCTTCGGAATGGTAAAGGATGAGACCTAAAAAGAGAGCTTAGGGTGTCCCGGGTGTGATGAGGAAAACCCAGAAAAAAAGCATTAAAACGGGGGGGAAAGCCGCAGCTGCTTATTTATTATTAGCTTTTCCCGAGAAGAAGCGCCCCATAATGACCTTCCTGGGATAATTTGACCCCTTGCATGCTCTTGACGGACCCCGGCCATCATGAGTCACGGTGGGCGTGTGCTCACGACGGCCGGGGTCCATCCGAATCCCGCCCACTCTGTAAATTGCCCGCACAGCGTGAAAATTCGCTGCGCAGCATGGGGTTAAATATATTTTGCTGCACAGTGGTGCCTCAGTGTGGGCAAGGGCACCTCCAGCATGTCTCTTATGTGCTATGTGTTGCTGCATGGAGTGCAGGAGCCCCACAGGAATACTTAAAAAAAAAAAAACAAAGAACAGTAGCCTTGTTTTTCATGGTGTCTTTGGAGCGTGGCTTCAGGAAAAGTTTGTTATTTTTAAGCATTGCCAGAGCTGGAGCTTTTGTTATGCAGCTTGTTAATGCAGAGACCCCCAGTGGTTGGTCTTGTGACTGCCTTATGTGGCTTGAAGAGTGTACAAGAAAGACTCTTACTACAATTTAATGTTGTTTTGACTACAAATGCTTTATTTAAATTTTTGATAGACATTGCAATGATTCCTTGACAAAGCCAGTGGGTTTGTCTTGTAAATTGATGTAGTCATTCCTTGTCAAAATCAATAAGCTTAGCTTTTATATATCAACAGTGACTTAAAATAAAAAAAATTAAATACTAGAAACTCACTGAGCACAACCAAAGGTTAAAGTGACAGTTATAGTTCGGTATTCAAAAACGTAACTTTAAGAATTCACTGAACAAAAATCACATTGAAAGTGACAGTATAGTTAGGTGACAATGTCAGTTGCAACATAACATTTTAAACTTCAAAAACACTGAATTCATCAGTTATATTCAACTCAAGTAACTATAACTTCAGCCCTAAGGTAACTATAACTTGTTCCCTCACCATTCTTCTTTAGTTCAGTTTGAGTATCCACCAGAAAGAGCATTATTGAAGGAAAGTAACATGCTCTAATGCGCTCTCGCGAAATTCTTCCAGATGGCAACTGATCATTTGTCGCTGTACCACGTCTTCGGACCTTAGTGCTCGACAAACTTGGTGTTCTCAGTCTCTTGGCGAATGCACCTAGGACTATGGTTAATTCTACCATAGCTTTAACACCAAATTCCCCTGTAATAACCAGCACAGTGTCTGCCATCTCGCCACCTCTCCCCAGACCATTAGGACCCCTCCTGTGGGAACCTGCTGTGCCTTTGGCTGCAAGAAAGTCCTCCGATACCAGATGAAAGGATGGTGGGCTTACCACAAAATGCAGAAAGAAGTGTTTTAGACACCGGATCTCTTCAGGGCCTAAGACCTCTTCCATCACCAATTTAAAAAGGTGGGCCCTCGGACATTCCAAAAGGCGGAGGTCATGAAATTCCAGAGGCCAGCTTCTCGGAGGCTGATGACATAGAAGAGGAGGCGTTCTTGAGTCTGGTAAAACAAAACACCAGGGGGAGACAGATTTGCATTCCAAAGGTGGGAGCTTCTTTTAAACTCGCCAGCCCAAGGAGGTTAATCAGCAGGTGTTATACCCCTTCACAGACCGGCTTTTGTTCTGGGTCTCCTGAGAGCAAAGGCTCTCACCTTAGGAGGAAGTCAGAACAGAGTCTCGGGTGGCAGGCTGACAGAAACTAGTCAGCAACCACACCAGAGGCTGGTAAGTTTTATGAGGGCACCTCTGAGGTGCTCTCTGTGTGCATTTATTGGTAAATCCAACAATGGCACCAGTGTGGGTTTACCAATATGAGATGTTTGATGCCAAACATTCCTATCTTCAGTGAAATCCTCAAGTAGCTGGGAAACTAATTTTCACCAGTGTCCAGCACATGTTCTAAAATGTCTTACCTGGTCACTTGCACTGGCAGTAATGGAACTGACAAGCACAGGGGCATATCTGCTCATGCAGGTATGCCATCACATGTAGTACTTAGTACCCTGACTTAGGGCAGTCAGGCATGCTGTAGGGGTTACTAACAAATATCACATGCAGTGATGGGGGACATGGCACACAGGGATATGTGTCATGTTGTGTTTTCACTTTTGTCTGTTCCAAGAAATGTAGCCTGCAATGGCAGTCTTGCATGTGCTTGATGAGGGGCACAATTCTTGCTGCAGCCCTAAGGGGCTTTCTTTAGTACCTCAAGCCCTAGGTACCAGGGGCACCATGTACTAGGGACTTACAGAAGGTGCTGAAGGTTTTGCCAATTGGTTAAACAATTGTACCTTTTTGGGGAAAGAACACTGATAAGGCGGACGTGGTTAGCAGTAACCCAGTACACTTCAGTCAAAGGTGCATCAATTTCCAGGCAAAAAGAAAGGGGGGGGGGCTACTGCAACACATGCCCAGCTTCCTACACAAACACGTTTTACATGACTTTGAAAAATGCCTGTTTTGGACAGTAATTCTTAAAATGGATGATGAAAATATGATTACTGATGAGAATCTGAGGCTCTCTATGGGACAATTCCTTTGACAGAGCAATATTCGTTTTTCCACCCATTTATTTTTAGGCCCTTTGGAGCCCAAACCCTCTACTTCTTTCAAATGCCTTCTTGGGGACCTGATGATTTATGTGGTTTTAGCAATATTAATCTGTTGGATTTTTGTCCACAACTATATGAAGGCAATGAGTTAGGAGAATAGTGAGTTTTGGATGTGGGTCATACTTCCGGACCCTTTCAGTTTCTTGAGTATGTTTCACCACTTCATGCTAATGTTGACCCTATAATGCTGACCTAGAATTTGAATTTCTAATATCTTTTCACCGCTATAGACTCCTGCAGAGAGAAGTCTCTCTATTCTTACAATTTCACTGATGCTTTATTTCCCTGCTTGTGTTTTACCACACCTGCTTGTAATAACATGTATACAGCTGTCAAGATTGCACTGTAATTGTTTTTTCTCTTAAAGACATTGGCGCCCTCAAGGCTTGCTCAATGCCATAGAAAGCTTATAAATAAATGGGAATAAACATTAAGGGCTCGCAGTTTAGTCTAGCATGTGGCAATGCTTTGGCTATTGAATTTTAGTATATATTTTCTTCGAGAAGTTTGCAATTCTATTAGTAAAGTGCTCTCTGAACTGGGTCATTTGTTTTATATACTGTCCTTCGAATTGACTGATTTGAAACCGACTATGAAGAATGAGAATTCCTGGTCTTTATATAATGTTGAAATGGAGAACACAAGATGGATACGTGCCAAACGGTGTGCTCTGTAATGTATGTCATGGATTGGATAGCGGGTTATAGTTGGGCATACCCAGGGTTGTTGATGAACTAAGGTCAGTGTCTGTGTTAGTGTTCTTGGGACTAGGCCATCTACTCCTCAATGTATACTGTTTGTTGAGAACCTGTGACCTCAGTAAAATGCACTATATTCATGGCCGCTGAAATTGTGCGATTGTGCAGCCACAGCGTTTTCGCATAATTATATTTTCGCTGCATTTGCCACATAATCCATCATATCCTGCATAATCTGCAGATTTCAACCCATTTTTTTTTTTTTAACATTCTAGCAAAAACGGTTTAAAAGTTACTAAGAAACACCAATACATGTTCCTGCTCAGTAGAAGTCCTTTCACAAAGGTGGACTGGTTTCCTTTCTGTTTATTACTGTATTTGGGTTTTAAACTGGTACTAATGAGGTGCAACCAAATCCAAAACCGTGTTTGAAAGCAGAAAAAATGACAATAATATATAATACTATCACAAAATGTGCCTCATTATGCTTCATTATCTGCCTTTTCTTGCTGCATAATTTACTCATCTCTGGAATATAATTTGTCCATTCCGTGCCACATAATTTCAGTTGCCATGACTAAATTCTAATAAGGCGTCTACATGAAATGGGTAAGAACAGCAAGGTTTTTTTGTGTGTTAATTTCTTTATTAATTTGTTTTATTATGCCATTGTTTCAGGTAAATCGCCGGCAACAAGCACATATTACATTTGTGACGAATTCATAAACGTTTAGGATATCACACCTTGAAGATTTTCAATTTCCCAGAGTCTCCTTGTGGTTATGTCCCACTTCTTTTATTAACATTCTAGCATATCCTGCAAAGTTAGGAGAAATAAAAACATAAAAAACCTGACATCCTACAGCCTTTCATTTCACAGTCACCACGGTCAGACAATTCACTTCACAAAATCCTCTAACTTTCGCAGTCTGAGACCAAAAAGCAACCACCAATGTGCAGGATAAAATAAGCTTAAAAGAAGACAAAATCGATCATCTGACTCAAATGTGACATGTTAAAAGCAAGATTTAAAGGCATTTTTATTTTTTTGTCAGCTCACCAGAACGAATCATTAGGCCCTAAAATATCTCGCCCATATAAAATCTGATTCATCATTGCGAGTAGGAGAGCAGAACTCTTGAGGCATATAAAGGCTTCATCACCGACGGTCTAACGCATGATGCCGTTTTTAAATGGATGTTGATATGGAAGCATGTGAGCACTCACCTGCGTTCGTCTAAGCTGAAACCCCAGGTAACTATTCAGTTGCTTTTTCTAGTGGAACCTCTGGAACTGTCATGCACATTTTGTTCGTAATCTGATCACCTATACTAAATATATTGTTTCCAATTGCAGACAGTAAACATTTGCATTTGAACGGGCAGGCATATGTAACCACGAAGACCAGGTAATTCTGCAGATGTTTCTGGTGGGATTAGGGGGTCTCCTGATTAATCAAGTTCATGATTCCCACCTTTTCCTCTTCTACAGGTTTATGAGACAGTACAATTTACAGATTTGAATGGGCAGATGTGAGTAGAAGCAGAAAGGCCAGGTAATTAGTTGCTACGTTTTCCTAGTTGTGCATCACAAAATATTGGAACATATCCAGGTGCTTTTATTTTATCTTCTTTTGCAGGCATCTTAGGCGGCTCTACACATACATTTGAACAGGAAGACAGACATGAATCAGACAGACCTGGTAATTATCTGGCAGACCTCACATCCAGTGCATATGGTAGATTGTAAAATAACCTGCTTTAACCATCTTTTCTTCCATTGCAGGCTATACAGACAGTTCTCAAACAGTGTTGGACGGGCAGGTGTGATAACAAAAAGAAAAGTCCATGTAATTACTTGCTACATTTTCCAAAAGATAGCACAGTACTAATGAGCATAAGAACCAACTTTTAAAAATGTTCCTTTTTTTTGCAGGCTTTGCTGCATTGTAGGCTCAGATTGATTGCCACCAAAATGTTCAACCGAAAAGCTGTCACTTCTGCAGAGGGCAGAGCTTTACCACAAAGAGAGGAATGCTGCCTTGTGTTCAAAGAAGCATGGATGAAAGAAATTGTGGAGACTGACACACAGAAGTTACGGAGCAAGGTTCACGTACAACTTGGAGAGCTATTTCAATACAACCCAGAAGTAAGCCTAATTTGCAAAGTATGTTTTGAAAGAAAAGATTGCTAAAGATTTTTCTACTGGGAAGAAATGGAGAGATGGCTGGAAGCTGGATTACTTGACACAGCATCTCTTTAGCAAAGTTCATGAATCTGCTTTGGTCAAACCTAAGAAACAAAATTGCTGCTGTCAGGGTGGGTTTTGGAGTTTGCACCATGCTGACAGAAATCACCACTGACCGAGCAAACAAACTCGAAATCTTTGAACGGCAAAAATCCCTGCCTCAAGAATAAAGATCCTCATCAACAATGTGTTGCTACTGGTCAAGATGAATACTTCAGTTTTGTCTGTTCAAGACATCCATGAACACCTCGCATTGTATGTGAAGACACCAGACAGATGGAGGAGCAAGAACTATGTCTTTGTGTTTTTGAGGCCATCAACAGCATGATACACTCTGATGCCATGGCAGAACTTTGCATTGCTTAATATCACATATTGATAATTGATGAGAGCACAGATATTTCAGTTACAAAAATGTTCATCCTCTACCTCAATTTCCGATCTATAACATCACCAGAGCACTAAACAGTGTTTGTAGAATAGTAAAGCTGAGTTCATGTAATGCAGAGGCTATAACTACAGCTGTAAAAGGCTTCTAGACTGCCAACTAAATGGACCTTATGAAAATGGTCTTGTTTACGTCAGATGGTGCATCAGTGATGCTGGGAAAGAACAATGGAGTTGCTACCCTCCTTAAACAATCCATTCCCCATCTAGTCGAGGAGCACTGTGGTGCACACCAAGATTTGGTACTTGATATTACCTGGAAAAAAGTGCAGATGATCAAGAAAATGAAGACCTTATTGAGTATTGTCTTCACTGTGTTCTCCCGGTCTCCTGTAAGGAAGTCCAAGCTGGAAAAAATTGCTTTGGTCACTGGATGTAAAGCGGTCTCCTTCCAGCCACTGAATGAAGTGCAGTGACGTTCAAGGCATTTTCATGTTGGTACACTCTTGCTAAATTATGAGGTTGCTCTTAAATACTTGGAGCATGAAAAAGTTGAAGAAAATGACCCAATTGCTAAATATTGCTACAAAACACTATCTGATTCAAACTACTAGATTTCCCTTACAGCACTGAATGACAGTCTGGGTGAATTTGCAGCTTTATGCAAGCTGTTTTTGGAAAAGCGCTTTGATCACTGTTGAAGCTGTATAATATGCAAGAGCAAAAATTGGCCAAATCAAGGAACATTACTTGGACGACACTGTCTTTTGGAGCAACATAGTAAGAGATCTGAAGGCTTTATACAGAGAAGACCGAGAATATGACCGTGAGCCAATTTTATCTTTCTTTAAAGTTCTTTGCGAGCACATGGAAAGAAAGTTCCCATAAGATGAATTGAAGTAGTGGACATGCTTTGATATACATGCAGTATCAGCACAATCGTAGTTTTGGAACTGAGAATGTACAAAGACTTGTTGAAAAGTAAAAGAAGGTCTTGGTCCTAGGTGATTGTGAAACACCTAATAAAGTTGTTTAGGACCTTTCAAGACATAGTGAATTTCACTCTGCAGAATGCTTTGCAGTATTATGTATGTCAGCTTGTTGATGTCTGTGCAAGTTTTCAGGCTTCATGTGTAGACTGCGAACGAGGTTTCAGCCTCATGAACTCAATCAAGTCCAAATTAACACCTTGGCTGCTTGACTCATTCCCCTGCTGTGCTGGACCATAATGGGAATGAGTTTGGACATGACGAGCTCAGCTCGTCATGAGCACAGCTCCACTGTGCCTCATGACGAGCTGAGCTCCTCATGAGCATGGAAGGGGTTAAGAAACAAAGTTGCTGATAAGGACAAAGCCCTACCTCTCAAATGGGAAAGTTGAAGATTGAGTTTATCAGCACTCGAAGAATGGCAGTGACCGGCAAGAGAAGCAAACATGTCACACATCTAGTATCAGTACTTGACTTGTCTAAACTCTGCCTCTTCTCCTACTACAGTCCATGTGGAGCTCGGGTATGAACATTTCTCACCCTGTCTTTTGGCAGGGGCATCATGACGTTTATCAGTAGTATGTGCATCAAATTGTAAATGTTATGTAATTGTACAATTTGCTCTGTTGTCAACTCATTTTGATGTGCACGGTCGAATGCAGCATTCTAATTGGGAGTGATCAGTAAAGTTTCATAATGGTTCAACCTCCTGATTTCTGTTTCCTCTATTGGGGTGTAGGTGTTACTTAACAGGTCATGTCCTTGGGGTGTGCCCATACTTCACAAAACTGGCTTTATGCCTTATTACAAGGAGCAATGTATGTAAAAAAAAAAATCCTTTATTTGCTTTAGGTGTAAAACAGAAGTATGGAGTTGCACATGCCACTGATCTTGGTAGATGTGCACTGCACTTGCTTGAATGGTCAGTTTCTTGGCTCACGTACCCTTCACAGTCCTGCAGAAGACCACTTTTCCTTCCTCACCCAGAGCTAACAGTGGTGATGGACGCATCGCTGCTGGGTTTACCTGGTGGAGATAGAGGTCAGTAGCCTCTGGTCCCCAATGGAGGCCCAGCTCCATATCATCCTTATGGCACTATAGCACAGCTTTCCAAACTTTTCATGTTGGTGACACACCTTTTTGTGAAAAAAATGTCAGGGACACGGTTACGCGAGGGAGCGCAGTGAGCGAGCCCGAACCACTATGGTGGGTTCAGGCCCCACACACACATACCCCACCCCACACACACACCCCACACACAACCCACACACACCACCCCACAGACACACCACCCCACACACACACCCCACACAACCCCCCCCAACACCCCCCACACACACCCCTACACCCCCCACCCCCCCCCCCACCCCCCCCCGCACACTCCCCCACACGCACACCCCACAACCCCCCCCCCCAGCTGTGAGGCACTTCAACTCTTGACAAACAAGCATTGGAAGGGCCTGGGAGAGGACTGTCACACCGCGAGGAAGATAAAAGTGACACATAATGTATTCAAAACACAGACACAGGATCCGTGGGGGGACTCCAGAACTGACCAATCACAGAACCGGAGACTGAACTAAATGAACGTAAGAGAACCTGAGACTGGAGGCAAAGATGCGCTTTAATCACCGACTTTATTAAGCAACAGCGACAAGTACACACTAACATTTTAAAACTGGCTCAGGTCCATGAAAGCGCCGCATTTTACCGGAAGTCCAAGCCTTTTAGCCCCCAGGGACGGCTGCTCGCCTTGGGGTGCGGCCTGCCTTGCAGATGCAGTCTGGGGGGTTGTTTTCGTGTTCGGCTCCGCAATGCTTGCAGAAATTAAAACTGCATGTCATTTCCTGCTCTCGCAAAGCCCCCCCCCCTGGCGAGCCTCCCACCACAGATTTAATATCGGAGAAAGTATGTGCCACGCTCTGCACTGGGCCCGGGTTCATGTGGACAAACTGCTGACAAAGCCCATGGGAAGGGGCGAAATCAGGAACTCCAGAACAGCTTCATTTAGGGGACTCACTGAGAAGAGGTTGGTGTAGTCATCAAAGCGTTTCAGCCCCCACCCCCATTGGCATCAGAGGGCTTCAGCCCCCACTCACCCCCTCCCCCGTCGTGTGTGGCAGCCCGGGACTGCTCACAGCCGCACCCGAGCACTTCACAGGTCTTTAAAGACCTTGTGCATGTTAATAGGCCCTATTAACATGCACAAGGTCTTTAAAGACCTGTGAAGTGCTCGGCAGAGTCGTGCTGCAGGGGCTCTTAGAAGGGGTGAAACAACAACAAAGCCCTATAATAGGGCTTTATTGTTGTTTCACCCCTTCTAAAAGCCCCTGCAGCTCGAGACTGCCGATTCCCGGCAGAAGTCATCTCATCGCGCGACCCACCTACGGTTGGGGCGCGACACAGTAATGTGTCGCGCCACACAGTTTGGAAAGCTCTGCACTATAGACATTGGTCTGGTGCTGAAGGCTTTCCTGCTGCCCATCAAGGTGAGGCTGGTGCAGGTTCTCACAGACAACACTACTGCCATGTGATACTACAACAAACAGGGTGATGTTTGGACGTGGCTTCTTAGCCAAGAGATTTTGCATCTTTGAAAGTGGGTAAAACACCAGTACATCTTCCTGGTCGCCAGCCACCTTGCAGGAACCCTAAATGCCAGTGCAGACAAACTGAACAGACGCAGACAAGTGGCGTTTGTATCCCTGGGTAGCACAGGGTGTTTTCGACCAGTGGGGAGAGCCCTGTGCTATGGTTTTGCCACCATTGATGATAATCTGTGTCATCACTTTTGTGCTTGAGAGTATCAGTAAGAACACTCTTTAGAAGACTGGTTTCAGTTGCAGTGTGTGTAACAAGAGACTCCTGTATGCTTTCCTGCCACTGCCTCTCCTTCCCAGAGTTTTGAAAAAGTTCAAGAATGACCAGGCCCAAGTCATCCTAGTAGCCCTGGGTTGAGTCAAGAGAGTGTGGTACCCGAAAATGAGCATCTATCCTCGGTAGCTACCTCTTCAGGAGGGACTGTCTGTCTCCTCAGCAGAGCACTGCCCTCTACCTGAATATACACAACTTACACCTCCATGTTTGGAAATTGAGTGGCGGATATTGATTGCCTTTGATTTGCCTCTGAATGGTAGAGGTCATCCTCGTCACCAGATGACCCTCCTTGAAATCCTGTACTGGGCAAACTTGTACACTTATGTGATAACCGAGAATCTCACCCCTTACAGGCAAAGCTGTCAGATGTCCTTTTGTTTGTTTTGTCCCAGCAAGGTCTTGCAGGAGGCACAGTGAAAGCTTATTTGTTGTTTCTTTCGGCCTCTTTACGTTTGACAGGCCAACCGTGCTTGTTTAAATCACCTGTTGTAATGAGGTTTATTAAAGGTTTGACACACATGTTCCCTGCCCTCCAAAGCCTTTTGTGATACCACAGTGAGACCTTATTTTGATCTTTCCTCATATGTATGCCTTTCATACTTGTGCATAGCTGATTGCTGCGTCTCTTGACTTTGAAACTGTCTTCCTTGTTGTGATTACATCAGCTCGTTGCATGAGTGAGCTGCAGAAACTTTCTGTTCAACTGCCCTACACCACCTTTTTTCTGGACAAATTGGTGCTGAGGACTCAGGCAGCCTTCTTACTGAAAATTGTGACTCCTTCCCTCACTGAGCAATCAGTCACTCTACCAGTGTTCTTTGCTTCCCTTAACCCCTTGTAAGAGGAGGAGAGGGTCATTTGATTAGGCTTTGGGTTTTTGACATTGATCAAACCAAGGACCATCAGATCGATGATCAACTTTTGTGGGGGGCTGAAGCAAAAAAAGAGAAGGGTTGCTCAGAGGAGGTCCGTGGTGAGGTGGATAGTCCTCTGCTTTAAGATCTGCTACGCACTGGTGAAAAAGTGATCTCAGAACATCTGAGACCCCATTCTACAAGGGTCAAGTCTACTATCACTGCGCTGGCATAATTGGTGCCTGCCGTTGACATCTGCCAAGAGGTGATGTGGGCATCGGTGCATATGTTCACGAAATGGTACTGCCTTGACAGCCAGGTCTGGAATGAAGAATACTTACCTTGCTTGCTTCTGCCAGACTTTTTGGTCTGATACCACTACACGTACCATGCAAATTTGGAGGTACAGCTTTGGTATCTATTTTAATGCAAATAATTTGGAGTTAAAATTATCCATCAGTAGATCAAATTTCATACCTTCGGCAACATTCTTTCTGGTGGATACTCTATCTAATCGCAGATTCCACACTGCCCTCCCTTCTTCCCGTTCTGTGGAGTAGCCACCTCTTATCTAAAAAGGTCCCAAGTTTTTGTTCAGCACATTCCACCAACGGTAATCCACGTTTACTCCAAATCTTTTACTCCGCGGACCTTGACCCCGCATACCATTACTCCACGGGGTCTTTGACACCGCATACCATCACTCCGCATTTTTTCACAACGCGTGTACATCTACCACGCATGCCTTTACAACGAATTTCGTTGTAGAGGCATGTATGGTAAATGCACTCGCATTGTGAAATGTGCCCCCCTGGAGTTACGTCTGCTTGTGCGGTCCATGCAGGCCCGATGACCCTGTCACTTGGAGAGGAGGGGCACACAGACCCGGTACACCCTGCCTGGCCCCGTCCATACCATCAGCTTTGTCATGGCCCCAAGACGCCCGGCCTCAGATGGCGTTCTGCTTCAGGAATCGAGCAGGCCTCCACCGGAGCGCCACAGTGGGACCGCCCTGTTCTCACCTTCGGGTAGCCGCGCAGCGTGTCTTCGCAGACAGGGGCACCGCCGATTCTGCAGGCTGTCTCAGAGCCCCTCAGGGTAGTGATTCACAGGCCTCCCGGGCCGCCTCGGTCTGCTCCGGCCCACTGGGCCCAGGCGCTCATAAGATTCTCACTGCCTGTTGCCCTCACTGCATGTAACACCTCGAGTTATGGCACTGAGCGGAGAGCCCGCTCTGCAATCAGCTCTCTACACAATGCCTGTATATAGTCGGGCAGGATGTTGCCTCGGATGACCCCCACCACACCGCTGATAATTGCCAGATTATCTGGCCAGTCCTAGAGCTCTGCTACAGCCACGCCCCCTCTGGTGTGGAGTACTTCTGGGGTGCATTAAAATATGGATGCAACCAGGAGGAGAGTGGAACTACGACGAGAGAGAGATAAGGGGTTTTGGGTTTCTTTTTTTTGGGGTGGAGGGGTTGTGCTGGGGTAGTGATTGTGTAGTGTAGTGTTGTGGTGGTTGTGTAGTGTAGGGTCGTGCTGGGGATAGTGTTTTAGGGTTTAGGGTAGTGTTGTAGAGTTTGTGTAGTGTAGGGTCATGCTGGGGGTAGTGTTTTAGGGTTTTAGGGTTTAGGGTAGTGTTGTAGTGTTTGTGTAGTGTGGGGTCATGCTGGGGGTAGTGTATTAGGGTTTAGGGTAGTGAAGGGTCATGCTGGGGTTAGTGTATTAAGGTAGTGTTGTAGTGTTTGTGTAGGGAAGAAAAGTGCTTTATGGTAGTGTTGGGGGGTCGTGCTGGGTAGCGTAAATGTAGGGGGTGGGTGGTGCAGGGGTACCACATTAGGGTGTAGGGTAGGGTACTCTTACTTACCTTTAAAACTTTTACAATGAGTATACCTTTAACATGCATGCCTTTGCGTTGTAAAGGCATGCGTGGTAAAGGCATATTCGTTGTAACAGTTTGCGTTGTGTTAATTTGCGGAGTGATAGTATGTGCGGAATCATTTTTGCGGAGTGATGGTATGCGGGGTATTTGTATGCGGAAAAACCTCCCATATTCTCCACCAACAGCTTTTCGTGATACATTCCTGAGAGCGCTGAAAGCAAAAAGACAAGAAACTGGCATCTATGTGCAGGGATAGCTCTTATATATGGCTGCGCTCCATCACTTCTGGTGTTGGTACGGATCAGCGCTAAGCTGCATGGTGCTACCTGTTGCCTCGTAGCAGCACTGCTACGAAATTCGCCGGATCCAGTCTGGCGCCTGGAGATATTCTGTGGTGAGGAAGATGCAGTTAGATAGAGTATCCACCAGAAAGAGTATTTCCGAAGAGAAGTTAATTTTTTTTGTTTTATGTTTTAGTTTCTTAACAAATAACATATATCAGTTGCTTACAAGACTTGGCCAAGATGTGCCAAGTGCTCAATTTAAGGCTGAAAGGAGCAACTGTCCGCACATTCTTTTATTTCGCTAAATGCAATCTTTCTCGGGGTGTACTGAGACCCTAAGCAAGGTATTAAATGTAAGTAAAATGCATACAAGCATTTATTACTAACCTTATTTTGCCAGTTGAATCGTCCATGTACCTCCCCTCTTTCATCTGCACTGTTGCCTGCCCCCTCTGGTAGTGTGGCAATGTGTGAATGCAAACTATGGGCTAGGGTATCCAATTCTAATGGAGTTATGCAGATTTGTTGCTCAGCTGCTCGCACATTTTATTGCATTGATTCAATATGGATGGTTTACATTTTGATTGTATTTATAATTTACTGGCAGTATTTTATTACTAATGTTAATGTTTCAAGACTTTCATGAAAACTTAGTACTGGCTTGTCTGTGAGTGGCACTTCATGTTACAAGGATCAATAATTTTTTACATCTGTTCTCTCTGCAGAAGTCTAGCATCCTGACCAGAGCCGGGGAGCAGCGGAAGCGCAGTCAGTCTATGAAGTCATATCCGTCCAGCGAGCTGCGCAATATGTGCGATGAGCACCTCGCTGTGGAGGAACCGCCAGAGAAGGAGGACATGCTGCAACAAATGCTTGAGCGACGGTACGTCTCTTTCTGTCTGCGTACTATCTCTAAATCCTTTCCTGACCCTTGTCTTTTCTTTCAAACCCCTGTCTATTTTTATCAGCAGTTTCTATTTCTCCTCATTAAATTGTGCATTTGTGATGCAGATACACTCCGTACCCCAATCTCTACCCAGACCAGTCCCCGAGCGAGGAATGGACTATGGAAGAGAGATTCCGACCTCTGACTTTCCATGGCTTGATCCTGAGATCTCAGCTGGTCACTCTTCTCGTCAGAGGTGTATGTTACATGGAGAGCCAATCAGTAAGTGTTCCTAGTGCTGGGATAGGGGAAGAAGATATGGCATGTGGTTACGGCTGATCTGTTCTTTTTTCCTCTTGGCCTTGAATCAAGCTTTTTAGTTCCTCTGTCTTTGTTGTCTTCTGCTTTGCAGAGTTCAAGTCAGCCTCGTCTTTCATATGCTGAGATGGCTGAAGATTACCCACGCTATCCTGACATCCATGACCTAGATTTGACCCTTCTGAATCCACGTATGATTGTGGTAGGTGCAAAAGCTTTGGGCGCTTGGACTTCTGGTGCTAAACCGCAATCATTTGATTTCACTGCCATTTAATTATAAGAGATCTATGGTTTTCATAAATATTCCCTCTGGAGCTCTACTCTCAAACCCTGTTAGAAATTGTATGGTCCTTGGATATCCGCCCTATGTTAATGTAAGCAACACACATAGTCAATGCTCTCCCTCCACAAACCGTTTGAGATCTACTAATGAGTGTCCTTTTATTCATTGTCGCTGCCAAATCAGTGTGAAAATGGTCAACAGTCACTGTGGTAACGGTTAAATATCACTCAGACTTTACAGTTTTGAAGTCCGTGTTCTGTTAAACATTCATGCTGGCTAGTCTAGTGTTTGGATGGAGTGTTTTTTTCATTCTTTCCCCATTCTCCAGGAACAGAACCTAAACAGCCTTTAGAGATTTCAGTTTGGTGGCTATAAGTCATTTTTTTATATCTTTATTTTCAACTTTTCCAAATGCTGAAATTTTCCCTATGTATGAGGCAAAAAGCATTAAGGGCCAAATGTACGACGGCCAAAAGAGAGCCTTGCAAATTGTGAGTCTTTTGCGACTCGGAATTTGCGAGGCGCTATTTCGAATGTACAACAGTGTATAATACACTGTTAGCGATTCCTAATGGGGTCGCAAATAGAGAGGTTTATGAATATTAATGAGCCTCTCATAATTTGTGACACCATTGAGAATGCAAAATTTCCTAGCTAACGTGCAGGAAAGTTTCAATTCTATTAAGGACGTGGAGGCGAAGATTAGGCTGATTCTTTCTTCTATTTATTACAATACATCCGCTCCAATAGCCTTTACAAGAAAAATAATCTACATAAAAAACAACATTTCCCATGAACACAGGGGAAAATGGAAACAAAGAAAGTCCCATGGAGATGTCCAATCCAGCCCGAGGGCCTGTCATAACTTCCTCTGCTGACGCTCTGTCTCCCTCTTTGTTCGTGCGACCCATCAAGGTAATCTGTGGTTATTCTTGCTTGCCAGCATCCGATCCTAAGATTAGAAAAAACTATTTAGGTAAATTCAAGGGACTAGGGTTCTTTGCTACCATCTTGTTTACAAATACCTGAGCATCACACGAAAAAATCAAAGGCATGATCAACATTACTTGTCAAAAACATTATCGAAACCAGTTACTCACCATACATACGCAGGTGTTCTGGGAGGGTTCAGAAGGAAAACGGGTGGGCTAATCCTCGCCTCCGCGTCCTTAATAGAATTGAAACTTTCCTGCACGTTAGCTAGGAAATTTTGCATTCTATGGCAGAACCGGAGGCTTCAGATTAGGCTAGTTCAAAGCTTGTCCACCACCAAAGATCCCAATGATATCACAGGTTTAAAGTAAAATCTTTTGATGGTGGAATCCAAAGACCAGTCTGCGGCGTTCAAAATATCCTCTAACCGCGCTCCCAAGGAAAAAGCTTTGGATGGCATTGCACCCCTCACCGAATGAGCTCTGAAGCGGGAAGTATCTATATGTGCTTCCTGCATCACCCAGCAGACTCATCTCACAATCGTGGGAGATGAAACCGCCATGTGTGGTTTAGTAAGAGCAATAAACAATTGTCTCACACCCTGTGGACGTACATCAACCGTTGCCACCTAGTAGGCCTTCAGCGCTCTAACCACGCACAATTTTGGGATGTCCGGGAAAGCAGGATAAGACACAGATCTTGAGTCACTCTTAGTTCGTCTAGAAATATGAAACATAACTCCTTCTGGAGTGAAAACCCAACCCGTGCGATCAAGGGCCCTCACACCCTGCGACAGGAAATCAAACACAACAACATTGCAAGTTTAGCAGATATCTACTTACGTGACAAATATTTATTAGAAGGCCAGGAACAAAACCAGTTTAGAACCTTATTTACATCCCATAACACCGAATACCTAGGTTCCTGAGGAACAGATAAAGATACCTCTCAACAGTTTGCAAACTAAGGGATGCTTACCAACCGGGCGATTATCTAATGGCACGTGACCCACTGAAACCGCTGAACGAAAGGTGTTAATTGACCTATAGGCCAATCCCTCTTTTGCCAGCGAGGCTAAGAAATTAAGGACGTAGACAATGTCTGTCCCCATCGGATCCGCCTGTTGTCACCATGACCATGCGGGCCGGTACCTCTTATTTGAACTATCGGCCCAGGACTTAGAGAGCAAAATATCAGCCTCCTCCGAAAGGCCTGGGACTTCCCAGTGTTGCCTGTAACCCGCCAGGCCATCAAACGTAGAGTGCCCACGACCAGAAGATGATGGGGATTCCCCTAAGGATCCTTGAGGAGAACGTGACCAAGGGGTAGAGCGATTGGAAAATCCCAGGAAAGTTCCATCAGAACTGAAAACCAGGCTTGCGACCTCCATATTGGAGTGAGCACCACTAGGTCCGCCTGTTGTCTCCTCACCTGGGTTGATAACCTCATGATCATTGCGAAGGGGGGAAACGCATACCCCTGCTCCTTGCTACAATCCTGGAGGAAAGCATCCACTGCCGATGCTTCCGGATCCGGCTGCTAACTGTGGTACCGTTTCAGCTAGGCGTCCAGACAGGAGGCAAAAAGGTCCACCGTAAAGGGACCCCACCGAGATTGAATCTCCCTGAACACACCGGGATGTAGTCGCCACAAGCTGGTGTCCCTCCATTGGCAAGAGCACCAATCTGCCACCTGGTTGGACGACCCCGGCAGATGCTCCACCAATAGGGATATGTGGTTGGATAGGCAATACTCCCAAAGATCGAGTGCCAGATTCGACAAAGCTTTGAGATGATTGATGAAGCGCACTGCTGCTACATTGTCCATTTTTAGTAGAACACAACTGTGGACCCTGTCCTTTGTCCAACACTTCACCGCAAACGAGCCAGCCATGGTTTCCAAGCAATTGATGTGGACAGATTGTTCGGCAGAGGACCATCTTCCTCTGGTAGATACTTCTCCGCACCGGGCACCCCAACCGGAACCGCTGGCGTCCGTCTCTATCATCAGATCTGGTTGAGAGAAAAAAATCGCTCGGCCGTTTCAGGCCTCCATATGATCGACCCACCATGGTAGTTCCGTCTTTGCCTCCTCTGTGAGGGGTCGACCTGAGAATAGGTGAGGCCTTTGCTCAAACGATAGGCTTTGAGACACTGAAGGGCCCTGTAATGCAGGGGGCCCGGATATATGGCTTTAATAGACGACTGGAGAAGACCCACCACTCTGGCTAAGGGCAAAGGGAAATCGTGGGCCAAGACAACGTACGTTTGAGCTCGTGCCTGATCTTGGTCAACTTCCGAGAGGGCAGGGACAAGTTTGCCGCGGCCGTGTCTATCATGAAGCCAAGAAACTGCACTCTTTGAGAGGAGCACAAGTCAGACTTGGTCCCGTTGATGACAAAACCCAGGGACTCCTGGAGGGACACTGCTTGCTGCAGTTGAGCTTTCAGACGTAGAGGACATTGGCTCATAATGAGGATGTTGTCCAGATAAATTATCAGCCGGACTCCCTCAGATCTGAGGCGCTCCACCACAGGTTTCATTACCTTGGTGAAACACCACGGAGCGGAAGACAGTCCGAAAGGAAAGGAGGAGAAATCAAAAATCTGAGAACCCCACTGAAACGGTAGAAAACGTCTGTGAGGGGGGAAAATCGGGTTCGTAAGATAAGCGTCCTTGAGGTCCAGACGGACCATCCAGTCTCGAGCCTGCAACAGATCCCTCAGGAGGTGAATGCCCTCCATTTTGAAGTGCCGGTAAATGTGCCACCCATTGAACTCTCGTAGATTTATTACGGGCGGTAGCCTCCGTCCTATTTCTCCACTAGGAAAATGTTGCTGAGAAACCCCCTGGGATGAAGAGAGGAGGGTGTAACTGCTCCTTTGAGAACTAATTCTGAAATCTCTCTGTCGATAAGTTCCCTCTGCTCCTGTGTGAATATTAGAGGTTTGAGATGAAAGGGTTAGGTTGGAAGTCCGGCATATTCGATTTGAAACCCTCTTACGGTTTGCAAAACTCAAGCGTCAGAGGTGAGCAAAGACCAATTGTGAAGAAAACACTGTAGTCTGCCTCCCAACTTCACCTCCCCCAGATTTTGGAGTCTCCCCTCGTTGGTTGTTAAAGGAACCATCTATACGTCCTCTGCCTCCTCGTCTACGGGGAAAGTTCCTGGTCGGATAGAAATTCCCGAACTTGCGACCTTACCCTCTAGGGTAGGGACGTGGACACTCCGCGTGGAGGCAACTTCTTACCTCATGGTCCAGAGGTTTCAGCAGTCTGGACGCCATGTAGGCTGCCACCTTGGGGGCAGGGGTCCATTTTGATGATCGCGGGTGTAATAAGTCGTCCGGGTTAAGCATGTCTGTCTTTAGATCTGGAGCCGGTGAGGAGGCAGATTTTGATGGGGGCCAAGGTCGTTCCGACTCCCCATCTGTGTCCGAGGTCTGGGGGGGGACTCATCTGGGTCCAAAGTAGTTGCATCGTCCGGAACACCACAGGGTCCCTCCAGAGCCTCATCTGGCTTGTTGGGAGGGGTGGAGGCCTTAGCTTCCATAAATCCCTTCTTAAGGCATGCAAAAGCGTCCGTGTCCACTCCTGCATCCTCAGAGCGCTTGCACTTGGGGTCCGAATTACCGGATGGTTGGACAGGAGATAGGGGAGTTTTAGACCCCGACAGATCTTCCCTCTGATCGAGAGGTAACCGGCATTGCGCACGTAACTTCTCAATTTTCTTCTCCAAAGGCTCAACCACCTGAGACACTGCCTTAAGAATGGAGGAATCCATGACCCTACAAAAATGATCATCTACTGGTAAATACATGACTTCCTCCTCCTCCTCATAGTAATCCTCAAACTCTATGAGGTAACTGGGTAGTGTAATGAACAACAATAATAGGGGGATAAAGGTAGGGAAGTACCTTAGACTCAGAAGGCACAGAATGTGCACTTAAAGAGTCTGTGAAAAAAGGCTTGGAACCAGTAAGAAATATCGCCCTCCCAATTCTGTGGGATTTACACCTGCCTGGGCCGGTCCCGATAATCCAATATTGCTCCTACCCGCCGCGTGGGTGTTCTGGCTCCATGCAGGGGCTCTCTGATGCCTACAACTCCCAAACACCAATTGGGGATCTTCCCCCGCGGCCGCAGCGAGTCCGTCTGAACCACGTCAACCATTCCCAAGCGGAAACAGACGACGCGCCGCCGCGTGAGGTAAAACACACTCAGTGCGCGCAGAGCAGGCAAATGCATGGTCCCCTACCGGTGGGAGGCCGCACCGCGCAGAGAGAGGGACAGAAACGTTGCCATCGCGTAGGAGCGCACTTCGCTCCCGCGACTGATTTGAAAAGGCAAAAGCAGTGTTAGCGTTAATAGTACAACCGTGAGGCAAATCCCCAACTTAATTTGTGCCTGCACACCAAATTCACCCTCAATGACATACCAAATCCACATAAAACCAGGAGGAAAAAGAAGACACTCATCTGACTGCTGCTGGAGCAGCGAAGAAAGAGGGAGCAGAGCGTCAGTTATGACCGGCCCTCGCGCTGGATTGGCCATCTCCATGGGATTTTCTTTGTTTCCATTTTCCCCTGTGTTCATGGGAAATGTTGTTTTATATGTAGCTTGTTTTTCTTGGATAGGCTGCTGGAGCTGATGTATTGTTATAAATAGAAGAAAGAATCAGCCCAATCTGAAGCCTCCGGTCCTGCCATAGAATGGCATGCCCTCCCAGGTATGGTGGCCTGCTGGGCTTAGCAGACCACCGTGTCTGGGACTGCTTTTAAATAAAGCAGTTTTTTTTCTTCAAATGCAACCCGTTTTCCTTAAAAAAAAAAATGTGATGCTTTAAAAAAAAAATGAAACCCCTACCCTTTTGCGACCCCCATTACCACCCTCATGCAGCTGGCACTAGCGGAGCATCAACAGCCTTGTGTGAGTGATGTTGCTGGGATTATCTTTCTTTATGAGCCAGAAATGTGTGAAGTGGGTCCCATATATCCTGGGGCCTTGAGGTATTAGTCTGCAATTTAGCATAAAGTCTACTATTTTTGTTATGGTAAATCCGGTCTTCAGGCCAATCAGTTATATGCGAGGTGGGCCTCTGCCGCATATGAGAACTACTCTCAGCTTGGCCATCAGCAGCACTATTACTGTAAGGTCGCAGAACACTTGAACCCAGTAGGAGGCAGTTGATGGACAAAGCCGTTCATAGTGGATAAAATGTGTGGTTTACCCTGTGGAGGAAATTGTTGTGGATAGCTCTGTGCTTTCCAATGCAAGGAACCTCCATGGTCCTTGTGCTACAGAACTCCCATTGTTTCATAGATGGCCCTCTTCTCCACCTACAGTGGTTTCCTCCCGAACCTTGGGGTCCCTAGGATGAGAAGATAATGCTTGGCTGGGGAGCTGGAAGCCTCCATTTCATGATAAATGTGGTGCTGGTACTGCTGCCAGGGACCTACCAGCAAATGGGGCTATGGATTCAAGGTTCCTTCATAGTGGAATCAGGAAATCAATTGTGTAAAGGAGCATGGCAGCTCTTAGCGCTTGGTTTAAAAACAACTGAGCTGGTTTCATATTTTCTTAAGCATCGAAGCACTGATACTGCTGCCATGTGGACCAATTGATTGGAAGTGTCCTGTTTTTGGCTTGTTCACTAACCCACTAGCTTGGGCTGCCAGAGACTGCTCTTTGATCTGGAAGCGGCAATAGGCCAACTGTTAGAAATTGAATTTCTTGTTGGCTGAGGCTTTCGCCAAAGCCAGGCAGAAACCACCACTCTAGTCAGGGTAAGGGGGAAACACACTGTAGATAACCCCTGCTCACCCCCTTGGTAGGATGGCACGAGCAGACAGGCTTATCTCCAAGGCAATGTATAAAGTATTTTTACCAACACTCACAGCAACACAGTGAAGCACCACAAATGGACACCACACAGGTACAGGTACTTTGTAAAAATAGATATCTCTTTATCTAGATTGTGCAAGACCAGAATGACTTAAATCCGACATACATAAATACTCTTTCTTTAGAATGTTCTCTTGTAATTCGTTTAGTCCCAAAAACGGAGACTCAGCAGTTCAGTTCTTTAAAGCAAATCCCTCTTGATCATCTCACAACCATAGCACTGATCCCTTCGTGAGCCACTCACCCTTTGTGGAATGCAGGCTCTGGAACCGCAGCTCATTGTTGGAATGCTGCCCTCTGTACAAGCAAAAGGATCCGGGCCTTCAAAATTGCCCCCGCCGCACCTTTATAAGAACCAAAAAGGATGCTGACTTGTAATACTGCCTTTGCTGTAGCATGGAACGTGTTACACTTCTTGGCCCCGTTCGAGATCAGCGGCTCCCCCCTCCTTCACAATGCGTGAGCACGTGCCCGCCACCCAAGAGGATGCTGCCTCTGAATCACGAAAAGGACGCTGTCCTTCCACGTGGTTAAAGAACCACACGATGCCCGCTCAGTCACTTGCGGGAAGCAGCTCTTTCCTTGGGCGGCGCTCCCCGGCCTCTGGTGCAGCTCGAGTCTCCGTTGCAGGGCGGGGGAAGCCTTTGCCACTAGGCAAAGCCTTGCGCTTCCTCTCGACCCCGCACGGCTCCTCCAGGACGGTACTGGTTGCTGGGCAATGCTCGGAGGGGCTGTCAATCCCAGCGCGGCTCCTTCAGGATGCTACCTGGTTGCTGGGCAATGCTCGGCATGGCCGCCAATCCAAACGCGGCTCAACGCTGACGTAGGCGGCACCCCGGGCCTGTGGCGGTGATTGGCAGACATGCAGCAGGTGTCTCTGGTCACGACCAGCAGCACACAGTGCGCCCAGACTCCCTGGCTGGCGGCGGTGATTCCCTCGTGGTACAGCGCTTCTAATGAAGCCCCCGAACTGGCGGCTGTGATTTCCTCGTGCACATTCAACAATCTGTGGCAAAGCAGATGTCCCGCAGGTCCTCCGCGCCACGCTACTCTTCACAGAGTGCGAGAGGCACGATCCTGGGGCAGGTCACGCTTGAGGCAGAGCAGACCTCACAACAGGCCCCAGCTATGTGCCGATGAGCACACCGAATCAAATTTCACATGGGCAGTTTCACGAAGGCATAGGCTGTGCGCAGAGACACGCACACAACGTTGATTAAAATGGGAAACTTTTGTGTTCCTGAGAGGAACACAGAAGCCAGCTCTCTTCTGGCCCTTGGAGACTCTCAGGACACAGCACACAGCAAAGTCCTTGGTTTTCAAGCAGGGGGTGGGCGGGGGGGCACAGCACACAGCAAAGTCTCTTGTCCTCACCCTTAGTAGATTCAGCAAACTGCAGGTCGGCCCCAGAACTCACAGCAAGGGCAGTCTTCCTTTTCCAGTCTCTTCAGTTTATCTCCTTGGGCATAGGTTCCCCATGATTGTAGAAGTCTAGTTTACAGGCGTTTCAGGTCTTACTTTTATACCCCAAAAGTCTTTGTTCTCCATGTGTGAGGGGTCCAGGATCCAGTCCCAACCAGTTCTGGGTGCCCTCTGCCAGGGCTTGTCTTCTTCCTTTGTGAGGAGAGGCCCGGGTCATCAGCGGTGTGCAGGAGGTGGGGCCAGCATTGTGGAAGGCAGGCGCAGTCCTATTCAGGCCCAGATGCAACTCCTCCCACCACTCTAAGTGTAGATAGGTCTATTTAGCCTAGTGCTGACTCACCCAGCCTCCTGCAGCCACCCCCAGCCCCTGTCACTCACAAACCAGACAGTCAATACACAGACAGGCAGAGGCACACAGAAAGGTTGAACAGGAAAATAGCCACTTTTTAAAAGTGCTATTTTCAAACACTGAATTTAAATCTTTCCTAAAAGATGCGTTCTCAAATTCTGAGTTCAGGGATACCAGACTTCAGCTTGCTCCTATGGGGAGATATGCAGGTACACATGGAACACAGCACTCCCCATTCTATGCTATGGGCAAGATGGCCGTTCAATAGTGAAAAACGAAATTGGCAGTATTTCACTATCAGAACATGTCACCCACACCAGTACATGTCCTACCTTTCACATACACTGCACCAAGCCCAGGGGGGTACCTTGGACCTACCATAGTGGTGTCCAATGGGTAAGAAAAGGGAAGGATCAGGCCTGGTCAGTGTGTACACTGGCCAGGACAACATGGCAGTTCACAGACTGCGCACAGGCACTGCGGTGGCAGGTCTTGTAGTGTAGTTCCTATATTCCTAATTGGCTCTGCGCATTGGAATAACATAAACAGCAGTTTAGACGTAGGACTGAGGTCATCTAGGTCTCTACTGACTATGTTAGACTTAATTAGGTTTGCCAGCTAGCTCAGATGTCACTAGAAACTTTATCGAATGTTCAGGAAGGAGTTAACTTTCCTGATTAGACAAGAAGGGATTTGTTTCTGACAACCGCATAAACATGACAACTTTGCTCCCTCAGAATAAAGAGTACATCTCTAGAGTTGTGTGAAAACAATAGACAGCCATTTCACTCAGTCAACCGTGCATGCTTATTTTCACCAGAGTGCAGAGAAATAGAGAGACGGGCGTTTTCAATAAAAGTTGTTATTTATTGAGCAGTCCTCTTTCTCATGCAAGAGAAATGAGTTGCCAAAGTTGCAATACTTATCATGAAGTAAAGTGCGTACAGTAAAAGTAGTATTATGAAATAATACTGTAAAAGCATTGATATGGTTTCTTAGCCATATGATACTTTAAAACGGATAAAATATATACATACATAATACATTGACTAACGTACTCAACTGGTGCTTCTAAGATACGCCTACCCTGGTGTACCTGACCTAAGCCTAATACGTGGGAAGGAGTAAGTAAGTTGCAGTTTAGGTTAAGTTGGTTTTTGCCAAGAATCTGAATCAAGAATTCTCTTAAGGTTTTAATCAGCTCCGTACCTTGGTTCTAGAATGAAGGAGGTCTTGTATCTCTCTCTCAGGACTCGATCTCCCAGCAACCCGCAAGGGTGACTGGAAACACCGGAGCTGGAATTTCTCGGCAGGAGAAAAGACAGCGTCTCTCTCAGTGCGTCAAATGGGAGGGTCGGCTTCCTTCGGCACTCGCATCAGCTGGGCGTCGGGCAAGTAGATAGCCGCTCTGCTCCAAACCCCTGTGTGTTTGCTTAAGGCAACATTGGTATATTTATACCTGAAAGGTGGTGAGTTTGACGTAAGGTTGGACATAAGACGTCACTAAGAACTAACAGTTCTTTCTGGACTCCAGGAGTTCTTGTGCAAAACAAAAGCAGGGGGAATTCCCGGGCTGCTGGAGGCTTGGTTTGTTTAAAGAACGCGTTGCACTTTCTAGGAGTCTATGGGAGTAGCCTTGCCGTATTTGGACTGCATGGGCTATGACTAAATATGGACATGATTCTTATGCCTTTATAAGGATATGTTTTGTTATAACCACATAAGGGCATGAATCGGGAATATTTAATTAGGGTCCTAGATAGATTCACAACACACACTCCATGTATTAATGTCCATCATTACTAAATACTAAGCAATACTAAACATATAACGATGCATGTGTGTTTTCCAACCCACCCCAAAATACATAAATTGCATTTGAAATGGTGTATGGTATATACACGAAAATGAGTATTTATACTGTACGTTTTCCAAGCAGTGTTATCATTCAGATAATGCATATATAAATATCGGCTGAATGAATTGCGAAAATTACATTTATGAAATGGCTCTTAATACAGAAAAGAAGGTCGAGACCCTTTCATCAAATATTTATACAATACTGTACATGTGCTAGAGGCTGAGGTAAAATATTGTCTCTAGTATCTCTAAAAATAGAAGCTCTGTTCTCTAAGAATAGTTCTACTTTAAGCAGAATACCATGTGCCAGAAAAAAGGTAAATATTTTTGGAAGTGGAAAAATAATTTCGCTTTCAGGGGAAAAAAATAGTTCCAATTGTTTTCAGTAGTTTTGTTTATCAAAATTGAAGGCCGAATTCAGAGTTCAGGAAACGCTGTGTGCTCGTTGTTTTTAAAAGTTATTCTTGTTGTTAGGAGAGAACATCATATCAGACAGGCTTGCGAAAAATTGGTCTACAAGGGTAGGTGAAAGTGCTAGAGATCGCGGGTCACCCGACCAATAATTTCGCCACTTCTGGCTTCGGGCCCATATACTTTACTTTATCATATACATTGATCAGATGACCACACAATCTACTACCAATAATTGTGAGTTCCCTTTCGATTTATTTCCAGTGTACCCAACTTACCATCCACCGTTATGGGTACCTATGACCACGATGGGTCAGGGAGCTAGCTGTAAAAGGAAAGGCAGCAAATACAAACCCCACTTTTTGTACTTTATTTCATGAAATGACCACGGACAACTAGAAGTTTTAAAAGATTTATCTTAGATTTCAGTTTCTGCAATCATACAGTTAATAGTAATGAGGCAATCTATAATCAGAATAACGAAGAGCACATAACCATATAGGAAGAGTATACAGGTAACCATCTAACCCTATAATGAGGGAATTCAGAAATAACGGAAATGAAATTTTTTTGGGGGCTACTAAATGCTAGAAATTTTATGCACGTTTAGGATTTTATCATTAGGTCATATTTCGAGAGAAAAGACACGGGGAAACCTATACATCTAGTGAAGGGTAGAAAAGTGCAACACGATATAATTCTAACGTTATTACTTCGATTCAGTATTTAAGAGAAATTTGTAAAACATTATTTAATTCATAAACAGTATGGAAAGATTTATACTAAAAAGGCTGGGGAACATAGGAACACCCTATGAAATGCAACTGTAAATGACTTTAATGAGATGCAATGATTTGCAGAGAAAAACATGGAAAATTAACATATGCAAAGGGTATGTCTTTATTGAAGCAAAGACCGAAAAATAGAAAGGTGCAGTTTAAGAACTCAGAGCGATATTTACCTGGACTGGTGTGAAAACCAACCCTGGCCATGGGTCAGTTAAGGACAGGAAAAACCCTCAAGGAACGATAACCCTCAGTGGGACAGCAGGTGCAGAATGGACACCCCAGGACAGGACAGGAAACCCAGATTAGGATCAGGACAGGACCACCAGGATACGACCAGCACCCGCAGTTCGGAAGCAACGCCTGCGCTCCACCCTCTCTGCAGCTATCAATCAGAACCCCGATTGGGTCAGCGAATTCCCCAGCAAAGTGCTCCGCCAGCACTTAAGGTTCAGTAAAACCTTCAGAGTCTATGGTCAAATTTCGGACAGAGAGCTCCGCAGCACCTCTGTATCAAGTCACCTATTGAGTGCGTTGGGTCAGTGACAGGTCAGCTATTCAGACAAGTCGGACAATTTCTCTAGCTAAACCTAGGCTAGATATACTGTTTTGGGACAGGGTACCACCCCCCAAATGTTGCAAAGTGTCAGAATCCCCAATTTGGATTGGTCCTAAGGTAGGATTTGGTTAACACACCAATCAGAACAGACTATTCTAAGGCCTACTTTGCATCCTAAGGTGCCGCCTAGCAAGATTTTGGGTTCCCACGAGAAGTCGCAGGGAATACAATGGAAAGATATACAATGTATTCAGATAGGGTACAAGTTAGGCTTTCTCGCTGGGTGAAGGTGCATCTTCCCATGCAGGCTCTGGCATCAACCTTCTTTGGCTTGGTTTCAATGCCACCGCACCATCGACTGATTCGGCGCAGTAGTGCCCTCCAAGATGGACTCCCTAGCCCCATCACCCCTCAGTGCCGAGGATACATGAAAAGTAAGCGAAAACAAATTAGTACATGGAAATAAACGAAGGCATTATATGTCATATTTTCGTACTTCACGTTTATCATCATAAAAATATACTATGCAATTTAAATATTAGTGCAATATATAACGACACGAGATCAACAGCACAAGCTTCACCACGTTAATACAGGGAAAGGCCATCTTGTGGCTATTACGCATGCGCACCCTTTCCCTCCAAAACTATATCTACGCAAAGTCACGTGAGTGTGACTGACGCATGCGCAGAAGAGGAAAGTCAAGCAGCGGCCATTTTAGGGACAAGAATTAATCGTATTAGTAAAACACATAAGCAAGCATCTCTATGATACCCACGCACATTCAAAATACATAAAATTAGTAAAACAAACAATTGAAGTTACGAGATTATAATAGATTTTCGAGGTTCTTGACTCGAGCAAGTCGCGATGCGAAATCTTGCTCTATCAATCCCCTCTTTGATGATATTTACTATCATCACAAAATAATGGAACCAGATGCCAACTTTCTTTCACACCTTGTACATTTCTATCTCTTCCAACAGGCGATACAGTTTTTCTTTCTCAGTTTTGGTAGGGTGAGAATTTTTCACCTTTTTATAAATCTGATTATTCATTTCTTCCAATTCAAGTTCATCCGCACTCCGTTTCACTCCTCTCGCATTCACTTGGTATTTCTTTGTGTGTTTGCGACATTTGCAACAGACGAATATGAGAAATAGGATAAGACCTATCACTCCAATTGGCATCAGTACCTTAAGTAATAAGCTCTTACCTAAGCTAGCAAACCAATGACCTACATTGGAGAGACCATCAACCAGTCTCTTCCAGGCACTGTCAACCTCGAGTGGTTTGAGTTCCTTTTCCAAATTAGTAATGTTTTTCACATATCTTTTAAGCTGTACGCTTTTGTCCGGAATGTAAGTGCAACAATGTTGCGCCTTCAACATCCGGCAGACTCCGCCCTCTTTTGCTAATAAGGTATCAAGAGCAAGTCTGTTCTGCAAAACCATTGATCTGATCGCAACCATTTCGGTATTGACCAGCAGAAATCCATGAGCCGTGTCAGTAGACAACACATCCACTATTGTGGACAATTTGCAAATTCCGTGAGTGTTCAGAACCACTCCCACTCCAGGTATCAGTGCACTAAAAATACTACTCATTATTTCACCTACGCTTTCTCTTTTGCTACGCACTAAGCCATTAGTGTTTTCACTGCTTCCAGCAATTTCATTCACATGGTAAATTCTCGGGAAAACAATGCCAAAGTAGCAGCTTCCATACCAGTGATCCGGCAATTTGAAATAAGCCTTGTCTCCACATATATAATAAATTCCAGGAAACACAGGCTCTGACCCATTTTTGAATCCCCAACCTCCAATTACCTTGTAATTGTGCTCACATTGAACCAATGAAAATGTTATTATAATAACTAGTCTTCTCGCGATGAAGACAGAGTTTCCCTTTCTTCTCGAAATCCAGCAACAAAGCAGGCCCTGCCCCGCCATTTGAGGTGCTTTCCATGTTCTCAGCCCATTTAGGTGTTTTCTGCCTTTTGTCATTTGCCTTTCTTTGGAAACTCTCCCTTCTCTTCTCTGCCATGTTCAAAAATATCTTTTCTTGTTCATGTAATGAACAGGTCAAGTTGTCTCTGTGTGCTTCATTTAAATCTATTGTACCTATAGTCAGAAAGTATTCTCCCATATAACGTGTAACATCACTTTTGGTATGTACAGGATTCAGATTTCCACGTATAGGAAGTTCAGAAAAGATCACGTCATTGTTAGAGTAATAGTACTGTAACGGTCCTCTTTTGTAAAATAAGCTTGCTAAAATACTACAGGAGATTCCATAGGTCAGAGGTAGATGATGATATGTCACGCCTTCAGCCACAGAAGTAGGTAGCTTCATGCAGACATAGCAATCTTCTATTTCCATAGTTTCTACATAATGCACTAACAGGTTTGCGAAGACATTTAAGTGTGTCTGGTTTCTAACTCCGTGGTAATGTAGTCCTTCCTCATCTGATGCTTCTAAGTCTCGTTTTGTCTGTCTGAGTGCTTTTTCACGTCTTTCTACACTTCGTGTTGTCAGTTCTTCAGTGTCGGTAATCTGAGTAGGGTCAATATTAGTATTTTTGCTTACCATAAAAGGAATGAAAACTGTTAGTCCTATCCAAATTAATATTACTATAACTATACTACATATACACACCTTGCAGCATGTTTTGCAACAACTGCGGCTAGGTCTACCACTCACGTTTGTATCAGACATTTTGGCTCAGAAGAAAATTTTAACCCCTCTTTGTAGCTGTTCCCAGGTATTTTTATTGCTGAGCAATTTCACGGCGGTTCTTCCTCTTCCTCTGCAGAGTAATCAGTAATCTGTTCTCCGTCGCTTTCGTCAGTAATATCAAGATCCTCAAAGTTTTCCAAGATTAAGTAGGTCCACTCCGGATCCTTGTATTTTTCGTTTTGTCTTTTTATTCGCTCACTCCTTCTCTTGGAGCTGTCTTCAGGTATTTCTGCAATTCGGGGACTTCTTCTTATGTCTGCAAGCTTCTCTTGGACTGTTTTTATTCTTAATTTTAGTCTCTTAATATACCTTGGCTCAATGTGCTTCTTTTTCTTGAGTCTTTTAGCTGGCACTGTTATTTGGCTTTCTTCTAATGTCCTTTTATTTTCACTTGTTTGTGGCACTTCGATTTCTGCCTTCTCCCTTTCTGTCTGACTAGTCCCAGGTCTTGTATCTATTTCTTCTGCCTGGTTACTAAGCTGGCCTTGTTCAGGTATATTTTGCGTTTCGCTTTCAAATGTCTGTTTCTATGTCCTGAACATGTTCTCCTAGTTCTGCCTGATCCTGCTCGAGCACTTCGATCCCTTGATTTTCTTCTGCTCCAACTATTACACTATGTCTAGTCTGTCCCTTTTCGATATCAGGAGTCAGTGGAGGAGTATCGATCACTTGTTCTGTCCCTGTCTGACCTTCTTCTTCGTCCTCAGATTTGATGTGAATCTCAATGATCTGAGGGTCTTCGCCTGTGCCTTGCTCGACCTCTCTATTCCACTCTCTGTCTTCTCTTATTCGCTCTCTTGTTCTGAGTGGGTCTCCAGGAAGGTCGATTATGGGTATCCAATCTTCTGGCCAAATCCTCTGCAGCTAGTCATCAGCTACTTTCGGACCAACATCTGTGCGATCCTCAGCAGTACTAGTGCTTGGCCATACGTCATCGGCTACCTCTGGACCAACGCTTACAGGACCCTCAACGGGACTGGTGCTCGGCCGTCTGATATCAGCTACTTCAGGACCAACGTCTGTAGACCCCTCAGCTGGACAACCTTCGGCTCCAGGTTCCTCGTCGGGTATCACCTTCTGGGTATGGCTGGCATGGATCCACTTGGGCACGCCTGCACACTTCACAGCGGTCGTTGTTACCAGGATTACTTGGCGCTTTTATCCCCACCTTGGCTCAAGGCAACTTGAACGAGTATGCTTCTTTATCTTAACCCAGTCACCAGGAACCAATTTGTGAACTGGGGTTGTCGGGTTGGCGACGGCGTCTGCCCCAATCTGGCGAGAGATAGAACGCACTTGGTCACCCAGTTGCTTGCAGTATTCAAGTACCAAATCATCAGAAATGCTTAACAGTTTGTATCCTGGTACCCACGCTTGTCTCATCACTCTTCCCATCAATATCTCATGGGGGCTCAGGCCTATTCTTCGATCTGGAATGCTTCTGAGTCCCATCAGAACAAGAGGCAAGGCATTTATCCAGTTCAAGCCAGTAGAATCACACATTTTTGCCAATCTATTCTTTATAGTGCCATTTATTTGTTCTACCACTCCAGAAGCCTCTGGATGATATGCACAGTGCAGCTTTTGTGTGATCCCGAATGCTTTGCAAAGCTGGGCCAAAATTTCATTCTGAAAATGTCCGCCTCTATCTGAGTCAATAAAGACTGGAACCCCGAATCTAGGTATCAATTCTTTTAGTAGGAGCTTAGCTACTGTTATGGCGTCATTCTGTGTGGCAGGGTAAGCTTCCACCCACTTTGAAAATAGGCAGACAATGACAAGGACATACCTTTTTCCCTCACAACGAGGCATGGTAATGAAATCAATTTGTATTCTCACAAAGGGACCCCTTGATCTCCCAATTTTCATCAGTTCAACTACTGTTCTTTTGCCAGCGTTGAACTGCTGACAGGTCAAGCACCTCTGGCAGAGAGATTCTGCTACCTTCCTGAATTTATTGTTGTACCAAGTCTGTTGAAATACCAGAACCATGGCGTCCCTCCCAATGTGTGATCCCTCATGTATCAATCGAGCCATTGGGGCAAGCAGGTGTCTAGGTAACACAACCATACCATTTGGGCCCACAATGACACAATCCTCACGTCTCGGTTTACAACCTTGTTCTTTCCATTTCTCTTTCTCTTCCCAGGGCGTCACATGCTGCCATTCTCTCACTTCATCCCATGTAGGCACTTCTTCAAACATTCTAAGTTGTCAGCTGTTTCCAACCCCACCCCGTCTGGGATTTATTATCATTTGTTCCATAGCACATTGTTTTGCCACCCGATCAGCAAAATCATTTCCCAAAGATACAGGGTCAAGGCCCTTCTTATGAGCAACACATTTGACCACTGCCAATTCTTTTGGTAATTGGAATGCCTCTAAAAGGTCTTGGACAACTTTTCCATTCCGAATGGGGGTACCTGAGGAAGTCAGGAATTCTCTTTGTAGCCATAATTGGCCAAAGTCATGCACAACCCCGTAACAGTACTGACTATCAGTATACACTGTTACTTTTTTGTCTTTTCCCAATTTGCAAGCTCTTATCAGGGCGATCAATTCGGCTACTTGTGCAGACTTTACTCCAAATAGATAAGATACTTCTTCAATTTTGTTTAACGTGACCACAGCATAGGCAGCACTTAGGCCTCCGAGTTCATGCCTTAGGCATGAACCATCCACGAACCATTCCTCATCATGTACAGGCAAAGGAGTTTCTTTAATGTCTGGGCGGGGTTTAGTACTAAACTCTGTCAGGTCAATGCAGTCATGCTCATTATCTCCCTTATCTTCCATTACCATTGAGTCAGGGAGTAGAGTGGCAGGGTTTAAAATGTTACATCGGGTAATGACTATATTTGCGGCACCCATGAGAATCCTCTCATATTTAGTCAGCCGACTAGGGGTGAGATACTGAGTTTTTGTACGAGTCAATAGGATCACAACTGCATGTGGAACATACACAGTTACAGGATGTCCCATAATAATAGACTCACTTTGTTCTAAACTGGTGCAAGTTGCAGCTACTGCTTTTAGACATCCAGGTAGTCCAGCAGCCACTGGATCCAAAGTGGCAGAAAAATATGCCACAGGCCTTCTGGTCAAACCATGCTCCTGAGTCAGGAATGACAATGCACAATTGTCACGAGTGTCACAGAATAAGCCAAACTCCTTGGAGTAGTCAGGCATTCCCAGAGCAGGGGCTGTACACAGGCAATTTCGCAACTGTGTGAAAGCTGTTAAGCTCTCGTCATTCCATTCAACTGGGTCCTTTGCTCCTTTCTTTGTCATTTGTATCAAAGGCTTTGCAAGGACTGCGAATCCCACAATCCATTGCCTGCAGTAACCTACAACTCCGAGGAACATTCTGATTTCTTTCTGAGTACGGGGTAACTGCATATTTTGAATTATTCTGACTCTCTCTGAGGTGACTTTTCTGATACCTTTTTCTATCTGGTGTCCCAGATATTTCACTGATTTCGAACAGAACTGTAATTTTTCAGGGGCCACTTTATGTCCCTTTTCACTCAGGTGATTCAGTAGGGCAATGGTGTCAACCACGCAATCCCTATGGCTTTTAGACGCCACCAATAGGTCGTCAATGTACTGTACCAAAACAGATTTTCCAGGTAAGACTAAAGTTTCAAGGCATTTTTTCAAGATCTGATTAAAGATAGAGGGGCTTTCTCTGTACCCCTGGGGGACCCTGTTCCAGACATACACGTTACTGTTGAAAGCAAATGAGAAAAGAAATTAGCTATCTGGATGCAATGGGATCGAAAAGAAAGCATGACATAGGTCTATCACAGTGAACCATTCAGCATCCCAGGGGATCTGATACAGAATCACTGCTGGGTTCGGGACAATAGGGCAGCAAGGGACCACTATCTTGTTTACCTTTCTCAGGTCCTGCACTACTCTGTACTTGCCATTAGGCTTTTTGATGCCCATAATGGGTGAGTTGCACGGGCTACTCATTACTTCCTGTATGATGTTTGCTTCTAGCAATTTCTGTATTTCAATGGCAACACCTGCTCTCACTTCTGCACTCATTCTGTAAGGCTTGGTATTGGGGTATACTGCGTTTTCCCTCATGGCTATTTGTATGGGGTCTATGTTCTTCATTAATCCCACATCCTTTCCTGTAAAGTCCCACACTTCTTGTTTCACTGTCTGCTGGAGTTCTTCAGGTAAGTCCTGTATAGTCATTCGTTTTATTTCTGAGTCAGGTCTAATTAACATTAGCTTATAAATACCATCCTCATCTGGGGTTTGAATTTCGACGCCCTTTGGTGTGCAAAAGATGGTACAATTCATTTTGCACAGCAAATCACGTCCCAGTAAATTTACCGGACTGGTATCGCAGACAACAAATCTGTGCATTTGTTTAAAATTTCCAATCGAGATCTCCATGGGTTCGGTAACAGGTGTACTAATCAATTGATTAGATACTCCTACTACTTGGATTGCTTCTCCCGAGAGGGGTAGGTTTGGAACGTCCACTGTTCTCACAGTAGAACGGGTAGCACCAGTGTCCAATAGAAAGGTGACATCATTTCCATCAACCTTTCCTTCAATGTATGGCCCTGACTGGTCTACCGGCAAAGAGGCGCCAAGTACGCACTCCTCGTCCTCCCCTCTCAGGCCCGTCAGTACTGGTCATCACAGAAAAAGGTGTTGTTCAACAAATACTGCGAAGTTGCTGTATTTCTATCCTCATTGCCTCCCCAGATTTCTACATCATCACCCTGTGGTGACTTCCCTTTAAAAATAGGTTTTGGCGCTCGGGGCACTTGAATCGTTTTTACCTGCTGCTGGGTCTTTCTTTGTTTTTCATTCTGCGTTTGTGGAATTAAATCGGGTGTTTGGGCATTATCAGACTGCAAATAGGGACACTCGTCTCTCCAATGTCCAATTTCTCCGCACTGGTGGCAGGGAAATTTCTTTTTCGCTTCCTCTCTACTCATTTTAGCTCGGGGTTTTCCTCCACCCCCACCCCCAGGGCCTTGTTTCTGAGTAGTTTTGTTTAACTTACTCAATTGCTTTTCCTGCTGTTCTGCGAGCTTTACTTGAGCCCACATCACCTTCTCCTTCAGGGCTTTTTTCTTTTCTGCCATTTCGTCCTAACAGTACTTTGCGTACCGTAGGACCTCATCCATCTTTTTGGTATGCCAACAGATTTTATTATCCTTTATCCACTGACAAATTTCGGGTCTTAAACCGTTTACAAACCTGTAAATGAAGTGGGTCATGTCCTTCATCTCGATGTTATCTATACCACTGTATGTTTTAAATACCTGCAACAGCCTTTCATAAAAGGAATGCACAGTCTCGTCCCTTTCCTGCGTGGTTCTATCTATCTTGGTCCAATCAGTTTCCTTTGCAGGTACTTTTATTTTCAAATGTTGAATTACTTGTTCATACTTCCTCATCACTTCCTTCGATGGTTCCCCTGTTTTGTCATCTCTCGGGTATTCCTCACTAGGCCAGGCTATGGCTATCTTACACTCAGTCCACAGATCTACAGAGACCACTATGTCGAAGAATCCATCCAGGTCCTTCCACAAGCACTTTTGCACTTTTACAAATCTTTCTACCTGCCGGTACCAATCGACTGGCTTTTCTCGCAATTTCGGGAAGCCATTGGTAAAGGACACAATATCCTGTCGGGACCATGGAACGTGTACATATTTTCCTCCGGGCACTTCGCGCATAGGGCATAACTGTTCTGGTTTGTCTGCTTCCTTTAGGACAAATTCGGGAGTTACTTGCTTAGACCTGGCCTCATCTTTCTTTCGGGCCCACCTGGCTTTCCACCTTTCTACTTCTCCCCATTTCTGTAATACTGTCAATAGTTCCTTGACCTGTGCCTTTTTCCCTGATATATTCAGGTTTTCCAAATCTTTGTCTGAAAATTCTGCTCGGTATGGTTTCTGCAAGGGTTTCGATTTTGAAATGTCTATTCCCATACTAGCAGCAGTATCTGTCAATTTTTCATGAAGTACTCGGACATTGCGGGTAAGACTTTTGCACATAAACAACAGCTCTTCTTCAGAGTAGGTATTTAATCTGTCTAATCCTACGTTTCCTGCCATTAATTCTTCTATTTCTACTCTCAGTTTGTAGAGGTCTAAAGTTTTCGTTTGCGAAGTTTGTTTCTCTAATTCTTGACTCCATCTTTCAATTTCCTCAGGTGTAACCAAAGTGACACTTCTAGTACCTGAAGTCGATTCCATTTGAATCTCCCTCGCATTGAAAGGATTATGTCTTTTCTGCATCCTTTTCCCTGTATTTCTATGGGGTTGATCCATTAGTGAGACTTCAGATTCACACTCACTTGTCTGTTCATCTACAATTAAGGGTTCTGGTCTGGGCTGTGCTATGACGGGAGTAATGACTGGAGGTTTTGGACTTTCATGCCGATCCCCGTACAATGGAACCACGGGTCCGATTGTTACTGGGATTGTCAATGCTTCAGGACTGGTATTTAACTGGGACATTTTCTGAATGATCTCAGCTCTCTGTTTTGCTAGAACCTCCCGCTCCTTTTCTTCCAGTAATCTCTCTATGGATTTGTCATGTAACACCTGCGGGGTCAGTGTGGGAGCATAACTTGGGGCAGTGGGATGAGTCTCACTAGGTCCTTCACCATAATTTGGTCTTGGGAACAAACTTCCTGTACATAGGGATCTTCGTTCTTCCTCATACTGTGGCTGTAATAACGGCATTCCTGAACTTGAGGGTCTCATCTCGCCTCCGTAGGGAGGTCGAGAAGAAAAATCTCCTTCACGGGAATATCCTGTCTCCCCACTAGCTGACATTCTGGGGTAAATGTTTCTGGTATCTACTGGTCCTAAACTCTCAATATAGGGAGGAATTTGGTATCCCCCTCCTACACTTGCGGACCTAATTTCTTCCTGGGGAGGAAGTCTTCGGGAAATATCTCCTGCACTGAAAGGTCGATGTCCTTCATTATAAGGAGGCGGACTTCTCATACACAGGTCATCTAATAATTCATCATCCGACTCTCCGATGGGTACCCAATGTTTAGATTTTTCCAACCGTTTCTTCCCCCCAGAAGGATCATCTGCTGGCATCATGGGAAACAATCCTTCCACTATCATATTCTGCCTCCACTGTTTCATCTTTTTAGCTCGTGCTTCCTGCTTCAATTTTGGATAAAATTTAGTTAACCCTTTATCCATCCGTGGCTTTTCCCTTTCGAAAGCCTCGATTTCCCATTCCTCTAGTGCTTCATACTGCGTTAATCTAGGTCTGGGATGTAAATCATTCATTCGGATTCTCAGATTGAATAGAATTCTACTGTTAAATGTTCCATCTAACGGAAAAGCCAATACTCCGTCATCTTTTGTGTATTCCACCCAATTTTCCAACCATACACATGTATTATACCCTTTATCGAACATCATGAAAGATGCGGGAGTATTTGGTGGTGGAATTACAACACCTTCTCTAGTTTTAATCGGCTTGTCCTTTTTGAAATAATTCTTCACTTTGTTTACAAGAGACACTTTTCTCTTAGTTCCGTACATAATGTCGTTTTTAACGCCTTTCCACTGATCGTCCGCAAATCCCATATGCCGTGGATCAGGTCTGGTATGCGGTCTATACGAATGCCACATACGATTTTTACGAGTGACTTGTTTACAAATCACTTCCAACCCGAGTGCGTCTTTTATTTTCGTGCGACCAATGAAATGCACGAGTTCAAATAATCTCGACCAATGGGTGCGCGGCCCTTTCGCGAGACAGTTCCCACGCTCCGGCGCTCACCCCTCCTTTACAATTTCAGCTCTGCTACCAGCTCGCTACGCCTACCAATCCCAGCGCGGCACAGAGTGACGTCAGAGCAGCTTCGCGACTGACTCCCTCCTTCACAAGGTAACGGAAACTTTCTTTCTTTCTAAAAGTGCTTAGTGCTTGGTTATTTAACAACGAATACACATTCGCCACTGTGCTCAAGTGTCTAGACAGGAAAGAAATTAGTTTTGCTGCAAGTAAACTACTTCCATTTACTTTTCACACTCTACGAGTAGATCTCTTCTGCCTACCCTTCACACTAGCATTGGGGCACCTGCTACTTCCCTAGACTCATCCACCTTTCCGGGATATATCCAAATCTAAAGTTTCACCAGCGAGCCCTTTTGCTTTCACTCAAGCTCCGATGAACCTGCTACTCTTCCGGTGTGACCCTCACTAGGTTATGCCACAATAGGAATTTTGCCAATGAACCTCGTTACTAACATTTATTCAATCATACATTCAGAAAAACCCTAGTTAGTGCTTCCAGTTCTGCCTAACCTGCACCAACTTTCCTTAGAGCAAATGACCTCAAAACAAGTGGATTCTATTCACCACTTGCTATTCAATTCCCCGGGGATTTCCGACAACATAGAAAGCGTTTTACATACGAATGGATTAGTACATATAACAGTATAATAACAAGAATAACAATTTTAAAACATTTCATAATTTTTCAAAGTAAACGATTTTCAAGTGAGTGTTCAATTCTCTTGAAGCGCCTACTCTTATAGCAGCATCCGACTTAGCTAGACTAACTAGTCCTACCTATCCTTTAACTATTCCCTAACCATCCTCGATGCTACCAGAAAATTACTGCTAGAGATCGCGGGTCACCCGACCAATAATTTCGCCACTTCTGGCTTCGGGCCCATATACTTTACTTTATCATATACATTGATCGGATGACCACACAATCTACTACCAATAATTGTGAGTTCCCTTTCGATTTATTTCCAGTGTACCCAACTTACCATCCACCGTTATGGGTACCTATGACCACGATGGGTCAATCAATCAATCAATCAGGTCATTTGTAGAGCGCACTACTCACCCGTAGGGTCTCAAGGCGCTGGGAGGGGGGGGGTGCCGCTACTGCTCGAACAGCCAGGTCTTGAGCTTCTTCCTGAAGGAGAGGTGGTCTTGGGTCAGGCGCAGATTGGTCGGAAGTGAGTTCCAGGTCTTGGCGGCCAGGTAGGAGAAGGATCTTCCTCCTGTTGTCGCTCTTCGGATGCGGGGGACGGCGGCGAGGGCGTGGTTGGTTGATCTGAGGAGGCGCTTGGGAGTGTAGAAGTTGATCCGGTTGTTGAGGTAGCTCGGGCCTTGGTCGTGTAGGGCTTTGTGCGCGTGGGTGAGGAGCCGGAAGGTGATTCTCTTGTTGACCGGGAGCCAGTGCAGATCTCTCAGGTGTCCGGAGATGTGGCTGCGTCGGGGGATGTCGAGGATGAGTCTCGCCGAGGCGTTCTGGATCCGCTGGAGTCTCTTCTGGAGTTTGGCAGTGGTTCCGGCGTAGAGGGCGTTGCCGTAGTCCAGTCGGCTGGTGACGAGGGCTTGGGTGACCGTCTTCCTCGTCTCGGTGGGGATCCACCGGAAGATCTTACGTAGCATGCGCAGGATGTTGAAGCATGACGAGGAGACGGCGTTGACTTGTCTGGTCATGGAGAGGGAGGAGTCCAGGATGAAGCCCAGGTTGCGTGCGTGGTCCGTCGGTTTGGGTGCGGTGCCCAGGGCGGGGGGCCACCAGGAGTCGTCCCAGGCGGAGGGCGTGGAGCCCAGGATGAGGACCTCCGTCTTGTCTGAGTTCAGTTTCAGGCGGCTGGTCGTCATCCATTCGGCTACGTCTCTCATCCCTTCGTGCAGGTTGGCTCTGGCGGTGGCGGGGTCGTTGGTCAGGGAGAGGATCAGCTGGGTGTCGTCGGCGTAGGAGATGATGTTCAGGTTGTGTTGGCGTGCGATGGCCGCGAGGGGGCTCATGTAGACGTTGAAGAGGGTTGGGCTCAGCGAGGATCCTTGGGGTACGCCGCAGATGACTTTGGTGGCCTCTGACTTGTACGGTGGTAGGCGGACTCTTTGTGTTCTTCCGTCGAGGAAGGAGGTGATCCAGTCCAGTGCCTTCTCCTGGATTCCGATGTTGCTGAGGCGCTGTACTAGGGTGCGGTGGCAGACAGTGTCGAAAGCCGCGGAGAGGTCCAGGAGGATGAGGGCCGCTGTTTCTCCGTTGTCCATCAGAGTTCGAAGGTCGTCGGTGGCGGCGATGAGGGCGGTCTCGGTGCTGTGGTTCGCTCGGAAGCCGGACTGTGATGGGTCGAGGGATCCATTCGTCTCGAGGAAGGCGGCCAGCTGTTTGTTGACGGTCTTCTCGATGACTTTGGCCGGGAACGGGAGGAGCGAGATGGGACGGTAGTTCTTGAGGTCGGTGGGGTCTGCTGTGGGTTTCTTGAGGAGAGCGCTGAGTTCGGCGTGCTTCCAGCTCTCAGGGAAGGTGGCGGAGTCGAAGGAGGTGTTGATGATGTCCCGCAGGTGGGGTGCGAGGACAGCGTCGGCTTTGTTGAAGACGTGGTGAGGGCAGGGGTCAGTCGGAGATCCGGAATGGATGGAGTTCATGGTGCGGATGGTGTCTTCGGTGCTGATCGGGGTCCAGGTGCGGAGGGTGGTGGTGGGTGGCGTCGTTGCGGTTGTGGCTTGCGTTGGTTGGTTGTTGAAGCTGTTGTGTATGTCCGTGATCTTGTTGTGGAAGTAGGACGCGAGGGAGTTGCAGAGGTCTTGCGACGGGGTGATGTCGTTGTTTCCGGCGTTGGGGTTGGAGAGCTCTTTCACGATGTTGAAGAGTTCCTTGCAGTTGTGTGCGTTGTTGTCCAGCCGGTCCTTGTATGCATTTTTCTTGGTGGCGCGGATCAGTTGGTGGTGTTTCCGGGTGGCGAGCTTGAGGGTGGTCATGTTGTCCGTCGTTGGTTCCCTTCTCCAGGCTTTCTCGAGGGCTCGACAGTTCTTCTTGGAGCACTTGAGTTCGTCGGTGAACCATGGTGTTTTTCTGCTGCAGGATCTGCTGGGCGGGGTCCTCAGAGGGGCGAGTTCGTCCGCGCAGTTGCTGATCCACTTCGTGAGGTTGTCGGCGGCCTGGCTGGGGTTCGCTGAGTTGGCGGGAGGGTGCTGGCTCAGGGAGGCGGTGAGCTGGTCGGCTGTGATCTTGTTCCAGCTTCTTCGAGCAACCTGTTGCTGGAGGTGGTGGATCGTCGTTCTTCTGAAGGTGAAGTGGACGCAGCTGTGGTCCGTCCAGTGGAGTCCTGTTGCGTGGCTGAAGGTGACGTCTTTGCTGGATGAGAAGACGGCGTCGAGTGTGTGTCCGGCGAGGTGGGTGGGGGTGGTCACCAGTTGCTTGAGTCCGAGGTTGTCGAGGTTGTCGAGCAGGGTGATGGTGTTGCGGTCGTTGTTGTTCTCCAGGTGGAAGTTGAGGTCCCCCAGGAGGATGTAGTCGGCGGAGGGGAGAGCGTGCGGGCTGACGAAGTCGGCGATGTCCTCGCTGAATCGTGTGCGTGGTCCCGGGGGTCGGTAGATCAGGGTGCCTCTGAGGGTGGTCTTCGGGTTGGTGTGGATCTGGAAGTGCAGGTGTTCAGCGGTGGTGAGGGTGTCATCGGTGTTGGTAGTGATGCGGATGGTGTCTCTGTGGATGATGGCGATGCCTCCTCCGGTCTGGTTGTCGCGGTCCCTCCGGGTGATCTTGTAGCCCTCTGGGATGGCGATGGCGATGTCAGGGAGCTAGCTGTAAAAGGAAAGGCAGCAAATACAAACCCAACTTTTTGTACTTTATTTCATGAAATGACCACGGACAACTAGAAGTTTTAAAAGATTTATCTTAGATTTCAGTTTCTGCAATCATACAGTTTATAGTAATGAGGCAATCTATAATCAGAATAACGAAGAGCACATAACCATATAGGAAGAGTATACAGGTAACCATCTAACCCTATAATGAGGGAATTCAGAAATAACGGAAATGAAATTTTTTTGGGGGGGTACTAAATGCTAGAAATTTTATGCCCGTTTAGGATTTTATCATTAGGTCATATTTCGAGAGAAAAGACACGGGGAAACCTATACATCTAGTGAAGGGTAGAAAAGTGCAACACAATATAATTCTAACGTTATTACTTCGATTCAGTATTTAAGAGAAATTTGTAAAACATTATTTAATTCATAAACAGTATGGAAAGATTTATACTAAAAAGGCAGGGGAACATAGGAACACGCTATGAAATGCAACTGTAAATGACTTTAATGAGATGCAATGATTTGCAGAGAAAAACATGGAAAATTAACATATGCAAAGGGTATGTCTTTAATGAAGCAAAGACAGAAAAATAGAAAGGTGCAGTTTAAGAACTCAGAGCGATATTTACCTAGACTGGTGTGAAAACCAACCCTGGCCATGGGTCAGTTAAGGACAGGAAAAACCCTCAAGGAACGATAACCCTCAGTGGGACAGCAGGTGCAGAATGGACACCCCAGGACAGGACAGGAAACCCAGATTAGGATCAGGACAGGACCACCAGGATACGACCAGCACCCGCAGTTCGGAAGCAACTCCTGCGCTCCACCCTCTCTGCAGCTATCGATCAGAACCCCGATTGGGTCAGCGAATTCCCCAGCAAAGTGCTCCGCCAGCACTTAAGGTTCAGTAAAACCTTCAGAGTCTATGGTCAAATTTCGGACAGAGAGCTCCGCAGCACCTCTGTATCAAGTCACCTATTGAGTGCGTTGGGTCAGTGACAGGTCAGCTATTCAGACAAGTCGGACAATTTCTCTAGCTAAACCTAGGCTAGATATACTGTTTTGGGACAGGGTACCACCCCCCAAATGTTGCAAAGTGTCAGAATCCCCAATTTGGATTGGGCCTAAGGTAGGATTTGGTTAACACACCAATCAGAACAGACTATTCTAAGGCCTACTTTGCATCCTAAGGTGCCGCCTAGCAAGATTTTGGGTTCCCACGAGAAGTCGCAGGGAATACAATGGAAAGATATACAATGTATTCAAATAGGGTACAAGTTAGGCTTTCTCGCTGGGTGAAGGTGCATCTTCCCATGCAGGCTCTGGCATCAACCTTCTTTGGCTTGGTTTCAATGCCACCGCACCATCGACTGATTCGGCGCAGTAGTGCCCTCCAAGAGGGACTCCCTAGCCCCATCACCCCTCAGTGCCGAGGATACATGAAAAGTAAGCGAAAACAAATTAGTACATGGAAATAAACGAAGGCATTATATGTCATATTTTCGTACTTCACGTTTATCATCATAAAAATATACTATGCAATTTAAATATTAGTGCAATATATAACGACACGAGAGCAACAGCACAAGCTTCACCACGTTAATACAGGGAAAGGCCATCTTGTGGCTATTACGCATGCGCACCCTTTCCCTACAAAACTATCTCTACGCAAAGTCACGTGAGTGTGACTGACGCATGCGCAGAAGAGGAAAGTCAAGCAGCGGCCATTTTAGGGACAAGAATTAATCGTATTAGTAAAACACATAAGCAAGCATCTCTATGATACCCACGCACATTCAAAATACATAAAATTAGTAAAACAAACAATTGAAGTTACGAGATTATAATAGATTTTCGAGGTTCTTGACTCGAGCAAGTCGCGATGCGAAATCTTGCTCTATCAAAAGTTCGACCAAGTTCGAAAAAGCTGCAATAGTGCATATGTGAGAATCATTGCTATCATCGATGTCTGGATCAGCAATGCTCACAGAAGGTTGTACCTGTGTAGTCCTGCTTTCATCTCGTACTTCACCGCCACCTAATCGTAAGGGTGAAGTCTCAACGAATGCCGTCATCAGAATAGGTAGCCGCTGGGGACAACACGTTGCATGAGCCGTTACCGAACCAAGCAAAGTATCGATATCCATAGGTACTGCTGATGGTAGTGAGAGACAGATGTCCAACACACATTCTTCTCCGCATAGCAGACATCGAAGCACAGGTAAGATGCAATCTTGCCAGATTGGTCTGACTGAAAGAAACCAGGTTGTATTCAGATCTCTTAGCTGGGCTAATCCGAGGACTCTAGTGATTCGGTCTCGGTAGCGTATTGCTAGGATCGTTTCTTCCATCGTAGCTGGAGTTTTGTCTGTGGCTTGGCTTGCCATATCGGAGCAGAAGGATCAAAAATAACATTCCTGCTACGAGTCCCAAAAGAAGAGGCAGGCCGCCGAATAACAAATGCACAAAATTCGGGAAAATGCCCAGAACTGTTTCAAAGGGTGCTAACAGTCCCGAAAAAATTGTCTTAAATACATGTGCGATGCCCTTGCAACTTGCAGATCATACGTCTCTTTGGACGAGGTTAAGGGCACAGTTGTCTGTAAAAGAATAGACTTCATTCTGCTTAAAGTATCATTTCGAATAGAAGAGATATTCAAAGAAGGCCATATTGCCGCCTCTGTCTGGATTGCTGTTTGGTTACAATACTTGCATACAGCAAATGACCCTGGAAGTAACGGTTACGAGATAGGCTTTTCCTGGCACCATGCCACAACAGCTGTGGTCACTTATTAGAACGTAGCTGCCGTTGGAAAGCTGTCTGAAACAAGCATTTGCAATGCATAAGGTCTCGCATTAGGAAAGTTTGAGCTATTGGTAGTGTAAATGACACATTTTTTATTTATGTGTTGGTTTTGAAAATAGCAAAAATAATAGCTTTGTCATTTACAATGCCAATAGTTATAACATGTGACACCTATAGCATTTGTAATGCAATATGTGTTGTATTCACGTGACTTAGATGTATTGATATTACAAATAACAATGACTTTTAATTTTTTTAATAATTAATACTTAAATAAAAGTTATTGTAATTTATAATGGCAATAGCTTAAACTTTTGTAAATAACTTTTGTGAAGAATATGTTCAGTGTATTTTATTGTGACGAAAATCCAAGAACAGAAGTGAAATACTAACCTCTTTTTGTGACATTTGTAATAAAGCTTGAAACATTGAGAGAACATATTTGACCCAGTTGTTGTTGAATGGTTGCACAGATTGATGCTGTGGTGGCGCCGAGTGATGTTGTGGTGACGACTAGTGATGCTGTGGCATTCAATGATCCTGTGGTAGCGCATAGTGATGTTGTTGTGCCCCTTAGTGATGCTGTGGTGGTGCTGAGTGATGCTGTGGTGATGCGATAGATAGAGTGAGTGGGATATGTTATGTTATGTTATGTTATTTATTCTTTTGTATAGTGCAACGGTTACTCAAAAAGAGTGTCCCGGCGCTTTAGGTAAGGGGAACGATTCGGAATAACATAACACAGTTAAAAAGAGAGAACACAGCACACACAGAGACGAAGAGGGACTGCTAGGGAGGCCTACTGGGTAAACAACCAAGTTTTAAGACCTCTCCTAAAATCCAGAAGAGTAGTAGCCCCCCGAAGTGGAAGTGGAAGCAAATTCCACATCTGTGGGGCCAGCAGACTGAAAGAGCGGCCGCCCAGGCGAGCCCTCTTGACACGAGGGACAGCCGCCAGAAGCAAAGATTCAGACCGCAGAGAGCGGCCCGGCTGGTAAAAGACCAATCTCTTTTGGAGATGCTTTGCTCCCACAGCGTGGAGTGCCTTGTAGGCCAATATCATAGCCTTAAAAGCGATCCGTTTACGGATCGGTAACCAGTGCAAAGTCAGCATTAGCCCGGAGGCGCTGGCGGGTCTGTTAAGACCAAAAATGGCCCTGGCCGCCGCATTCTGCGCAACTTGAAGCCGCTGCAGCAGGTACTCTGGTAGGCCCAGGTAAAGAATGTTGGCATAATCCAACCTGGAGCCTATCGGGGACTGCACTGTCAGCCTCCTGTGCTCCTCCGACAAAAGAGGCAGGAACCTCCGCAGCATTTTTAATAGACCGAAGCAGGTGCCGGTCACCCCAAGGATCTGGGCTTTCATCGTCAGCCCCCTGTCCATCTTAACCCCCAAGTTTTTAGCCATAGGGGAAGAGCCGGACGGAGGGAACATATCGATGGGCCACCAGGCCTGCCAGCTAGGCTCCGTATCGCACCCGAAGAAGAGTACCTCGGACTTATCGGAATTGCACTTGAGGCTGTTCAGTTGGAACCATGAGAACACCGCCCCAAGGCAATTCCGGATACTCTCCCCGTCAAAGTCAGCCCCTCTCTCGCAAGAGAAAAGGAGCTGGGTGTCGTCGGCATACAACACGATCCGGACACCAAAAGACTCCGCGACCGCCGCCAAAGGGGTCATAAAGATGTTAAAGAGGGTCGGGCTCAATATAGAGCCCTGAGGGACCCCGACTCCCAATGGCGGCATCACGGCGGTGTCAGGCGGAGTCCAGATCGTTTGCCGGCGGCCGGCAAGAAAAGATGAAAACCATTTGAGCACAGTCCCCCGAAGGCCAATCTCAGAGTCTTGCGAGGAGGCCATCATGGGGGACGGTGTCAAAAGCCGCCGACAAGTCCAACAACACCAGCATGACTTTGCCCCCGGTATCCAACACCCCTTTGATGGTTTCAGAAACCTCAAGGAGCGCAGTTTCGGTGCTACGATTTGTACGGAAGCCAGACTGGGAGTCATGTAAGATCTCATGAGACTCCAGAAAATTGGAGAGCACCGACTGAACGTGCTTCTCCAAGATTTTAACGAGGGCCGGCAACAGCGAAATCGGTCTATGATTAGCTGGGACCTTCGGGTCAAGCCCCGGTTTTTTAAGCAGCGGGATGACCATTGCCTGCTTCCACACTGGCGGAACCACTCCCTGACTCAACGAAAGATTGAGAAGAGGGTTCGCCAGTGGATTGACCACCTCCGCCAACTTGCCCAAAAGCTTAGCTGGGCAGGGGTCAAGTGGAGACCCAGATTTTAAATTGCCCATAAGCGCTAGAGAGGCAGAGGCTGGCAAAGATGGAAACTCAGCCAAGATGGCGCCCTGCCAGACGGGAGGGGACAAGCCAGCCTCGGATGTAAGCGATGTTTCCTCAGGTGCTCCCGATGGGAAGGAGTCCTGTATAAGTTTTATCTTGCCCGTAAAGAAACAAGCAAGATCCGCCGCCCAGGACTCTAAGGGCACCTCTTCCGACGTGATGGTCCGAGGAGAAATGAATTCTCTAACAATGGTAAAGATCTCCTTACTAGAGTTAGAGGCTGCTTCAATTCTACCCGCGAGATAGGCTTTCTTTGCGAGGCGGATATCCCGATGGTAGGCTTTTACCACAGCCTTGTAGGCAGACCTGTCCATGCTGTCATAGTGTGCCCGCCAGGCCCTTTCGGCTACCTTGCACTGCTGCCGCGTAGCCCACAGTGCAGTAGTAAACCAAGGGGTCGAAGCCCGCTTTGATGTTAAGCGGGGAGGCAGCACCGGGGCCAGGTCGTTAAGCCTATCCACAAGCCATTCCTGCAGGGACTCCAAGTCTCTCTCAAGCTCACCGGCAAGAGGACAGGGGTGATCCAAAGCGGCCTGAGCCAACATCTCAGGGGGCACTCTATTGAAAGCTCTGGCAGCACGTACCCGTTGCTGTGGGACAGGGATGGATAGATAGAGTGAGGGCGATAGATAGAGTGAGGGCGATAGAGAGATTGAGTGAGCGAGATAGATAGATAGATAGAGTGAGGGCGATAGATAGCTAGACAGATAGAGTTATGGCGATCAGTATCTAGATAGATAGATAGATAGATAGATAGATAGAGTGAGGGCGATAGGTAGATAGAGTGAGGGCGATAGGTAGATAGAGTGAGGGCGATAGGTAGATAGAGTGAGGGCGATAGATAGCGTGAGGGCAATAGATAGATAGAGTGAGGGCGATAGATAGAAAGAGAGAGTGAGGGCGACAGAGTGGGGCGACAGAGTGGGGCGATAGAGGGAGGGCGATAGATAGAGGGAGGGCGATAGATAGAGTGAGGGCGATAGATAGAGTGAGGGCGATAGATAGAGTGAGGGCGATAGATAGAGTGAGGGCGATAGATAGAGTGAGGGCGATAGATAGAGTGAGGGCGATAGATAGAGTGAGGGCGATAGATAGAGTGAGGGCGATAGATAGAGTGAGGGCGATAGATAGAGTGAGGGCGATAGATAGAGTGAGGGCGATAGATAGAGTGAGGGCGATAGATAGAGTGAGGGCGATAGATAGAGTGAGGGCGATAGATAGAAAGAGAGAGAGTGAGGGCGACAGATAGAGTGGGGCGATAGAGGGAGGGCGATAGATCGAGTGAGGGAGATAGATAGATAGATAGATAGAGTGAGGGCGATAGATAGTGAGGGCAATAGATAGATGGTGAGGGCAATAGATAGATAGAGTGAGGGCGATAGATAGAGTGAGGGCGATAGATAGAGTGAGGGCGATAGATAGAGTGAGGGCGATAGATAGAGTGAGGGCGATAGATAGAGTGAGGGCGATCGAGTGAGGGAGGGAGGGCGATAGATAGATAGATAGAGGGAGGGAGGGAGATAGATAGATAGATAGATAGAGTGAGGGCGATAGATAGTGAGGGCAATAGATAGATGGTGAGGGCAATAGATAGATGGTGAGGGCGATAGAGTGAGGGCGATAGATAGAGTGAGGGCGATAGATAGAGTGAGGGCGATAGATAGAGTGAGGGCGATAGATAGAGTGAGGGCGATAGATAGAGTGAGGGCGATAGATAGAGTGAGGGCGATAGATAGAGTGAGGGCGATAGATAGAGTGAGGGCGATAGATAGAGTGAGGGCGATAGATAGAGTGAGGGCGATAGATAGAGTGAGGGCGATAGATAGAGTGAGGGCGATAGATAGAGTGAGGGCGATAGATAGAAAGAGAGAGAGTGAGGGCGACAGATAGAGTGGGGCGATAGAGGGAGGGCGACAGATAGAGTGAGGGAGATAGATAGATAGATAGATAGATTGAGGGCGATTAGATAGATAGAGTGAGGGCGATAGATAGAGTTAGGGCGATAGATAGAGTGAAGGCGATAGATAGATAGATAGATAGAGTGAGGGCGATAGATAGAGTGAGGGCGATAGAGTGAGGGCGATAGATAGAGTGAGGGCGATAGAGTGAGGGAGGGAGGGCGATAGATAGATAGATAGAGGGAGGGAGGGAGATAGATAGATAGATAGATAGATAGATAGATAGTGAGGGCAATAGATAGATAGAGTGAGGGCGATAGATAGATAGAGTGAGGGCGATAGATAGATTGATAGAGTGAGGGCGATAGATAGATTGATAGAGTGAGGGCGATAGATAGATTGATAGAGTGAGGGCGATAGATAGATTGATAGAGTGAGGGCGATAGATAGATTGATAGAGTGAGGGCGATAGTCAGTCAGTCAAAATACTTTATTCGGTTCATAACAGAAACCACAAAAGTATACAGAGAACCACAAAGGGAAAAAACATTTAAAATTGCAATAAAATTAGCTATGTACAAAAACACAGCATCTAAAAAGAGAGAATATGCAATTAAAAGACAATAACAAATTCGATATCAAATTCATATCTAAATATACAAACATACACAGTTTATCTAGATGAGAGAAAATATTCATTGTTTAACAGACTATAAAAGATGATCACGGAAGTCTATCAACTCAAACTGGCAAAAATAATTTTTTCCTCAGTCTCATGGCTATATTTAAAAAAGTGGCAACGTTAAATTTCCCACACATTAGACAGCAGTTAAAGGTATAGTAGGGCTGGTTTCACTTGTTTAAAACCCTTATCCTTTAGTAGTGGTACAATAAAAAAATTCCGTATCTCAATAAAATAGCCACAAAGGAACATGAAGTGGGCAGTATCCATTATAGAAAAACCGTCACAGGTACATAGTTTCAGGCCTGATACCTTGGTCCAACAGGGGCGCCCAGAGAGGAGTAAATGAAATTTATTAAGTCTAAACTTGGTTAATAAATATCTGTGGTTGGCATTGTTAACAACCTTCAGATATAATTCCAGGTCATTGTCTGTTGTTACGACTAGCTGATGGCCTCTCACGGTGGGCTTAATCAACTCAGAGCCCTCTCTGTCCATCCCTCTGTTAAGCTTAAAAACAGTCTTGACCCATTTTATGTCAGCTTTAACCAGTTTAGACGGCTCCTGGACTATTTCTGGGCGCCCTAGTGAGACTGCAACCTTTTAAACATAATTTAGCCACGGGATAGATTCCCAGTGCTCTAAACTAAGACAGTCCTTCAGGATCTCGTGGTTCACATCCACTTCAGGGTTCAGCCAGACCATAATCCACTTTAAAAGGGGTGCGATGGCAATCCGATCCTCTAAATATTCCACCCCACATTCCTGGTGAACTATAAAACCTGGGGTTGATTGTGGTACTGATAAAATGGACTTTAAGAATTTGTCCTCAGCCACCTGTAACAGCTTAACGTTCTTAAAACCCCACAAATCTGCGCCATACATTGCTATGGAGACACATTTTGTATCGTACACCTGTAATACTGCCTGTAGCGGTTTTACCCCAGTTTACGGGAAAAACCCAGGACAGCAGAGATGGACCGGACAAATGCATTTCTTTTCTCGGACAGTTGAGGAAGCCAGGTGGAACTTTCATCGAAAACCACCCCAAGGTATGGGAATTTGGCTACCCTTGATAACCTATTCCCATTACAGTGGAGTGTCATCAACTTCCTGTGCCTGCCCTTAGTGCCCACAGCCATGACGTGAGATTTGGTATAGTTGACACTAAGATCCAAAGAGGACATGAACTCGTAAAAGGAATTTAAGAGACTTTGTAGGCCTACTGGGGTGCGCGCTATAAATGCGGCATCGTCCGCATATAATAATGCGGGGAGGGAAAACCTGCCTGCTTTTGGAATGTCCTTACAGACTGCTCCCAGGACACTGGCTAACTCATTAATATACAAGGTAAATAATAAAGGAGCTAAAATGCAACCTTGTCTAACCCCGTTAACTATACCTATCTTACCCGTGCAATTCCCCTTGCGATCGTATCTTTCTGTGGCTGTGAGGTCTCTGTGGAGGTCAGCTAGAAAGTATACTATATTTTCATCAATGCCCATCTTAAGGAGTATGCCCCATAGCTTGGACCTGTTTACTCGATCAAAGGCAAAGGACAGGTCCATAAATGCTATGTGCAAACAACCTTGCTTCGCTATGGTATACTTTCCAATCAGTAATTGGAGATTGAGGCTCTGATCTATCGTGCTACGCCCCTTTCTAAAACCGTACTGTAATGGTGACAGGGAGTTTGTTTCTTCAAGCCAGTCGGATAATTTGCACAAGACCACTCTACCTAGGACCTTTACAGCGGAATCTATAAGGGAAATTGGACGGTAATTGCTCGGCTCTTCTCTGTTGCCTTTCTTAAAGATAGGTACAATTACCGACTGCGACCAGGTCACTGGGATGCCAGATTTAGAGATTCTGTTAAATACATTGGATAAGACTTTGAATCATATTGCTGCGTTAGATTTAAAAAGGTCGGCTGGTACGCCGTCAGGACCGGGGGATTTATTGCTTGTCATTTTGCTGATGGCTTCAGCCACCTCACCCTCGTCCACCACCAAAGTGTATGGGTGACTAACCCCCGAAGTTAAATCGTCATCCCCTGTGGATACCTGTTCATAAACTTAAAATGGGTGAGCCACTTGCCTTCCTGAATGCCACAGTCTAAAACATTATTGCTCGAGTCAACAAAGTAGGGTTGATGATCACTGCCCAGAATTTGGCGCTATTTTTTATTACGTCAATAGAAGTCAAATCTGCCCAGGCATTTTCACTGATCTCCCGTTTCCTCTGTTCTACTGCAGCTTTATATGCTTTCCTTAGCAATGCCACCCGTTGTCTATCAACGGGCTTACATTTCAAGGCCTCCTTTAAATTACGGTTGGCTGCTGAACAGTTGTGATTGAACCAGCCAACTGACCCTAAAACCTTGCTTTTGCCAGGGTATGTTAGGTCAGACATGATCTGGTGACAAACCTTTTGGTATGCCTCCGCTACCTCAATGTCCCCAGCTTCCTTATCCATGCATATCTGCAGCTCCTCCCCTCTACTATTGGAGAGGTTACCTTAAAAATCCTCGGGAACAATTTTACACCATTTAATTCTGCGAGCCTGGTCTGTTGCGTGAATGTCTTGTTTGTCAACCCTGTTCGGTTGTGTCTCAGATCTACTGAGGACACCTCTAACACATAAAGTGACAGGGTTATGATCGCTAAAATGGGACCATGCCGGAGAATAGTCTACAATGTAACTACCTAGCGTTAAACTTGTGAAGATAAAATCAATAGTTGACCCAGTACCATTTCCTTTAAAAGTTGGTATGTCCACCTCATCCCCCATAGGTAACATTAAACCATTTTCAGCCAAAATGTATTCCAGTAAGATTCCCTGCTCAGTATGCTCAAAATGAGCTTCGCTCTGTTCAATAGGGGCAGAAGGATCATTGGGCAAACATTTATCTGGGCATCTATGGATATTGAAGTCCCCTAATAATATTATGTAGCATTCTTTTTCCGACAGCTCCTTATATCCTGTTAGAAAAGAATGTAACGCTGTCAGGTTGCTAGTTGAGGTGGCTCTGTCAAAAGAATTATAAAAATTAATGATTAAAACGTCATATGCCCCTTTACGTGCAATTTTGACTACCAAACAATAGGGGGACCCTGAGGCAATCACCGTGTGTATGCCTGAAATATTAGCTGCCACCAAAGTTACCAGTCCCCCCTCGCTCTTCCTCTAGTGGTGGTGACTGCGGGGAGAAAATAGGTTGTGTATCCATCCAAGGTGAGTGTGTTCTTTGTATCCCACGTCTCTTGCAGGGCAATGATGCATATGGTCCTTATAGATTCCCTCCATATGGGGTCATCGACTTTGTTCCTTAGCCCGGCGATGTTCCATGTTCCTACCTTTATATATCTATTATCTCTAGGTGCATCCGTACCCTCCAGTTGAGTGTTTGGACTAGATACTAGGTCCCTACCTTTACCCGGCTCATGGACAGCGGGAACAGGTTCCCTGGTGTCCACACTTAAGACCCCGGTCTTCGGGACCATTATTACGGGTGAGGCAGGATTGGTACTATTTCCTTTATCATATCCAAACACTTACCCGCCTGTTGTCAATCCACCCAACCCAGATCGGACAGACAGTCCTACTGATTTGTCGTTGGGATGTTACCAAAATTATCTAGTGGATGACGAGCCTGGGCATAGTTGCGAGGTGGACCAGAAAACATACCAATGGCCCTAAAACTGTCTGCATGATGTCTATTCTCATTGTTCTGTCTACCTCCTCTTCTCTGAACCAGATTCCACCCCTCCTCACCACCCCTACCCCAACTATAAAGATTCATTTCCCTGGGCACCTCTTGTCTCATAGCTCCTCTATGATGATTTGAGTCTTTGAGCCAACTCCATCTGTTATCCCGTTGGTCATTGGGCATGTAAAAATAGGACAGGGGCCCGGCCGTGACCAAAGTGTCATTGTTGCTACGAGGGTTCCCCCGACAAATATATTCCGCAATACGGGGATCCTCAAAGGTCACTACATGCAATACCCCTGTATTCTTTTCCTATTTTGTCCTACCCAGGGCGATCTCTCAGCCATTAAGATATTGCCACAAAGGTTTGGGGGTAAAGGATAATTATTAGCCAACCAGTGGCAAACCTTATTTTTGAGCGCGTGGAAGTTTTCTGTGTTTGGGGAGATCAGTTCCGTTACCCCCGTCAAAATAATCACATAAGGACAAGCATCTGGTGGTAGATAGATATTTCGCCTTGTCGTGTTGTTTTGATGGGGGGCTGGGGCGGGTTTTAAGGTAGGGATAGCGGGGCCTTTTACGTTGGCTTGATCAGTGGGCTTATTTAATGTGGGGTTTGGGTGCTCTCTTTATTAATCACATGGTTGGGGGGATTTATTACCAATTTTTTGGGGCATCTTGTTTTTGGTCACTATTGTACTCTTAGCCGCCGGCCTTGAGTTACTGGCTTCAATAGTGGTATTGGAAATCCTATTGGGAAAGTTGCTATCATGAAACCTTATATCCTTGTGTATGTCATGAAGCACTTTTTCAATGCCATGGAGCCTAGCTTCTAGGGGTGCAAGTAGGGTTTTAACGATTTTGGTTATAATGCAGCCTATAGGCTCCTCCTCCCCGTTAGCCACCCCTGATAGGTCAACCCTCGCCCTATTGGCTATAATGCTATCCTCAAGGATGTCAGCTAGGTCGTTATCCAAGATGGTATCATCGATGATGTTCAGGGGTAAACTGGCGACCTCAGCCGGGGCTACTACCATCCCGGTTTTCTGACTAATTACTTCATTGCCAGGATCTCTCAGCTCTACCAGTCCGCCCTTCTCAATCGATTCAATACTAGTATTCCCGGCCATGGTAACACGGGCTTTCTTAGCTCCAATGATGTTAGTGTTTGGGAGCTTACGTTTAGGGATTGCCCCCTCCCGTCTCCCCCTCTTTTGTTCGTCTACAGTCACTACTGGGTGTCTGCCTGATGATATGCCTGGTTAATGTCCGAACTAATCCTTGTGAGGTTTTGAGCCTGATCCCGGGTATTAAGGGGTGATGGTACTCGTGAGCCTGACTGACTACAATGCACATTGTGAATATCGGCAAGGACCTGCACAGGATTGGGTACATGGGATGAAGTATCAGGGGTGCGTTCAGAACCAATGGGACCCAAAGACGATCTTTTGGCAAAAGCCAAATCCTGGGATACCCTTCTTTCCATAAGTACAATACCTTGGTCGATTAACGAGTTGGTGCGTACAATAAAATCGTCTAAGGTGCCTGTAAATTTTTTACTACCCGCCGCTGCCATACTTCTAGTTTCGCGGCACTCCATGCTCCTCACCAGGGTAAGGAGAAGAAACAGCGAGAACCGTGAACACTAGACTCTCATAAAAGTTTCACTAGAATGGCAGATAAACAACTCAAAATATCCCCAACTAACATTGAACCCAGTACGAGAAAGGAACACTTGCACAACAAATGATAATAAAGCTACCACAGTCTCAGAAGAGGAGCCAAGAGCCTTGGCTCAGTCCAGTCACCTCTGGCCTCTGACGGCCACAGACGGTCCCGCCATTGTCCCGGGCTTCTCCCGGGACGCTCCCGCGCAGCGGAGGAAGGCACCACTATTATAGGATAAGTATGACGCGCAGGGGGCGGGGCTAGCAGGGAGTGCGGGCCAGGTGATGTCAATTGGCCAGGCAGTGACTCCTGGGAAATGGAGTCCCTGCGGAAACGCTCGCAGCCCTGCTCAAATGCCCCAACACTCCTCAGGCAACACAGCTGCAGCACAAGTTCCCCGACGACTTCTCCAGCGAAGCGGGATCCGCGGAGCGGGTCCGGCGAGCAGTGGGGTAGAGAACAGAAATCCGGAAACAAGGGTCCGAGAAGCACAACCTCCAGCCAGCAAAGGGCGATAGATAGAGTGAGGGCGATAGATAGATAGATATATTGATAGATAGAGTGAGGGCGATAGATAGATAGAGTGAGGGCGATAGATAGAGTGAGGGCGATAGATAGAGTGAAGGCGATAGATAGATAGATATATTGATAGATAGAGTGAGGGCGATAGATAGATAGAGTGAGGGCGATAGATAGAGTGAGGGCGATAGATAGAGTGAAGGCGATAGATAGATAGATAGATAGATAGATAGATAGATAGATAGAGTGAGGGCGATTAGATACATAGGTAGAGTGAGGCCGATAGATGTGATAGATATAGTGAGGGCGATAGATAGACAGATAGAGTGAGGGCGATAGAGTGAGGCCAATAGGTAGATAGAGTGAGGGCAATAGATAGATAGATAGAGTGAGGGCGATAGATAGATAGATAGATAGATAGATAGATAGATAGATAGATAGATAGATAGATAGATATGTAGATAGATAGATAGATAGATAGAGTGAGGGTGATAGATAGATAGTGAGGGCGATAGATAGAGTGAAGGCGATAGATAGATAGATAGATAGATAGATAGATAGATAGATAGATAGAGTGAGGGCGATAGATAGAGTGAGGCCAATAGGTAGATAGCGTGAGGGCAATAGATAGATAGATAGAGTGAGGGCGATAGATAGATAGATAGATAGATAGAGTGAGGGTGATAGATAGATAGTGAGGGCAATAGATAGAGTGAGGGCGATAGCAAGATAGAGTGAGGGCGATAGATAGAGTGAGGGCAAAAGATAGATAGATTGATAGATAGATAGATAGATAGAGTGAGATAGATAGATAGAGTGAGGGCGATAGAGTGAGGGCGATAGATAGAGTGAAGGTGTTAGATCGATAGATGGATAGATAGATGGATAGATAGATAGAGTGAGGGCAACAGATAGATAGATAGATAGATAGAGTGAGGGCAGTAGCAAGATAGAGTGAGGGCGATAGATAGATAGATAGATAGATAGATAGATAGATAGAGTGAGGGCGATAGATAGAGTGAGGGCGATAGATAGAGTGAGGGCGATAGATAGAGTGAGGCCGATTGATTGATAGATAGATAGATAGATAGATAGATAGATAGATAGATAGATAGATAGATAGATAGATAGAGTGAGGCCGATAGATAGATAGGTTGATAGATAGATAGATAGATAGAGTGAGGCCGATAGATAGATAGATAGAGTGAGGGCGATAGATAGACAGATAGAGTGAGGGCGATAGATAGACAGAGTGAGGGCGATAGATCGATAGACAGATAGAGTGAGGGCGATAGATCGATAGACAGATAGAGTGAGGGAGATAGATCGATAGACAGATAGATAGATAGATAGAGTGAGGGCGATAGATAGATAGATTGATAGATAGATAGATAGATAGAGTGAGGGCGATAGATAGATAGATAGAGTGAGTGCGATAGATAGACAGATAGAGTGAGGGCGATAGATAGAGTGAAGGCGATAGATAGATAGAGTGAGGGCGATAGATAGACAGATAGTGAGGGCGTTAGACAGATAGAGTGAGGGCGATAGATAGACAGAGTGAGGGCGATAGATCGATAGACAGATAGAGTGAGGGCGATAGATCGATAGACAGATAGAGTGAGGGAGATAGATAGATAGACAGATAGATAGATAGATAGAGTGAGGGCGATAGATAGATAGATTGATAGATAGATAGATAGAGTGAGGGCGATAGATAGATAGAGTGAGGGCGATAGATAGAGTGAGGGCGATAGATAGAGTGAAGGCGATAGATAGATAGATAGATAGATAGATAAATAGATAGATAGAGTGAGGCCGATAGATAGATAGAGTGAGGCCGATAGATAGATAGAGTGAGGGCGATAGATAGAGTGAAGGCGATAGATAGATAGAGTGAGGGCGATAGATAGACAGATAGTGAGGGCGTTAGACAGAGTGAGGACGAGAGGGCGATAGATAGACAGAGTGAGGGCGATAGATCGATAGACAGATAGAGTGAGGGCGATAGATCGATAGACAGATAGAGTGAGGGAGATAGATAGATAGACAGATAGATAGATAGATAGAGTGAGGCCGATAGATAGATAGATAGAGTGAGGGCGATAGATAGACAGATAGAGTGAGGGCGATAGATAGAGTGAAGGCGATAGATAGATAGAGTGAGGGCGATAGATAGACAGATAGTGAGGGCGATAGATCGATAGACAGATAGAGTGAGGGCGATAGATCGATAGACAGAGTGAGGGAGATAGATAGATAGACAGATAGATAGATAGAGTGAGGGCGATAGATAGATAGATTGATAGATAGATAGATAGAGTGAGGGCGATAGATAGATAGATAGAGTGAGGGCGATAGATAGAGTGAGGGCGATAGATAGAGTGAGGGCGATAGAGTGAAGGCGATAGATAGATAGATAGATAGATAGATAGATAGATAGATAGATAGAGTGAGGCCGATAGATAGAGTGAGGCCGATAGATAGATAGAGTGAGGGCGATAGATAGATAGACATAGTGAGGGCGATAGATCGATAGACAGATAGAGTGAGGGCGATAGATCGATAGACAGATAGAGTGAGGGAGATAGACAGATAGACAGATAGATAGATAGATAGAGTGAGGGCGATAGATAGATAGTTGTGGTTGTGTGTGGTTGTGGTTGTGTGTGCGTGGTTGTGTGTGTGTGGTTGTGTGTGTTATGCTTTGTTTTGCTATGCTATGTTTTGTTATGCTATGCTATGTTTTGTTGTGTTTGGTATGCTATGCTATGTTTTGCTAGGCTATGATATGTTTTGTTTTGTTATGCTATGCTATGCTTTTTTGCTATCCTATGCTTTGTTTTGTTATGCTATGCAATGCTTTGTTGTGTTTTGTTAAGCTATGCTATGTTTTGTTGTGTTTTGCTATGTTTTGTTATGCTATGTGTTGTTGTGTTTTGTTATGCTATGCTAGGTTTTGTTATGTTATGCTATGTTTTGTTATGCTATGCAATGTTTTGTTTTGCTATTCTATGCTTTGTTTTGTTATGCTATGCTATGTTATTTTATGCTTTGTTTTATTATGCTATGCTAGGTTTTGCTATGCTTTGTTTTGTTTTGTTTTGTTATGCTATGCTTTGTTGTGTTTGTTATGCTATGCTTTGTTGTGTTTGTTATGCTATGCTTTGTTATGCTATGCTATGTTGTGTTTCGCTATGCTATGCTTTGTTTTGCTATGCTATGTTTTGTTATGCAATGTTTTGTTATGCTGTTATGTTTTGTTATGCTATGTTTTGCTATGCTTTGTTTTGCTATGCTTTGTTATGCCATGTTTTGTTATGCTATATGTTGTGTTTTATTATGCTATGCTTTGTTTTGCTATGCTATGTTTGTTATGCTATGCTATGTTTTGTTGTTTGATATGCTATGTTTTGCTATGCTATTATGTTTTGTTTTGCTGTGCTATGTTTTGTTGAGTTTTGCTAAGCTATGCTATGTTTTGTTGTGTTTTGCTGTTTTGTTATGCTATGTGTTGCGGTTTGTTATGCTATGTTTTGTCATGTTATGCAATTTTTTTATGCTCTGTTTTGTTTTGCTATCCTATGCTTTGTTTTGTGATGCTATGCTGTTTTGTTGTGTTTTGTTATGCTATGCTATGTTTTGTTGTGTTTTGATATGCTATGCTATGCTATGTTTTGTTATGCTATGCTTTGTTATGCTATGCTTTGTTATGCTATGCTTTGTTATACTATGTTTTGTAATGCTATGCCAAGCCTTGTTTTGTTAGGCTATGCTATGTTGTGTTTTGTTATGCAATGCTATGTTGTATTTTGTTATGCTATGCTATGTTTTGTTGTGTTTTGTTATGCTATGCTAGGTTTTGCTATGCTTTGCAATGCGATGTTTTGTTATGTATGCTATGTTTTGTTGTGTGTTATGCTATGCTATGTTTTGCTGTTTTGTTATGCTATGCTTTGTTTTAAGTTATGTTATGCTATGTTTTGTTCTGCTATGTGGTGTTGTGTTTTGTTATGCTATGTTTTGTTATGTTATGTTATGTTTTGTTATGCTATGCTATGTTTTGTTTTGCTATCCTATGCTTTGTTTTGTTATGCTATGTTTAGTTTTGCTATCCTATGCTTTGTTTTGTTATGCTATGCTTTGTTGTGTTTTGCTATGATTTGTTATGCTATGCTTTGTTGTGTTTTATTATGCTATGCTTTGTTTTGCTATGCTATGATTTGTTATGCTATGCTATGCTTTGTTATACTATGTTTTGTTATGCTAAGCTTTGTTTTGTTATGTTGTTTTGTTATGCTATGCTATGTTTTGTTGTGTTTTCTTATGCTATGTTTTGCAATGCTTTGCAATGCTGTGTTTTGTTATGTATGCTATGTTTTGTTGTGTTTAGTTATGCTTTGCTATATTTTGTTGTGTTTTGCTATGTTTTGTTCTGCTATGTTTTGTTATGCTATGCTTTGTTTTATGTTATGTTATGCTATGTTTTGTTATGTTATGCTGTTTTGTTCTGCTGTTTTGTTGTGTTATGCTATGCTATGTTTTGTTTTACTATGCTATGTTTTGTTTTGCTATTCTTTGTTATGTTATGCTACGGTTTGTTTTGTTATGCTATTCTATGTTTTGCTGTGTTTTGCTATGTTTTGTTCTGCTATGTTTTGTTTTGCTATGCTTTATGTTATGCTTTGTTTTGTTATGCTATGTTTTGTTATGCTATGCTTTGTTGTGTTTTGCTATGCTATGCTATGCTATGCTTTGTTGTGTTTTGCTATGCTATGTTTTGTTTTGTTATGCTATGTTTTGTTTTGCTATCCTATGCTTTGTTTTGTTATGCTGTGCTTTTGCTATCCTATGCTTTTGTTTGTTATGCTATGCTCTGCTGTGTTTCGTTATGCTATGCTGTGTTTCGTTATGCTATGCTATGTTTTGTTATGCTATGCTGGTGAGGGTATGTGAGGGTGTGTGTGTGAGGGTGAGGGGGGTGAGGGTGGATGAGGGTTTTTGAGGGTGATGGTGTGTGAGGGTGAGGGGGTGTGAGGGTGAGGGTGTGAGAGTGAGTGAGGGTGTGTGAGGGTGAGAGGGGGTGAGGGGGGGGTGAGGGTGACGGGGGTGAGGGTGTGTGAGAGTGAGGGGGTGTGAGGGTGAGTGTGTGAGGGTATGTGAGGGGTGTGAGGGTGAGGGTGTGTGAGGGTGAGGGAGGGTGAGGGGGTGTGAGGGTGAGGGAGGGTGAGGGTGAGGGGGTGTGAGGGTGAGGGGTGTGAGGGTGGTTGAGGGGTGTGAGGGTGGTTGAGGGGGTAGTGAGGGTGAGGAGGGTGAGGGGTGTGAGGGTGAGGGGGTGTGAGGCGGTGTGAGGGTGAGGGGGTGTGAGGGTGAGGGGGTGTGAGGGTGAGGGAGTGTGATGGTGAGGGTGTGTGAAGGTGAGGGGGTGTGAGGGTGAGGGGGTGTGAGGGTGAGGGGGTGTGAGGGTGAGAGGGTGTGTGAGGGTGAGAGGGTGAGGGGGTGTGAGGGTGAAGAGGTGTGTGAGGGGTCGGGGTGTGAGGAGATGAGGGCAAGTGAGGGGGGACAGGGCGTGAGGGTGAGTGTCTCCAATGAATGTGCTGCTTCGCCTTCTTTGAAAATGTTCAGTGCTGCAAATAGAACATGCCGCCCTAATTATCACATCATGAGGCCCCAAAGTGATAATTATCACAGCATGCCGAGAGGCGCCCCACACTGCTGGAGCACTCAACTGCACATTAATTATAGTTGAGTGCTCCAGCAGCCTGGGGCGCCTGTTGACATGCTGTGATAAGTGGGGTCTCATGCTGTGATAATTGTTACTTGCAGCGCACAAGCTGTTCCACTGTGAAGCGCGTTCACAGACCTGAATCGGCTCGGGCCCATACTACAATCGGCTCGTGCACAGGTCTGTCTCCCTTGGAGGCAAACAAGGTGACTATAAGTCTCGTTGGCGGCAGCGCTTCGCGCTGCAACGCCAGCAAGACCTAAAAAGGCTCTATCGGTGTTGCAGGAGTGCCATGCAGGTGACATGAAAGGTTATTTGATGAACCCTCGCAGGCTCCATACAAGTTAATACCTTGACACAGAAGTGTACCGCTTAGTGATTTTTTACAATTGTTACCACTAAGAAATACTACTTTTTCCCTTCACTATAACATTTATGTATGTAAGGTAAATTCCAGGTTGATTTGATGTATCCTTTACCCAACCTTTCATACAGGCCTGCTGGTATATATTTTTGGCAATACTTAAACTGGAAAGTTGTTATCGGAATTGTAATTGTTCCGTGTATTATCCATTCAATGACCGGTCTCTCTGACATTGTCAATGGTAATCTCTCAAGTTTTTCAATGCTTAGAATCGTATAGTCTGCTCCTTTTTGTGCCAAACTGATTTGTTTATCAGTAAGGTTAAAGATAGAAAATAATGACGTTATGTTGATTAGACGCCATGGCACGTAGCCTGAACGCAGGTTTTGCAACGTCCAGCCTAGCTGTACAATAGAACGCAATTGGGACTGACCATGTTGTAACATTAGCAAGTCCTGTTCTATTATATCAATAGCAGATGATACAATGCTGTCCATTGAATAAATTCTGGAGGACAGAGTCGTTAACCCATTGTCCACTACAGAAAGTGATTTTTCCAAATTTATACAATCAATTTCTCGTATTTTTTCTGCAGTTTCAATTTGTGTCACTTTCCAAGCTTCGTTATAAGCAGCGTATATACCGGCGTATATGAAACGTTTTTGACGCTGTTTGCGAGGTCCCAGTATGAAATCTCGCAAATCAGCACCGTCTTTAAGTAAAGTCAAGTGTTGCTTAATTTCAGCCAGTGTGGATTTTTGTAGCCACTCAAGGCATAGTTTCCCTACACTGTATGTTGTAACTATCCCTGGATGTTGTCTCTGGGAATATCTTCGGTCTGGCCTGGTCTGTTTGAACCCCTGTGTTTTGTTCAGGAATCTATCTTGACAGTTATTTGTGTCTGTGGGCCAGATCAACCATTTTTTTCCAATCAGGATTTGTTCTGTTTTGGTGTAAAATTGGGATACGTCTATCTCCACATCTGTAGTGTTATTACTATCAGGTATGGGCTTTGGAATAGCCGGTTTGTTTAAGTCTTTTATTTTGGCTAAGCCAAGACAGGATGTTCGTTGAATGGTGTAATTCAGGAATATTATCTGTTCTGGGATCATGCTGGCTCTAACCAATGCTTCTAGACCTTGTACCTGCCAGTCTTTTGTACCCCAGATGGTTTTTGTTTCAATGTTGTTTTTGCAAAATTCAAAACATAATGTAGACATTTTATCATAAAATTTTTCTGAATAAATCAATTTAGTATTTGTCAACATTGTTTTCATTCCTGTCTTATTTAACATTTTAAAATAAAACGTTTCTGGATCACTGTTGTTAAACCCTGAGAAGTAGGGGAATTTCTCATAAAATGTTTTCGAACTGCCTTTTGGCGGTGTTGGACAATGTTCCCATTGATTATAAGTAAAAACATTTCTAGGATTATCAGATTTATGCAAATAGTGATGCCCATAATGATTAAAGCGATATATTTCTTCATAATTTGATGAACCTTGTAAATAATCATGTTCTGTAAATTTTGCTGACATTTCTAAATCTGACATCATATTATTAATATTTTCAAAGTCCCAATCATCAGAGAAAGTACTAGGTGATACAAAGTCACTTAAAGAAACCTTGAACTGATTTGGATATTTCAAGAGTTCAACCGGGCCATAGATTTCGTAATCAGTTGTGTCCCATGCTACACCACCTGGTATAGGATTGGCTGTGATGTCCACTGATGACAGGTCTCTTTTTCGATGTGAGACGATCTGTGTGGCTTTAGAACCAAGTTGATGTTCTGACTTGCTGTGTCCATTGTACTATATTTTCCATCAATAAATCTACCCAAACTTAAAACCAAAATGAGCCAGAGCAGGAGGAAAAGTACACCTAACACAATCCAAAATTCAATCCATGGTGAAATCAGATATGTTTCTTTTAGTTGATGAAAAAGTTCAGTCATTTTTTCTTTAAAAGTTTTTGTTGCTGGCGTTTCTTCATGCTCGCTTGGATCATCAGAAAGGTCATTGAAATTGATGAAGTAGCCAGATGCAGTTCTGTCAATTGTTGGATTTGCTTCCGGATTCTCATTAGTCTTTGGATCTTTCTTTGTTTCATTAGCATAGTCTGACGCTACATCGTTGTAGACAGGTGTTTCTTGACGAACTGTTGCAATTTGGGTTTCAAGAGGCACAATTTCCATGGCTTTGTTGCATAGTCCTTTTTTATTCACTGCAGGTTTATCAAAAGTGATTAGTCTCTCAGTTTGAACCTCTTGGATTGTTGCAAGATTTGGTCTTCTGCTATTTCTTGGGAGTTCACTGGGCCTACTACTTATTATTGGCCACATGATTGTAGTTTTACCAGGTCGATGGATACAACTCTGTTCTCCTTTTTACCAGCAAGGGGCGGTAGTACTATTGATCTTGTTCCTCTGACAGCTAAGACAGGTACTGCTTTTCTGTAAGAAGGCCCAACTTCCTTCTTCACCGCGATCTTCTCTCTGACTAGATCCCCAATCTTTGGAATCCAGACAGGTCTTGCTGGGACAGGTGTTTTTTCTTCAGTGGCTGTTGGCTTTAACTTTATGTTACTTAGACTTCTTCTTGTTTCATTTAAGTCCTGTAAAACAGCCTAATAATCTTTGATATCAAAGGCTTTTTCTTTCACCACTGAAGTCTGACAATCTAAGTCCTGGATTTTCATTCTATTGCCGAACAATAGTTTGTAAGGAGTGATACCTTTTAGAGAATTTCTTGGCAGATTGTTAAGACTACGTTGGACACTTGTTAGATGTTTGACCCAACCATCACCCGAACCGAATACCCTCGCCGTTATAGATTGCTTTCTGTCACGTTTTTTTCTTTCCACTACCGCATTTCCCTCAGGATGGAAGGGAGAAGAGTACCGCAATGCATTGCCCATGCTGGTCATGGCCTCTTTGTACGCTTGAGAGCTAATCCCAGGACCCTGGTCAGAATGTAGCATGCCAATTGCGTATGTGCCGATAAAGACTTGCAAATCTTTTATAACAGTTCTGGCGTCAGCCGAGCGCTGGGGCCTACATCTTAAGTGAATCTAGTCTTAATAATTATGGGAACGCATTTCTCCGGCTGGATGTCTGCGTATAGAACGCCTAATGCTTTCTAACAATGGTGTCCTGGCAATAGTCTGGTCCGGTTCACAACTGCGATCTCTGTTGCAGTTCTGACGTTCCATTGCAAAGTTGTAAATTTGCAAGCTCATCCCCGGCCACCAGTATTCTGATTGTAATTCTATTAGAGATTTCAAGATCTCTTGGTGCCTCAGACCCTGTCCCATGTGCGCTTCTTGAATCAAGTAAGCCCTCCGGTTCGTGTTTGGAATTACTCGGTCCCCCACTCCAGGGATTTGCGCAAAAGGAATGGAATTTGCAGCAATTATGTCTGTATTACTGAGTGGATAGTTGAGAGGTAATGCTGCATAGTCGCCTTTTAATGACGCTTTTACCACCAGCATGGTTTCTCCATCTATGTGTTTTTTAGAACGCTTTTTTGTGACTACGGAAGCCGGTTGAACTGCTGCCGCTGTGGCTCGGTTAGCCAATGAATTCCCAGCAACGTGAACGCCATCACGTTGATGACTCAGTGTATGTATCACGTGAGTCTTTCGTAGTTCTTTCTGCAAAAGAACTACTTGTTCCCAAAGCTTTTTATGCTTGATTGTGGCACCTGTGTCATCTTTGTAACCGTTTTTGATCCATGTCTGCATGTCACTATTGTAAGACTTGACGCAGTTATGCGAATCGCAAACTATTAGTGTCGGGAATTCGCGATCGGCATTTTCAAGCGCCATCTTTAAAGATCTTATTTCAGCTCGCTGAGCTGTACAGTTTCTGAGCGATTCAGTTTTTGTTATTATCGGTCTGAATTTACCTAAGCGCCAGCGACCTTTAACAATCGCGCACGCTGCATTGTAAGATTTTTTATCCACATCGTAGTGTTGTGCAAATCTGTCCATGTAGATTACACAGCTGTACTGTTCGAGAGGCAGAATTTCGATTGCCAGAAGATATTCATGTTCGTATTCTAGATCTTCTAGTTTTTTCATTTTCGGGTCAAAAGCATGTTTCACGTCTTCTGCAGCAAGAGAATTTTCCCATTGTATCCATTTTGAATCTAATGCCACTGCATTTGGAATGCGTGGTCTTGTTACTGCCTCAAGGGCTGATACTGATGTTAAAACAGATATGCTCCTGCCTTGGGCTAGGGCTCTTTATTTTGCTACAGCAGTTTGAACCGCAGTTAGAATTTTTTCAGTTGAACTGAATTTAATTTCAGCTTGTGTGTACAGGTGTAATTTGTAAGCTATTGGTACCGTTTCTCCCTCATTAGAGGTCAAGTACGTGAATCCGCATCTTCCTGGGATGACTCGGATTACAAGGTTGCGTACGTTTTCGCATGTTTGCAGTTTTGTTTTAGTTAACATATCTGTTTGTAATGATCTTAAAATTTCTGTGTGTTTCTGAGTCCAACTGATTGGTTTGAAATCAGGTTTTATTAATTCATAGAGAGGTTTAATCCTCCCTGCATGATTTAGAATGTATGTTCTTCCGAAATTCAGGAAACCTAGTATTGATTGTAAGTTCTTCAGCGTTTTTGGAGCTTGGAGTACAGCGCACTTGTCTAAGAAGTTGTCTGCTAGGCTTTTGCCTTCACTTGATAATTCATATCCTAAAAGCAGGACAGTTATATGGGCAATTCGTGACTTTTTAAAGTTGAATTTATACCCTTCAGCTGCGAACCCAAATATTATGGTGTTCACTCTTTTTAAGTGAGTCTCCAGGTCATCGTCTGTGAGATAGATGTCATCGACATAAGATAATGCCTCATCATCATATATTTGTAGTAACTCTGTTACCCTTGCTGAGAATAATCCTGGGCTATTCTTGAAATCCTGTGGGAGTCTACAGAATTGTTTTTGCGACCCCATACAGGAGAAATCGGTCAAATACCTACTTTCAGGTGCTATGTTTTGACAGAAGAAACCATTTGAGATATCTAATGTGGTTTATATTTTTTGCGCACGATGTTATTCATTAGTGCTGCACTGTGTGAGTTTTGTACTGCAAATGTTTTGCAACAGGAGTTTAGATGTCTGTAGTCCAAAACTAGACGATATGAATCGTCTGGATTGGAGACAGGAAACAAAGGATTGTTCATTTGTGAGGTGCATGTTTCAATCACCCCCTGATATTCAAGTTGATATAAGATCTCCTGACTTGTTTTTTTTAGCTTCTTGCTTAACTGGGTAATGCCTTTGTGCAGTGGGTTGGTTTTTTAACTGAATTTTATGGTGAGGAGAATCCTCATCCCATCCTACATGATTTTTATATAATGCAGGGGCTTGGGCCACTGCCCATTTTCTTGCAAATGTGTATTTTTTATGAATTGGAATTTGATTTGAGAAGGCAGGCATAATAATTTCTTCGCCATGTGGGCACTCCCTGACAAACTCTGGTGGCCAGTCTTTTTCAGCTAACAGGATGTGATAGCCTTTCGAAAGGTTATCCCCAAAGAGACCCCTTACTTTCCTAGTCTTGTCCCCCTCTATACGCAATGTTATTTCGCATAATTTATGAGGTTTGCTAACTCTGGTGTCTGCAGTTTCCACTTGAATGTATTCATTCGTGTCCACTGTCTCCAGAAGATTCATCAGGATCTTGCGAGCTATGGTTACTTCTGCTGCGCTGTCTAGCATTGTTTGGGCCCACTCTCCGTTTTTCAGTTGTGTCCTCAGTATCCTCGGCATGTTTTATTTTAATACTAGCTACCTTCTTCTTTGGAAATTGTAATTTTTTGCTTTGATGAGCAGGTTCCTTGTCTTTGAACTTGACATGCTCTTCTTTGTGTTCTGACCGTCCTCTTCTTTCCGATTTCTGTGAGGAATTCTGAAAAGATCGAGAGGGACGTGTATAAATATCTTGCTATCTGTCAGGTTTTCTCAAATTATCCCTATTTCTAAGGTTGTATCTTTTCTCAGAGAGCTCCCTGTGGGGAGACTTGCCTCCTCGTTCTGGAGATCTATCTCTTTGTTGAGGAGACCTTCCTCTGGACTGAAACCGTTTTTCTCTGGGAGTGGATTGTTTATTACCCTCCCAACTCTTTTTTGGAGTGTTCAGATTATTTTCAATAAATGTTTTTTCAGGATTTTCAGTTAGTTGGGGTTTTACTGGTTTCCCACCCAAACTATCTACCTAGTTCTTCATAGGATTGTTCTATGATTCTGGCAAGTTAAAAATGTTGTTCTGCTATATCTGTTTCTTTCAGTTTCTGGAGGTATGTTATATCGTCCATTGCCAATTGAACAATTCTCTATATGCCTTTGTTAATTCTTTTAGCTTAGCTAAAAGTTCTTCGCTTGACATTTTACCTATGTCGGAATGTGGTGTGTGGCTGGCTAGAACCGGCCACAAGGCTCCTGGTCTACCTAGTGGACCGAGCCTGGTGATGTGATTTTGATGTTTGTTTTAGGGCGCCATTAAACCAGAGCAGGTGCTTTTGGTATGTTAGTGGGATTTCAACGTCCTCGAAAGGAGCGTATTCCTCTGCAGGTTCCTCTATTTTGTAATAGTGGAAATCTTGTGCTACAGCGTTTGCTGCTGGAAAATGTATCTATGAATAGAATACCTCTGTCTGCCGATATTCGTGGGCCTCTACCACAAATATGACTGTACCACCTCTTGGTGATAGTCCATTTTCTATAAGTTTAAGAGTTATAGTTCTTCTTACATTGACCGGAATGGTTATAGCATTCGGGTCTTCATCTCGGAGACTTGTGTCATCCGCTAGGAGTTGAGCTGCTATTCTAGCTCTTTCCCTTTCATCGTCACTTTCCGTCATTTTACTGAATGAAAGTTTTTGTTGCTTTGCAGAGCAAGTTTCAAGGAAACAAAGACTAGGTGCACAATATTTTGGAACACTGTATCCATCAACGTTGACTAAACCAAAAACGAATACATAGGAATCTCTTCCTACTAAGTTCCGGCGGATATTAACCTTTTACCCACTCCAGACGTCTTTTGGAGTTTTTACGGGAAAAAGGGGTCTGTGTGAAAAGCACGACTGAGTTACTCTAGTATCTTGGTTAGATTATCGCCTTACCAAACGTTGGGGGCCATGTAGTGTAGTTCCTATATTCCCAATAGGCTCTGCGCATTGGAATAACATAAACAGCAGTTTAGACGTAGGACTGAGGTCATCTAGGTCTCTACTGACTATGTTAGACTTAATTAGGTTTGCCAGCTAGCTCAGAGGTCACTAGAAACTTTCTCGAATGTTCAGGAAGGAGTTAACTTTCCTGATTTGACAAGAAGGGATTAGTTTCTGACAACCGCATAAACATGACAACTTTGCTCCCTCAGAATAAAGAGTATATCTCTAGAGTCGTGTGAAAGCAATAGACAGCTATTTCACTCAGTCAATCGTGCATGCTTAATTTCACCAGAGTGCAGAGAAATAGAGAGACGGGCGTTTTCAATAAAAGTTGTTTTTTATTGAGCAGTCCTCTTTCTCATGCAAGAGAAATGAGTTTCCACAATTGCAATACTTATCATGAAGTTAAGTGCGTACAGTAAAAGTAGTATTATGAAATAATACTGTAAAAGCATTGATATGGTTTCTTAGCCATATGATACTTTAAAACTGATAACATATATACATACATAAAACATTGACTAACGTACTCAACTGGTGCTTCTAAGATACGCCTACCCTGGTGTACCTGACCTAAGCCTAATACGTGGGAAGGAGTAAGTAAGTTGCAGTTTAGGTTAAGTTGGTTTTTGCCAAGAATCTGAATCAAGAATTCTCTTAAGGGTTTAATCAGCTCCGTACCTTGGTTCTAGAATGAAGGAGGTCTTGAATCTCTCTCTCAGGACTCGATCTCACAGCAACCCACAAGGGTGACTGGAAACACCGGAGCTGGAATTTCTCGGCAGGAGAAAGACAGCGTCTCTCTCAGTGCATCAAATGGGAGGGTCGGCTTCCTTCGGCACTCGCATCAGCTGGGCGTCGGGCAAGTAGATAGCCGCTCTGCTCCAAACCACCGTGTTGGTATATTTATACCTGAAAGGTGGCGAGTTTGACGGAAGGTTGGACATAAGACGTCACTAAGAACTAACAGTTCTTTCTGGACTCCAGGAGTTCTTGTGCAAATCAAAACAAAAGCAGGGGGAATTCCCGGGCTGCTGGAGGCTTGGTTTGTTTAAAGAACGCATTGTACTTTCTAGGAGTCTATGGGAGTAGCCTTGCCGTATTTGGACTGCATGGGCTATGACTAAATATGGACATGATTCTTATGCCTTTATAAGGATATGTTTTGTTATAACCACATAAGGGCATGAATCGGGAATATTTAATTAGGGTCCTAGATAGATTCACAACAGCCTGAGATACCATTTAAGGCTACTCAGGTGGGTGGCACAATCAGTGCTGCAGGCCCACTATCAGCCCTGGCACACTCAGTGCCCTTTACTAGGGACCTACTGGTAAAACAAATATGCCAATCCTGAATAACCAATCACAATAACAATTTACAGGGAGAGCATATGCACTTTAGCACTGATCAGCAGTGGCAAAGTGCCCAGAGTCCTATTGCCAACAACCACAGGTCAGGAAAAGCAAAGGAGGAAGAAGCAAAAAGTTTGGGGATAACCCTGCAAAAAGGGCCATTTCCAACACCAACTTAAACCATTTCTTCCACTTAATCGTCCCTTTATTAAGCTTGTCTCATTATCTAGATGGCTTTTCCCCCTGGATAAACTGGAATCTAGAATGTGTTGACTTTTCTTGGCAGTGCAAAGTTGCGCTGAACATCATTCAGTGTCTAGTGTGACAACTGGCTGATAATAGACAACGCAAAGAGCCCATCCAGATCACAAAAGTCATGAACATCAGTTGGCCAAAAGCAATCAAATCAAGTATTATTTGAACAATAACATCCTTAACTCCCCAACTGATTGTACTATTTTACTGTTCAAATCTCTTTATTCGTTTCAAAACATTGTCCGGGAACAATGGTACCTTCATAGCCGTTGTGCGGAGGGCGGACAGGTGAGGGCCAGGCACTTCCGGGAGCGGTCAGCGCTCTAGTTCTCCACTGGGGGCTACTTAGGCGGAGCCTCTCGACAGCGCAGCTGCGGTGGAAGACGGTGGCAGTGTCTTCACACCGCTAGCTAGCTTGCTGTACGAGGAAACTAACATCAGAGTGAGTGACTGACAGAGCGCTGAAAATCACTAGCGCATTTTGACCAATTGTTGTTTTTAATCACTTGTGCACGTTTCTTAAAAGAGCACTGCTCAAAACTGTTTAATTCCATTTTAAAAGCATTTTAAAAGTATTCGTAAAATCTTCACCGGAGTGCTGACCCGATTCCTTTTCCTGCCCGCCTCGGTCCGACTCGGTAATTAATTACCGTTGTGCGGAGGGCGGACAGGTGAGGGCCAGGCACTTCCGGGAGCGGTCAGCGCTCTAGTTCTCCACTGGGGGCTACTTAGCCATCGCCTCACAGGAAGCGCGCAGCGATTGCGCGCAGCCTCATAGCAGCCGAAGACCAGCCAAAGAGCTGCCCGTCTGCGCCCGTCCGCGACAGGACGGGGCGACGGGGCGGGATACTCTCATCATGCCGCTCCTTCGTACTGCTAAACAAATCAGGTATGAGGCTCCATATCTGAAAACCTTAAAGCAATACACTTCCCCATGTCACTCTGAGTATAGTAGACCTTGCTTTGAAGGACCGTTTTCTTGCAAAAAATGCCATTACTCCTCTATGCCTTTTACTGACTCCCATGACTCTAGCAAGCCAACACATGATTTGCACTGTATCCTTATCAACGTTCGCTCAATGCCCAAACACCAAATTGAGATCTGGGACTTAATACACTCTTTGACCCCAGATCTCTGTTTCATTACTGAAACATGGTTAAAGCCCCACACGGTATCTGCCATTACATTGGGAGTACCTTCGGGATACAAATTCTATCATTCTGACCGCCCTGATAAAACAGGTGGCGGTATCGCCATAATTTACAAAGAGTCCCTTAAATTAGACATTTTGGACAAACAATGCTGCAAGGAAATGGAAACAATGGTTTTCCGAATTATTTCCTCAAACAGAAAGACTTGTAAAGGCGTACTTGTATACAGACCTCCCCCTCCATGTCCCAGCTTCTCTACATCTCTGTTAGAGATGTTAGGCCCTCATTTACGGGCCAATGAGGACTTTCTCCTTCTTGGAGATTTTAATATTCATACTGACCAACCTGACTCCACAGGCGCAAAAAGCCTGTTTACTGACATGGATACCATCGGTCTGACACAAAAAAATCAGGACCCCACTCATGAAGGTGGACATTGTATTGACCTGATATACACTAACTTTGACAACATATTGTGTCATAAACCTACCCAAGTCAACTGGTCAGATAATTTTTTATTACAGTTTACTATTTTTAAAGCTAACGTAGGCCACCATAAGAAACCTCTACCCTCCACCATACGCAGACAGTGGCACAAACTTACACTGGAGACGCTACAAAAGGTGTGGGAAAAACCCGAGATCAGAGATGCTGAAGAAGTAGAAAAGAAGCTTACCATGTTCCAGCAATCTCTTACCGTAGCTATGGATAAAATTGCCCCCCTGAAAACATTTAAACAACATCCTGTAGCTAAACAGGAAAAATGGTATACCGAGGCTCTCAGGAAAGAGAAGCAAGAATGCAGGAGGATAGAGAAAAGATGGAGGAAATCACACTCCGGGGAGAACAAAAAGGCACATCGTGCAGCGCAAAACAACTATTACAAACATATCAAAGCTGCCCGTAAAAACAATATCGCTCAACAACTCATAGAAGCCGGTAATTCTCCTAAAGAATTGTATAGGATCCTTGAAACTTTTACAAAACCCATGGCTTGTATAAGTCCAGATGACTTCTCACAAAGTCTATGTGAAGAAGTTTCATCATACTTCGAAAATAAAATAGAAGCCATCTATGAAAAAATTCTTGCATCCCAACCAAATAGTGATATTCTGAATGTCTCCTCCCCTAACAAAAATATCAACCTCACATTAACTACATTCCCTCCTGTCAACACTGAAGAGCTTTACACAATAATGACCCAAGTAAAATCTGGATCACCGAATGACCTTATTCCTGTTAAAACCCTAACCTCCCTTCGCACCCTGCTAGCCCCCCACATTCAGGATGTAATCAATCAGTCTCTCAAAGAAGGAAAAGTACCAGCTGAGTGGAAAAATGCAGTAGTGAACCCCATCCGCAAGAATGCGGCGCTCCCGTGGACAGAGCTCACCAACCTCCGTCCCATCTCCCTTCTGCCTTACTACAGCAAGATGGCCGAGAAGCATGTCAATACACACCTGTCCAGCTACATCGAGGCAGCGGGCGGCCTAGACCACTCGCAATCTGGTTTTAGGCCCAACCATAGCACCGAATCAGCCCTCCTCTCAGTGACAGATAACATCAGAATGTCACTTGACAGGGGGAGCTCAGTGATTCTGGTGCTATTGGATTTGTCCGCTGCCTTCGACACGGTGTCGCACAAAATTCTCCTCGACCGTCTGAAGGCAGTGGGAGTAAAAGGGACCGCCCTTGCGTGGCTTGAAAGCTTTCTTGCAGACAGACAGCAAGGGGTCAAATTAGGCTCCCATAAATCTGTCTGCAGGAAGCTTACCAAGGGTGTGCCACAGGGCTCGTGTCTGAGCCCCACGTTATTTAACGTATACGTGGCTCCTTTGGCAGAGATTATAAGATCATACGGGTTCTTTCCAATCTCTTACGCTGACGACACTCAGCTGCTGTTCCCCTTCCAGACCATTACACCTGCAGTCATGAAATCTTTCCAAGACGGAATGAGAGCGGTGGCGGGTTGGATGGCCCAGAACTTCCTCCAATGCAATGTGTCCAAGACGGAAGTCATGTTGTTCGGAGGGGCCACCAGGCTCTGGTCGCCAGATTGGTGGCCACTCGAGCTAGGACCTGTCCCAGCGCCCAAACTAACCATTAAAAATCTGGGAGTGCGCCTGGACCAAGCCCTGATTATGAAAGATCATGTCAGCCAGATCACGGGAAAATGTTTCCGTACAATAGGTCTCCTACGGCGTATCTTCCCTTTCCTACCTAACACCCATAGGAAAATACTGGTACAGGCACTAGTTCTTGGACGAGTGGACTATTGTAATAGTCTACTCATTTCCGCCAACCAAGAACAACTACGCAAACTGCAGGTGGTGCAGAATACTGCGGCAAGACTCATCCTGAATGCCCCTCCCCGCACCCCTTCTCGCCCTCTTCTTTCCCACCTTCATTGGCTCCCGGTGCAACAGCGAATACATTTTAAAATTTGCTGTATCATGCACAAGTGCATATATGGGTCGGGTCCCAAATACCTAAAAGAGATTTTTCTACCCTACTCCCCTGGACGCGCTCTGCGTTCCAGCAACACTATGCTGCTGCAGGTACCCAAAGTCACCAGAGCTAGGCAGGGAGGGCGAGCACCCTCCCTTAAAGGCCCCCTGCTGTGGAACTCTCTTCCACCCCAACTGAGGCTAATCACCAACCTCCTTTCCTTCAGGAAAAAACTAAAGACTCACCTGTTTGCACAAGAATAATTCGGCCTCTCTCTGTTTTCCCCCTCACTACAAATTTACCAACTCATGCAGAAGCTACGCGCAGAGATACCCCTTCGGGGCTGATTCAGGCGCGATACAAGACCATAAATAAATAAATAAATAGCTGTTGAGTCATAAACAACTCAAAGCATACTTTCATGACAATCATGTAACAATTACAAATAAGAAGAAAACATGTCCCACCCATCTTCCTCCCCCTCACCCACCCAAAATCACTTATGACAAAAGTATGACAACTGAAGCACATTTCAAGTTCACACCTGATCAGACATCGAGGTTGGTCTCCGATAATCGCAGGAGACTGCGATATTTGGAGCAGGTCAGTTCCTGGAAATCCTGTGAGAGGAGAGACCAGTAGGGGTGCCACTGTTTCCCCAATTAAGCACCTTTGTTTGCAAGCATCAGGGAGATTCTCTCCAAGCCAAGGATGTACCACAGCCGGTGTAACCATCCCAAGTGTGTAGGTACCTGTGGTGAGCCCCAGTGTGCAAGGATATTCTGAACTGCGGCCCCTAGAGCCAATCCTATCTGTTTCCACCATCGAGACTTTAAGGGATAGGTGAGCGGGGTTGGTAGACCCAGCAAAGTGTATGCAGGAATCTGGGTATTTGCATCTGGAGGTGAGTCCATCTCATCTAGCACCTGTGACCAATATGATTGGTGTTTGGGACATTCCCAAAGTAAGTGAGCCAAGGTTCCCAGGGCCCCACAGCCTCTCCAGCACACCGCTGTGCGTTCTGGATTCATTCTGTGTATTCCAATAGGGGTAAAATGACAATATATAGCAATTTTGACAAAAGTTTATGATGACTTGAGTGAAAGGTAGTGTAGTCTTTCAGTTTCTGGGCGGGAGAAGTCTGCACTCAGTTGTTGGAATGGAATCACACCCTCCTCATGGATCATGTGTCCCATTGAGTGGCAGTTAGATTGTCTCCATGCTGCAAACACTTCAGGATCCAGCCTGGGGTGTTAAATCTGGATCGTCTATCAGTGGCGTTAAGGGGGAGAGGAAGATAGTCAGGCAATATTTGACGCTTGTGTGATCCCAGGCTCCCATTATCTCTTGTGTGATAGGGGATAAATATAAATTTTTCAGTCTGTGTGCTTTCTTAAGGAAGGGGACCTTCCAAAGAGAGGTTCCCGCTACCGATCGATTTTGTAATAGCCAGTGTTGTCCAGATTCAGCCTAATGCCATTCCACTAGATACTGTAACTGAGCTGCCTTGTAGAATAAATGAAGGTCTGGTATACCAAGTCCCCCATCCTGAGGTGGGAGGTAGCTAAGCGCTTTCTGCATGCATGCTTCCCCCCAACCCATTTAAATACGAGCAAATCTGTTTTCAATTTAGTAAGCATATCTTTCGGCGAGGCCAGTGGGAGAGTTTGAACTGTGGGAGAGTTTGAAATCGGTACTCAATCTTTGGGAGTATAGTCATTTTGACTGCTGCTATCTGGTCCTGCCAGGATATCTGGTGGTGCTTCCAGCATGGGAAATCGTGTCTAACCTGATGGAGCATAGATTGTTAGTTGATGGCATGTTTGACTGGAGCGTGGGTGCCAGTTTTATTCCTAGATAGGGAAGCGATGTCGACAACCACTGAATAGAATGTTGTCATTAGTTGGTTCACCAACGCAGAGGAGATGGAAAGACCAAGTACTTTTGATTTCTCCATATTGACTCAGAAGCCAGACGCCAAGCCAAATGCCTCTGGTTCCAGCAAGAATGTGTAGCCAGCCTGTCCAGGGTCACTAGCACGTCACCGGCATATAGACTTATAGTATGTTGTTCCCCTCCAAAGACTGCTCCAGTTATGTGACGTCATCTCTGAGCCAACGGCTCTATGTATAGAGCAAATAAAAGGGGCGATAACGGGCACCCCTGTTGTGTGCCTCAATCGATTGAGAAGGGGGGGCATGTTGCCATTCACCCTCACAGTCGCAGTGGACAGGTGGCAACAATTTAGGACCTGTTGCAGAAAAGGCCAATGTGCTCTATTGAATGCCATTTTGGTATCGATCGCTAACAGCATATGCTGGTCTAGGGTTCGCGACGCATACTCTGTAATGTACAAGCTGCTTTTGGTGTTGTCACTCGTTTGTCGATGGGGATGAATCCTGCCTGGTCCGGGTCTATGATTGACAACATATGGGGGCCTAGTCTACCAGCCAAAATGCCAAATTTGAGGTCCACGTTTAACAGAGATTGGCCGGTAGGAGCCACATTGGTGTGGATCCTTTCTCGACTTGGGTATTACACCTACGGATGCGGGCAGCATCATGCATGAATTGTGCCAGGGGATATTGAAGGAATTTAATAGTCTGGTAAAGATGGGGACCAGACCATGGCAGAAGGTTTTAGAGAAGGCAAGAGGGTACCCATCAGGGCCTAGCGGTTTTGCGAGTTTTAAACGTGAGATGGCCAATATGACCTCCTCCGGGCGTATGTCATCTTCTAGATCCTCTGCTCGAACGGGTGTAAGGCGAGACTTGTGTGCGTTCTGAAGATAGGAGGTGCTGTCTGCGGGACCCAGGCCCTGGCTAGAGCATAGCCACGCATAGAAATCCTTAAAGGAGTCTACTATATCCTTATCGTCGGTAACCAGTCCTCTAGCACGTGTATATATAGAGTGTACCCATGTTTTCTGTCGTTGGATACACAATTGATTAGCCAGGAGTTGGCTACTATTGTCCCCTCCCGTGTAGTGGAAATGGCTGTGGCGGAGTGGCATGTATTCCGCACGGTCGAGCTCTATGCTAGCTAGCTGGGCTTGGACAGCTGTCAACTGGGGCCAAACTCTCGACGCCCTAGTGCATTGGTGTATGCGCTCTAGTTCTTTTACCTAGGCTGAAAGGCTATCTCTTTTCTCTTTGCCATCTCTGTGTCCGACAACAAAATACACAATCAGTTCTCTTCTTACGAAAGTTTTGAGAGCCTCCCGAAGGGTTACAATTGAAACCTTGGGAATATCGTTCATTGAGAGGTAATTGGATATAGCGATTAAAATCTGGGCCACTACCTCAGGGCCCTGCAGCATTGGTTCACGTAAACGCCAGGTTCGCCATGGGGGATCGAGCAGGGATAGCAGTGAAAGTGTGACTGCTAAATGATCAGAGAGTGGCGCTGGGAGGATCTCCGCCTCCGTGGTCATGTTTTGCATGTCCCTCATGCCCAGGAAGTAATCCAACCTGGCATATGTCATGTGTGCATGGGAGAGGAAAGTGTATTCACTGGCTTTAGGGTGTAATTCCCTCCATAAATTACAAAGCCCTAGTTCCCTAAGCCACCTGTGTTCTCGCTTAGACAGTTCCCCAGTCTGTCCATATCGCTGTGTGGATTTATCCAGATCATTATCAAAAACTAAGTTAAGTCCCCCCCACCCCCGTATCGGTATTGCTCACTCTTCAGTAGACAATGCCTCCCCTATTGCTGTGTGGATAAAGGCCTCTTACACCTCATTTGGTGCATATTTGGACCCCACCATGAAAGGACTATCACCGAGTGTGAACTGGTAGGTAAGGAGTCTGCCCTTCAACTCGCCCTTTCACATCCCACTTTCCCTTTAAAGTAGTGTGCCACCAGTAAGGCAGCCCCCACTGACTTAGTAGAGGCGGAGGAGAAAAATTGGTGGGGGAATGCCTGTGTTCAAAGTCAATGACAGTCCTTCGAAAGAAGGTGCATTTCCTGAAGTAGACATATGTCTGCCCCCGAGTTCTCTAAATATGACAAGACTGTTCTATGTTTTACCGGGCCGTTTAGACTCTTTACATTGCGAGCGAGTATCTTAAGAATAGTGGCCGGCATTGGGCCCTAATGCATAATAAATGGCTGTAACCGAGAGGGGTGTGTGTGGTAAGTGCGTAGCATGTGATCAGATGTCCGCTTCTATGCGGTTGTCGTACCATTAAATGGTGCATGCATACTGGGCGAAGGTGAGTGTAGACCCCAACTAAAAAAACAACTGTGAAAAACACAAACATCAAGTGATTGGAAGATGAGTCCCTTTGTGAGGGTTACTGTCCTTTAGTCTGAAGGAGTCCAAAAATGAAGGGTCCAACATATGGCTAGTGGTCCCCTCCCCCCCTCCCCCCTCCCCATACCAACCAGCCCACCAGCCGCCCCTGTACCCCATACGTTGCTGATTACCCTATGAGTCGTCCGTCTTGGCCAGGACCTCAGGAATCAATTTTAGTGCTGCCTGCTGTCCCTCTGGCATCTCCACTGGGTCAGGACATGAAGCTCCTCACCTCAGCCCTCACCCTCGGGGTCTGCCGGATTTCAGGCAGAGTGGGGAGGATGTCATCGTATGCCCCTCTGTATTCAAGTCAGTGCTTAGGATCTGACATGCCTCAGTCAGGGACCACAGTTGGAAAAGTTTCCTTTCCCAGCAAAAGATGATGTGGAAGGGATGCCCTCAGGAGTAGGCCACCTCCGTATTCCGTAAATGTTGTGGCATTGGTTGAAATTCTCACCGCCTATGTAGCATAATTGCCACCAAGTCATCGTCTAGGGTTGGTGGCTGGTCTCTGAATCCAACAACCAGGCCAGATCCCCTCTAGACACCAACACAAGCAACCGTAGGCCAGATTCAGCTTACTTGGGCTTCATCATTAAAAAGGTTGGACTGGAATGTGATGTAAAACTTACCAGCAGATGAGATTTATTCAAGCATTCCTTCTCTTTTGTTTTTCTAAGTGAGACATCCCTTGTTATAAATTAGTAGAAATATTGATATGGTAATCCCTTTTCAGTTGCTACCATCTCGGTGCCAATTGGCAGTGAATTTGCAAGGTGGTTTGTATTTGTATAGAACTAACTTATAGTAATAGTATCTAGCTGAGGGCTCAAAATCAGGAACCCCACAGTGTTGCCAACCATCACATTCAGAAATGTATTGCGCATAATAAATGTGCATGGGTTGAGCGGTGGCATTAAAATAATGATTTCCTCATTAACAAAAGGTCATAAGGGCCTTGTTACAAGTTTGACGATGCATGGACCACCGTACCCACGGTTGCAGTCTGAACGCCATGAGCTCGGCGGTTTGACCACCGTATTACGAGATGGGCGGATTGCATTTAGAAAGACCACGGCTGAACGGATGACTCCACCAGCACACTGCCTGCAGACCTCTGGGGTCGCAGTCGGCATAAGCAGGTGCAGTAGGGCGGTACAGGGGATTTTCATCGCCGTCCGTATTATGAATTGGCTTTTGGATGAACTGATCACAGCTGTGGGACTGCCAGCTTCAAGTTGGCGGAAACGATGGATTTGGGGTGCGTACTTACCCCTTTCTTGTTCTTCAGGTCATAGTTTGTGGATCCCTTTCTTCAGGTCCCCCCTTCACAGCAGCATTTTCACCAAGAGGAGTATGACCCTGTTGGCAGCGATATACAGGTGAGTCCTTTTTGTACCCTATACCCATTGCCTGGACTGCCCACATAGGGCTCGACTCCGACAATGAGTTGGTGGTATTTTTTCACATTTATCATGCATGTGTGTGCATCCGAAATATATGGAGTCGAAATACTCACAAATGCATCGATACATATGGATAATTTATTACCACCTCTCTGCAGCTACACCGTATGCACCATGGTAAACCTGTAATACGGTGGTCTGAAGACTGCTAGTGCTGTGGTCTCCTGGCAACTGCGGTGTATAGGCAATCGGGCCTCCAAACTTGTATTCAGGCCCTCAATTTCTTTTTCACCAAGGAGGCAAAGGTGGACACATGTGGCCATGGCTTTTACTGGCAGAGATGGCCACTTTCTGCACCACGCTTCCAGAGCAATATATATGTCTGAAGAGTCACAAACAAACAAGTATATTATTTCTTTACATGTATGGGCAACCTGCCACTTGACGTACCAATGGTCTAAGATTAATTTGATTCCTTTTATGATATGACCTAGTGTGATGTTACATGCAGCATTTCTAGTCCCTTCATTGGCTCTTTTGTTCTTTTCTGTCTTCCCAGGATGCTACTCCCTATATGAATCCCTGCCCTTACACCGTTTCGCCCAATACTCATGTTTCACAGGTCTTCAACCTTTTCCGCACTATGGGTCTCCGGCACTTGCCAGTGGTTAATGCAGTGGGAGAGGTGAGTTTTACTTATCCGGAAAAGCAGGAATTGTGAAAGAGGCGCCTGCATGATAACCAAACTGATAACTTTGCAGTGAGTCCTGAAAAACAGGGGGGTCCATGCCAACTTCTCTCACTGAGCTATTTTAACTGTGTTCATGCTTTTCATGTTAGTTTCTTAAGGAATGTTTTCTGTGTGCCTTTAAGGGATTTGTACAGTCACTGCCCAAAGTTTTTGGGGGGATTGTTTGGAACACTTATTAGGGGGATGTTGCTAGTTTTTATGAAGATTGATGAGCTGTGTTTTGCCTGCTTCATACGTTTAAGGCAGTTTCCATGGGGGTAAAACGCCTTTTTTGCTAATTGCGTGCTTCTGCACTTCCTCTTAGTTTCCAGAAGATGGCAGTATAAAGCAAGGAACTCCGTAGTCTGTAGTAAAATGCGGAGGCTGTGGCTATATTCATACTGGTTGTTAATATTGTTAGGCTCCAAACGCAAATGTATACGGAAATCAACTATCTTTCATAGTTTAGTATAAACCTATTTATAATCTCTGATTGTTCAGCTTCCTTGCATTTTGTCCTATTTACTGGCAAATAAAATGTGTTTTTTTATTCTCCCACTATCTAGGAAGTACGAATTTCCATCTGGGTAGAAGATAGGATTCCCTTTTGTGCCTTAGGCTTTCTCTTGCCTACATTCTTTACAAATGCTTTTTTGTTTCCTCCTCAGATTGTAGGAATCATCACTCGACATAATTTGACCCATGAATTCCTGATGTCTAGACTGCGACAACCTCACTTGACCATCTGATCGGTCCTGGCACCTTGAGCCATCCCCGACTCCTTGGAGGACCCTGGAATGCCGAGGCCTCCAAGCACTAGGATCAGGAAATCCACTACTTGAGGACCGCATCTCTGGGTGCGGGGTTGGACCGAGCTTGCGCTCATCACCCGGGTTAGGTTGAAACTCTCTGCCCCTAAAAGTGATAGCGACTGATCACCATCACACATTGGCCGCAGGACAGCACGACTCCAGCCAGAAAGTATCGCACATGCAGACTGTTACATTCCCATTACCAGTAGAACTACTGTTTCCTTTAATCCTCATTACTTCAGCAAGAGCTTTGCTACGTTGTCCCATCAGATTTTGCCTCTTTACCATCCTCACAGATGGGTGGTACCAATTTCCAGGACATTTGTGCATAGTTTTTTTTCATTGTTCAAAAGGGAAATAGGCCTAGAATTGGCGGAAGGGTTACACACTCACTCTCTACACATCAGGAGACAAGCTAGAGCTTTCCCAGCTCACAGGAGGTAGGTGGCCTGGGTAGGTGGAGCAGCATCCCTTGCAGAGATGATTTTTCAATCCTTTGGAAGCTTGTGAAAAAAAGCAGGGTGTGCCAAAGCTGCATCTCGGGACGAGTGCTGCTTTGAGGCGCTGTGAAAAGCCAGTTTGTTATATATTATTTTTTCCACTTGGGGAGAGGGGAAGTAATATAGGAAACCGAGATGGATTGTTGGAAGGTTTGCTAGAAGTTCTGGGACAAGGTTGATGGTGGTGTGTGTGGCAGGCATGAATGCACTTTTTTTGTAATTGGGCTGTCTTAAGTAAGATTGAGAATTTCTAAATCGGCATTTTGCTTTGATATTCCCAATAAAAAAGCATTCAGATTTTAATAGACACTAAAGACTACAGTAGACACCTTACACCTCAGTGGGGCACCCACTCCAGCATTAGAAGGCTGCCATGATTTCCTCCTTTCCCCTCTTCATGTGACTTTAGTTCCATTGCAGTGAGATGGCAGCATGCTTTTTGCCTACACCTACCAGGCCTCTCCCTCTTAAAGCTGGACTCCAGGACGAGATTAACCTGTTTCACAGGAACCTTCCCCCCCATACTTCCAACAACATGCAAACGACTGATGCTATTAGCGTCTGCTTCTATGTACCTTGCTTGAATAGACAATGTCTCTTTAGTGTTTGTATACAAATGGACACAAGCCTCCCCCCGCCCTCCACACTGGCCCTACCTCCCGCACCAAAGTCATCAATCATGTTTTCACTTCTGCTCATGAAGACGTTTTTGATTTGCTTGTGCATAATACCAGTTGGGCATTTCCCTTCTTGCTTGTGAAAGTTGCTTGCCTTGAGAATTTCCGGGAACAAATAGGTAGAATATCTGAATGTAAATTAATTTTACTGCTTCACTGCTTTTCTTGAGGTGAACCTGCAGCCATTGTGTTAAAACGGTTCTGCAATTGTTTACTTTTTTTTTTATTTGGTAGTTATTCCTTTGGAGGCAATTTCTATGATGCAATGGTGGTAATTTTGCAATGTTTGCCTTTGGTCAGCGAGTGGATGGTTTATGTTCACCTTCTAGTCTGCATTTGGCATGTGGTTACGGTGGGTGTAGCATGGGCTGCTGTGAGCTGTAGTTGAGATGCAGGCATTGGCCAGTTTTAGATGCAGTTGAGTTGTATTCAGTGCTTATGTTGAGGATGGTTGCTTGGAGTAAACCTTGGTAGGACAGAGGGATGCACCACTTTCACTGCATCAGTACTTGTGCACGTTTAGTAAGTTGTGTTTGCTATGCTAGCATTCGGCACTGCTGCTGGTTCATACCATTGCCCTTCAGCTGGCTTAGTTCGCTGGAGATGTTGTTTCTAGGATGTACTGTAAGTATAATATTCATGTTAGTACGTGAAATTACCGATTTCCATTATTAGGCATTAACATTGGTGATTTCACTGGTAATTCCCTGAAAGTATGGAACTGCTGTCTTTTACACTTCACCGTTGCCACATTGTGCCTGAAACCTGCAACTTGGAGGGTAGCATTGATGGGAAAGTGAATTATTTGGTTACTGTCAGGGGGGGATGTAAAGGTGCATGGGTACCACACATGAAAAGTCAATAGGTCATCATGCAAATGGCTTGGAGACTAAAGGGAAAGCCAACACTGATAGAAGTGGACGTGGTCGCAGGGTAGGTGTGATGATGAAGGATTTGCAGTGGTGCAAATGAACGCGGTGAAGAGACATGGAATAGGCATGTGATTCGAGGGAAAAGTATAGTAGAAAAACACAGATGTCATGGATGAAGAGGCAGGGAGTGAGATGACAGTCACACAGAGCAAAAGGGAAGCAGATGCTTGCAGGCGGCACACATCGCTTGACCAGTGGAGTTGCTGTGCATTTTGGCTGCAGACATGTTAACTAATAGTACTGCTGCTGAAATGATTGGTCAGGAAATGTGGCGAGGCATAGTGACATAGCATTAGACTCTGATCTTCTCATGGACTAGAGTACTTTCCTTAACAAGAAAGCAGGCTGATTAAGAAGATCTGGTAACAGAATAGACAAGTAAACTGGAAAAAGGCAGGCGCTTAAGCCTCGGCGCTCAAGCCTCGGCGCTCGAAATGCACAGGGTGGACATTCTAGAGGCAGTCCATAGAGGGAAAGATGGAAGAGGGTATGGATCGCAATAATCTTCATTTGTGGTGGAATGCAAAAACTAACAGCAAGTGATGTGTTGGCATTTGCTTTGCAAAAACTAGTGTCTTCAATGTATGAGCTTTGAGATGTTGGCTTATTAGCCTCCCTTTAGGTTGGAGTTTTAAAATAGTGAAAACATGCTTATGTTCAGGAAAGTTTTCCAGAAGCAGACTGCACCATCTCAAAGACTGCGATTGCTCTAAACTGTTGTTCCGACTTCATTGGTAATTTATGGTCCTCTGAGAAGGATTTTGCTTGGTTTCTAGGTTCATAGGCTCTTCCGTGACCAGGTCCAGTCGGACCTTTAAATGTATTGACTTGCTGATCACCCATGGGCAGGCATGGCAGTAGTTACAGTCTGTTTTCTGCAGTGTGTAGACCAAGTAATGGAGCCGAGATAGCAAGACGTTGATTTGTGATAAGCGTGTTCTTTGTTAGAAAGACCTTTCCTGTCAAGGTGAACAGAATCCAGCTAATCTTTACCTCAATTAGCGAATGTGCTATAAGAGCCTAGTCGGTAGCTTCTCATACTGAGTTCCAGGACCTCCCATACGAGGTGTACCAAATTTCATATGTTGAGAAAAGATAGAAATTGATCTCTTTCTTGGTAAGCAGAAGAAATTCACCACATTTCTAAATTGCCATCATTTGAAAAGTGATTTGAGTGTAAGGGGCGGCAGCAGCAGTTTTGGGTTTTATTGAAGTTGTTTAAAGCTTGTAGTTTGCTGACTGATTGAAATGTAAGGCTTGCTTTGAGGGGAATGAGTGGTTTGTCATTATGTAATCTAAAATAATAATTGAATTGTTGAATGCAGAGAGAGAATGATCAAACAAACCTTTGTCCAGATAGCAATGAACAGAGATTTGATCTGAGTGAATAAAGTACTTCTAGGGTTAGGCTCATTGCTCCACTCGTCTTAATATACATATCACTTCCCAGGCTCAGAGGAGGCTTCCTTACCAAATGTGCACGAAAGCAGCTACCACTATGGAACTGGTTTGATACCTTTGTAATATCCTTTGGTTGTGTGCATTCTATGAGGTCATCTTGATGATATGATGTTTTCTAGAGGTTTGGTGAACAAAGTTTACCTTAGTGTTTTGTCCTTTTGCAGAAACTGTGGCTTTGCCTCTGTAATGTATGAATAGAGAAAAGGCAAACTATTTCCACAACTATGGAAGGAGGCACAGTAGTAGAATTTGTCTCCTTTTAGTTTTTTGTTTTTTTTAAACTATAATTTAGGTGGGCGTTCTAAAGAGCCTTGACTGAACTTTACTTCTTGGACACATCAAGAAAGAGTTGTTTTTGTTGAGTGTCTAACACTTGACTTGATTCTAACACTAGTGACTGTTTGAGATTTTTGTGCTGCCCGCAGTACTGCGACTGTGAATGTTACAAATCAGTATTACGCCCATGACGTCAAGCAGGTGCTCTCACCAAGGTGCTGCTCCTGTGATATGGAAACCATTCCATTTTTTATTTTGTATTTGCACTTATTGTCCAATGATGTAAGCTAAAAAAAAATCCACTGTATGTAAATTAATTTAATTTCTCATCTTTTTTTATTATTGTGATTTAATTTTTTGGCACTTGCAAAAATCATTGCATCTCTAACATGTCTGAGTAAAATATCCTTCAACATATTTTTGGGGTCTTTGTTTTTCTTGACTTTGACTTTCTTTGAATTGTTTAACATGTCTGAGATGGAAATGGGTGTATTTTCAGAATCTATAATTTCCAAAAGATATTTAAAGTTGATATTTGAATGATAAAACATGCAGCATTGATAGAGTGATTACAGTATTATTACCTTGGTCTTATTACAGTGGTCCCCGGGGCATTGCAGCTGTGGCTGGTATGTATTGGCTTTATAGAGGCATTCCAGATTCACAAAGCATTTTTAGGTTGAGCGGTCAAAAGTTCATGCGCTCTCTCTTGCGAAATACTATTGTTTCCAATAAAGGGCTTGGATCCCACCCATTGCTTTAGTGTGTGGGCTTTAGTGTCACTCTTCTTAGTAGCCTCCTATTTGGCCACCGTAACCAAGCGTCACTTTAGTTTTTCGTTGTGGAGCATGCACCAAGCACAGATTGGTTCAACTTAATCAGTACCAGCCTGCTACTTCTGATGTGATTATTGTATTATTTCTTCTTTTGCCCACTGACTCCTTCTACCTCCGTCTGGTACGCCATCCATCCACGTCCACACCTCCCTCATTTTGTTTTCCCCATACCACCCCTCCTCTCACTGTCCATTCTTGCTACTCTCTCCTCCCTCATATTTCCCGGCCCCACTCACCCGCTGCTGTTTTTACACACATTGCACAGCAGCGGCGCTACATGGCTTAAAGGAGACCTACCAGCAAGGTACAGCACAGGATTGAGTGATGACTTAAATAAATGGACACCCAACACGATAACAACCATAAGAAATTATATTGTCTTTTTGAGTAGCAAGAAAACCATTGGTTCAATGGGATTAGCCTACCATTATACACATCACTGCATTCTAATGGACACTTCTAATCACAGATTCCTTGCCTTGTGAATATTCCCCAGTCGACAGGCTGGTTCCAGAGACTTTTAAAGCAGTTTTCATTCAGTTGACAGGTAGCGTCATGTATGTAAGCACCACTCATGCACACTGATGTCTGTTCCTTTCTTTTCAAGCCTTCAGATGCAGATCCAGAGAGTCTGTCTCCCTGGTCTTTGACCAGCCTTTTTGAAAATGTTTACCATTGTTTAAGGGAAATGTCTCCCACTTAAAACAGCACAATTTAAGCAATGCAGGGACTGTCACAAACCGGTGTCTCTGATGGACCTTCACAAAGTCAGTTTTTGGTTCCTGGGTTCGGATCATGACCCAAAGGTCTCTGACAACTTCCCCGAGATTAGCCCGAAGGCCATACGGAACCAAGAGGCACAACTCTACATCACCAAACACACGAAGACTGCACACCACGACCGATGGACAGAAGGGTGTCATTCCTGCAGCAGATCGCATTCGCAGTTTAAGTCTTCAGTTAAGCTGAAGAAAAAGTACAAGAAATCTAAGTGAAAATTGTTCCTTGCTCTCCACTCTTGGTCGTCAGAGAGGGTGCGAGGATATCAGTGTGCCTTCATCGGAGGCCATTCAGAGACTGGTCCTGAAAAACCTTGAATTTCTAGGACTGTCTGTGATGTCGCAGCAGCCATACCCCTCTGGGGTGCCTTTGGGTCTCAAGAATCCGCAGTGGCCTCCAGTCGGGATCACCCTGGCAGGTCCACCCTCGGAGCTGTCTGTGCCTCTTGGATCTGCATCTGGTGCAGCACAGGCTTTAGTGCAGAATCCGGTTCTGGTGCCATCCCCCAAGTCAGTTTCTCTCGCACAGACGCCAGATGAGAATGCCCAGCCCATATTGCAATCCGTCTCCCAGACTTTACACAATCTTTTTGGCACAAATTTGGACAATGATAACTTTAATGACTGTTATCTTCCCTAATATGATGAAGAAAACAGATATGAAGAACTGCAGGATGCCAGTGGGCAGAACACTTCACCTGATACTGGCCTTGTGGCTTTTGTCCTGCAAGACAATTATTTCCACATCCTTGTCATGCTTGGCCACAGGCACTACCTGTGGTTCATGGTGGGCCAGGAGTATTTTCAGTTTTTAGTGCTCCCTTTTGGCCTTACCAGTCCTCCTCGGGTGGTCATGTAAGTGATTGTGGTCATCGTAGCACACCTTTGGGGGTCAGGGTACCATTCTTCCCCTACCTCACTCATTTTATACCCAGTATAGTTTCATGCCTTTCCACTAGAGCAGCAAGCCCTGGACATTTAGGCTATGACCCTGATTTTTTGGCCTCGGTCTTCAGTATGGATGACTCCAAGGCTCTTAGGATTGTTGGCCTCTGGCATCCTGGTAGCCAAAAACAGGAGGTGACACATCCAGGTTTAACAGTGGAACTTCACATCCCAGTGGACAGAACATACGGGAAAGCTTGTATTAGATTTCACATGAGTCTGCAAAAGATCTGCAGTGGTGGCTGCTGGACAGCGACTGTGTCAGTGGCATGCCCCCTCCTTACCCCACCCAGAACTGACGTTGGTGTCAGATGCATAAATACTTGTCTGGGGAAGCCATTAGGAGGAGGTGGAGATCAGAGGCTTCTGGCCTCCTTTGACTCCACATCTTTGTTTTTTTTTGGAGTTGTAGGCAATTCACTTGGATTTACAGGCCTTTCTACCCAAGTCAATGAAAAAGCGGTGCAGGTGCTCTAAGACAACATCACTGCTGTGTGGTACTGCAATGAGCTCTGTGCCAAGAGGCCCGTGCCTCTGGAACTAGTTGGACTCCAAAGGGATTTCTCGTGTGGTGAGCACCAGAACGGAGAAACTCAGCCTCAGAAACCTAATGGATCACAAATGACATCTGCACCTGCAGGTGGCACAGGGCATCTTCCAGCTTCCTTCTACCTAGAGCGAAGACTCCTGCATGCGTTCCAGCTTCTGCCTCTCCTGCCCCAACCAAATTCTGAAAATCAGGAGCGACTGAGCCCAAGCCATTTTTGTGGCATAGATAAGGCCAGGAAGGTGTGATGCACCGAACTCCTGGCCGTGAGCATCTGTCCTCCAATCAAGCTACTACTTTGGGAAGATCTTCTGTCAGAGCAGCTGGGTAGGGTACTGCACCAGGGCTTGAACAATTTACCTATCCTTACTTGGAGATTTACAACAGTGGCCCTGTTTTATCCCTTCCCCCTAAGGTTGTTGAGATCATTTTGGCATCAAGGCATCCTTTCACAAAACGAGGGTGTGCCAGTTGCAGGGACAAATTTGTGGACTGGTGCTGCACATGGTAAATTAACCTATTTGAGAGCAGGAGCGGGGCCCTGAACTTTGTTTTTCCCGTGGCCATCTGGGTGGGACTTCGTCCCCCAGAGAGCTGTTTATTTTGGGTGTCGCCTGGCCAAGGACGATGCACTAATACCACCCACAGTGTCCCGCATCGCGGGTGAAAGCAGCAGCGTGGCCCTGAACTCTGTTTTGACTATGACCGTCTGGGGTTGGGCTTAGTCCCACCGAGTGGTGTTTCTTGCGGGCGGGGCCAGGCCAAGGACAAAAGGACAATGCTTTAATTCACACCTACTGTGTCCCACAGCGTAGAACACATGTGGGTCACGCTGGGTGTGCGCCTGCAATACAGACCCGTTTTCGCCCAGCATCGCCCAGAAGAGGCTGGGCTGAGCTATCCCCCTGATTCCCCTGCTGGCAGACTCATCTTCATCCTGGTGAGTTTATAATCTAACTGCCATTTGAAATTTGGATTTTGATCTCTAAATATGGGCAAAGGAAAACTTGGATCTGGGAAAGACCCTGCCTTCATTAACCCCACCAACTCCCATCCTGACACCACACTAGACTCCTTCTTAGGTCGAGTCTAGAGTCCGCGTGCATGCGCTGCTCTACGAGACTTGTTGTAGTGGAATAGGAAATAGAAGCCCAGTCCACTCACTGCCAATATTTGCCATTGGCTTGTCATTGTCCTTCCTAAATGCTGGCTTCTGATTCGTAAATAGGCTTGTTAGTCCCTTCTTAGTACTGCCTCGTCTTCATTTGTCACCTCCCATGGCGGCTGGCCCTTTTACTTCAGTTGTTACACCGTACCTGTTATTTCGTCTTTAAGCACTATTTTCTGTATCGAGTTTGTCTTACTGCAGGCACGACATGCATTGGTGCCTACTTTACAACCCCGCCCTCCCTCCCGTTGTACCTGCCTTCTTTACTCTGCTCTCCCTCCCGTTGTCGTGCCTTCTTTAACACCCAGCCCTCCCTCCTGTTGTCTGCGCATTCTTTACCCCCCCTCGCTCGCCCTCCCTCCCGTTGTCCGTGATGCCTACCATTTGCAACAGCTCTCACATTTATGCAAGTTTGAGCTTTTGGCATTGTAAATGACTGCTTTTTATTTATGTGTTGGTTTTTAAAACGTACATAAAACACATTCTCATTTACAATTGGCAATAGCTTAAACTTGTGTAAATGCATTACGTTTCTATTTTAGAGGCGATCTTTCTCCAAGGCTCTCATCACAAAGTAGAACTAAATCGAGAGTAATACCACAACAAAGCAGTTACATTACTGTAGTTGGAATATGTATCTCTCAATATATATATATATACAATGTACCTCATAATATAGGGTATTATTCAATGACTAAATCGGAGGGATGCCTTAACAATAGATTTACAGATTAAGGCACAAAGAAGTTACAGGAACCTTTTGCACGTACATGACAAGCTTCATGTTTTTTTAAAACTATAATGTAGTTTTGTCACATTTCAGTAAATTATTAACAGCAAATGTACTCTAATTGGAACACGCTAATATGCAGCAATTCAAAAAAACACATGTGGGGCTTTAAAAACACTCTAAATGAAGGTTTATAGGCAGTTATATGCTGTTGAAGCCCTCATAATGCAAAATACCACAAAAACACTTACTTTTGACAGAAATGCTTTCTTTTATTCCTTTTGCAGTTCTATATAGTGCAAACACAACCACCAGGATTAAATTACACCAGGACAGATTTTTTTTTTTTTGGGTCAGGGAAATTAATTAATTTTCCCAGGTTCATGGCCCCCAGTTACCAAGGGCATCTCACCAAATAACAAACAACACACATCATCATTTTGACACTAGAAAGAGGGAGATTTTGAATAAAAAAATCAGGAGTTTTCATCCCCCCCCCCCCCATTGACTTGAAAAAAAGGCAATTTAGACAGGGAACTGCTAAAATGAAGCAATTTTTTCTGAGAAAATTGGGAGTCTCCTGCCTAAATTGTGGCTGTTGCCATGTGTGAAACAATCCCTGGATGTTTAGTACCCCCCAGTTAGGGTGACCAACCGTCCGTAAATTTCACGGACCGTCCGTAATTTGGATCTCACGTCCGTTGTCCTTGATGATCCCTTTTACGGACACCGTTTGTCCGCAATTTTGGGCATTGCAGGGACAACACTGTTCCCCTGCATGAAGCCTCAACTCCGTGATGTCTCATCATTTTAGAACGGATGCATTTTCAATATTATATTCAAGGAAGCCATGATTGCTGCTTTTTTATTTTATGCAACTAACAACCATTGACAAAGCCAATAGTTCTGGCTTGTTGTAGGTGTAATATTTCTTGTTGTGTTATATATCTGGATACAATGACAGAAGAGGCAAAATACCATCTGGCGGCACACTATACTAAGCACAGATTTTTGACTTCGATGTAATTAAGGGCGTGGCTTAAAACATCTAACACCCCCTTTGGAGAGCCCCCCCAGTTATTTAATCTCACTTAAAGTCCTGGTAACAACACCTTGTCACAGTCAGAGAAGAGTAGATGGGTGGGGTAAAAGGGTGGATGGATGATTGAAAGGGTGGATGATGGGCGAGTGAATAGGTGGATGGATGAGTGAAATGAATAATGAATTGATAGGTGAAAGGGTGAATGGATGGACGGATGAGTGAAAGAGTGGATGTAAAGATGGATGAGTGAGTGAAAGGGAGGGTAGTTTGTAGATGGACAAAAGGATGGATAGATGAGTGAAGGAGTAGATTGATGAGAGAAAGGATGAGTGAGTGATAGGGTCAATGGGTGGATTCATGAGTGGATGAGTAGATAGATTGGATTGGTGGGTGGATGGATGGAAGGAAGAATGGCTAAGTGAAAGGGTTGATGGAGAGAGAAAGAGGATGGATGGATGACGGAAAGGGTGAATGGGTGGAAGGATGAGTGACTGGGTGGATGGATGAGTAAGTGAAAGGCTGGCTGGATGGGTAAATGGATGAGTGAATGGATGGGTGGAACAGTGGATGGATGAGTGTACGGATGGATAGGGTGAAAGGGTGGATGAATGGATAATGGATGGATGAGTGAAAGGGTGGATGGAGGGATGGATAAGTGAAATGACGGATGGAAGGATACATGATGTATAGGTTTGCAAATGGCTGAATATGTTTGGATATGGATGGGCTTACTTATATACTTTGCGCGACCTCCTCTGATGTGTCTGTAAAACTTACCTTTTGTCCTGAAGTTTTGTCCTGAATTTTGACCTCCTGTCCTGAATTTTATTCCTGAATTTTGACCCTGTGTCCTAAATTTTTACACTCACCGTCCTGAATTTGCACCCATGCCAGTTGGTCACCCTAATAACATCGTCAAATTGTGTGGTCAGCTGAACAGTGATTGCTCGGACAGTTGCATCTAAATGTTTTTTCTCCATATGCAAACAGAACTATGACTGATTCAATCATGTTTTACTAATTAATTGTTACTTTTTCTACACCGATTTATTTTGATTTGCATTTTTGTCACGTGGGGTGATTTTAAGAATAAAATGTATTCTGTTTGTTAGCTTTCACGATACGAGGGGAGTGCATTATGGGTATGGTCGTTAGCAACATTTGTTTTTAGGAAACACAGCCATAGGTTGAAAGAGTGAATCATGACGACAGTTAGGGCACACGAGGGATAGTGAAAATCTATGAAAGGCTGGGCAAGAGCAAGAGTTGTTAGAAGAGGAAGCGAAGGGTACAGAGGAGGACGTTTTACCATTGGTGGCATTTCAGAGGTAAATTGTCAATCGTTAAGTTTGATAAAGACTAAGAGAGGAGGTATGGAGATGGGGTAGTGTGTCAGTGAAAGTTGTGGTTATAGATACTTGTTGCGAGGTTGTGATTTACTCACAGGAATATTTGTCTGAATGTATTTCTTTGTTATATTCATTTCGGAGTTGGGAGGTTATTATTTAAGACGGTGATAGATGAGGGGGGATATTTTTGCGCATACAGTCAGTATATTTTGAGCAATTAGTAAAGCTGTTATTTCATTTGTTTTAGAGAACCCCTGACGAAGAGCTTGTCGGGCTCGAAATGCATTGGGTCAAATCAATGAAATGAACTCTGATGCCCCAAGCCCTGATGACTTTTCTCAACAATTATGCGACAAAATCTCCTTGTTCTTCGAAAATAAAATTAATTTGATATACGATAAAATCCTACAGGTCTACAATCAAAATAGCAATAACTCTCTCTTTCCGCCTACCCTGCCCATATGGAGTAAAACCACACTTACAACATTCCCAGCTGTTAATGACTCAGATCTTACTTCCCTCATGAGCCACATAAAAACTGGATCCCCAGATGATTTTCTATCAGCTAAAATAACTGCCTCCCTGCAAAATCTGCTCCGGCCCCATATTCAAACACTGATCAATCATTCTCTTAGGGAAGGATCTGTGCCCATAGAATGGAAAAAAGCAGTGGTAAACCCAATTCGAAAGAACACAGCAATTCCATGGACCAACCTCTCCAACCTCCGACCCATCTCCCTCCTACCCCTTCTCAGTAAGATGACCGAGAGACACGTAAACACGCACTTGTCCAAATACATCGAGGCAGCGGAGGGCCTAGATCTTTCTCAATCTGGATTTAGGCCCAATCACAGCACAGAATCTGCCCTCCTCTCAGTGACTGATACCATCAAGATGTCACTGGATGGAGGAGATTCAATGATTCTAGTGCTTTTAGATTTATCCGCTGCCTTCGACACTGTGTCTCATGAGATACTCCTCGATCGTCTGAGGGAGAGGGGAATAGAAGGTGTGGCCCTTTCATGGCTCGAAAGTTTTCTTTCGAATCGACAACAAGAGGTAAGATTGGGCTCCCATTATTCTATCTCAAGGGAGCTCACCAAGCGAGTGCCACAGGGCTCATGCCTAAGCCCCACACTATTCAATGTGTACGTGGCCCCCTTGGCGGATATTGTAAGATCTCATGGGTTTACCCCTGTGTCGTACGCTGACGACACTCAGCTTTTGTTCCCTTTTAAAACCCTAACGCCCGCAATACAAAAATCTTTTGCGGACAGAATGAGGGCAATATCTCACTGGATGGCCATTAACCGCCTCCAGTGCAATATAGGCAAGACTGAGGTAATGCTGTTTGGGGAGGCCACTCTCCTGTGGTCCCCGGATTGGTGGCCTCCGGATTTAGGACCAACACCAAGCCCTAAACAGATCGTCAAAAATCTTGGTGTGCGTTTAGATAAAACACTTCTGTTTAAAGAACACACTAATCAAGTAGCAGGTTCCTGCTTTCAGGCCATTGGACTGCTTCGACGAGTCTTCCCATTTCTATCAGATTCTTATAGGAAGACTCTCGTCCAGGCCTTGATTATAAGCAGACTGGACTACTGTAATGGCCTGCTGATCTCGGCAAATGAGGAACAACTACAGAGACTACAGGTGGTCCAGAACACAGCTGCGAGACTAGTCCTCAACGCCCAGCCAAGATCTGCCTCTCTCCCCCTCCTGATAAAACTCCACTGGTTGCCAATCAGGCAGCGTGTAACATTTAAAATCTGCTGCACCATTCACAGATGTTTGTTTGGCAATGGACCTAAATATTTAAAAGAAATATTCAAACCTTACAAACCCAGTCGTACTTTGCGCTCCAGCACTCAGCAACAACTTCAGGTTCCAAGGATAAAAAAAGTTAGGCAGGGAGGGCGAGCCCTGTCCTACAAAGGCCCCATCCTTTGGAACTCACTGCCCCCAGCTCTCAAAAATTCTATCAATTTTCAATCCTTCAAGAAGTCCCTGAACACGTTTTTATTCGTCGCCTGTTAGGGCTCCCTCCCCTTCATATTACTGTTCAGAACTAGGTTCTAGCTTCTTGGTAAAGCGTAAGCGCGGAGATACCCCTTCGGGGATTGACTTCCAGCACTATATAAGAATATAAATAAATAAATAAACCCATTCTGACACTTGATTGTTCACACGTGCCGATGTTGAAAGCCTGGATTGGCAGCAGAGGCATTTGAAAATGTTGAATAAAGATTTGTTGCACGATCAAGCCGTCTCCGCAGTGATTTGAAAAACAGCAAGAGTGTGACAAAAGGATTGTTGAAAATATTGATTAATAGAGAGTAATATGCAAATCATTAACCGAAGAGTATTATTGTGAAGAACTCAAGTTCACTACAGCAGTGCGACGGATGGGTGCATGACTTAAGCGCCCTTTTGGTGCGCCTAAGGCAAGCCCATCTGCGCTCTCCCTTCCTTGGACAGCGCCCAGCACCAGTACCCCTGACGGACTTGCCTTCCATCGCGCTAACATGGTCAGTTACTCAAGAGATGAACGTCTCAGATTGAACCTTTTTGCTAAGAAATGTTATGGCCCTATTTTAAATCCCATCAAATCCGAGGAAATGCCGAAATGCCCCAATTGTGATCTTTCCTTCACAAACATCCAAGTTAGGACACCTTACCCTTCCATGTTTTCCACCTCCGAGAGGCCACATATTAGGGGTTGTACGCTAATTAGTGCTAGATCACTCATAACATTTTTTATTTGAATTTGCTGATTTTCTTGAATCCAATACTTGTGTTTTAGCCTTTGTAACAGAAACGTGGGACGACGCCACCTCAGGCCCAGAATTGTTCTTCGCGGTTCCGGCTGGTTACTTCATGCACAGGTTGGACCACGAGGAGAAGAGAGGCATGGTCTAACTGTCATTTACGGCAACCACCCCAGAGCTACCTTTTCAGCAATCCCCTTTACCTTTGTATGTCAAACATTCTGTGAAACTATTCACTTAATGGTCTCCTTGTCCAGGCCCAAAAGCGAGCTTTACCCATGCTTTTAGCCAGCTCATGGAAACAAAGATACATTTTCCAGACTACTCTGTACTTGGAGATTTCAATTTTCATTTGGAAAATGCATCTGACAAAGATTCGGAAGGCCTTATTGACATGAGGCCAGCCTACACTTTGAAGAGGTTATTAAGGTCCCCACTCATGTGGCAGGACATCTGCTGGATTGGATTTTAAGTGACAATCCACTGCTTCAGCCCACTAGTTTGCTTCCGCACACTTGGTCTGATCATATAGCAGTCACGTTTAAATTATTATTACCAACCAAACCTCTGATGCATAACCTGTCGTCTTGTAGCCAGGGGCGGCCGGCACATATGTGCACCGGTTGGGCGGGCGGACAACTAAGTGGTGGGTAGGTAAGTGGGTGCATGCATGCAGGCAAGGTGAGTGGCAAATAATAAAAAATAAAGTCACTTACTTTGCCTGCTGCAAGTCCGACATCCTGTTCAGTCCCTCTTCCATCGGCTCAGTGGGCTCCAGACTCCAGGAAGTTCCACTTAACCAATCCTGGCGCTTCTCCCACCAGCCTGAGAGCAGCACCAGGATTGGATGGAGCGTCCTGGTTGGATGCTCCTTCAGGCCCTTAAGGCCTGTGCTTGTTCTCCACTCAGCTGTCTGAGACAGCTGAGTGGAGAGCTGCAAAGTGCGCATGTCATTTTTGCCAGCTCAAGAGAGCCGGCCAAAGTGACAGGAGCACTTTGGAGGCTTCATCTTGCTCCTCCAGTCCCCCTCTGCTGTCTTTCAGCAGCAGAGGCGAACATGCACCCACTAATCCCGGCTAAGGCTGCTGTGCAAAACGTGTAAAATAAAATGGCAATGAAATCATTTCATTGCCATTTTATTTTTCACGTTTAGCCCTGCAGCGGGCGGGGGCAACGCCACCCCCCCCCTGCACTCTCACCAAGAAACCACCGCTGCTTGTAGCAGAACTTGATGCCAGTGGCATACCATCAATGCACCCATGCTTGATTCACTACTAGTGCGAAGCAGGCCCACAGTTTCAAACGACCTAGGTAGGGCTACCACTAACTACCACTCATGCATTGACTCAACAGTAAACTTATTCCTGCCAGAAAAAACTTTTAGTAGTCGAAGAGCTACTCCCTCTGAGCCCTGGTTCTCGGAAAACGTAGACTTCAAAAATAACTCTGCCGTGGGCCAGAATGTAGGTGGAGATTGAATTTCGACACCTCAGAAGAAGAGATCTACAAACAAACTATAGCCACATATAAAGTAAGGCTTGTAAGCGAAATTATCTACTTCACACATAAGATCGTGTCTGTAAAAAATGCCCCCAAAGAGCTGTTTGCCACAATCCAAAAACTAGCTCACCTCCCTGACAAAAAGAACCACATGGCTAATAAACGTCTTTCTAATTCAGAGCCTTTTACTTGATCTTTTTGAAACCGATTTTTCTTCTTCCTGCTGATTTCTCTCCTTGTGACTATCCTCAGACACCAGATTGGGTCTGGAAATCTTTTCTACCCCAGCAGTAGCTCTCCAGCACTACCAAGTGGTCTCATGTGACCCCAGTGGCTGGTCTGTCCGCACTAGAGACGATAACCTCCTCCTCTATATAGCACCATGTAGTGCGATGGCCTTGTTATCTATTTTTTTCACACCATTTGAATGCAGATCTGAAGCCCTCCTTCAGTTTTTACCAACATTTGCATAAAGCAAGGTATCAATCAATCAATCAGCATTTGTAGAGGGTGGCACTGTCACCCCTCGGGGTATCTGAGCGCTTAGGGTCTACGTCGAAATGCCAGGTCTTGAGCTTCCTTCTTATGTCCCCCAGGGAGGGCGAAGTCTGGAGGTGGAGAGACAGGTCGTTCCAGGTCTTGGCGGCTATGAAGGAGAAGGAGCGGCCCAAGCGGCGGTTAAAACAGATGCGGGGTGTGTGTGCAAGCGCTAGCAAGGAAGAGCGCAGATGTCCTGAGGGTTAATGGAAGTTGAGTCAGTGGTTGATTTAAGCTGGTCCATGATCATGTAGGGCTTCGTAGGCCTGCATGAGGATCTTGAACTGGCATCTCTTTTGGCTGGGGAGCCAGTGGAGGCTTCTGAGGTGGGCATGATGTGGGTCTGTTTGTGGAGGCCCAGGATGAGTCATGCTGTGGCGTTCTGTATGGTCTGGAGTCTTCTGAGGGCCTGGGTGGGGAAGCAGGCATAGAGTGTGTTGCTGTCCTCGAGGCAGCTGGTGATGAGGGCCTGACGGACAGTCTTTCTGGTGTTGACTGAGATCCGTCTGAAGATTCTGCAGAGAGTGTGGAAGCAGGAGGAGGCCACAGCTTTGACTTGTCGTTTCATAATCAATTTGCTGGCAAGGATAATGCCTAGGTTGAATGCGTGGTCTATTGAGCTGGTGTGGGCCCAAGTTCTGCTGGCCACCACCTGTGTTCTCATATGGATGCATTCTCAAATGGATGCATTCTTTCTGAAGATCAGGAGTTTTCCAAATCTTAGACAGTAAAAATATTTCCCTCAGATCTCATTTTACTCATTCTTTATATTATTTTTCTCTCCAGGTGGCTAAAACATTATTTTATCAAACGTTAATATCATTTCATCTATAAAGCTTTTCTCAACCATAATATTTTTCCCTTTCTCCTCCGAGCCTGTGTTTCTTCTTTCTATTAGTTCTTTATTCTCTCAGTTTATTCCAGTATCCGAACTTTATATCTTAAAGATTCAAGGCCTATGGCTTTTGCGCCGGTTCCATCCTACTGTGACATCTGCAAAGTATGGTCCTGTGCCATTCTTCTCTTCTAGCCCATGCTATTCGAATGTTAAATTGACACAAAACTCTTTGAGCACATTAACTTTGCTTCTCTTCTGTCCATTCCAGCCTTAATTCTGCCACGGGATCTCCTCTTTCCTGGCTGTTGCTAGTGTTTCCTACCGCCTCAGAATGCTTGTACGTGTCTTTTCATCTCAATTTCTGTTGACAGTGTGCCACTCTATTAAATGCTTCTTTCCTTGTGTGTATCGGGATGTGGTTTTCAGTGCTAAGCAATTGTTACAAATGTAGGAGAGTAGGATCTTCTTACTATGGTTACCCCCACTTTTTGCTGGTGTTTCACTGTTTTTCGACTTTAGTCTGGCTGGGGCCCTGCTTACCAGAACCCCAGCCTAGCTGGTTCCTCTTTAAAATGATTGCATGTACATTAGGTACACTCCAGATTGGTTACTGGGTTATCCTTGTGAGTCCCTAGTATATGGTACCTTAGGCACTAAGGGCATAGCTACCCCAGAGGCGTACCAGGGACTGAAGCATGTATTATGCCACCCCTTCCAAAATGGCACCACAGGTCTGCTACTGCAGCCTGGATAAGGTAGTACCTGCACCCCTTACTGAAATAGGGTTAGCTATATCTACAATATATCACTGACACATATAAACCTATAAGTCACTCCTATGGCAGGCCTTAACAATCCTGGAGGCAGGGTGCTTGGTTTTGTATGAGAGGGCGCCCATGCATGAGCAGGGCCCCACTACAGCTTTCTGAATCACTTCTCTGTAGCTGTTCTGTGATTCAGCCAGACCATATACTCTTAAGTGCATTATAACCTCCCGATCAATGCTAACTTTGGAATGGCTGCATGGAAACATGTCGTGTTTGGTGTCATACACTTTGGAATCGTACTCCCTCGCCAGTCCTGGCGGTGGGGGTAGAATTCCACCCTTCTAGAGGGAGAAGACATGTAAATACTTACTTAACCGATAATAGTTTAAAAGAGCCCCAGCATCACAAAATGGATGCTGCAGCCACAGACACAAGTCTGACCTCCTGCTGCTGGATGAAACTCTGGCAAGGGAGGCCTGGAAAATATGTTTCCTGTCACACCTCCCAGACAGGCTTTAGTGTATTGGGGCTGGGTGAGTGCATTCAGTGAATGCAGGGGCATAGCTAGAGCTTGTGGTGCCCGGGGCTATCCCTCAGATTGCTGCCCCTGGAGGGAGGGGGGGGTTGCTGGGGGAAAAGGACGGCGAGCACTTGAAAGAGGTCCGAGAGACACGTAGTATCTCCGCTGATAGTTACCTCGATCATGCAAGTTACATGCACATACATGACATGGGCCAAGGCTTCACAGTTGAATACACCGGTGACTGGCAGTACAAAAGAGAACACACAGACTGCATGATCTATCTGGGGACTCAGAAAAACCGCATGTGACTTCCATCAGAGAGCTGCCTAAACAATTAATTGCTGAGAGGAACTGGCAGCTGTCTGGGAAACTCAGGACTTTGTTTTCAAAGAGCCGCCGCTTACTCTCCAATATCATGACCTGATTGATCACCATAAAGGCCCCCCGGTAACTGTTAGGTCTCGTGCTCCTTAAAACCACTAGAATAGAGTCAGCTGCCTGGCAAGTGGTTTGTAATATGTCTGCTGATGTGTAGTTCTACAAATTAAAAGCATTTTTTTCCCACAGGCACATTAAAGCATTGTGTCAGCTGAATTTATAATTCTGCTATATAAGTTGCAGAGAGATGGAGGAAGGGAGACACTGGCATAGTAAAGAGAGTGGGCAGAAAGAAAGGTATGGAAAGAGGAGAGAAAGGCAAGAGGAAGGAGGGGGAAGAGAAGAGGGAGAAAGGAAAGAGAAGGAAGTAGTGAAAGGAAACAGGCTGAGGCAAGTGAAAGTAGAGAGAAAGCACTTGTGTGACCCTAAAAAGACCAGATTTATTTATTTATTTATAGAGTTTTATATAGCGCAAACAAGATCCAGAGGGATATCAGAGCACTTTACATTGCAAAATAAATACAATACAGGCCCGTACTCAATTTGGCCAAGACAGAGCTCTTTGTCTTCCACTAGGAGACTCATCTCAGAAATGCCCTGGGCCGACCATCATCCTCTCTTCTTTTGTTAGACGATCATAGTACATCTTAAAGTCACCTCTTCCCAATCGCTCATTTTGTGAAACCTAACGCAAAAAGCGGAATGCCTTAGATGTACCTATTGTCCAATCTATTAGTAGACACTGCACAGTTCACTTAACTAAATCTGCAAAGGCACATCAAGGTAAGTCAGCCTGCCCCTCTTATTAATTGTATTTTAAGTTACATCGTTTTCAAATGCCTAGGAGCTGAACTCCTGCTGCTCTCCTCTTACCTGTTGCCTCACTCGCTCCAGGGTCTCCACTCTATGGAAGGGAGGGGTGGTTGGTTCGAACTTGAAGTTCAAACTTCATTCAGAGCAGCACTGCCGCTGACTGCCCCAGCCCCAGGCCACAATTGACTCCTCACGACTCGAGCGCGTAGTGGTGAAGCGCGTGAGGCGTCCCTGCTACGTTCTCGCGTCGCGAGGGCTGGCCAAAATCATGTAGCCCAGGGCCGTCATTGGTAGCGCTGCGCTCGCGTGCTCCAAGATTGATGGCCCTGGAGGCTGGGACCACCAACAGCAGCAGGCAAACTAAGTGAACACAAACGCGTCAATTTTTGCAGCCGCAGCACTGTACATAACTGGTCCGTGCGCGTGGCACTGGTGGCCCGTTGCGGCCGCCTTTATAATTTATTTGGGGACACTGTGTCCCCCAAATAAATTATAAAGGTGGCCGCAATGGGCCACCAGTGCCGCGCGGTGCGGCCGCCCACAAAATAATGCCGCCTGGGGCGGACCGCCCCCCCCTAGCTACGCCGGTGAGTGAATGCTTTTCAGACAGTTCTGGGGGCACACTAGATGTCCCTGTGCATACCCCAGTTCAAACCGGTTGCAGGGGCACTCAGCCCCTGCTCTGGCGCGAAACTGGACAAAGGGAAGGGGTGTAACCACCCCCACCCTGGGTCCTCCCATAGGTGGGATCCTAGAATAAGTCCAACCTCTAAACTTAGTATAAGTATAGGAACCCAGTCCTTAGAACTTTAGATTACCCTGGACGAAACTCTGCAACATATATGCTGGACCTTCGACATTCTATTTCGATTAGAAGATGGAAGAATCTCCCTTGGGGTCAAGGAGTGACTTCCCTGTTCAAACATGCACCAAAGAAGCATCTTGCTGGTCTGCATTTCCAAGGCTCCCGCCGGAACCCAAAGGTTTTTCAACACAGGACATGGACTTCCAGACAGCTCCGAGGCCGATACGAGATCACAGCAAAGCTGAGACCTGTAGCCATCACGAGAGACGTGGGACCGGAACTCCTGGACACCATGCACATTTGCTAGTGCATCGACTTCCCGAGATTTCCCAAAGGTGTGCATTGGGCTACTTGTAGTCCAAGCTCCGAGCACCATTTGCACTGAAGAATGTGGGCCTTCACTCCACGTGTGTTCAGTGAGCCCGCTTCTAGCATTTCCGCTTGAGGCTCCTTCGCGATCCCTGGTCTGTTGACTGGTGGGTCCCCATGAAGGTAACTTGGGCTTTTCTGGTTGCACCAGACATGCCCTGACTCTCCTCCAAAGCGTGAGTCCCTCAGACCTTGTTGGTCTGCACCAAAGCCAATCTTTTCTTTCTGTGCGGGTTGCTGTTGCCAAAGCTTGTTGGGTCCAATCTGAAAACGGACACCGCAGCACATGACATCCTTCATGGCACAGCTCGAATCCAGCTCCCCGTCTTCCTCGACGCCTCCTGGTCCTCATGGCTGAAGAGTCACGCTTCACTTTTCTCACCTGAAATCACCCTACATTGGTTGGTATCTTCTCATCGCCTACATGGTTACTGGCAGTGACCCAGACTCTGCCCCCTCTGCTTTCAGGTTCTTCAGATCTTCGATCCATCCTTGGATCCACCCAGACACTTTCGACTTGGTCGCCTGCAGCACTGTTCATCAGCTCGCCATTGAAAACGATGACGAAACCCGACACCAAAAGACATCTATGCACCCGGCGTTCCCCTGGGTGAGGTAACTCCAGTACTCCGGTGCTCCCATGGGTATTGACTCTAGAACTGCCTAGTTCTAAAGGGGTCTGCTCCAAGTCCTCTTCTAAGTATCCTTTAATTGTAATTTTCCAACCGCGACTTTCCCCATAGAAGTTGCTGGTGATTCACGGCTCTGTTTAGACACTGCATGCGTCCACTGTGGGTCACCTGTGTCACTACCGTGGGTGGTTCCTGGTGGCCCCAGCGGTTCTAAAGGCTCTAGGCCTTGTATCTATGTCAATCGTGGTTCTTATACCACTTTCTTAGTATATGGGTTGTGACGCCCCTAAGGCTAATCATATATTGTGCTAAGTTATTGTGTGCTAAATAAGTTTAATTGTGTACTTTTGCCTCTAGCCTCATAAAGAGACTAGAGGGATGTGTTTAGAATAAATACTTATATTTTATATATATACCTGGTGTGGTTCTCCTTTCATTTGGTCATTACATGAGATTATAGACTGGTAAAACAAGCTGCTTTACATTCCTTCAAGACTTAACCTGAAGGCTGCTCTCTACAGCTACCACTAGGATAGCTTTCTATATAGGTTGTCTTTAAACCTACCATCAATAACGGTTGTTTGGACTGGTGCAAGGTGCCCACTAGAATAGTGGACAGCATATGCCAGGCCAACTTCTCACAACAAAGCCCTTTTGAATTCATTACTTGCTCCACCCCATTTTGGATTTTATTAAGACCATTCTCATTTTCCTTTTTTACTTTCACCATTCCTTTGGTATCTAACTGTAGTAGTTTACTTGACCTCCCACTTCAAATGGATTCTTCTTCTATCAGATTACTCACTGTGCAACATCTTCAGGTACCAGACTAGATCTATTATAATTTTTCTCAGCCCTTTCGCTGGTACTAGGTAGTGTAACTGCAGCACCAGCCAGAAGTGCCAGATGTCATCACCTGAAATTCGTTTTTAAAGGCACCACTCATGCTGTGACATCTTTGCTTTTTAAGTCTTCTGCAGATGCCAGTATCGAGGAATCTGGCCCATTTGCTCTGTATTTTTTGCTTTTCTGAACAGAATTTCTATCAGATTTCAGTGACCTCCCAGCTCATGGGGCGGTCCTTCATAGCGTTCAACAGGACACCGTTTGCCATAAACCCTGGCGCACTATTGAAACCATCCATGAGCCTGGAATGCTTATCACATCCATAGAGAGAGAGAAGTGTGGCTCAGTGGTTAGAGGTGGCAGACCCGGAAGCTGAGATCGGCCGTGGACCTGGGTTCGATTCCCCGCCTCGGCGGGTCTCGGGCTCTAAAAAAAAAAAAAAAAAAATCCACGGACTCGATAATTCTCGCTCCGGTGCCTACTCGACTCACGGGGTCACACTCTGGGCAATAGCTTGCTTAATCTCCACTACGGCCCCTCGCGGCGGGATGCCTGGCTTTCACCTTGTGGATACCCTGCCGGGGTATCTCACAGGGGAATACCAGGAGGGGTTCCCTAAGCAAGCGCTTAGATACTGTGTCGGTGATTTGCGCTATATAAATACATGTACATAGTCACTTCAGCAAGATACCGGTTAATCAGTAATTTGTAGAAACTGTCCCCAAATTCGCTTCCTAATGGCTAAATCTCTATGCCTATTCTAAGCAAACTATATTTTTACATACATTTCTTAATTGGCCTTCCTTATTACTACTCCTGGACAATTTCTAAACTTCCACAATGACCCTCTCTGCCCCTCCAAGGCACGTGCATACATGCTCACATCACCACCAAATTGACTACTTATTAGCAAATAGAATATTTCTACACATAAACTAGATATTCTGGTTACAAAGCCGTGGACAATGTTATCTCCCAGCTACGTAACAAATCTATCGCATATCTCTCATGCTGTGTGTACATTCTCACCTGTGCTACCCCTATTAACTAATAAATGCCTTTGTATTGTCTATACACCCTTCCCATAGGATATTTTACTCTATGAGGAGTTCTGGGATTACACTCTCTGTAGATTTAAGAGAGAAGGTAGACTACCTAGATCGCTAAGGACACCGAGAGAGAAACCTGACCAAGGCTAACATTTGTATTATGCTCCATGAATGAAGAGGTGCAATTCGGAATAGATAATGTATCCTGAACTAACCTTTGCTCGACTAATCAAAGCCTTCTTGCATTCACTACACCTCCCTTTGCTGCTGCACAATTCTGCTCTTTCCAGCTGCCCAGACCTTCCCACTGAAATAGTCTCCCATGTGAATTATGCCCCATCACCTCCTCGTCCATCTGCCCATCCCATTCCTTACACATGAGCAGCTCGTCTGGCCCACAGAAACCGAAGGAAGGACATCATCGGAAAGTACCAAGCCCTGGGAAGACAGACCAGCCATCAGGTTATTCACTTTGGCTGATTGAGGGAATTCATCGGAAAACCCCTCCAAGGCATAATGTTCGCCCAAAAAGCGAGGGAATGCAGTCTTATCAATGTGCTGCCACATGAGGCAGCTAGTTCCATTCTCACCACAAACACGAACACAGGCACTTCCTGCATTGGAGCAGTTTCTTAGGAAACAAAGTCTCACAGCCCCTGACATCTCGTGGATGCTGCTGAAATGTAGGAATAGCTCACAAGCACAACAAGCATTGGCATAGCCAGTAGGTCTTGCCTTTGGGACCTTGTGGTGAGACTTCAAGTTTACATTTACTGCACCCGATATACGAAGTAAATGTAAACGTGAAGCTTTATACTTCAGTTTTTATTTTACTTACAAGGCCCCAAAGGCGAGACCTATTGGCTGTGCCAAATCTTGTTCTAAAGTGCAGTTGTTCAGACTAGCGAGCAGACACCCCCACCAGCACTGCCAGGAAGAGAAAGTGGCAAATCTGCAATGCAGGACTCATCCAGACTCCATTACCAGTCATGTTACCCTCACAGGTGCTCAGCAGCCCCGGGGACGCTGAAAGCCAACTGCCATGTTCCATCGCACAGCAAGCAGGAATAGAGAAGTAACAGAGTGCAGCTCCTCCAGACCATGGGAAGCAGGCCCAGCCTGCAAACTCCGTAACACAGATGCAGAGAAAAATACATTTGGAAACGTAAAGGAAGAGGAGAAGGAACGGTCCAAAAACAGAACACAGCCCCTTTACTGTCAGCCGCCCTGCACGGCAAAGCACAAATTATGCGTTCTAGAGCCCCAGAGGCTCTGTTTGCCGAATGTAGACTCCGAAAACAGGACCTTACTCACTTCCAAGGAGGTGCCAGAAGCACAAGCAGCAGCGTCCATAACGCCTGCCAGTGCCCATAAGATCCGGGAAGGCAGTCAGATTGCACAGAGACCTGCTGTAAAGCACAGCATACAACGGCCGAAGAGAATGCACCGCAGAGCCCGGCCAGGCAATCAACAGCAAATAGCCTCGCCTACTCCAGCCAGATGTAGGCATAGCAGGACCTCGGCTGGGCAGACAACCTCGAAAGTCACCACATTGTTCTCGGCTGGAGGAAAGCACCGCAGACCTCCGACCGTGCAGCCCGCTGCACTGCATGCAGGCACCGACACATCGCGGGTGTCTTCGGGGAAAATAAAATATAACACACACACCGCAGCCCCAAAATGAATCCCCAGCCACAGTACCTCCACATAACAGCACACAAATCACCGGCATTGCACGGCAGCCGGCAATACAGGGCAGCCCAGGCGCGAGAACATACGTGAAACAGGTTCACCAATGGAGCCCCATCCATCCCGGCTGGAGGAAGGCACCACCAGTTCACAATAATTAAAAACATGTGGCCCCTGCGCGCCTGTAGACGCTGAGGGCATGTCTGGCTTTATCCGTTCGGGAGCGAGCAGCAAGGCGCGATCATTGCTAACAGATGGCGCCGCTGCCCGCTCCCTCAAGGGAAACGTCAAACGTGCACGAGTGCCCATAGAGAGCAGTGCAAAAATGCACGAGTTTTAACAAAAGTGCTGAGCGATGCCAAGAGGTCTCTCTAAGACCTAAAAACAGCACACACGTGGAGGCGCTCCACTAAGCAGCAAGGCTAGGGAGTGCACATCTCGCTTATAGTGGCATCAGTGGGGGCTGAAAAACAGGTGTAAGGACTCTCAGCATCGCAACCCACAACACGGGCCAACGCCCACTGCGAATGCAGCCAGGTCCTGTGAAAATTCAAATGCTAAAGCAAGTCCACAATAGAAAAACAAATGACAATAAAAGCATAATAAATGTACTTGACCTTGTTAGGCAACAGATCTGCAGCGCAGAAAGAAAAGAACAAGCTGTCCTGGTGATGTACTTCCCTCCTTTAATCATGCTGGGTAGGCTGCGCCATATTGGGTGGAAGTATTTTGACCTCAGCTAGGTAATAGATTTCTGTGAAGCAGACGAGCTGCTTATGTGTAAGGAATGGAACGGGAAGACCAGGACTCAGAGTAATGAAGATTACCAGTGAGTAACCGGGCATTCCCTCTTACCACTATCAAAACTGCCTTAAAATCCAACCTACGAAAAGCTGGAACATGACCTTAACTAACCTTCAACCACTCACCTGTGCCTCTTTCCTACCCCCTTATGTTATTGCGTTGCTATTTATATATTCAGTGGTTTGTTTCAGATATTGCAGATTTATCTGTAAGTGTACAATCTGTTAAACTCCAATGTAGCCACTCACTACGCATCGTACCCTTATGTCAGCCTACTACCCAAAGTGTTTAAGACCCTGTGCATTGTGGATATTTTGCTATGTACCGCATTTTTTAATCGATGTGATCATTTTCAATTTTAAAAAGAATTCATGATTTTCATTGCATCTGTCTATTGGGCATACTCTTTCTGTTGAATACAAAAGATATTAGTGCTTTTCTCGCCCACTTTCTTCTCTGTAGTGTAAGGGATCTTGTGCCTGTGTGCTGTGTGGAGGTGTTAGTGAGTGAAAGGCAAAGCTATTGTATTGCCCGTATCAGTGGCACTAAGAACTTAAAAGCTCAAATCTCCTCCTTTTATCAAAGATCATTCAAAAGAAGAAACTTTATAAAATAAAAAAAGATTCTGATTCAGGTTCCTCGTGGACAGGGATATGACTGTTGGAAAGAGTGCAACTAAAAAGGCACCTTTTCCTCATCCGGGTTCGTGTTCTGATCAAGTGGACCAGGGCACTTCCTCCTTAGGAGCGGAGGAGCGTTGCCCCACCCCCCACACTCCTGCAGAAAGAGTGGAAAATAAAATGGTAATAAATAATTTCACTACCACTTTATTTTTAACTGTCTGCCGAACTAAGTGTGGGGACGGGACCAGTTTGTCATTGCTACAATGACTATTGGCTCCTTCAGTGTGAATTGCACATGTAGATTTGCCCTCCAGTGTGGGGCGCTAGATTACGCACTAGCAGATGGCCGCTCTGTAGCGAGCTCCTGCCGTCCGGCGTAATTAATCCTTATAAATATCCTTCTAATGGCCTGACTGGTGAAATCTGACGCCCCCGATCGATTGATGACACTGTCCTGCATCTGCGGACCGAGTTTCGCCGCATTTCTTGCACAACTGACCCTGCAACCGGCGAGAAGAGTGTGAGCCCCTACAGACAGCAGGCCCTCTGGTGCGGAGGGGCCGGCCTCAGTGACTACTTTACACCACGGCTGCGGCGGGGTGTACTGGGCCGCATCTACAGCACTTCTGCTCCAGGATCGCAAGAGCTGCGCCGGGCTGGCCTCGACGCTGTCACGTCTGACTGCTGCTACCCGTGGTGAGCCTAGACTGACATTGGTCCCATTGTACGGAGGGCACTGGGGCACGGACGACCCCGGACGCCGTGGCTGGCCTGCATTGTGGCTCACCTTTGGAAAATACACGCTTGGGGCCTGGGGCGCGGCCACTCCGGACTTCTGTGCGGCACTTCGGACCCGGCGGAGGGAGGGTGTGTGTGCACCTGTGTGCAGCGCGGGCTCCGAGCTTATAGCGGCATTGCTGGAGCACCTCTTGCATGTGGTGGAGCTGACTGCTCAGCGGTATCCGTGTGCCGGTGGTTTGCCCTCCCCCCCCCCCCGCCATCTTTGGACTCGGGGAGCTGCTGATACAAATTGAGGCAATCAGCTGCGCAGCGCCGGCACGTTAAGGTGCTCTCTGAAAGAGGTGACCATATCAGCGCCATCTTGGCTTTCGGACTGTGGCAACACTGCGTGGCCTGTTAGAGTTCCTTGGATGTAGCGCGGCATAAATGGCACTGACTCTCCCTGTTGGCAGTGATGATTAGGGACATAGCGCTGCCTGGTCGCTTCCGTAGTGACAGTGGGGCAAATGCCTTGCGGAGTGGTCTGAACATTTGCACAGGAACTTTGTAGGAAGATCATACCCCTTGATCTGCGCTCTCCCTCACCGCACTGCGACCTGTGAACTCCATTGCCTCTGCGGATACCCTCGCTGCTCTGGACACTGGTGCAGTGGACTCACAGGAATCTCTTTTGAATCCGTTAGGCGCCATGGGCAAGCCGGACATGCGCCAGCCCAAGATCACGTTTGACGCAGCCAAAAAAAACACTCGCCCTAGCCAGGGAGAGCGAGCCACCTGGACACGCTGTGGAGGACCCGGCGGCGCCCGCCCCTGCTTCTGAGGTCCAGGAGATCCTTAGAGAAGTCCGACAGGGATTCGCCACTATTGTCGAAAAAGTGGACAGACTATCGTCCCGGATGGACGCCATTGCCCACAAGCTGGATGGCCACGATGAAAGGCTTAAAGAAGCGGAACGACGCATTTCTGACACTGAGGATGTCTCTGCCACCCACACGTTCCAGTTGTCTCGCATGGACAACATCCTACGCTCCATAGTGGCAAAGAATGAGGATTTGGAGGCACGCAGTCGGCACAATAACATTCACCTTATTGGAATTCCGGAGTCGACCAACACTGGCCGTATGGAGGATTATGTAGAAAAGTTGCTCTTGGAGGCTGTGGGTGCTAACGCTTTTTCTGCCCAATTTATTGTGGGTTTGTACCCGGGAGATCCACCTCTCATAATTTACGTATGCACTTTACTGTCCTGGACACTGTCTCCCCTGACCTCCCATTGGCGGCGGTCTTTCTTGACGCCACCAAAGCGTTTGACTCTGTCGAATGGGACTATTTATTTGGAGTCATGCAAAGGATGGGCTTCCCCTCCATATTTATTTCTTGGATCCGGCTCCTATACTCTGAGCCAGGTGCTAAGGTGCTGATCAATAGCCACATGTCCGTGTCCTTCCCCATCGCCCGAGGTACCCAGCAGGGTTGTCCCCTGTCGCCTCTTTTATTTGCATTGGTCACTGAGCCGCTGGCGGCTAGGCTACGGCAGCGACATAATGATATGGCTCTGAGATGTAATTTACGACAGATTCTCGTTTCTATGTACGCCGATGACATTACGCTCTATGTTCGCGAACCCAGCACCAACCTTAATGTGCTCCTCAGGGAATTTATTATTTTTGGCGGCATATCTGGGGTCCAAATTAATTGGGGGAAATCGTGCCTCTTCCCCCTTACACTCTCGACGCAATGCTTCCCTTTAGATTATCCACTGGAATGGTGTGATGACGAATTCCGCTATCTGGGGATAGGCATTACCAAGGATAGGGAGGAACTTCTCCGACTTAATTATGGTGTAGCACTCACCTGCATCACCGACAAGATAACCCGTTGGATTAGGCTCCAGCTGTCAATGGCTGGACGAGCCTCTTTGATCAAAATGGTCATACTTCCACAACTGCTCTATCTTTTCCTTAACATTCCGTACCATCCGGGGCGCCATTTCTTCGCAATGTTGAAGTCCGAGTTGATCAGACTGGTGTGGGGGGGTAAGCAGGCTCGTTTGCAGTGGTCGATACTCACCAGGCCCTATGCCGCAGGTGGTTTTGCTATTCCGGACCTGGAACTGTACTACATTAGCGCACAAGCCCACTATCTATATTATTGGGTGCGGCATCACCAGTTTATGCCCCTCATAGTCGCTGAATATTGGCTTGCACACCCGATCCCACTGGAAGGGATGCTGTTTGCTGAAATCCCGCCTAGCGACCGTACTCGGAACACTGTGAATGCCACGGTTACTGCGTGGCGTCGCATAATGACGCTTATGGTAGCGGACTCCCTATATTCTCCGCTCTTACCGCTGCCTACCACCGTGCTATGCCGCTTCTACAGGAGAATATCTTTCATAACCTTAAGGAGAAGGCTACCCTTGCTACTTGGGGTACCCTATACAATAATGGGCAATTCCGACCTCTAGACGACCTCTTTCGCAACTTGACTCACACGACACTAGACAGCTTCCTATACCTGCGACTTCGACATGGAATCCGAGCCCTGAATGTAGATTTCCCAACAGAGCCCCCCACACTTGCACCTCTCCACTGACTACTGCAGCGCGACACGCCTACAAAACTAGTCTCCTTATTGTACCGCACCATCCAGGAGCACCAGGTGCAGCCTATCCACAGGCCCGATCGAGATGGAGTGAAGAACTGGGGGTTGAGATCATTGATGACCAATGGGAGGTTTGTTGTCTCCAAACTGGGCGAGTCTCAGCTAGTAGTAGGTTGCGCATTATACACTACAAATACCTTCACAGGTTACACTACACCAGCCAAAATGCATCGGTTTCACCTACGAGACACAGACACCTGTGACAGGTGCCATGCATCTAACGCAGACATGCTAGACTTGGCCTGGAGTTGTCCGATGGTCAACACCTTCTGGGAGGAAGTTTATGAGGCTCTGCATCAGATGACTGGGACACGACTAGACGCTTCCCCCCTAATGGCCCTACTGGGCTATGTCCTACCTGCACCCCCGTTATCTCGAAAATATATATCGTTGGCGTTAATAATGGCTAAGAGACGAGTGGCATGCCGATGGGGCAGGGGCAGAGCGCCCAAATTCAAGGAATGGCTAGATGACATGACCTATTGGCAGGAACAGTTGTCCAACTATGCTGAATTGTTGCCTCCTTCCTCTCGACCCCGTGACATTTGGTCACCTTTGACAGCATATCTGTCAGCCAGAGCGACAGATACTGACGCAGAAAGATTGGCCGACTCACCCCCCCCCCCCTTTTTCATAAGGACCCACCCCCCCTGAACATGGCTTACTGGTATTATGACCATTGCTCAACACACACAGCTGGGCCAGGCATCAATGACCTTAAGGGCTCCCCATGTCAATATTAACCATTGAACTCCTGTTCGTGAATGTGCTCTCATGCTATCATGTTCCATTTCATCGTGCCCCCCCCTCATCCCCACTCACCTCCTGTGTGTTCCTCCTTGAGCTACCCCATTCGTGTATTGGATTACATGCTTTGTTTGTGCGAAGTGCAGTGCATATTGAACACCTGGGTTTTTTCCCCTTATTCTTTGGATTCCACCAGCAGAATGAAAGTGTATGATTTCTATTAGTTCGGGTTTTACTAATATCTGTTACATCGTAATGATCCTTCATGATTAATTAACGCGGCCGGCCCGGAGTGGTTGTAGGCTGCTTGCTGTGTACCGTACTGCTTGATACCCTTTCTTATTATGACTTATCCTATTCAACGGAAGCCGGCCACCCCTGTGGATGTAGGCTGAGAAGCCTGTGTTTGTTGAGTTACTTACAATAAACTTTCCCAAAAAAAAAAAAAATGCCCTCCAGTGCTCTTTGGAGCGCTGAGTAAGTCTGCTCCAGCAAATCCAGATGCTTCACTCATGCAACATGAGAGCAAAGTCTCGATTGGATAAGGTAGTTGGCTGTGTTGGAGGTCACCTCGTGCTTGGAGGACAGTGGAGCCAGGGACTGGAAAACATCAAGGTCGTCCTGCAGGACAAGGTAAGTGAAACTTTTATTTTTCTTTCTTGTAATTTTTTAATGTAATGTAATGTTATAATGTATTTATATATGTATGTTTCTTTTAATGTTTTTTCCGCCCCAATGTTTTTTTAAGTCACCAACTGCCGCTTGAAGTGGAAACTTCCAAACAGCCTATGAGATGGTTTTGTAATTTAAAAGCAAGGCTGGGAATTTGTATGCTCCTACTGTTATATCTCCCTATGCTAATTCATCACTAATCCTTTTTTGGGTTCCGGAGTAGTGTGCTACTCACTGAAAAGCACTTCATCTCCTCAACAGGAGTAATGAGCGCTATATAAATGCAATTACAATTAGCATCATCGACATTGGGAGCTGTGGCCCAAAGTCCAAATCGTTCATCAGCAAAGCTTCAAGATTTATGTCTGGCACTGGTGAAATGCCCGGTGCCCGCTACAGCCAGTCCGGCCCTGCAGCCAAGCACCATCCATGCACAGAGCCAGCCTAGCACCAGTTCACGTTCACTGCCAGCCAAGTGCCACTTCATGCACTCCAACAGGCAAGCACCAATGTACACACACCGTCATCAAGCATGAGCCCACCTACACCATTAGCCAAGTGCAGGTCCACACATAACGTCAGCAAAATGCCAGGCAATGGTCAGTACACGCAGACGGTCAGCCAAACTCCAGTTTACACCCACACAAACTCTCCCTGGTTTCTAGTGTTTTTCTGCCTTTGCTTGGGTGCAGAGGAGACACAAAATATAACTGAAACAGCCAGAATCTAATACATCACAAGGTTTCATCCGTCAGATCGGCCATCCTTCTGTGATGCTGATCTCATTTTTGGAGTGCGGAAGCTGCCCATCAATGTCCCCTCAGAGACCTATATAGATTGTAAATAGTATGACTGCTCCATTAAGATTGAGTGCCTCAAGTGAGTTGTGTAATAACAGGAGGAGAGTTTGGGGGAGATGTGATTGTCCAGGATTGAATTTAGTGGGCATTTTCACAATATAAATCTAAAATGTGATGTAGGCACTGTAACTTATAGCGAGCACATATTTGTCAAAATGGATAATTTGAGCAGTTGCTTTGCTAGGAGCAATTACTGGGCAACCCACTAAGTTTTGACAGTGGAAGAGTGAAGCTTTTAATCCCTTTTTTACAACTTAAAATAGTTTCTTTTCAAGTCAGGCCTGGGGGGACTGTGGTGTCTGAACGTAAACGGGCACTGTGATCTGCTGTAAATGGGAACAAATAAGTGCAGGTACTCATTAACATAAGCAGGAGGTGTAAGTGGGCGGGGTTAAGGGCAAGACATGATGATACTTAATGGCTTCTATACCATTTGCAAGACATACCAAAACACATGAGAAATGCGTCTATGTAAACAAAGCAGTTTAACTCGTTACACAAAATGAAAGCCAAACAAGATGAAATGTTTACCTTTCCTTGTGTAATATGTGAAGCTGCTGAATGCCATACTGTTATTTGCTGCTGTTTGGCACAAAACTATATATTCTCTAGCGTGCACACACACACACACACACACAGAAAGAAACAAGCTGACATGCACACAGAGCATTCCTCACATTTTCTTTTAAAGTACCTCCTGAGCATGTCCCGATTCTCTCCCTCTATCTCTCTCACAAAAACACGCACACACAAGCAGGCAAACACACAGACATCAACAGACACACAAACGACTCTGGTGGGATTAAAGCCATTTTAAACTTCTTTCCTCCCATTGGCTTTCTTAATTGCTGCTATCAGTGGGTTGCCTCGATTCCTGTGTTTACACAACTGCACACAATAGTGTGAATGTGATTGACAGCACAGGGCCTGAATGGACCGTGTTCCATCAAACACAGCGTGGTGGTGAACATGGGACATTATGCAAATGAGCCCACGCTGCGTAGTTGAGCTGAGCTCAAGGCTACAGAAGCGCTTTAGCTGTCAGAGATAGGTTCCACTCTAGTTGTCAATGAGCCTTTCCTGAGTACTGGCACTCTCCTTCACAGAAGAGAAGTGCTGGTATTCAGCGTGATAAATTTAAGAAGTGCCGGTACTCAGCCCCTCTGAGTACCGGCCCATTTCCCATTTAACCCATTGACTGCGGCGCAAATTCCGCCGCTGGTGAAATAATGGGTGGGCGTGGTTCTGCGGCCCCCGGTCGTCTTCCGCACACGCCCACCGTGATGTTGGACGACCGGGTCCGTCCGACGCACCGAAAAGGTTAAAGCACTGGCTATACTTTTAATCTTCCCTCCTTCATCTGAACAGGCCTTCTCACAGTGATCTCCCCTTGCTTGTGGAAGATACAAATAAACATTATCTGTGAATTGCGTTTTAGGTTTAAATATCGTGCTTTTAAGCAATGCTTATCCAGATATTGCTTGAAGAGTGTCCTACACTGTTGTTAAGAAGATTGTAAAATATTTGCCTGATGAGCAATGGGCATGAACATTTTTGGGGTAATTGTCCTGAATGGATATGCAATTCTGTTTTAAAGAGGGCCAATTTGTTTGTTTACATGTTCTATTTCTGGTAAATTAGGTTGGTAGTTTAATGGTGTCTAACTGCACTGGTGGGAATATGAATATATATGTATAAATATATCCATATACCTTAGTTAGTTCTGCGTTATCATAGGAAAAGCATTTGTTGCTTTGCTAATAACTTTGGCGCCTTTTGTACGAATCTTCTCGAAACTTTCCAAAATCATGCTCTTTTTGCTTAATTTTTTCATGAAAAGTTTTTGGATGATCTGTGAAGAGATGGTCGAGAAAAGGAAGGTCCCGAAATGCAAACTCCCCAGAGACTTTTTTTGGAATGGGAATTACACCAAATTTGGCAGGTAGCTAGCTCTTGGTCCAGAAAGTGTGCTTTTGGAAAAGGTGTAAATCCGTTCATTAATTTTTGAGAAATTATGGTTCAAAAGTTTTTGTGTTTCTGACAGTTGGATTTGCGAGAGTCCTGAGGTCATTTGAATTGAAAAATTGATCCCTCTGATTGGACAAGATGGCTTTTTCCCGAACCACTGTCTCACTCCTGCAGGAGAGAGGCTTCCACGAGTCCCATGGGAGCTTGCGCTCTGATTGGCTGACCTTAACATGAAAAGAAGTGTTGCAGCTGCATTTCATGACAACGGGACTCGGTACCTGTGTCCTGAAAAAAAAAAGTATTGTTATCTGAAGTAACTAAACCTCTGCCAGTAAGGAAACTATAACTCGCGCCCCCTTCTTTGCACCACTGTTTACTTCCCATATTATATCACTTTGCATGTTCATCATTGGCAACATCACTGCAGCATATGAATTGACATCATTCATGACAAAACTGCCTGGTGGGGACGTGAGTTATAGTTACTTTACTGCACGGGTTATAGTTCCTTGAGATAATTATAACTGGTAAAGTTCAGTGTTTTAACTGACATTTTCACCTAACTATAACGTTCCTTTAACCTTTATTTTATTCAGTGAATATCTATATATATATCTATATGCTTGACCGGTGAAGGCGGAGCACACGACAGGCGTGGTGCAGTCCAGCGGAGTCGGTTGACTCACGGAGGACGAAGCACGGCGTTTCGAGAAGTGAGCCCCACGTATCCTGGTACATGAGCAGGTGAGAAGGTGGTAGCGTGCAGTGTCTGCAGGGACCCGCGCACAGCAAAGGGTCCATCAAGTTTGATTTACTGTGCATACAACAAGCGGGAGTGCCTCGACATGGAGGAAATATTTGCCATTAGGGAAAAAACTGCAGAGGACTTATTTTTAAATCTGCCGTCAGTGGATGAACGCCCGACTCGGGCTGAGGCAACAACAATTATACAAGGGGACATAAGAAATGTAATCAAACGATTGGAAAAACACCACAGGAGTGAAATGATGAAATGGTGGGAAATAAAATGGCTTGATAAGTACCGCGAACCAGGGCGAGTGCCAAGAGGCTTACGCATAATGCTGTCGCCTAATTTTGACAATCCAAACCCCGAACTGTTGAAACAGTGGGCAGAAAATAATTTAGATGCATCGATGCGGTCAGTCTGCCTACTAATTAAGTTTGCCAAAGTGGATCGTGAGGTAGACTTACAAGAGATACAGAAACTAACGGAGGATTTGGAAAAACTCACCACCAATGACAACAAGGACACGGTGGATAAACTGATGAAAGAAATGTACGACCGTAAAAACAAGCAGGAAGAGACAATAAAAACACAGAAGATCTGGAAGTTTGCCAGAGACAAAAATGATTACGAGAGAGGTCAAGTTTTCACCTTCTCTCGTAAATATGACAATGTCAAAAAACAAAAAGCCCTTGCACGATCAAATGGACAGACAGTAGGAGTTCAGGAAAATACATCTACACCTACAAGTTCTGAGGGAGGTCCAATTACCAACTCGGACACAGGCACAATTTGTCATGGCCTAGACTGTGACTCAGATGGTAGTTCGGGGGGGTCAACATCCTCTTTTACCCTGCTGGGGCCAGTCAGCTACGCAGAGGAACTGGATTTTATAAGGGAACAACGGTTACAGACCCTTCGACCGAGAGCCAGTCAATTACAAGGCAAACACGGCGGAAACAAAGGCGCAAATGCGCAAAACGGCGGAGGCAGGGGGCGCCAGAAAAAGAAGAACTGGTGCAATTAAATGAGCCAACTATCCCCCTGACTATTATCAATTTAACAGACATTGAATTAAACGCCGCAGAGACCCAGCTTCTATCCTTAGGTCTCAGTTTCTGTCCAGAAAGTAATTTTGACTATGTCCAGACACGTGTTGATATATATAAGTTTATTCGAAAACTCAAACTACGCAAGTTCTTTCTCATTAAAAATCACAGTCGTACTCCTACCACTAATGTACAACCAGTGCCACAAGCTAGTACAAGTTTGGCAGCAGGAACAATGCCATCCTTAGCAACACTTCTAGCATTAAGGGACGATCTAGATAGCACTATGTGCTCCCAAAATGTGGCGCAGGAAGAAGGAATCAACATTTCACTACCAGGGAAAAGTCCTTTCAAAGCACCATCGACATTTGTCCCCATTATGCCACGAGACGCTCTCGATATTTTTCATGAGAGGGTATATGACGAATTGAAACACTTGTACAGAAATTCTTGCAGATCCAAAACCAAAGCTAGTGGAATGACAAGGGAATATTTTCAACTAATGAAAAAACTGAAAGACAACAAAAATGTTGTCATTAACAATGCGGATAAAGGGGGCAACATCGTTCTTTGGGACAAAGTAAAGTACCGTGCAGAGGCTTTTAGACAATTGGAAGATAACATCTGCTATGAGCGCAGCGATGGAACCTCTGTGCGTAGAATTAGTAGTGATTATAAAATCATGTTATCACAATGGCAACGAGAGGGGTTAATCACAAAAGACGAATTTAAGTTTTTACACAAAGAACATCCTGTGTTGCCCCTATTCTACCTCATTCCAAAAGTCCATAAAGGCCTAGACCCTCTACATGGCAGACCTATCATCTCTGCCATCAACAGTTGTTTTGAAAATACGTCCAAGTATGTCGACCATTATCTGCAGGAATTTGTCACAAGTTTGCCTACCTACTTACAGGATTCAAGAGACTTTTTATTAAAACTCAATGCCATCGAATGGACACAGGATATGATGTTTATGACTCTGGACATCACTGCACTCTATACTTGTATAGAACATGAGGATGGTATACATGCAGTGAAATACTTTCTGGACCAAAGAAATATTGGCATGTACCAGCACAACAAAATGTTGGTTGAAATGATTAGACGATGTCTGAACAATAATGTGTTTTTATTTGACACCAAGATCTACAGACAAAAACGTGGAGTGGCAATGGGGGCATGCTTCTCCCTCAGCTATGCATGTTTACATGTAGGCTGGTGGGAGGAGCATGTCCTCAGAAGCCAACACAAGGCCCTGTATGATACCCATGTAGCCCACATGTGGCGATATATTGATGATGTTTTCATCGTGTGGAAAGGCAATAGAGACCAGGCTTTGGATTTTGTCCGTATTATTAACGACAATGAGCTTAATCTAGCCTTCACTAGTGACATCAGTGCACACATGGTGAACTTTTTAGACATCACAGTCACATTACAGGAAGGGGTCATTACCACTAGCCTATATCAAAAACCAACAGCTGGTAACACGCTCTTGCACGCGACTAGCTTTCACCCGCGCCACACCATTGACAGCTTACCTTATGGTGAATTTTTAAGAATAAGACGCGCGTGTAGTACAGAACAAGCTTGGACAGAGTCACAAGAAATTGCAAAAAAGAGACTGTTAGCCAGAGGCTATAGAAAGCACAACCTGGATGTAGCATTGTTGAAAGTAAATTCCATAGACAGAAATAGTCTGCTACAATCACATCCCCTAGTTGTCAGCGAAGAGGGTGCTATGATATCTTGTACATCTACCTCAGCGGAAAGTCATGTAGTGGAAGCCTCATGTAGATTTATCACTACATACAGCAAACAGTCGCAAGCAATTAGAAAAATCTTGAATTCCCAGTGGCCCATAGCTTTGACTGACGGTGTGTTAAAAGAAGTCTTGCCCGTCAAACCTGATATCACTTACCGTAAAGCTTATTCTATGAGGTCTGATTTAGTCATCAATAGTCCGGAGGTAATCAATAAAGACTTCTGGGTATCTTCTAAATATGGTTTTTAAAAATGCAGTAGTTGTAGAGCCTGTAAATTCGGTGCCAATACTAAAACATACCGCAGTGCCTTTAATGACAATGAGATCAAAATTAAAGGCAATTTCAACTGCAGAACGGAGTTTGCAGTTTACGTTTTAACTTGCATATGCGGACTCCGGTATGTAGGTAGCACCAAATTGCCAGTTCAGGCTCGCATTCTCCAACACCTGAGAGCCACTGTCAATTCAGACCAATCATATCCAGTGGCAAGACATGTCAAGAAAGAGCACGGGGGCAATCTTAATGTCTTGTCTTATTTTGTAATTGACAGTGTGCCAGGCAACAAAAGGGGTGGCGATAGAGACAAGTCTCTCAGGCGGTTGGAGACAAAGTATATTTTAGAATTAGATACCAAGAGTCCAAAAGGTCTCAACATCTGTGAAGACCTGCATCACTATCTATGATTACAATATTTCAGACATTTGTGTATCAGACTCTATATGCTTTGCGTTGATTAGATAGATGTATATATATGAAATCTTTTATATGTTAGAAATGGTTATTGATATTAAGATCGTTTATTGTTGGCGTTTGGTGAATGCGGATTTTAGCATGAATTTATTATGAATTTATGGTTTTATCTGATTTTACTAAACGCCCGTTATTTATTATGACATGACCTGCAATGTATTTTTATACTTTTATATTTTCTATATACATCTATTTAAAGATATTTTTTGATATCAGGTAATCAGTATGCATTAGTCACTTTATCAGTTTGTAGAGGTTTATGATATTTGCACAATCTCTGTAACGTATTTTGGTCCTTAAGTTCTGCTTGTTCTTTCCCGTATTAGATTCCCCGGCTGGGGAATTTATTATTCAATGATTGTATTTTGCACAAAGACGTTTTACACTTTACACTTTGCACTTTACAGGCACTGCAGCACTTTTTTTCTGACTTTAACCAGTGATCAACAATATATGCGTGTTTTAAATTACAGTTGACAGGGACTATTGCTCTACATTTTAGGCAGGTGTTCGGTGACCGTTGTTTTTATTGCGACTTATAATTGCATCATGCGCAGAAACAGATTTATATGCTGGTTGCTATGGCACTATAGTTTGACAAATTTTAGTGCACACATATCTTTTAGTGTTCATAGTACATTCGATAGTTTGATGCAATTTAACGTATTTGTACTGTTATAATTTGTGTTTACTCAATATTATTCGCACATACAATGGTCAGAACATGCGGGTCTTTGATGATAATTATTAGTTGGCAATTATAAAACTGTATTTGTACAGATAAAACACATTTCAAATACCGTGCCATATGTGAAAAATCATCATGCTGTAAGATAGTCTGTCGATTATTTCCATTGATTTATACAATGTGGTCACATGGTATAGAACGAAGTGCTGTGATTGGTGGTTTGCCGTTTTTTAAAATAAGTTTAGTGTGCAATGGCAAACACTTTGTATTCCGGTGAACAAGGCGACAGGGTCGCCGAAACGCGTCCGGTCCATGGCACTTCCGCTGCACATGAAAAAATGATAAATAAATAGAAGACACTGCAATTGCTACCTGAGTTTGTGTCCGTTTTTCTCTGCGAGGGTGCTGCAGTCTGTGGCACTCTTTGGAGCGTTTCTACATATATATATATATATATATATATATATATATATATATATATATATATATATATATATATATATATATATATATATATATTCACTGAAAAAACCCTAGGTTATAGACCATATATAGTTAGGAATTAGCATTTAAAAAACCTTATTTTACTCACACAAAACCATTGAAATTCCATATATAGTTAGTTGCACTAACTATATATTGCGCACCCGCAATCCACTGCTGATCATGTCACATATTACATCATTCATGACATGGTCAGTGACATCACTGATGACATCTCAAATGACATCACTGATGACATGACTGATAACAACATCCAGTGATTTTTTGTTTCTGTAAAGTTTAAATATGTCTTACATATTGAAGAATGAGTGGATGTATAAGTGTCTGGACGAAGGATTTAGTAGGTGCATGACTAACTGTATGAGTGAGTGATTAAATGTGTCTCACTGAGTGCATGGGTTAGTGACTAAACTGTCTTAATTTGTGCATCATTATGTCTGTTGTTCTGTAAACTGCTGCATGTGTTGATCAGTAGCTGTATGAGTAACTATATGGGTTATTGATTGATTGCCCAAGTATTTGTATGGGAGAGTGTGTGTGTGGCTGGCTGGGAGGTGTGTGACTCTGTGCAGATCAATGTGTACTTGTATCAATGATTGTATAAGAAGGTAAGTATGTGTTAGTATATGTTTGAAAATGTAAGGTGCTCTATGTTTAACTGTATAGACAAGAAAATGGAAGTGTCATTGATTCTTTACATGACTGACTAGGTGAGTGAGTAACTCCATGGATGAGTGGCAGACTGTGAGTGTCTGTATAGGTGTATGAGTGCATATGATAGTGTTGTAAAGATGAGTGATTAACTGTATGAGTGAGTGATTAAATGTGTCTCACTGAGTGCATGGGTTAGTGACTAAACTGTCTTAATTTGTGCATCATTATGTCTGTTGTTCTGTAAACTGCTGCATGTGTTGATCAGTAGCTGTATGAGTAACTATATGGGTTATTGATTGATTGCCCAAGTATTTGTATGGGAGACTGAGTGTGTGTGTGGCTGGCTGGGAGGTGTGTGACTCTGTGCAGATCAATGTGTACTTGTATCAATGATTGTATAAGAAGGTAAGTATGTGTTAGTATATGTTTGAAAATGTAAGGTGCTCTATGTTTAACTGTATAGACAAGAAAATGGAAGTGTCATTGATTCTTTACATGACTGACTAGGTGAGTGAGTAACTCCATGGATGAGAGGCAGACTGTGAGTGTCTGTATAGGTGTATGAGTGCATATGATAGTGTTGTAAAGATGAGTGATTGTATGTATGAATGATTGTATGGGTGAATGAGTGAAGGTGTGTGTAGACGTAGGAATCAGTGAGTGCGTATGTAGTAACTAGTATTGGTGTGTCAATGGTTTCAAAAATTATACTCTGTATTTAACACTGGGTGAAACAGAGGTTATAATAAAATGTGAGGAGATGCATTGTATTGTCACATGAATGATATCATCAGTGATGTGGTCATTGATGTCAAATGAGATGTCATCAGTGATGTCATCAGTGATGTCATTTGAGATGTCATCAGTGATGTCATCAGTGATGTCACTGACCATGTCATGAATGATGTAATATGTGACATGATCAGCAGTGGATTGCGGGTGCGCGATATATAGTTAGTACAACTAACTATATATGGAATTTCAATGGTTTTGTGTGAGTAAAATAAGGTTTTGTAAATGCTAATTCCTAACTATATATGGTCTATAACCTATGGTTTTTTCAGTGAATTTCATAGGTTTTTTAATAGCAAATCTTTATAAAAATAATACATTTTAAATCTAATTTTATATTTTATAATTTTTTTATTTTTTTTTAATATTATTTTTAGTGCGCTCCCGGGGCGCGGACAAGTGAACGCACGGGTAAGCGCAATCTTGCGGCGCGCCCCGGGGCGCGTACTAATGCGCGTCCCGGAAGCGCTATTGCCGAGAACGAAAACAACATCGTGACGTATCGCGTAGCCGCCACGCCTTGCGTCATAAGACACGTATCGCGTAGCCGCGAGATGCGTCTTATGACGCACCGCGTAAGCGCACCCGGAAGCGCATACGATCGCGCAACGTAAGCGCCCCGATGCGCTTACGATACACGCCCGGGACGCGCCCCGGGGCGCGTAGCGTAAGCGCGTCAAACCATGTGACTTTAAAATAACACTTTTCATTGGTTCAGAACTTTTTTTTTTCCAAATTGTGTGAAACCCACCCATTTCTCTCACTATTGCTTTGTACTTGGAGAGAGCAAGAGCTGTTGTGTCTACTCTATCTCCTACTTTTCTGATCTCCAGCAATGGCTGCAAGAGAGTCATCCAGCAGTGATTCAGAGGGATTTTTAGATGAGGACCCTCCTCAGCAAAAGAAAAAAACCCATTTCATCTGGAAATTTTACGAAATCCCAGAAGGACAGAAAAAAGTCAACGCTCCCAAAGTAACATGCAAAATATGTGGGAGTAGTTTATCCAGAGGCAATCCTCTGAAAAAATATAGTTTTGGGAATGCTAATTTGATCCGGCATGTGAAAAGAAGACACCCTAACAACTTTGCCAGGGAGAGTGTCAGAGAGCTGGCACGGAATGTACCCACAGATGGCGGCAGCACCTCCACTGGTGGAGCAACACCTTCGGGACCACCCCGTGGAAGAATGGTCCCTAACATTCAGCCGGTGTTTGCGGGCATCAAATTTTTGTGCACAGAGTGTGACGAACTGCTCTGCTATGGGGAGCAGAGTGTTGAACTGATTGCCCTAAAGAAACAGCAACACCGCTGCTCTTCCAGTCCCTAAATTTTCAATTTTTTTTGCTCCTGTTGAGCAGTTTTGGAATCCTTGTTTTTGTTTTTCCCTTGAAAAAAATCCAAAAAAAATATAAAATTGTTTTAAAAAGTCTAAAAAAATATAAAACAACAAAATCAAAAAAAAAGTTCTTTTCAGAACTACCTCCAATTTTTAAAAAGAAGCTTTATTTTTTTAAAAGTCTGTCATTTTTAATCTCCATGGTACGCTCCCCCGTACGCTCCCCGGTGCGCGTACCGGGCGCTCACCCCCGCGAAAATCGAATTTTTTTTTATTTATTTTTTCACCCGCGGGAGCCTTTTATGGCCCCCACATGAAACCTAGGGGGTCAGGGGGTGTGTACCCTGCCCCCTCTTGCTCATTTCCCCCTTTGATTTTTGCCACCTCTTGTGTCTCAATCCTACCGAGACACAAGATGGCGGCCGCTGCGGACTGTTTCGAATGTTTACAGACACCCGAGAACCAATCAGCTTGCTGTGCGCAAGTCGCGTGGCGCGCCTGGAGCGCTCCCCGGTACGCGTACCGGGGAGCGCTCCAGGCGCGGCTCTAGATATATATCTTTTTTTGAACGTTAATTTCTCAAAATCCACTGGATCACATTTATTGAGACCTACAAAAGGCACATCGGGCTACCAGTCCCTACAATTTTGCCAAGTTTCGTGCAAATCCATTCAGCCGTTCGGGCTAAAAGTGAGGCCAACCGCCCTATGGAAATTAACATGGGAAAAACGCGTTTTGGGACCCCCCTTTTTTCTCGGCCCCCCCTTGACGAACCCCCCCAAAATTTTCAGGGGCTGCTCAGAAACAAAATGTGCCATTTTCCTGAAAATTTCAGCCAATTCCGTCCACAAACGCCAAAGTTATTAGACATAGAATTTTCAAAAATCCCATAGAGAAAAAATCCTAACTATATATACCTACTGGTATATATATATATACACACAGTTATAAGCCCTTTAAGTCACAGAGCCTTTCTTTTGACTCCAGTGGTAATTCCACCTATAGATCTGAGCCCTTCATCCCTATGAATGGGAGGTTCAACCCTAGAACAGGAACAAAACACTTTAAAACGTTAGAAGCCGAAACATGGATGCCAGTATGGGTAGCTCTACTCTTTCCCACACTCCACTTGCTCCTTTGACCTTCAGTTCTTTTTTTCTGTTGTACTTTGCAAAACTTATAAGAATGATATTAGGCTTTTAAAATCAGCCATTTTATTATCCGAAAAAAGATACCAGTAGTAGCCTGGAACTATCTGGTTGGATGCTCTACGCTGCTCCATGAAATTGCACTCCTGTTCAATGTGTCAGTATGCAGATTTGTTAGGCAGATGGAGCCGAGTAAAATATTGTTGTTGTGGCAAGAAGTTTCCAGGGAGTTCTGCTGCTGACCCGCGGGACTGTTGTTCCTACGGACCTTTCATCCCCGGATTACATCGACTTCTCGCGGCCCCTGCTCCGCAGGAGCCGCTCGTGAGGGGAAAGCTGATTGTTTGACTCTACACACTGAGGAGGAGACTGACCCCGGATCCCAGCGGCACTGCGAGGACCAGCAGGCAGTGCGGCGTTCAATCTGCCGCAGCTGGTCCTCTTCCCGCCCCCACTTCTTCTTACTTAATTGGGCTTGCGCACGCGGGACGCGTGCCGGTCAGAGCATGGGGCGAAGCCTGGGCAAAGGGCGGGCCGTTTGAGGCCGTTCGAGAACGGTCGAGACCGGGACTGGGCCTATCCACCTTTGGCTCCTTGCTCATATTCCTAAGATAGTCTTTTTGCGCCAAATTCGCTGGATCATGGCCACTGGAGAGACAAGGACTAAAGGCACGCTGGCAGCCGGAGCAGCTAAAGGTACTTTGGACAATTATTTTGTGAAATCAGGGTCTCTACTGCTTGATGAAATATCTGTGCTTGAAAGGCGTATATCGCAGGAAATAGAATGGGTTAGAAAATCTTCCATGGGTACCATTGCGCAGGCGAGGACTCCTGAGAACAGACTTGAACAAATAGATTCAGACAATGGGGCAAACGGGGTCTATGAGACGCTATCTATGGCTTATTTACCAATTCCTACCTCTGGTAACGAGGACAAGGACCCCGATGGCCCCGAGGAATCAAGTCTATTAACCCTACCCCGGACACTAATAATATCCTATTCCCCCCCCATCATGTTACTGTTTCTAACAATGATAGGGTTATTGACCGATATAGTTGCTTATTACTGGGTGACAGGGAAGGTGCCATACCCAAAAGGAAAAGAGGGCCACAAAACCCAGGGGGACGGAAGGCAAAAGTTGCAAAGCATAACCCTGTAGCGGAGGTAAAAAGTCGTGGAAAAACCAAAGAGGGAAGTTCCCCACCGGATAAAATCCCGGGGACACCTACAGTGAACTTACCTCTACTGACACCAGAACATATTAATGTTTGTCCCAGAGCAACCACAGGTGACGATATTAATATTGCCAACATCGGTGCCCTTATGAGGTCATTACTAAGCCCTCTAGAAGCCCGCCTATTAAAGATCGAAGCCAGGCTAGCGATTATCGAAAAATCAACGGTGCAACTTGTCGATAGTTTTAAAGTAGATAATAAGGCAGGCAGGGGTGGTCCCGAGCTTAAGAACAAGAGAGGCACACCAGCTTCCCCAGTGAAGGTTGCTAGCTCAGTCCCTAATGTGTTACATACGCACCTGCCCCCCACACATCCTGTCATTACACAGTCTGCTGTTGTGGCTGCATCTCCTACCCACATTGAGAATAGAGCAGGAGGCACAGAGGTAGGGCATCCTGCCATCAAAAAGTCCAGACCAGTGAACTTGCCGCCCGAAGCGAGCCCATACATAGTTATTTTAGCTGGGGTACCGGAGTTAAAACCTGATTACATAGAACACGCTGCCCCTCTAATGAATAAGGTGGTGAACTGGCTTTCTACAAATAGACCTCTGCCCCAAGGAATATCGAGCGAGGTATTAATGGTAAGAAGAGCCCCATGGGTAGGAAACACAAGTAACTCAATTAACAGAGATTATGTCCTGATACATTTTTAGGGATCCCAGGACTGTCTCCCATATATGCGGTTGGTTGCACCCCGAACAAGGGACACCTATTCAGTCCCTACCCCTTTCCTTTTTCTATCCACCGCTGACTTATGTCCGCGAGGAGGAGGGATGGGAAACAGTGCACAGGAGGGGGGGCAGGTGGGGGGAAATGTTAGAAGAGATCTTTACCATCCAAGAGTCCAGCAGCCTGCCTACTTTCCAACATTTAATAGGTTCAGCTGTCTCGACATGGTGGATTGACATTGTTCGCCCAGGAGGGGGGAGTACCACTGTCGACTCAGGGATGCTGGGAAGGGCAAGACCATCCCCCCTTCCCAATGCCTTACCAAAACAGTCGGGACTGTCCACTGTGGGGAGCTATTTCACACGAGGGAGGTGCAATTGTCTACACCAGGGCCCTTACTTAGTACCAGGGAAACCATAGACGAACAAGTGGAAGAGGATCTAAATGTTATATCACTGGCTAGTCCAAACAACATGGGTACCTTTCCAACTCCCACTTTGAATCCCAGACTGCCTTTTTTAAAGATAATATCCTGGAATGTGGCAGGCCTGGGAAGTAAATTAAATTGTCAGGACTGGAGTTCATTTATTGAGTGCAAAGACATCTGCCTGTTCCAAGAAACCTGGGCGAGAGCGGAATACTCTCGTCCAGGTTTTGCAGTATTCTCCATTCCTGCTAGGTGGGGGGGCCGGGGTCGTCCCTCAGGAGGACTCGCGATCTGGGTGGCAACTCATCTGGGTTGTAAGGCCACACCACTCCCTATAGTTTCTGGGGATATTTTAGGTATCCTGTTGGAGTGGTCAAACTCTAGCAGACTGGCCATTGTAAATGTCTACTCTAGACCAGTAAACGCATCTCAAGATTCGCGTACCATTGAGGAACTTTCCGTTTTTCTTAGTGACATCCCCCAGGGTATACCCTTCCTGGTGGGAGGGGACTTAAATTGTCACTTCGAGCCCCTCTCAGGTCTACTGGACGGGTCATCCCTAGAGGAGGACGCAGTGTGGTCAGTACCCCCTAGGGTGGCCCCTCCACCCAGGGCCTGGACGCCCCTTGCTGTACAGATCACTGCCCTTAGCTTTAAACACGGTGTGCGGGCTTGCAATGGCCGTACAAAATATGATATTCCTCCCAAATGTACTTTCAATAAAGTGGGTAGGGAGTCAAGATTGGATTATATCTTAGTCCAACTGTCCTCGTGGCCGCACATTAACGACTTTAGGGTGACCGATAGGGAGGACAGTGACAACAATGCCCTTGAATTGGAATATGCCCTCCCTGGCATGGATGAATTGGGGGCCGCTGTAGAAGCGCCCGCCCCTGGGCTGGTCCTGGCGAACAATAGACGGCGAGTGTGGTGGGAAAAGCTAGTTAGCGACTCAGAGAAGCTTCCGGGCTTTATGCCTGGGTTATCCCCACACTGGAAAAGGTGTGTGTATTATTGGAGTATCCCAGTAACCAGGATATCCACACGCAATTATGGTTGGTGCATGAGGATCTTATCAAGTCCGCGGCTGAGGTCCTCTTTTCCAAAAGAGGAAAGAGAGCAGGCGGTTCTTTTAACTGCCCCACCTGGTACAATGCCGCATGCCGAAAGGCTAAATCAGATCTGTTGTCCTCCATCAAGGAGGGTAAAAATGATCTGTGATCCAGGCCAGGAGAAGGGACTACAAGAGCCTGCTTACCCATGCCAAAATCGAGTAGGATCAAGAGAAATGGGAAAACCTCACTAGCCGGTAGGGATCCCCGCAAATTTTGGCATATAGTCAACACGTGATCTGAGAAGCTAGCCTTGGCCATCGAACCTAACATCTCAGCCAAGGCATGTCAAGATCATGTTCAGTCCCTATATAGGGATGATGACGGGGCCTCGACCCATTCATTTTCTATTACAAGTTTGCAGCAGAGGGGGACGCCTTCACAGATGCAGAGGTACGAGCCGCTATTTCAGGGTTGTCATCAGGTAAAGCCCCTGGACTGGATGGCCTCCTTGGCGATCTATTTAAGCAGGAACCAGACGTATGGGCCCCCTACTTGTTGACGATATTTAATGCTGTTCTGGGGGGTATGGAGGTGCCCTGTACTTGGCTGGGCGCAGAAATCGTTCCCATATTTAAGAAGGGATCACCTCTGCTTCCAGCCAACTATAGGCCCATCAGACTCATTGACGTCTCACAAAAGTTATTTGGTAGGTTGATATTCGATCGCCTCCAAAATTGGATGGAAGAATTTTCTATTCTAAGTCCCTACCAGGCAGGATTCAGAAGGGGGGTCTCGACAACGGACCAGATTTTTCGTCTGAATCTTTTGTTCTGGAAGACCGTCGTAATCGAGGGTGGCAGCTTGTACACAGTATTTGTGGACTTGCATGCCGCCTTCGATTTGGTGCCAAGATTCAGACTTTGGACTGTGCTGGCGGACTTGGGTATTCCTGCAGATATCCTGACCATCTTGATAAAATTACATCAGAAAAACTTTGCACGAGTTAGGTGCGGCAGGAATGGGGCACTTTCAGGTAAATTCCCAGTTGACAGGGGGGTGAGACAGGGTGGCGTGCTTGCACCAACCCTGTTCTGCCTCTTTGTCAACGGGGTAATCGCCCACTTGACCAGGATTGCTGATATAGACGCTCCAAAGCTCAACGGCAGCAGGGGCCCGCTATAATGTTTGCGGATGACACCCTGCTGCTGTCGAAGTCCCCAATGGGAATACAACGGGTCCTGGATGGGTTCTCGACTTTCTGTGTGGAGAGGGGGCTCGAAATCAATGCCCTAAAAACTAAATACATGATTCTCAATCCCCCACCTTCAACACGCTCCAACCCATCCATAGGCTCATTGAGATTAGAGAGGGTTTTTACATTCGAGTACTTGGGGGGTAACCATCAACCAAAATATGACCTGGTACGCACATAGGACTAAGGCCAATATTAAACTGGTGCAGCTAACAGGTGGTATTTGTACGATGTCAAATTGATCGTCCTACAAACCCCTTGGTCCAGTGCTACCAATTTATAAAATTCAGGCACGGGGTGCTGTCACATACGGGGGGAAATGTGGGGACACATATCTGCCCAAAAGCTGTTGATCACTGAAAACAAATTCATCAGGCAGCTGGCAGCTCTACCTCCAGGTACTCCGCTCCTCCCGTTGAGATTAGACCTGGGTATTAGACCAATAGCAGAAGAGCTGGGACTAAAACCATTAACATTCTGGCGTCAAATCTGGAGTGCCCCAGAACTTACGAGCTACAGGATTGAGCTCCAAGAGATTTTACGCCTACCTAATGCAACAAATATCCCATGGTTAAGTTATATAAAAAGGACATGCGAGAGCCTAGGAAAGCCAGAACTATGGCTAGATCCGGCGAACGCATGCAGCAGGATCCCACGTAAACTCCTTTCAAAGGATTATTATGAGCTAAATTTAATCAACTCGCTAAGGAGTACACGGGAGGGGTCCCTGACAAATTTATTCACCCTATTCAAAGATTCTTATAACTTGGAACATGTCCTTGATGGCATTAGTCCTGTTTTGACTAGAAAATTATTCCTGCAGTGGAGATACAATACACTCCCTCTTAGGTCTTTTACTAGCTGTTGGTCTCAGCCCCCGTCCACAGAGCAATGCCCGGCATGCTCACATCACCAGGAAAAGGAATTGCACGTGATATTTTTCTGTAATGCATATCAAAGAGCTAGAAAGCATTGGCTTGTCCCACTTCTTAAAAATCTGGGTTGCAGGCACTACCATCCAGTTTACAGAATATTAAAGACGGATGTATCACCTCCAATTGTGTTCGCGGTGGCAAAATTTCTAACAGCGATGTGGCACACTCGCACCCGTATTATGAAGGCAGATATAGAACTGTAATAATTCAAGTCTTCTGATTCTTTTTTAACTTGAATGTCTTGCAATACCTTTATAATGTGAACTGCAAAGTTTTTTATCCTTGTTTTACTGTTTTGCACTACTTGTTAGTTTGATTTTAAATTGTTTGTATATCTTTTATGATCGAAAGATCGAAATAAAGATTGAAAATTGAATTGATATATTAGAAATAAGACAGATTTGTCTTTGATTCACATTTTATTGATACTTAAGTTAACATCTATAAAGCAAATTGCAGCTTTCCAGACTTCCACTGTGTCTCTCTCCCTTCTGAAGATCACCACACTTTTAAACTCCCTGCTCCTGAGAAATGCTGCTCATAAGACACTTAAAGAACTGCGTATAAGCACTTAAATGGCTGGTGGCAATGAAATCCATGATTGCAGGCTTACAAAGAGTAAGTAGAGGTAAGTGGGACAATAAAGAAAAAAAAAGCAAACACCTTAGTCCACTATGGTCCATGCCCACCTAGCTGCTGTTTTCAGCGTTACAAGTGTCGGGGTTGCGTTTGGCAAATACGTTGTCCGGGTTCTACTTGTAGGAAGAGGTAGTGCTTAAAGATTACTTTGAAGCAGGCCAGGGAGAAAAGATGGCCTAGAATATTGGGGCAAATGTTGCAGGTAAAGTTTCAAGGAAGTTCAAGTAGTAGCATCTGGAAGTGGTGCAAGGGGGTTAGGTGCAGGGGGCATTTGGAGATGTAGAGAGGGGCTGTTTATGAAGACTGAGGCGAGGCTGTGCTCTGATTTGAGAACTGATCGAAGGAATCTTTGTATTGTATACTGAAAGACATAATTGTGGTGTCTGGAGGGGGTGTGGAAGTTGAACTATTGGGTCTAAACAGAATGCAGATCGCGCAGTTGATATATTTTTTTTAAAGGTAAGGAGTAGTGCGGGAGGCCGAATAAGAGGCTGCGGGTAGTGTGAGGGCATTTATTAGACACACTCGGAACGTGCGTTTCCTCAATACCATCAATCATTGTAGGTCACCTTTCTGAGCACTGGTAGTTGCAATCAAGGAGCTGGAACTCTAGAGACCATCGAGAATAGACAAATGACTGTCAAAGAGGTCCCCAATTTATAGCACTTGGAAGGAAGTTTTGAGGAGTTGATGATATGTGGAAAGGAGCTTTGCATGAAGAAACGTATATGAATTATGACTTGGCAAACTAAATTACTCTTAAATACATACATTTGAAAACAACTTTAAGAATTAAGCTCAAATAGTTCACAATCGTATATGAAACATAATGTTTCTACCCATGGATTCAGGAAAGAACTATTTAAAGTATATTGGTTTCTTCTTTTGCAAAAACATGCTTTAGAAGAAAATCCCAAAATGTGCCTACAAGTTACAGTAGTTTTAAAATGTAATCTGCCTCAGCCTGTCGTAAGGTGGAAGGTTCCTGGCCATTCACACGGTCCAGCTCTGTTCGTGATACCATCCTTTTCTGACTTACCCAGCATGTTTCCCACTCAGGAGACCCTTATCCTGCGTCCCTCTGTAGGTGCGCCACATGATCTCATGATTTTATAAGTCCAGGAGACACTTATCCTGAGTCCTTCTGGAGGCGCTACACATGATCTCATGATTTTATAAGTCCAGGAGACATTTATCCTGCGTCCCTCTAAAGGTGCTCCACATGATCTCATGATTTTATATGTATAGGAGCCCCTTATCCTGAGTCCCTCTGCAGGTGCTCTACATGATCTCATGATTTTGTAAGTCCAGGAGACACTTATCCTGCGTCCCTCTATAGGTGCTCCACATGATCTCATGATTTTATATGTATAGGAGCCCCTTATCCTGAGTTCCTCTGCAGGTGCTCTACATGATCTCATGATTCTGCAAGTATAGGAGCCCCTTATCCTGAGTTCCTCTGCAGGTGCTCTACATGATCTCATGATTTTGTAAGTCCAGGAGACCCTTATCCTGAGTTCCTCTGCAGGTGCTCTACATGATCTCATGATTTTGTAAGTCCAGGAGACCCTTATCCTGAGTCCCTCTATAGGTGCTCCACATGATTTCATGATGTCATAAGTCCAGGAGACCCTTATCCTGAGTCCCTCTGCTGGTGCTCCACGTGATCTCATGATTCTGCAAGTTCGCTGCTCGTGAGCAAAGCACTTGGCTCTGCTGGAAGTGGGGTCCACCAAAAGTAGTACTCTGTCCCAATTTCCAGGCCTTCACATGACTATTTCTTGGTGCCAGATGCTTGCATTTACCGGCACCACAGGTTTTGAGGTTACCTAGTAGTCTTCCCCGGGGGGTAGAAGATAGTGAGTGCCTGTCGTGAGAGAAATGGGCATGAGGGGTTTTATGACTCAGGTTCTGGAGGCTGCCCTAGAGTTTTTGTCGACACAAGAAGGTCAGTTGACAAGGTACACAGTGGAATAAGATAGCTTTCTCCTGTGACAATGCGCTGCTGACCCTTGGTCACTCCCTGTGCAGGCTATTGTCGACAGGCTTTTGTGTTCCTGGTTCATATTTACAAAACTCTTGGTTGAACATGTAGAAATCTGTCGACCTTTTCCTCTTGTTCAGAACAATTTAGTCTGTCACCCTAGAGTGAAGATATTAATAGCAACAATGGTACTATTAGGAGAAGTATATCATACTACTCGGTCAGCAATATGGATGGGGTGTTCCTTGTAAATAATCAGTATCGCACTTTTACTTCACCTTTGTCACTAATCCTTTTCACTGAGGCACTTACAGTCACCTATTGTGTATGGTGATTGTCCAACTAATACCATTATAACATTTGACAGCAATTAAATCTTTGTTAAATCTCTTACAGATATGCAATATATTCTGTGTTTGTACTTTATAAATCTAAGCATATATATGCTCCCAAGAGAACCCTTGTTGTTATTAATATAAACATTGAATCAAGGTTCTCAAGGATACTGGGTGCCCCCATAGTATTATATGGTCATCTTATAGTTCCAATGCCACAGGAAACTAGTGTTATTCTTGGATGTCTGCCATCACAGTGGGAGCAGAACTCTTAGAAGCATATGAGATAAGAATTTCCAAGAGACCAGTCTGACGTTTAAGCATGATGCACCTGAACCCCATTAAAGCACCCAAAAAAGTGAAGTAGTGTCCCAGTTCAGATTGGCTGATGGGGCCACAATGCCACTATCTGAGGATATAGACTGATCCATAGAGTCAGAGAAATGTGTCCAGTTTAAGTTTCAATTAGAAGCTCTTTTTCCAACTTCAGAAGGATTGCTGTGAAGAAATATTTGATTGCAGCGAACAAGAACTCCCCTGCTTGACGAAGGCCTACTTTTCCAGCTCAATGTATCAAGACCCAGCTGCTGTGAGGACCACTGTCCAACAGTGAAGTGATATCATGGACAGAAATTCTGATGCCTGCTCAGCTTCACCTTACGTAGTCTATCTTCAGGAATATCCCTCCCCAGCATCTGTGGAGGGATCCTTTGTGTCTATCATCAAGAGTATGAAGGAAGAGCTGGAGAGGCCTGGGAAGGGATCTGATTTTGCAGCAGTGTACCCAGTTTCCTCCCTCTTGCTCCCACCTGATGCTGACTGCAACATGATGACTTTCTTGCAACCTCTCCCTGGCTCTCCGAAGGCCGCACTACCAACCGTGTAGATGATGCCCACATATGCCCACCCCCTCCTGGAATACCTCATGCGTTACAACAGAACACTGCAGACTCATATAAGAGGCTTGAACACAACTTTCTGACTTTGCTCTGCTAACCTGACATTGAACCTTTACAACACCTTTTTTGTGCATAACCTTGCGTTTCTTGGTATTGTTATGTGCACATAGTTCCTCTCCATACTGGGGAGATGCAGATTTTCCACTTTACTGAGCTTAACGTGACTTGCATTGTCACTATAAGAAGGCATTTTCACTCTGCTGTTGAACATTTATTGTGCACTAAAGTTGTATCTGTTTTATTGAATTTTGGCAATGCTGCCCAATGAGCATCTTAAATGCATGGTATCCAGAGTGAACTGCACCTGTATATTCCACTCCCCTTCTCCCTACAAAAGTGAGCCTTCACTGCTTGCTGTTCCTTCCACCTTGGAGTTAAAGCCTAAAAAGGGGTTCTTACCACCCACTAGATGTGCAGTAGTGGCCCATACCAGGGAAAAAGGTAATATTTGTTACTAAACATGCCTAGAGACGCTATCAGTTCTCGAGACACAGAGACCAGACTTGAGACCCTTGAATAAGAGTGAAAGGAAATAAAAGTGTCACTTTTCCCTACTGTTTCAAAAACTTAATTGAAGAAATTTCCACAAAGACATGAAGCACTAAATCTGCCAGGAACTAAAAAGCATCTCACCCGTATTTTTCTATTTTTGGGTCTATCTAGTTTCTAGGCCTAGAACAAATATCTCTCAATTGCCCCTGTTATTCTGGCCCTGCGTAGTGCTCACAAGATTCCTCAGCGAGTTGACCGAGTGCCACTGATATCCTTGCACCAGCTCTGAACACAGCACCACTTCAGCCAATCTACCCTTCTGTCAGGGTTAGTGACATATGTTTTCAACTCCTCAGCAGTTCCTGTTCCTGTGTTTTCAGGTGCATTCGGCCCCTGCCCTAAAACCATCCAGAGGGACCGATTAGTGTTCTCACTGCCTTGCAATCATTGTGTCACCTCAATCATGATTAGTAAGAACGCTCAATGTGATGATGACACTGCCGATAAAACGGTGATAATGGCCTTGATAATACGCCCTTGTTAATTCCCATAGAAGCCCATGAAAACATCAGAACTTCAAGGGCGTATTATCAAGCCCATTATCGCCATTTTATTGGCAGTTTCCTGCCGATAAAACGGCGATAATTTTAACACCGATCCTTGATCATATGCCCCTCTGTCTTTTGTCCCTCCGTTCTTGTTGATCACAACTGTAGTAAAAATATCCCAAATTTCATTACACTACCGAGTGGACAGAGATACCTAGGAAGGGGCAGCGGGGCAGACATTTTAATGTCAACGCAGTACTTGTATGATAGTAGCAATAATATTCTTATCACATGGTTGTGATATTACTGCAGCTGTGACGCCATGCCAGTATCATTTTCTATTAACCAGACTGCTTCCGGGTTACTTCATACCTTCGGATTGCAGTTTGACTCCCACCTATACACTCCCTCCCTCACAAGACCATCATCCAGGAAGTCTAACCCTAGAAATGTCTCTGCATGTCATCTGCGAGGGAAGAGGCAACCTGTCACAAGCCAGGACCATACCTGTCAACTCACAAAGTGCCACCAGTAGATTGCTACCCGCCAAAAAGCACTAACACTTCATCAGGGGAGCAAGCACTATATAAATGCAAACCCTTCCCTCTTCGATCCTTCCACTATCCTTTTCACTCCAAATAACAGACTAACACGTCCACCACTCAAATTAATTTCATGTTCCCCTATACTAATTTCCCCACTAATCCGGCCTGGGTTTCAGAGTAGAGTGCTATCCGCCGAAAAGCGCTTCAATACCCCATTAGGGGTAGCAAGCACTATATAAATGCAAACCCTTCCCTCTTCTATCCCTCCACTATCCTGTTCAATCCAAATAACAGACTAGTCCACCACTCAAATTCATTTCTTGTTCCCCTATACTAATTTCCCCACTAATCCTGCTTGGGTTTCAGAGTAGAGTGCTACCCACCGAAAAGCGCTTCAACTCCCCATTAGGGGTAGCAAGCACTATATAAATGCAAACCCTTCCATCTTCTATCCCTCCACTATCCTGTTCAATCCAAATAACAGACTAGTCCACCACTCAAATTCATTTCTTGTTCCCCTATACTAATTTCCCCACTAATCCTGCTTGGGTTTCAGAGTAGAGTGCTACCCACCGAAAAGCGCTTCAACTCCCCATCAGGGGTAGCAAGCACTATATAAATGCAAACCCTTCCCTTTTCTATCCCTTCACTATCCTTTTCAATCCAAATAACAGACTAACATGTCCGGCACACAAATTTATTTCATATTTCCCTATACTAATTGACCACTAATCCTTTTTGGTTTCTGGAGTAGCGTACTATTTGCCGAAAAAGCGCTTCAACTGCTCGTCAGGGGTAGTAAGTGCTATATAAATGCATTTACAATTACAATGTTGTTTCCCTTCACGCCGGCGGCAGAAACACCAGCTGAAAACCAGTTTTAGGAAGCTGTAAGCAGCCGATGTCCATTAAGGGGTGTGAAAACACCCCAGGACACGGGGGACTGCCTCAATGACCCTTTGTTTTTATTTTTCTGGGAGAGGAGCGAGGGTGGGGGGGACTTGGTGTGGGGCAAAGTGCCTCTTAGGTAGCTTGCAGCACGAGCCACGCCCCCTTCTCACACTATGGCATTAATTTGTAAGTTGGCAGGTATGCACCACTTTACAAAACAATTAAATGAAATGATTTCACAAATTTTGTAATGGTGCCAATAGAGCACGTCAGCTTCACGCTGAGTGCATCAGCGTCTCCAGATTACCACCAGTAAGATCTTCACACATTTTCTTTTCACATTCAGACCCAGTTTCGGAAAGCTGACAGGAAACGCAGTGCAGCACCCAAAGATGCTGCGCTGCATAGCGTGATAGGGAGGGAGCAGGAGCGCCCCATATTCACATAGGAATGGCTCTCTCCCGAGTGCCGGCGCTGATTTCAGCTGCCAAGCGCCAAACACACACCTTAGCGCTAGGGTGTGTGTGTGTGTGTGTGAGTCTAGCATAGGTTTTGTACAGGATGGGTATCTTTCCTGTACAAAATACTATGCTTAGAGAAGTTAAAAAGCTTTCCCTACTTTGTTTGTGTGCTGTACAGTTGGTTTGTGAATCCCAAAAAGGGTTTAGCATTACAAAAGTAACGCTAACTCAATGCTAAACCTTTGAGAATCTGGGCCTCAGTTTTTATTCAGAAAAGTAAATCCTGAAGAAAAAATATGGTTTTAGTTTTACAGAAATGGAAAATGAGTGTCATAAAGTTAACTTTTGTGTGGTTATAGATTCTTAAAATGGATAAACTGTGCTGCAAAAAAGGTTTCTTTTGCTTAAAAATTTTTTGGGGGGGGACCGTTAAGAACATTTTATTGCCTTGGACAATTTTCTGCTGCATAAGTATTGGGCGCACTTCTAGAGTGACTTGCATGTAGAGTTAGAACGGCAGTGGAAGGTAAGAGTGTGAGCTCTGAAGAAGGCACCTTCAGAGTGTACAGTAGACTTTTATTTTACGTATGGCGATTTGCTGATCATTCGCACGCATTTCACCGTTTTCCCAGACATGCCTGTAGTTTCACTCTCCCTGTTTTCCAAGACAAGACAAGGCAATGCACCTCAAAATACATGTTCCCAAATATTTGAGGCCTGGAGTTATCCTGACATCAGGGCTTTAAGTGGGTTGAAAAAACATAAGGGGTCGCTAAAAGGGGTGTGGCCTACGTAGTTATATGCGTGGCTTAACCAGGTAAACTACATTTCTGTGACTTCCCATAGTGTGCCACCCTACTGGTATTTTGCTATCTCTATGAGCTCTCTGTTTTTGCAACCAAATATAACAACTGACATATACCTAAAACCAGCCAGGACTATTGGCTTTGTCAATGGCTGTCTGTGTGTGCTCTGCAGATAGGCCAATGATTGGATGACCATGTATTCTGAACACCTTTTTGGCCCACTGGCGGGCACTGCGAGGAAGTCACTTTGCCTTCAGCCTCATCTCTAGCCCTCTTAATGGTGGCTGGTAAAAACACCTGGAGGTGGCTAATTTCAAAGCATGCACCATACAAGAGTAATATACTGAATGAAAAAAAAACATAAACACAAAATCCTGGGAATAGCTAACACTGTGAGTGCAAGATTCAGTAAAACACGTAAAATATAAACTGGAGCTAAATCACTGACACGGATTACCTGAGTATTTATTACATTAATTGTTCAGAGATTGTCCGCGTTTCCCCCAGTAAAATTAAGGACATACACATAGGACCCTATATAGAGACCTGTTTCAATGTCCATTCAATAATACTACTGGGTATCAGACCAATAGGGACCTGGCCCACTTAAACCCCTGCCCGTCATCGATATTTGGCTGCCTTTGTGTGCCTGCCTGCTGGTTTTCAAGGGAACCATGGAAATGCGACTACTTTTGGGAGACACAGACATAAGGGGGGGAGCATCCATGGTTAACACAGAGCTCCTACCTCGAGTCTTTGAAATGAGACATCAATTGACAAGAGAGGTTTTTCAGAGAGGCCATTTTAATGGAGTGTTAAATAAAACGACTACTGATTTGGGGTTGCCACCTTTTCCAGACTAAAACCACGGCCATTTCTTCATATTGTAAATTTCTCCCTCCAAAGACATGATACTTAAATAAAACTTTGAATAAAATTATCCTTAAAAATTTTAACATGGCTTTTCTGGCTTTGTTTACTTCATCAATCAAAGCCCATTAATGCAGCACCAGAACACATTTTAAAGTGGTTTCTTTTTATATTAGCTATTTTAAGTATGTGATGAAGTGGGAAAATACCAGCTTCAGGTGATTTTCAAAATTTTTGCACTGGCCACACATTAAAATACTGGTTATGCCTGCGAAAAATGGCCAAGTAGCAACTTTATGCATTGTATAAGCATGGATTAAATGACTGGAGGCAGTGATATGTCTTCCATACATGATCAATGTATTGCCATATATTGTTATACAGTGAAACACTGGAGTTAGGGTCTTCAGGTGAATGTATCCGAAGTGTTCAGGGACAGCCCCACATTCGTCATTGGGTCCTAGGCGTTGCGGATGGGCATCTTGACGGTGGTGACTTCTCTGCCGAACATGAATATTTCTTCTGTGTCTTCACTTCTGTAGAGAGAAAAGGAGAGTGGAGTAGTACTTTTGCCAGGGGCTGTGCTGAGCTCATGAAAGCACCCTGAATGTGGTGTCCTGGGAGCAACACTTGCTGTGGCAGTGCCCTGAGGGTGCCTGAGGCGGTGAAGAGTTGATTAAAACAGTCTGAAGCTAGTATCCAAAGGCTGGGCTGCTGAAGACCATGGGGCACGGCTGATAATATGCAATGAGAACAGTGGTCGAAGTGGGTGGGATCTGAGGGGCACGGCGCACCAATACTTTTTTAATTGAAGAAAAACAGTTCCTCCTACTGTTTAAAGGAAACTGTCCAGGGGCGGTAATTCCAGAGTTAAAATTCTAAAGCGTAAAGCAGGGAGTCTCCTGTGCTATGAATCCGGGGTGGGGCAGACAGCTTAACAAACCTTCTTGCCAGGGTTCTTATTTGCCTGAAAGAAATGTAAATCTGCACAACTGCTTAATCTGCAATTGTAGAGAGTGCTTGGAAGCTGGTATTAACTTTAATTATGGAATTACTTGACGCTTCCTTATAACACATATGTATTCTTTTTCAGTGTTACTGTAAGGGAGTTACTAGCTGAGCTGTGAAGTGTGTGCTTTTAAAGGACTGTTAATTAAAAAATTGCGCTGTGTACAGTTTGGGCATTACTAAAATCTATATTTTGAAAGCCCGTTTTTATATTAAAACTTTTTGCGCATTTTATGTCAAACTTCATTCAACTGTGTGTACTGCAAGGTTGAAATAACGAGCTACATGTTCGACGTGCTTTTCGTAACATAAACAAGCCACTATTCTCCACTGTACCAACCAGGACTCAATTCTGTTTCATCACTGGACTCAAACACCTCTGCAGTGCATTAACTAATAGAGGTTTCATAATGTATGGTATTGCATTTCCCCCTGATTAAAGTAACTTGTATTTGTTTTTCATTTAAGGTGTGGTTATTTAATATGTAGTTACATGAAGGTGGAAGACAGAAAAAAAGTTACAGAATATTTAGATTTTTTAGCCACGCCTTTGACCCTGCCCCCGATTAAAACTTCTAATGTGTCTAGGTTGAATGAGGGAAGCGCTGTCTGAGGAACGCTTGGACTGCGCTGTAGAGAGTTAATTCAGACTCTGGCAGCTTCCAAATCTGTACCCTCGGGTACATCCTCTGACCTTCTTCTAAAGCAATGCTTATATGTGGTTTGAACCTACACCTCCAGAGAGCAGTTTTAACCACATTCATAGCCTGCCAAGCACCCACAACTCACAGCCTGAGCTCAGAACTTGGGCACACTGATGCCTCTTGGTGGGGATTTAAAGTACCTTTCAGGAATCTTTGTACCATTCCCATAAGCTTTCAATTTCATATTGTGGTCTACGAGTGCATCCTCAAATTGTGATTGGTGTAGAAGGATTCCTGCATCCTGGCAAGTGCTCCCTGTCAATCACAGTGAGCCGCCATCAGTCATGCTAGACGAAGGAAAGGTAGACCAAGGGGGAGGGGGCCCTTGGCTCCTCTTGCCACTCTTAGGAAGCCTGGTCCAGTTCTGCAGGTCACGCCTCGGGAGGCTCCACTTCTAGCTGGACCTGCCTTGTGCTTGGAGGGAAGAGTGAATGCTTTCAAACCGATGCTGCCCGCCTGGCAACCCTCTTTGTCTTTGGCAGCGGCGATATGTGCCACACAAATACCCACCCATCAGACTATGGTTTTCAGCAATGTACTGCCAGGTATATTAATAGCAATTATGTCAAAAGAAATCATTTTATGACCTAGAACATCTTCACTTGATGTATCTAAACCATACTAGGGAGGGTTTCAGCTGGGTGCAAGGCTGGTTGGGGGAGCAGAACTGCTGTTGGTCCTGACCTCCTAACCCTACTCCCGGTTCCACCCAGTCTGATCTGTGTTATAGGTGTTAGTCATGTCCTGCCCTGAGCATGGACGCTGCGGGGAGCAGTTTTCCTGTTAAGTTACTGGTTCTATAAATATAAAGTCGGCTGCTTCGCTCCTCATCGGCTAGACTGGTGAGAGTGCCTAGGTTTAGGAAGGTTAGATCAGGAGGCAGATCCTTTGAGGTGGCAGCTGCCAAACTATGGAACATGCTCCTGTGTGAGATCAGGCAAATTAAGGAGCTTCTCCCCTTTAGGAAAAGTGTTAAAACCTGGCTTTTCCCCAAGTAAGGTTGTCTGGCCGGCCTGTTCTGACACTCCCCCCTCCTCTTGAGCCATCAGCGCCAGGATGCCTGCAAGGTGATAGTGCGCTTTATAAGTTCAATAAATAAATAAATAAATAAAACTCTGTCTTCAGCCAGAGGTCATATACTTGCTTGATTGTCTCTTAAGGAACATTAAGGAAAAGATTCTGCAAGTGTTGCTCTCCGCTGATGGGCGACAGCAATCCTGAAACGTGTCCAGAGATGCACAGCACTGGCTGCACCAACACTCGTGAAGGCTGTCAACTAAAGTGAGTGTTAGCATGCACTGTAATTACTACTATGCACTTGGGAGAAAAGTGTGCCGGTATGCTAGGCAGTTTGCTCTCTTCATACCTGCCAACTTGAAGAACAATCTCACCGTGTGAGGAGGGGGCAGGGTCTTGAAGGGGTGGGGCCTCATGCGAGAAGTACCTATGAGGCACATTTGAACCCCACCCCGCCCTCAATTCCCCACCTCCTGAATAAAAAGCTTATTAAGGATGGTGCTGTTGTCCTGGGGTCTTTTCACACCCCTCAATGGACATCGGCAGTTCAAAGACTCAGAAAACTAGCTGGAAAACCACTATTCACAGTGGTTTTGAGCTCGTTTTTCCCGCCACAGTGAGATATCGACTCCTCATCGGGAGACTGTGTGATGTGGAGCCGATATAGGGTGTCACACGGTGGCACTGTGTGAGTTGGTAGGTATGTCTGTTCTCCATTTTTTGATTGCCTCCACTTTGCAGTTATTGGGCTATTGACCTCTTGTGGATGCACCCACGCTCTATGAATGGTACAGAGACCTGAGAAGACGTTGAGCAGCATTTCCAAGCACCCCCAGACATGGCCGGACTGGGAACAGAAATCGGCCCGGACAAACTGATCAGCCAGCCCCCCTGGAGTGAGGGGGAGTGCAGCCGAGCAGTTTGCGAGGGCCGGTTTCGGACGATTTTGTTACAGGGGGTCGATATTGCCGACCCCCGGTAACAAAAATGGCCTCCCAGGGGGCCAAAACTGACTCTGTAACCAGTGGAAACCTTAAGGTTGAGTGCCACTCTCCTGGTTAGAGCAGGACCTCCGCTCATTTTGTAACAAAGATTCAGATTGGGGGCCTCATTTACAAGAAAGTGCTGCAGCACGGCACCTCACGTCCTTAGGCTGCGCCACGCTGCAGCACTTTCAAAGCACAGGGATGCAACATATTATAATATTTCACATCCCTGTGCTTACCCCTGCGCTTGCGTACAATTGGCTAACATGCGCCGAGGCAGGCACCGTGCGTCACGGCGATGATTGTTTATGTGCAGGAAGAGTTCCCTTGCTGTATATAAACAATCTGAAATAGCGTTTTGCAACTTCTATGTGTGCTGCCTTAGCACACATAGAACTTGCAAAACTTATTTTTTCTAAATGATTGTTTATGTGCAGGAAGTGAACCCTTCCTGTACATAAACAATCACTAGAGGTGATTTCCTCTTTCTATGTGTGCTGCAGAATGAAAGAGGAAATTAATACATTTCTCCTTGTTAAGCCTCCCTACGCCTCCCTTGGGGAGGCATAGCATTCAGACTTCATTCAGACGATTTCTCGTGAACCTGGAAATGGGTCAGCTTCCATGGGTATTAGGTTGGAACACCCACAGCAACACCCATGAAGCGCCCCTGTCACTCAAAGTGATGTGTGTAAAGTGGCCGTTTTTACAAGGACAGTAAAAGCCAAGCAGGGTGGCTTTTCCTGTCCTTGTAAATATGGGGCAGGAAATTATGCCACAGGTCTATCACAAAAAGTGACACACCGGCGGCGCAAGGGGCTCATAAAATCAGACCTCAACTACATCTGCTCCCTTGAGGCTGCCCGTGTCTGCTCGTGGCATGGTCTGCCATGATTCCAGTGTTTCTGAAAGACCCAAAGATCATTGCCATTTTCTGGTACTTCCCAAATACTTCTATGGGACAACCCTAAACTAATAATGTTCCACGTCCCTCTTCGTTTTCTCTTCTCACAATTTTCTGGTACTCTTTAGCAGTAAAAGGCCTGTTTGACGAAAGGTTTTTGCCCAAGTGTTTTATTAGTTTTCTTTCAACTTGTTAGTAATTCTATTAGTCAATATCTGTCTCTCCCAATGTGGTGGATGTCACCCCTTTAATTGAGCCAAAAGACGACCAGGAAGTTCTTCTAGCTCATTTAGGTATGCGAACTCCGGATTATTGTGCTTTGGGATATAGTTAAAGTGGACCCCGATTAGTAAAAATTAAAATAAAAATGGGTGGCGTGCTGTGAGGTAGTGGGTGGAATATGGGAAGAGCATTAAATAACGTAGTGCTCACCAACTTATAAAGCAGACAGTGTAACAAGACAAGTAAAAGGTCCAGTTGTTATGGGAGGTAACAAATGCAGACAAGGCGGTACCAAGGAGGGTTAACCAGCCTACTAACGACTTGGAAGCCAGTGTTTATGAATGACAATGACACAAGCCAGTTAAAAATATGGGCGGAGAGGTGCGGGGCTTCAAAGCCATACTCCATTACTGCATGCCTCGCAGCAGCGCATGCGCTGCCCAGGCTCGACCTGAAAAGGGGCTGACAAGACTCCGAAAACAATGGCCCTGTTTGTGTCAAAGCCTGATAGATGCAACCGAGAGCTTTAAATTGATGCAGTTCTCGATATGTAATCAATTGTGATCCCACAGCGGAGAAGAAAAATGAGTGCTTGGCGGTATTGTGAATAGTTTGAAGTTTTTGAGTGATGCCTTAGTCATTCCGAGATGGAGCACGTCGCCATAATCTAGGCAAGAAATGATAAGCGCCTGAACTTTAGTCTTTGAAGTAGAAATCTGGAAAGAGCAGCAGATTTTGCCCCAAACATCTTAGAAGACCAAAACAACAAGTAGCTACTGTCAGGGCCTGCTTTAGCACTGATGGCGCCCGGTGCGACAATCATTTTTGGTGCCCCCACACTACATGAATGCCTCCTCGGATTCTCTCACTACAACCGGGCATAAGTGCCCCTCGTGTGTTCAATCATACGTTTTTGCTAAACCCAGCCTACTTCCCTGAGGTCGGTGTCCCCTCCACAGGTCAGTGCCCCGTGCGGCTGCACTTGTCGCACTGCCCTAAAGCAGGCCCTGGCTACTGAGTCAATCAGCTGTCAAGTTTACGTTTATTATTCAGCCCTTTTCCAAAAATTTTAACAGCCTGTTTGAGCGCTGGCAGAGATCCCCGTGGCTCCGGCCACCAAAGGGCACCCAAAGATTGGGCTGATTCACAACTACTAAAACCTCTGTTTTACTGCAATTAAGTTTAAGACAATTAGTGGCCATCCACTGCTCTTTGCCGCTAAACAGGATTTATGTTGCGGTGGACAGTTGCCTGAGTCTGGGATAAAGATATAATAATCTGGGTATAGTCTGCATATGGAGTATAGAGACCAAACTCTTCAACGATGTCGGCAAGAGAGCCGACAAAGATACTAAAGAGTGTACGGATGACTCCGTGAGGAGCCTTAAGGAACACCAAAAGTATTCAGGAAGGCGTGGAGTCTATTGGGGTCCCAGAATGAATAGAATTAAAAAGCTTCTCGAATTTAGCAGTATCAATAGGCAAAAAAGCGGACAAAAATGACTCCTTACTGGGATCCCTGGCGCTCCTTGTAATATATGTATCCACAGGGGACTCCACAGGAAAAGTGGCAAAAAAAATCGGCAATTTTCTTATAAAAGAAATCTGCCAACTCATTGCACTTATCCTCCGAGATAGGCGGACTGGGAGCCTTTCGGGTAGGGTCGATCTGAAATTTAACAATTGAAAATATGTATTTCGCTGAGTTTTAGGAGCTTTCAATTTTCTCTGCACAAGAAACCAGGTGCACTTTTCCAAAATGGGCCTGTGATAATCTAGCTTTTTTAAAACTACAATAGCCCATATTTCTTATGCACTTAAAACATCTCCTGACAAGCATCTCTAAAGTAACTGTCCTGTGTGCTTCTTCTAATATTTTCAGCTCTCCAGCTATCAGCAGCGGCTCCTCCGCTAAGGCAGAGAAGCGTTGTCCCACTGCTTTGCAGCAGTGAAATAAAGGAAGCCTAAAATGATAATAACTCTAGGTTATTAACATGTTATGTTCACCTGCTGCTGATTCAGGTTTGCATGTGGGGCGGGGCAGCTCCAATGAGAGAGGAGCAGTGGGAGGAGTGGTTTGCCCACTCCAAGTGCGCAAGAATGTTTGGGCGGCCCTCTCGGACCGACCAACCCGTCATGCACACTTTGCATATTCTCCACATAGGCTGCATTACAGCCTGCATGGAGAACATGCACAGGCTCCCATTCTGGCTGAACACTGAACCACGGCACTCAGACCAATCACAACGCTGCATTGCAGGGTTGTAATTGGCTCAGGGGAGCCTGGGTGCTTCCTGTTCCGGCCCGAGGTGAGAGGTAGTGACGGAGAGATGCGACGATCAGGTATGTTTTTTTTCTTCTTCCTATTTAAACCCCCTTACTTTCTCCCTTCCTGCCCCCACCCCGATCCGTGCCGGACGCCACTGTTAGCTATCTATTCTTGGTCTGTCTCTTCTGTCAGTTCCCCTCTGGGTTATGAGCCTGCCCAATAACTGTAAGTACCCCAGTTTTTATGTGAGGGGTGCACATTTACTGTTAGTGCTCCTGGTTTTAGCTGTGAGTGCCTTCTGCCTTTGAGTGTCCCCTCCCTGAGAATGTCCCATCTTTGCTCTGATCCTCCCCTGTCTGGATTACCTCCAAATATTCTTGGACCATCTCCACACAAGTTCAGTCAAAGGTATGCAGTTCCTAAGGAAGGGAAAAGAAAGGTCGGGAGCCCCTGATGTGTCCGGTCCGGTGATCTGATCCGATCCATCAGGAGGAAGAGCCCTCACACACCCCAGGGGTGTCATGCTTTATCATCAAATAAAATAAACAAACAAACAAACAAGCTGATATCTCCGAGTCCTGTTGATGGGAGTCGGGTGCAGGACTACTGAAGGTAAGTGGTGATGAAATAAATTAGGTTTGTACTTACGGTTGGATGCACACGCTACTAGTTTGTGATCTACCCCAATCTCTGCTACGACTGGAATGTTTGGTGAGCGGAGAGGGAAGCGGTTAAGAGTAAGTAATTAAGTGTCATTATGAACACCGCAGGCTATGACATAGATCTAAATAAAATCGAAATCCAATTGAATGCCAACGACAACTGTCAGACAGACTGTACTATACACCGAACACACAGGACCCTACGAAGACATTGAGCACTATCATTAATTCCCAAGTCACCTCGGCTGAAGCACAGGGATAGCTTAGCAATACTGTAACCAATTTTCTGGTCAACACCAACCCTAGAATCCCTTATTTTCACACCCTCCCAAAAATATGTACGGGTGTCTTACCTCCACCAGACAGACCTATTGTGTCAGGTGTAGGGTCTCTACTTGAACCCTTGTCCAGTTTCTGTGACCACTTTTTGGTCACCAAGACTTCCCCCTTTTTTAAAGGATACCAGGGATGTCCTAAATCTGATTGATGAGATCAATGACACCCTAACCTCAGGTGGTCTCGTGGTCACCCTTGATGTAGAGGCTCTGTACATCAACATCCATAGGACGCTACCTTGGAAGTGATAGAGCAGATCTGAAAACTTCACATCCTCCACCCCAGTCAGTTTCATTCTCGAATGCGCTACTCTATCCCTCAAAGACAACTTCTTCCAGTTCAAAGAGCAGTTGTACCATCAGATACAGGGGACTTTGATGGGGAGTACTTTTGCCCTAGTCTGCCCTGTCTCTACATGTCCAACTTTGAGAGACAGTGTATCCAATGTGAAAACAAGCCCTGCTCCACCACCATCACAGTATGGTGCCGTTATATGGATGACATACTTGTCTTCTGGCAGGGAGACATAGATACCGGTAATTCCTTCTGAGACTGGGTTAATACGTTAAACTCTTTTTTACGATTCGCAAGGAACATCTCCTCTGACAGCCTTCCCTATCTGGACCTATTGATCTCCTGCTAAGAGGGACGCCTACATACCACGACATACAAAAAACAACGGACAGTAACAGTCTCTTATGCTATGACAGCCACCATCCCAAACATCTTTGGGATAATTGGCCATTAGAGCAACTCTTGCGGTTTCGTTGTAGTTTCAGTTCCTCCAGCGACTATGACTCTCGGGCACAAGATCTTGCAGTCAATCTGGAGGCACGCCACTGCCCGCCCCATGTGGTTGAAGTATTCCGCTAAAGGGCAAGAAATAACAACAGCGCTTCATTACTTGAACCATGACTATGTGTCCCAGAGGATACTCTGACGTATGTGACATCATTCACCCTACAATCGAATAAAATCAAGAAAATCATTAAGGAACACTGGGACATTTTACAAAAAGGATGACTCAAATTCCAGAGCCCAAGGTTTGCTTCCAAACACACCGACAACATAAAAGACACCATTGTCCACACTAGGGTCACCTTGATAACCACACAACAACTCTTATGGGGGCTACCCCCTGTGACAGGACATTTCACCTGTGGATCCTGCGGGGTCTGTGCCTTGATTGAACCTTCCAACACTTTCAAACTGGATAAAACTCAGGTATGGACACAGAAGTCACACATGAATTGCAATTCCAAGAATTTACACGATCACCTGTCCATTAAATAAATGTTATGTAGGAATGACCACCGGAGTAGTGAAAACAAGAATGACCAAGATCGGCCTGTTCCGCAGAGAACAAAAGTGGATCTTTCGTCTGGCTACACATTTGCCAGGGCTTAATGATGATATACCTTGGGGCAAGAGCTCTGTTTAGGACACCGTTAGGGGGTTAAACACCCTCTACCCCCTCCATACTTCAGACCCTCTATTTGAGCCACATCTAACATAATAGACCCTTCACATTGTTACTGCCCCCCCACTCGCACTATTCCTTGATTGTGGTTGGGCTATACATTTGGTCATTTTTGCACAATGTGGGAATCCCCTCCTTGCCATGAGATGCCTACCTGTTACTCCCGAGGGGGGTGCCTGTCACTGGACTCACCCACTTACTGTGTGCCCATCTGCAGTACTCATTCACTGGGATTCAAAGCCCTCTGCTGCATCCAGTGGCTTCTTAATTTAAGAGCCACCAACACAACACTCATTCTTAAAATGGCACGTCCTATGCTTTTCTATTATTTTAGCCACCAAATATGTCACGCGCGAGAACCCATCCAACATGGCGACGGGTTTCGCCAGGCCATTTTCCTGTATGCGGTCCTGCGCCATGGGCCAGGAAGTTCCAGCACCGGCAAGAGATGGAATTATTCTTAACTGACTCCCGCCCCGCTCACCAAACATTCCAGTGGCAGCAGAGATCGGGGTAGGTCGCTAGTAGCGTCTGCAACCAACTGTGAGTACAAACCTAATTAATTTCTAGGCCTGGGTGGTAAATTCCGTTCCGCTTGCAGAGTTTGCGGAATTTGGATAATTTCGTGTTCCGCAGAGAACGTGGAATTGCCAGAAATTCCGCGCTTTGTGGAATTTTTTGCTTGTTCGCTCTTTCAAAATGGGTGTTCGCGAGATATTTCTCCCTGAGCACGCAAAGGGAAAAAAGCATCACGAACGGGCGGGACAAGCAATTCCGCATGTTCGCGGATCTTTGCGTGTGCGCAGAGATTTTTTCCATTTTGCAGAGCTTTGCGTAGCATGACTACGCAAATTCTGCTCACCCCAATTTATTTAATCACCACTTAACCACAGCAGTGCTGCACCTGAGTCCTGTCAACAGGACTCGGAGATATTGGCTTGTTTGCTTGTTTATTTTATTTGTCTTCCAGGCAGTTTAACGTTATTGAGCGCACTCCACAACTGACTGTGGGGGCAAATACAATCTTTTCGGCAGTAAGATCTCTGTCCCCTCTTGTTGATGAGGCAGAAGCCTCATGCTTTTCCCCACACTGTGCATCAGTATGCTATTTCGATTCATCATCACGTTGGGTCACTTTTGTGATATGATATAAGGCTTCTTTCTAATGGCTCGCCATACTACGGACCTGCCCACCTGTATTTGCCTCTATGAGGTAATGTCCTCAGCACGCAGAGCTTTACATGTACAGCATGTTAATGTGTATACTTTGATTCAAAGTGGGCTCTTGATATTTTGTTCTCTCTTTCCCCCTTTTGTTCCCTCTAGGTCGTTCAATACACTGATTGTCTTAAGTTACATTACATACTATGTGTTATTGGGGTAAGGTACAGCTTTAGAAACCCCACATACTTTTGACTGACCTACCCTTGAGTAGTCTAGCCTTCTCTTTTCCTGGTACTGAAGAATTTCCACTATAATTTTTTGAGATAAGAATGGCAAGAAACTTGTCGACCTCCACTTTATTTTAGAGCCAACATGGACCATTTCATCCATCTCTGTCCATCACTTGTTTTTATTGTAACTGAGTGATCCAAACATTACATAAATTTTTGGATTGTCTTTAGTTAATTATCAGCTCACTTCATAGCAGTCTACTTACTTCAGCACATTCACACTGCAAATCACTCTTCATATCAGCGACAGCAAAAGAACTCCGGCTAAGACCCCCCCCCTGCGGGGCCCGTTGGGCATTGCAGCGCCGGCTGATCATGGAGCTGCCCGATGATGAAGCATGACACCCCTCGGGTGTGTGAGGGCTCTTGCTCCTGATGGATCAGATCCCCTGACCTGATACATCAGGTGCTCCTGACCTTTCTTTTCCCTTCCTTAGAACTGCATACCTTTGACTGAACTTGTACTATTGGGGGCGTGTATGCTGGTTCAACACAAAGAGGTTTCTAGGAGTCTAAAAAGTAAAATCAAATCACAAACAACTGTTGACGTGACAACTAAGAGAAGGGTGGTAGCTATGTTAACCAATGGCACCACGTGATACAAGAACACCACATTCACGTGAAGTACATCCTTAGGAGGAAATTTTTCCCATCAGTTGTCTAACTGTACCGCCACATTTACATCATTTGGGTTCTCCTTACCCAGGAGTCAGTACGATCACAGTCACACAGAATGAAAAAGAGGACTGTGAGAGTAAGAAGACCCACCGTTCTAATCTGGTAAGCGGGAACAGTGTAACAGGACAACCGAAAAAAAGCAGTGCAAGGAAGTGTTTAAGTGAGAATATAAAATTAGGTGAGACTGAGTAGAAGGAAGATTTGTTAATGTTTTCTCTCAGCTCCCTAAATCTAAAAAAAATGTGAATGACAGATTTAGCAAAATATCTGCTTAGCGAGTGGTCAACATGTTTCTGCATATACGGAATTGCCTATGCATTCATCAGGACCTAGTTTGTGCTACTACTGGAAATTATAGTGAAGAAGTAAAAAGGAAACATATCACCTGATTTGTCAGGTACAGATGCTCCACCACAATCCAATTAGTGTGGGAATCGCGCCTCACCTCACCTGGCTGCAGCTCAGGTAAATGAGGAGCACCGCTCTCTCCGTCGGTGTATCCAGGCGTCCCTCTGTGCTGGACTTGGGGAGGCGTGTATGCTGGACCTTCATTCGCCCCTTGTCCCTTTTTTGTAGACTTAACATCTCCATACACCCATACATGGGACCTATCGCCTCAGACTCTCTACAAAGATCCGCCTATTTAAGCCACGACTCTGGCGTCTGTGGTTTTTAGTTAATCATGGGTCCCCTTATTCATATTTATCAATATTGCTCCCATCCATGTGCTTCATATTTTAAATAAAAAAGGGTCCGTGCATGAAAGAAGCTGACATACATTTTTTTTTAATTTCTAGTCAAGAATTAATCACTGTGGTGCCTGACATTGAGGAACATGTCCACACTAGGCCAATGAGGTGAACAAAAATACGGCGGTGTTCCTTATTTTCCATCCAGACACAGACAACCGCTCCCAAAATTTTACCTGCCTAGTAGTAAAAGCCTAGGTGTTCCAGTTCTGACACTAAGTCATCCTCCCACTTGACGTATTGCCTCCCCTTAAGGATGTGTTTCTGTCCTCTTAAGTATATACTTCCTAATCCCACTACCCTCCCCTGAGAGTGTTGTATCTTCCCCTTCAGAAACTTACAGTGTGCATCTTTCACCTTGAGAGAGAGTTTGCCTCCTGTGAGAGTGTGGTTCTCTCCCTTCAGAGTGTTGACCTCATCACCATACTGCATAGTCTCCTCTTCAGGATGTGTTGCCCTGTGGCCTGCTTGTAATGACTTGTACTGCTGTCCATTTGACCAGATTACTTACCCAGTGGTTGTTGCAGCCCATCCCACTCTGGGCTCCGATTTTGTCAATTTTCCCCCCAAAACAGTCGGAGGAGCGTCTGAAGCTCCTCGGGGAGTTGAGGAGCTCACGCAGGCGATTTCTAATTGGAGTCGTCTTGTCCGGGAGCTCCCAGGAGCCTCGTGTTTGGGACGATTCTAGTTGGGGTCTGATGACATCTCCATCCAGTGAGGAACGAGGATTAGAGACTTCTCCCGTCTCGTAGCTCTGTCCCATAGCGCCTTGGGAGAGCCCCAGTCCTTGTTCATCAGGAAGTCTGTCTTCTAAGCGCTCCACCAGGGTCTGCAAACATAAACCATGGCCTTCATTACTGCTGGCTATAAAGAAAGCGCACAGCACCTTCACTCTACAGTCACATAGGGTCACATGCAAGCCATGCTTCCAATCTTAGCTTTCTTTGACAAACGTTTGTGACCTTGTACTTAATCCAATTAGTTCTATTGAATTAATGCAACACCTCAACTTCCTAAAAGCATATGTTTTATTAACCCTTAAAGTGTGCACGTCGGCCAACGGCCGTCGCGAGCACTTCCTCGGTAGTGCTGCACATGTCCGTTGGCTGACGCAGCCCCGCCCACTCAATGGAACGCCCGCACCGCGGCGGAATTACCACCGCAGTTAAGGCATTAAAGAGCAGCACTGTAAACATGGAATCCTAGTGACATGTTTTCTTGCAGTCAACTTACTTTGATTCTTAAATGGGCAAAGTGTGTTATGGTCAGTGTATGACATTCTATAGATTTCTGTTCTAACAGTTATAAAACAAGCACTGGCAAAACCAACAGGTCTTGCCTTTATAATACGAGTGCCGATCACTTGGCTTTGTCAATGATAATCTGTAAAGTATTGTTTGAAAAAGTAAAAGAAATACTCTTCAAAATACTGAAGGAAAAGAAAACACGTATCTCATGGTTTCTCAATACTCTACATTGAATTCAACGTTTTGAATCTTTATATTTGGCATGCTTTTTTCAAACAAACTTCACTCAGGAAACTGGAGAGAGTTAAAAAAGAATAATAAAGTATCACTAGGTAAAGAGGAATGATTTCCAAGCCTAATTTACTTTCTACAGGAATCAGCTATGTGCTCCTCTGCAATGGCCCAGGGAGCAGATTTATGGGTCTCCAGGAAGTGACATGCTAAGTACACTTCCCGCCTCAGATGCCAGTTGAGTGAGTGCAGTAGCTGGCCTCTCCCCCAGGGCCATAAAAGCTTTTGTGTGCCAAAGCTTGTGCTTTTGTGAAATATGTGGAATGCAGGAGATAAAACAAAAAACAACCCTTAAAGTCTGCTCTTGTGTCATACCCCAGCAAAAATATCTCTGTTGCCATGTTTCTACAGACAAGATTGGAGGCGTGAGAAGCCACACATTGCAGTGGGGATCAGGGGCATGCATTTGAGGAGTGAAGCAGCATAAATAGGAGAGAGCTAGAAAACACATGCACTCTCATGGAGTGTCTAATAATGAAAAAGAAAAAAGTAGTTTTCTAAATGTGAGCAGTGGAAGGATGCAAGATAACGTTTGTAACAAAGCTATGCTCCTGGATAGGGACAAACACAAGAAAAGGAAGGTAAGACACCGAACAAGAAGCAAACAAATGAGAGAGACAATAAAGCCAACCAGTGGTAAGCAATGGGAGATCTTTAAGCCCTCTATAAACTCACAATAGGTATTTTGCCACCAGACAGCTTGCACTGTCCGGCAGGCTCGAACTAAACAACATTAAATTCATAATTTTCTGAGTTGAGGTTGCTCCATAAATACTAAAATGAGTTGTTCTGAAATATTGGGATATGTGCAATCAATTAATTTCAGGAGCCTCAACATCACTTTGGAAACACATATTCTGTGCAAAATCAGGAAAAAAGCAAGTTACAATGTGTGTAACTGTAATAAATGTAGCTTGTCTTTCATTCAGATTATCTGGGGATTGGTATTATTTTGGGATGAAAAAAAGTGTTTGTGGTATACAAATAAGCTCTAACTAAAAGGTGACTGTGAATAGGTTAAGGGTTGACCAAGCTCATTATGATTGAAGGACAGATAAAAATTACAAAACATACTAATAATAATTCTGAAGCTTATAAAGCGCATTGTTACACTTACCAGTGTGTCCCCGCGCTGAATAAACCACTGAGCGTCCTAGCCTGTTCCTGTGAGGCGCCCAACTCCTGGGCACCCCCCTGGTGAAGCCAGGCATCCTTAGCGATTAGGGCCGGTGTGGAGACTAAGCAAGCTATTGCCCAGAGTTGCAGCGTGGGACCCCATGATTAGAGTAGGCACCGTGCCGAGAATTATAGGGTCCGCGGACATTTGAGCTCAAGACCCTGCCATGACGGGAATTGAACCCTGGTCCCGGGCCAGACCTCTGCATCAGGGTCTGTCGCTCTAATCAGTGAGCCACACTCCTAGCTGTGTTGGTACAGCTCTTAGCATGAGCTACTTCACCAGCCAACTGCACCATTTCCTCATCAAGCATACCATCTTAGAGATTTCTAATCATGACACTCATTGTTAATGAAGAGATCACCGTGAGGGAATATAAGCCAAGAACTAATAAAGACCTGGGATAACAAAGGCCTGTTTTCAAGCAGTCACCTGAGACAACACCCAGCTGCAAACGCTGACTTTCGGTTAGCAGCTGGCTTTGTAGCAAACTCAGTACATTACAGCTGTGCCAGGGAGCAGCTCCAGCCCTGGTTACTTAGCAAAGTTTGCCTATTGATTTTTGTTACCACTCTGGAAGTCATGCTGGTGGTTATAGGCAAGGCCTTCTTTAGCATTATAGGCCCCTGGGCAAAGCAGTGCACTGGGTCCTACCTACATTTGTTTAACGAAAGGTTTGTATCAAATTCTGGTCTTCATGGGGCCCTTGGAGAAACTGCAGAGGGTGCAAATGCGTTAAGATGCACTGGGTATAGGTCCCGGGGTTAATGCACCTGGCCAGTGTGCCTTCTCGTGGTCTTAGATACAGATACCTGTGGGGACCTAGCACGAGTTTATTAAACTGAGACAACAACACAGAGAAAACACTGTGTAAATAAACCACCTGGCATGTGCATTTAAAAAACAGGTTTGAATGCTTTTGAGGTTTGCTCTCCATTAACCTTTACATCGTTAAAAGTAAATAACTCGGTATGTGGAGAGCCGCGCTTCCAATGCATCTTTTTTTGTTCCCGTGGGACATTCCCGCCCACGCTGTGCGCGAGGGTCGTCCAATTTGCATAATCGCGCCTTTCACGGGCGCTCTTACCTCCAAGTCCGCGAGGTCGGAGCGCGAGATGGCGCCGTAGAGTGGGCTCCCGGCGGCGGTGAGCTGCAGGCCCAGCACGAGCGGGAGGAGCAGGCTGAGGCAGGGCGTCCCCATGGTGCACTGGGTGGAACAAAGCGCGCCGGCTTCGAGCTCTCTTCTCTGGAGCCTCTGAGACAACGTGACCGATCCCTCCTGCCTCTCAGAGCTGTCCTACAACTCCACAGCCCAGGGCCCCTTTTTTATACCCAGAGAAACGACGCCACTGCCCGAGCAATGACGCCTGTGACAGGCATTCTGTCACTTCGGAGTGATAAAAGGAGCGCCCCCGGACAGCAGAAGATTCCCTTTTAGAGTTATTATCTAAGCTATCCGGCGGGAGAGGGGTCTCGGTCACTTCTGTGGAAATGACAACGCGAATGGTCACGCCGGGAAGCTTCACATTCCTGGCGGGTGGCTTCGAGAGGTGGTCACATGGAAGGTGGTGGAGATGATGGGAGAACAGCTTGCTTCTCACAGATAGGCTGGGAGCCAATCAGAGGGCTGCGTCTCTCTTAAAATTTCACACCTTCATGTGGAATAGGAAGTGCTGATGGCACTGTGTCTAATCGCATCAGCTCAGAGGCCTGATGAGCGCATCTCTACCCTGACTCCCTAACAACCACACACAACTAGCGAAATGCTTATGAATATCACCAAAATGGAACCAAATAGCCGTTGAGCAAGCATGGTAGGCTTTGCCAACCGCATTAAAGCAGCATCAAGGACATTTCTCATCAATGAGTGTTTGCATCCTGCCCGCCTCTTAGCCAGTGCATTCAGAGCGGACATTGCAGAGGCCTAAATGGAGGGTTTCAAGATTCTACTAAGACGCACCCTGGGTGAGACCCGTGGTGGCACGCCACAAATTAGTCTTATGTTGCAAGTGCTTCACCTCCAGGTGGTACCCAGGTTTTCAACCCAACCGAGTGACCTTTCTTCACATATCCATGAAATAAGTTGAATAGGTCTCAGTTCACCTTACAAGGAATTTTCTAAACATCAAGGCAGTGAGGCATACCACCCATAAACACATTGAAGCCGTTTGGCAAATCTGGAACAAGTTTGGTTTGTTCCTCTTATTGAGAGGCTATGGAATATTGTTAGTATTTTATTGATACATACTATCAATCAGAAGAGGGCCAAGGCGGACTATGTAGAATGGGGGTGGGCTAAGTTTTATAAAGCACTGAATAAGTCCATAATCTTATTGCATGTGATTTTGCCTCCTGCAGCTCTGTCCATACACTCAACAGCTATTTTCTGGACTTTTTTCATAACTTGTCACCACTTCTAGGTAGCGTCCTTAAGTTGCTGCTCTTACTCACTTAAATTCACCTAATGGAATTTCCAGCTCTACATAGACATGAGCCAAGTTACAGCATACAGCCCTGCCTTGATGTGAAAAATGTAGACGCTTGCTAGCACTGTATTTCTAGAGTCTAAGATAGGTGAGACCGAGCCTTGGAGCCCACTGAGCAAGTCAGAGGTTGAAATGATGTGAAACCGTGTCTGCCACACCTACAGTATACAACCACACCACAGTTTGTATTGGGTTCAAAATCTAAAGGTACTCCAATGTTCGTGAACATCAGTTAAAGCACATGAAGAAAGTGTATGTGGGTCAAACCTGTGTCTAGTTGGACCTGACTGTCACATCAAATACACACACACACATGCCCTACGATATAGAGGATACAAAAAAACAAGCATATTCCCTTCTTGAACAACAAAGCACATCAAGGAAGGTGATGTGGACAAAGCCCACATCGCCATGGGCACAAATGTCACAGGTTCCATATAGACACACTTTACTATAGGTTTCATATCAGAAATGTCCCACAGTTACCAAATAAAATACACCAGCAAAACAAAAATAAGTATGGTTTTGATGACTCAAGAAAGACATTACAATAATTGTGCAGGGTTCTAAAACATATACCCCTCAACAAAATGTTCATAAGCATTATATTTCTGTAAAAAAACACATAGTGTTATAAGACTAAACATCTGCATGAGCCAAAAACAATGAAAATAACTATTGCGAGGGAAATATCCCTTGCATGGCTTTGAATAATATGCCCCTCTGCTATATGTTAGATTGCTGGTATAGTCATTGGCTGTTGCACAGGATGTGAGAACTTTTTCAGGAGTCCCAGGGCAGTCGTCGAATACTGGGCTCAGATGTGCCTATCAGAGCATTTTTCCACTGCTGTCGTTGGGTTTAAACTTACTATGAGCCAAAAACTAAGCACCAAACACGCCCTTTGAGCACCTGGCACTCAAGGGAGTGAAGTCGAACAGTCCAAGACTTACTGAGGGAGGTAGTCTCGGGTTAGAAACTAAGATGTCAGTTAAATAATAGAGATTAATTTCTCAATGCCCAGCGAGTGCTTATTTTTTCAATAAGGAAAAGTACTTTAATCAAATCACACACTGTATACCACTCTAAATAGTATTTCACAGAGGAGCATGTTAAACTCCGTGTTACGGGTGACTTTTAGCAGGCACTGGGGAAAGAGTGTAGGCTGTTCTTATGAGGTATTCTTGTGTTGGGAACTTTTATGCCAAGACAAAAGGCCCAGGAAAGGGGATGGGAGGATGGGGGAAATAAACTACCCTGCCAGCCACCATGTAACCTGACAAAATGGTGGTGGGCATACAAAATGCCCAGTTTTATATCCTTGGGCTGCAAAAGAGCACAAATGAAACCCAAGCCCCCTGAGCACTGTTCTGACTGCTCCACTTTCCCAAAATACCCAGGGGTAAGACCTCCCTCTGGTCGGCTACCCCTTAAATCCCCCATGTGCAACATAGTTCACATTTACTTTCTGTGATCTTCTTGTGCAGGGGTGTGGAATACCATGGGTCTTTGGGGAGGCTGTCCTGGTTATGTGGCAACACTTGGGATGCTACTTACCGGGTGCTGATTTCTCCTGGATTGCAAAGTACCTTTTATTGTGGCAGGGCTGTGCCGCTCCATGTTGTGTGCACCCCATGGCTCACAAAGCGCAAACAGCAGTGACTGCACACCAGCTCTGCTGACTGCTCCCCGAGCAGCGACTATGGAACATATGCAGTTTTGCAGGCTGTGCTTGAAATGGGCAGATACTGTCCGGTACTGAGTGCCTGCACTTCTTTCATTTGGAAAGGAGAGTACCCGCACTTCTCAGCACTGTTGCAATACATTTAAAGGGACGGTACAAGCACTTCTCAGAAGCAAAGGGAGAGGACTGGGCCTAACGGCTAGGGCGGTCGACCTCGAATCTGGGGAACCGGGTTCAATTCTCGGCAATGAAGGTGAACATCCTGTGATTCTGGGCAAATCACTTAATCTCCCTGTGCCTAACAAAAATGAATGTGCCCTCATGTAATGCAACTGATGCTGTGTAAAGTGCTCTGATACCTGATTCGGGTCACGTTTGCGCTATATAAAACTCTGTAAAATTTAAAAAACAAAAAAATGGGTAACTAGTGAGTACCTGCATTCTTGCCCTGTTTTTATAATCCTTGTATATTAATAGAGTTGAAAATGTTTTAAAGTTAAGAGCAAAGGACACACCCTACATTGAAACTCGCCCCCTCCCTATGCTGATGATGTGGTGTTAGTGGCCAGAACAGGGGAAGACTTCAATATCTAATCTATGATTTTATTGTTTTTATGAAGGATCTTGATCTGAACGTTAACAAGACGTTTAACATGATCCGTGAGACTAGGCCGGCCAAAAAAGGTTTATTAATAAGTTCAAGGTTTCGGTGAAGGCCACCATTTCTTACTTAGGTGTCCTGTTTGATGAAAAATACAAATGGAAACCAATGTTATCTAACAGGAAAGCTCTCTTTGAGAAATCCATTATTGCCCTGCACAGTTTTTGTAAAAAGTTGGGCTCGAAACCAGTGAAAGAGATCCTTACTATTTATGTAAATAAATGTGTGGCTATTGCATCTTATGGGGCGGGCATCTGGGGCATGATAGACGTAAAGTTGATTCATCAAGTAGAAAAATATTTTTGAAAAAATCTACTGGTGATCCCTCAAAACTGTGCTAATGCCATCTCTCATGCAGAATTGGGTATCCCTTATATAGAGGACAGAATTAACCTTTCTCTCCTTCCTGTGGTGCCCTATTTGGGTAAGGGAGGATACCTTCCTTAATACACTTGTCATAATGGATTGCTTACGACTTCATTCTGCACTAGATGTTCCATGGCTCACATATGTGAAATCTGTTTGTGAGCTGATTGGCCAACCAGTGTTTTTCACCACCCCAGAGTACTGCCACCACCCTGATAAGGGCACTTTAAAGCAAGTGCTTTATAGGATTTCTGCATTAAAGAGAGACTCTTTAATCTTAAATCTACGGTGCGTGCGTACAATCTGGTGCACGTTCACGAGGGCCTTCGACAGTATCCCTCTTTTATTCCTAATAGACAGCAACGTTTTGTCCTCAACAGGTTCCGTTTTAATATACTAACTCTCCTGGTGGCATTTTCTGCCAATAGTTGCACTTTATCGTAAATAGGTGTATGCCCCTGCGATGCAAATTCTGTTCAGTCGACCCTGCATATTGTGTTCTTTTTATCCACTGGCAAGAAAGAAGTTCATACCGCCAATTGTTAAAGATTTTACATTTCGTCAATCAAGGCCAGCTTTGTTATTTTTACAGCAGTTAAATACTCCTTCGATATCCAGCTCGGTGGCCTCTTTCATTTGGAATGCATTAAAAATTTGAAAATGTGCAATATTGTAATTTTTCCACTCTGTGTGCAACTTCATTATTATATTGTGATGGGTTGTTATTTGTTCTGTTTGATTTACTGTGTCTTACTCTTTTATGCCGCAGAAATATGGCGAATAAAGATATATTTGAATTTGAGAAGTGCTTTGTTTTAGACGATTGACATTAAGACGTGCCCTCAGTGACAGGATGTGTAATTGGAGAGGGTCGCCCAAGAGTACAATGTTGCAGAAGGTGAGCTGTACAGAGCAGGCACTCCCAGCCGATTCGGAAGCACAGGAGCAGAGGTCATACCAAGAGCTCAAGGTCACCATCAGACTTGGTAATGCTGCGAGTTGCTCCTGTGCACATTTGCAAGTCACCAACCCTGGAAGCATACTTCCAAGGAAGAAGAGGCCAATTTTTAAAATGTCCCCAGAAACCGTTTTAAGAAGACTAGGTCTGCCACAAGGAGATGATGAATAATGTCTTATTAATGCGTGGGTGTTTGGGAAAGAACTCGTTAGCATGTGACAGCTCGCGCTCAGCTCATGGGCATTTGGAGGTGTCAGGAAAAGTGTGACATGCTGCCTCTCATTTACATCTATTTCATGCAACACCCTGTGTGACCAGGGGAACTCGTGTATTTTATATGTTCTCTTGACGTAGCGGCTGGGGCTGGGCAGACCCTGTTGGGGCAGAGGTAAGATGGGGTTGTTTGTGTTCGGGCCCCTTCTCAAGCTGAAATACAATGAAACTGAGGGGCATAATTAGAAGGGGATATCGCCACCATCGTCCCTTTTGACGGCGATATGCCCTTCTCCATATTAACAAAGAAGCGTAAAACTACTTTTTGTGGCTTTAACGCCGCCTTGTAAATAAGGCACCTTTATACGCATCACTTAGCGTGAAAGGGGTGAGCAAAGGGTGCTGCTGTGGGCGTTCCACCACAACACTAATTGCCTTTAACGCTGTTTCAGATTTACAAGGAAGTATAAATCTGTGGCAGCACCAAAAACGAACGCTATCCAAGAGCAGGCATTAGAATGGTGAAATAAGGAGGAATTCTTTTATTTCTCCTCATTATGGGCTTTTTCTATGTGTGCTGCAGAAATGTGTGCTGCATTCTGCAGCACACATAGAAAAAGACAAATGCCATAAAGGATGAAGGGACACCTTCCTGCACATAAACAATCATTAAATGTTGACGATTTGCTACTTCTATGTGTGCTGCATTCTGCAGCACACATGGAAGTAACAAATCACCATTGTTGATTCTTTATGTGCAGGAAGGGAAACCTTCCTGCACATAAACAATTATTCCTTGCAATGCAGGCACCCTAGCACTATGGTGCAAGAGTGACTGCGATGGCGCTACGCAGCTAAATTGACACAGGGGTGCACCATATTTGTGTGAATATGGCCCATCGGTGGCTTTTGAAAATGTCAGAGCGCGTTGCTGCCAAATTTGGCGCAGCTTCGCGCTCTGACATTTTCTCGAAAATATGCCCCTGAATGAGCCCAGATGAGCTAAAAGGGTTAACTCGAATACTAACAGAGTGAATACCAGCAGTTCACCTTGATTCGATAATTTCACCAACCACTTTTAGGCTCCCCTGTTGATATGACATAGATTTCAAGTCACAGAAATGTCACATATACCCCCACACTGTATATAATATTTGTTCTAAGGGGGTGTGTGTGTGTTAGCATGTATTTTTGTTTTAAAAGTTTTATATAGCGCTGGCTAGACCCGGAGGTATCAGAGCGCTTTACATGAGCATCAGATCATAGTTACAGGTTACACAGTTATTAGAGCACAGCATCATAGTTACTTGTAAGGTCAAGATAAACAATAAGGGGAAAAGCAGGCAAGGGGAAAGATTCAGGGGAGGGGGGAAGGAGCTGGGGAAGTAGACAGGTAATGAAGGCGGGAAAAAGGAGGGGAGGGTGAAGGACATCACATGGAAAGAGGAGGGTAAGGGCGACGGGGATACACACCGGTAGTCAAGTCAAAGCAACGTCCAAAGTCCAGTAAGCTGTGATCCCAGGGGAACTGGGATCACTTCCCTATCTCTGTTGCGTGAGGCTCCCTTTACACAGTGGACTCTCTCAGAGGGGTCTCTGAGACTCTAAGGCCTATATACTGGATCCTTCCCCAAAAGGGGAGAGGGAGTGCTTTGGCAAGGGGCGCCATACCATACCTCAGCTGAGAGTGGCTCCCTTGGCGCAGTGGACTCTCTCAGCGGTTACGCTGAGACTCCAGAGTATAAATATTGGATCTTTCCCCAACAAGGGGAGAAGGAATGCTTAGTCAAAGGGCACAATGGACAGGGGGCTAGGCAGACTAGCAGGTAAGATGAGAGATTCAGGGGAGAGTGGATAGGAGCTAGGGAGATACACAAAGGGAGAAAGAGTACTAAATGGGAACAAATGTAATTAATGAGTTATTATAAAGCGCTGGCTAGACCCGATGGAATCAGAGCGCTATACATCAGGGACAATAATGTTACAAATCACATCAGTGCAACCTGCCCGCCCCCAAAACTTTGGGAAGAAAGTCGAAGGTAACTGGAAAATCCTTTATGAAGAAGAAGGTTATTGTTTGTTATCAGGTATTTGTATAGTTTTTATTGCAGTGCTTTGTTGTTTTGTCACAGTAGCTCGTACCTTTGAATAAGTGCAGAAGTGATTCTGAGCGGTCAAGGATTCTCCTTTTGTTCTGTCGGATTGATAAAGTGTGAGTTTATAGAGTGTCTTATTTAGGAAGCCTTTGGAGTGAGCGTTGGCGGGTTACTCCAATTGTGTAAATATCAGGTAGGTGGGAGGAATCTAGAGGTGTAAATGTGTGTCTTTACCATCCTCAAGCAGCTGGGTAAGTGTTGTTTAGCTACTTATGCTTTGTTTGTAGGATGCAGGTTTGTAGAGGTTTGTGTGGAGGTGCCTGTGTTGACATTGGAAAATATTTACTCCAGGAATTCATATATTTGGGGTCAAGGTGTGATAAGTCCAAATAGGTGGATTCACGAAGGGGAGAGTCATGAAAAGCAGAATTTGACATTCAACGTACACATTTATATTTTGAAAACCCTGGAGAAATGTAATTGGCTACCAGGACAAATATGACAATAAATCTGCTCTGGATTATTTAATCAGTCACAACGATGCAGCATTTTAAACTATCTCACAAGGTTAAGACACCTACAGCAGAGTCCTTTGTGTGCTCAGCAATTTTCAGGGGATAATAATACTAGTAAGACCACTCTGGTGGTTAATGCACTGCCTGGAGAGATCTGTGTTTTGTCAAGTCACAGTTCTGACTCATAAAGTAGAATAGAGGGTTAATGTGCCTGCTGCCTACTGCATATAACATGCAGATCACAGATTTGTATTTTGTGTGGATAGATACGTTTGCCATTGCTTTTGAGACAGAATTCCTTTTGTTGCTTACAGTTCCTAAGTTGCAATCCTTCTAATGTAGCTCAGTGAGTTATGGAACAGTATCAAGGAGCTGCATGCAAACTGCAAGACTTGGGCTTAGATCCTTATTGTTTTTTTTTCTCAACCCTTCATTTACCGAAGATTGCTAAAAAAAGGTTTTTAGGTAGAAAGAAAGTCTTGTTAGTACAGACAACCCCACTCATTTCATTCATTCATTTAAATCTTTATTTCGGCATGAATACCATAAAAGAACAGTTACATAGATACACTAAAACATTTCTTTTAAAAAAAACACCACTTGCTATATAAGTTCGTTCGATTTTCATGTCAGTTCTCAAGTAAAATCCAGAGGGTTAAAACATTCATAAAAACTATACGATTTGTTAAGAACAATTATGGGCGACAGGAATGAAAATTCATCAATTATCCTTCTATTGTTAATAAGCCGCAAATTTTGACATTTACAATTTGTATCCCATTTTTTTCCTTAGGAAAAAAATGCTATGCAAGAATTTGCTGACACTAAATACAATAGGTTGGCTAGTGTTAGACAAAAAAATCCTTAAAGCATGGGAACATGATCTTACACCTAGTATTAAGCATATAGGTTTAATCCATCTTTTTCTAGCCTGAGCATATGCTGGGCAGAGAAAGAGGATATGTGACTCATTTTCTTTTTGGTTACATCCACACATGGTACATAACTCATCTTCTCCGTGGTTTGTCGGGTTTGCGCCGCCAGACCAACGAACCAACGTTGAACCGATTTGGAGATTGCCATATCTAAATTTCAGAAATAAGGTCTTTGCTAAAGGTGGTTCTATTTCATCCAAAAAGGTCTCGAAGAATGGATCATCTTTGAATGTAAAAAACCTTGTTACAAGTGACCCACTAGATGAAGCGTTTTTGGTCATATCCTTAATGTACGACCAAAAGCACTCCTTTACCATAGTTTTTGAATTAGGTGGAAGTGAATCTGGGTGTTCCCAATAATGCTTCAAACCTAGTAAGGTAAGCCAAAATTTAACATGCTTAAACCAGGGTATCACCTTGAAGCTATCAAGCTCCAGGATTTCTATGAGCCCATCTCTATATACTTGCAGCTCGGGTACCCGCCACAGCCTGATCCATAATAATAAAGGACGTAGAATAATATGATGGTCCGTTCTACGAAAATTTAAATCTAGCTGAAGTGGGACCAGAGGGGTACTTTTAGGGACTCTGACCAAACTTCTCAAAAAGTTATTGTCCAAGACCCTGAAAGCATCTTTAGACCATGGGCCCCAGATTTCAGAACCGTATAACACTGCCGGTTGAACCTTAAATTTAAAAAGTTCAACTGCAGGGGACACGGCCTTACTGGTGCTTTTACCTTGCTCTCTAAGAATAGGTTTTGTATTCTGGCTAAACGTCATTTTACATTTTTCCAATTGGGCTTTCCATGTGAAATTGGAGTCTAATGTTACCCCCAAATAACCAAAATGCGGGACAGATTCCAGTCTTAGTCCATTTAAAGTTGGGCAGCCCTTGTCAGTTTTAGTTGGATTTAGGACCATACACTTTGTCTTTTTCCCGTTAATCTCCAGTCCTTTCTTATTACAATAATCGTTAAAAGAATTTAACAGAGCTTGGAGACCTTTTTTCGTCTGGGAAATTAGAATGGTATCGTCCGCAAACAATAGGGAAGTAACTTTTTCGCCATTCAACTTTGGAGAATCATTTTTGCATCCCTCCAAATATAGAGGAATGTCGTTCACAAATAGCGAAAACAATGTGGGTGCCAGTACACACCCCTGGCGCACTCCACGTTCAATTGGGATTTTGGGAGTTAGTTCCCCTTTTGGGCCCCAACGAACTCTCGCAAAATTACCTCTATGGAGCTCTTTAATTTGGGCTATCAAAGTGGGTGGCATCCCTACTAAATTCAATTTTTCCCACAATAAGTTACGTGGGACTAAATCAAACGCCGCCCTTAAGTCGACAAATGCGACATGAAGTTGGCCCTTCTTAATCTTGATGTATTTCCAATAGAGGCAACAAAAGCGAAAGATTTGATCAATTGTACTAACTTTAGGTCTAAATCCCGCTTGGTATCTAGACAGGATTGCCTCTTCATCCAGCCAATCATTGACACGAAATAGGATATGTTTTGTATAGATTTTTTGTAAAATGTCCATCAGACTTATTGGACGATAATTTGAGGGGTCCATCCTATCGCCTTTCTTGTAAATTAAAACGATTTCCGCCCCCTTCCAGCTCTCCGGGAAGTCCAGGTTCCGGGATAACTCGTTACACAGATGATTAATATACGGAGCCCATATTTTTAATTCGTGTTTATACAAGTCTCCCGGAATCTTATCTAGCCCAGGAGCTTTGCCAGACTTGATCTGTGTTATTGCTAATTCTGTTTCCCCTAGAGTAAAATCCAAAGTATCCCTCAGGGTAGCATGGATTGGGGTTCCATCTGTAGTGGGTTCCCCATATTCCTTATAAAGGTTAGAAAAATGGTTTACCCAGGTCTGTTCGTCTAGATAGACGTCCTTAACCACTCTACCTTGGTGATTCCCATTCGCTATCAGCCTCCAGAACGCTATGTTATCACGTATTTTTGCTGCATGGAGCAAATCTGCCCATTTTGCTTCCTCCCATGTCATTTTGCATGTTTTTTGGATCAGTTTGTAATTCTTCCTGGCTGCCATGACATCTGGTTGTGCCTTTGATTTAATCGCATTTAAAAGCGTCCTCTTAGACTCCCTACACTCTTTATTATACCTTCTGCTGCCCTTTCCTCGGCATCTTAGTGACTAGGAGCTTCAAAGCATCAAAAAAATTTTGGTGCAACTTCATAAAATAACTACCATTATCCTCCTTTGGGGTATTATTTGAATATGCTCCAAAGATGCTAGCAAAGAGCTTATAAATTTCTATTATAATTTCCCCGTTATCCAATATTAGTGGCCATTTAAGAGAACGTCTATTATTGCTAATGTGAATCTCATTGTGGTCACCATCGGTTGCTTCTCCAATCGGGATAGAAGCTATGTCCCCAAATAGGGAGTCCTCAATCTGAAGAACTAGGGGGAAATGATCACTTTCTAGTCTTTCAATTACCTGCATGTCATGGAGAAATCTCCATGATGACACCGAGGCAGTAATGTAATCTATATTGCTTTTGTATTTCCCTCTATAAAAGGTATGCTTCTTCACAGTGTCTGATGGTAACCGACCATTGCATGCCCTAATGCTATGTTCTGCACACAGTTTCATCATTTGGAGGGCCAGGGGCGAACATTTAACTGATTTAATATTATCTAATACAGAGATCCCATTTGCCTCGTCTTCTTCTAACAACCCCACTCACTGCATTACATTTTTTAGTACTGATTTTCATGACCATGCACTCTTAGGGGCCCATTAGGATGGCGGGCGGATTGCCCCCGCCAGGCTGGCGGTAGCCACCGCCGGTCTGACGGGGGCATTCCGGCCGCCATCCTTACCTAAATGACCCCCGCCATATTAGTATGGCGGGGGGACCACGGCGGACGGAAAGACCGTCTGCCGCTTTTCCGCCCCGGTCGCCTTGCGACTGGGGCGTAAAAGGTCTAATATGGTGGCGGTGTCTAATAGACACCGCCAGCCATATTAGCATGGGCTTGTTGAGATGCCTTTCCGTGGCGGCGATGCCGCCACGGAAAGGCATGCGGTCTACCCCTCTGAATTTGCATAAACAAAGCGCCAGGCACCGCGCGGTGTCTGCCGCTTTGTTTATGCAAATGCATACGTGCATTTTTAGCATTGTGGCGGGGGGTGCTGAGAGCACCGCCTGCCACATTGAAAAAAATGTAGGATGCTCCCGCCACAGTGGCAGGCGCATTCTAATACCCCCCACGGGACCCCCGCCCTTATGGCGGGCGGTCCCAATAACCAATAGGATGGCGGGCGGACTTCCACCTTAATGTCTAATGCCCACACATATAGACAGTATACGACTCCTACACCTTATAACCCTCATTGTCTACTGTAGCATAACCAGTACATTGACTTACATTCGTGTTTGGTGTATTGTCTGTGTGTGTGATGTAAAGAGCTCTGACACTCTATATTGGGATAAGTAGCACTGTAAAAGAAGGAAAAAATAGTGTTACTTAAATCATTGTTTGTGTAATTACTCCTACACACAGACTTTTCTGAAATTCTTACATTACATGCAGAGCTCTTCAATACAGGTGTTAATTTATTTTATTTTTTATTTTATTTTATTAGACTTATATAGCGCACTATAACCCAGAGGTCTCTAAGCGCTTTGTCAGGATCAGCTAGGCAATACATAAGATACGTCTGGTTGCAATTTAGAGGCCACCCCACGCTTGCTGGAAAAGCACAGTTTTTAATTTTTTACGGAAGGACATTAAATTAGTCTCCTTCCGGAGCTCCAGCGGTAATTTGTTCCACATAGCTGGCAGTGTGTGTGAAAAAGCACGCCCACCTACAGTCTACAGCGTGGCTGAGCAAGGAAGATGGATTCGGCAGATCTGAGCATCCTCCCTGGCTTGTAGAGGGTCAGACGTGATTTCAAATAGGTAGGTGCTCTACCATAAAAGGGCTTTATGAGCAATGCAGAGCCCCTTAAATATTAGCCTCTGTTTAACTGGCAGCCAGTGTAATTCCCGCAAGAGGGGGGATGCATGGGTATTCCTCGGTTTTTTAAAAATGAGTCTTGCGGCATCATTCATGACCGTCTGCATTCTATTTAAAAGTTTTTGTGGTAGTCCTATGTACAACGAGTTGCCATAGTCCAACCTGGCTAGAATCATCGCAGAAACCGCACTCCTCAAAGTGGAAAAAGAAAGCAACGAGGAAACTTTCCTAAGTTGTCGGAGAAGGCCGACACAACTGCCAACCACAGCTGTAACTTGCTTTTTCAAGGACAGCTTACTGTCCACCTGGATACCCAGGCTCTTGACCACTGCCGCCGGTTTCGGAGGCATGCCCAACTCCCCAGGCCAGAAACGGGTCACTCCAAGGGTTGCCAGCAATTGTAATTGGCAACACCTCGGTTTTGTCCGGATTGATTTTTAGGGAGTTCCCGGACATCCAGTTAGCTGTACTTCTCAGAATGTTTTGCAGTCTAGCAAACGCATCCTGGCTATCATCCATTGGATGATAATCTGAGTATCATCCGCATAGTTATATACCTGACAGTCCATTTGATTAAGCATTAAAATCAAAGGCTGCAGATATATATTGAACAATAGGGGTGACAGAGCAGACCCCTGCGGAACTCCGCAAGTGATCGAAGTTGCGGTAGAAAGCATGTCACCTAATTGTACTCTCTGCGTCCTCCCTTGCAGAAAGGATGTAAACCATGCATGTGCTGTGCCCTGAATGCCGAATTCCCTCATCCGCGACAGTAGTTGTTCATGACACACGGTATCAAATGCCGCGGAGAGGTCCAGCAGCACCAGGGCCCCCGGGATTTTCTTGTCTGCTCTGTTCCTAAGCTCATCTACAATGGACAGCATAACCAGTTCCGTGCTATGGTTAGCACGGAAACCTGCTTGATTCGGCTCTAACAGCATGTTGCTTTCCAGGTGTTCCGACAAAGTGGTAAGAACGTGCTGCTCCAGTACTTTCGCCAGGAACGGTAACTGGGAAATTGGTCTGAAATTTTTCAGACATTTCGCTTCCGCACCCGTTTTTTTTAACAGGGGAATCAGCCGAGCTTCCTTAAAAAAGGAGGGCACTTGTCCAACCTGTAGAGAGAGATTTAGAAGACTCAGCACATCTTCCTCTATACCAGGGAGTGCAAGTTTAAACACTATAGGTGGACAAGGATCCGACCTGGAGCCCGACTTGACCCGCCCCATGAGAGAGAGCAGCCTCTCCTTTGTAATCAAGGGTAGGGTGGAAAGTAGAGTTGTAACAGGCGATCTAGCTCGAATGACCACCGGTGGACAGTCAATTTGCGAGGTTGCCATAATTTCAGTGACAAGGTCGGCAATCTTGCTGATAAAAAAATCCTGGAATTTTTGGCAATCATCCTGACTAAAATCCGGAGACTGTTCCTTGTTTTTCCTGAGCTCCGTAAGGACTCGGAAGACTTCTTTATGGGGATTCGTAGTGGTGGTGATCCTCTCCTCATAAAACTCGGACTTCCTAGCTATAATCGCTTGCTTATAGCTAGCAAGAGCCAGTCTATATCTGCTCCGAGAGTCAGAGCTATAGTCCTTGCGCCATACTCTTTCCAATTTACGTAACCCACGTTAAGTCAAAAACCTGCCTCCAATGTTTGTCTTAAGTCTTTGTTAAGTGAAAAAAAAAGTTGTGTGCATATGTTTCCCTTCTTGCATTGGCATCTATGTGCTAAGCACAGATGGATCACCGCCAGGATGATACTTGAACAAAAGCAGAACTAAAGGCCCTTTAAACAAAGCCTTTATTTTTGGGCCAGCTGGAAATGAAAATCAGAAAGCCTGCCTCACAATCAGCAGGTTGCTGCTAGGAATGGAAACCAGACAATGTGCAGGCGCTTCTGAATGTGTCCCAGTGTCAGCAAATTACACCGAGAGGAATTCAGCATATTTCCATCGATCTGCCAGATCCAGTACGGTAATAGCTGCTGGATCCAGGATTCAACTTGAGCCCCTCATTTACTGCACTGGGAAACATTCAATGCCATGTCTGCGGGCCAAAGTGATGCTTTCATCATGATTCAGCATATTGTGGCTGTGCCTATGCATGGTGTGCAGCGGAGGCGTGAAAGCTGCATAGAGAAGTAGTGCATGCATAAACTACCATCCTTGTCTGAGAGGACAGGTGCATCTGGGAAGTTCCAGGTCTTTACCACCTCCTAAATTCCTCTTGGTCATTCCTTCATGAGGCTAGTCAAGTGTGCTTCTTAGAAGCAGGGCATCACCACTGACAGTAAGAGTAAACGCTGCTTATTCCTTGATGGCGTTAACAATGAAAGTGAACTTTTTCCATTTACACTGAGGATCGGTTCATAACACCACGAGCACATTACAAGTAAGGAAAATCAATAATGTGACTGCACCATGCAAACTGACCCTAGGGGCGAAGCCCTTGAGCACGCCTGCACAACACTGTATGTGGTACGTGGGACCTACACCTACTTAGAATAGTGGATATACCATGTTACCCAGACACAAAAAACTTTACTAAGGTAACAAAGTCGAATATGGCCTTGTAGTCCACTGCAGAGAAATTAAATGAAATGAAGAAAGTTCTTAATAAAGCGCACTGCGACCAAGCGGCTTCCTGGCGCTGAGAGTAGAGAGCTAAAGAGAATGGAATTTGCCGAAAGGAAATCAGCCGGAGTACGCTATGGAGAACAGATGTGTCTTGAGGGCTTTACGGAATTGGGGGTAGGTTGGGATAGACCTGATTGACAAAGGGAGGCTATTCCAGAAACGGGGAGCTAATACCGAGAATCTGGTGCCTCCCGTTTTAGATCTACGAAACCGGGGAACATTAGGGAGGAATTGGTTGGAAGAACGAAGGGCGCGGGTGAGAGTATAAGGGATGATGAGTGAATTGATGAAGGCTGGGGCAATACGAATGCGGGCCATGAAAGCCAGGCAGCCCATCTTAAAGAGAGATCTCTGGCAGATGGGAAGCCAGTGAAGGGATTTCAAAACAGGCGTGATGTGAGAAGATTTGGGCAGGTGATGAATAATTCGAGCAGCCTGGTTCTGAATGGCCTGCAATCGGCGTAGTTCGTAGGCCGGGATGCCCACGTAGAGACTGTTCCCGTAATCGAGACGGGAGAGAATCATTGCTAGCATAATAAGTTTGAGGGCATCGGTGGAAAAGAAACGGGACACTTTCCGAATAATACGGAGGGAAAGAAAGCATGAAGAAACAACTGAGCTAATCTGGGCATGCATGGAGAGGTCCCCACTGACTTTAATGCCCAAGGTCTTTGCAGAGGCCGCTGGTACGGGCGAAGGGCCAAAGATGGAGGGCCAAAAGGCAGATGACCAAGGGGAGATGGAATGGCCAGTCAGGACCAACTCCGTCTTGTCCAGATTAAGCTTAAGTTGGTTACGGTTCATCCACTCCGAGATGAAAACAAGAGTGGAATGAAATTTAGGTAGGGAGTGCAAGGGGGAGGAGAGGTCAAAAACGAGCTGGAGGTCATCCGCATAGTTATATACGGAGACCCCCATGTCAAAGAGGGAAAGGATAAGGGGACGAATGTAAAGATTAAAAAGAAGAGGGGACAGGGAGGAACCTTGGGGGACCCCACAAGGGACCAAGCGGGTTGGGGCAATGTGGCCAGTCAGATGGACAGCCTGAGTCCGTCCATTAAGAAAGGAGGCGAGCCAAGAGAGGGCGGTACCCCGAACGCCCGCTGCGCTGACACGGTCGAGAAGGATGGAATGGTCGACCGTGTCAAACGCAGCGGACAGATCAAGGAGCACCAAGGCTTGAGGCAAGTTGGAGTCCGCCTTACTCTTGAGCTCGTCTAGGACGGACAGGACCACTGACTCGGTAGAGTGGACAGGGCGGAAACCCGCTTGGTGGGAGGCCAAGAGATGGTTATCCTCAATGAAGGAGAAGAGACAAGAGGTAATGTAGCTCTCCAATATCTTTCCAAACTAAGGGAGAAGGGAAATGGGTCTGAAATTGGAAGGAAGGGAGGGGTCTGCACCAGGCTTTTTTAAGATGGGGCGAACTATTGCTGATTTGAAAAATTGCGGGACCAGACCTGAGGAAATAGAAGAGTTAAGAAGGGAAAGAGGGAGATCAGGACAGTGAGTGAAAAGCTCTCTCAGAATGCGAGCTGGAGCACAGTCAGCCGGGGAGCCTGACTTCACTTTCTGAAGTAGAGCCAGAAAGGAATTTAGAGAGATGGGTGGAAACTGATCAAGGAACGAAGAGGACAGGGGAAGTGAAGGGGAGGGAGGGGAGAGAAGGGGTGAATTTGTTGGAGGAATATTGGATTTGATCTTCGCGATCTTCTCTAGAAAGAAGTCGTTAAGAGACAGACAAAGAGCTTGAGAGGGGACAGGGTTGGAATTGGCTCTATCCGAAGCAATTAAGTTGCGGACTATGGAAAAAATGTCCTTAGGTTTGTTGGCTGATAGAGATATTCTCTCCGAAAAATACGTAGTTTTGGCTAAGAGAATAGCCTTCTTGTAATTAATCAAAAGAAGCTTATATTTGGCTCGCAGAGAGGGACAGTAATTGCGTCTCCAATGGCGTTCGGAGCGCCTAAGGTCCAATTTAAGGATTTTCAATTCGTCTGTGAACTATTTTTGGGCGTCATGGGGGCGGCAGATCTTAACTTTTCTAAGGGGGGCAACGCGATCACAAGTGGAGGACAACCACTGATTCACAGCGTCTGCTTGAAGATCAAGAGAAAGAGTAACTAGGTCAGGAGGAGAAGCAGTAAGAGGGGAACAGAGAAAGTTGAGATCAACCCGATTCCAATTACGAGCTGTAACATTCTTGGACAAAGGGGGTTTTTCTTGGGCTCCAAGCTCAATGAGAAATGAGATCAAAAAATGATCGGACCAGGTGCAGGGGAGGACTGTGGGTGAAAGAATAGTACAGCTGGCTGACCATATCTGATCTAAGGTATGGCCGTGGATATGGGTAGGGGAGTGAAGGTGAGAAAGAAAATTAAGACACTGAAGAGTAGCTGAGAAGTCTTTGGAGGGCAGGTCCTCCCTAGGGTCACCTGGCCAATAATTAAAATCTCCGAGAAGGAGCACTGAGGAGTTATTGACCACAAGCGTGGCCAGTAATTCTTGTAAGACAGGCACAAAGGTAGGCATATTCTGAGGGGGACGATACATTAGAACTATTGTGATGGGAGCTAAAAGGTTAACTGAGCGGGCAACCAAAAAATCTATATCGGGTATGGGAGGATGGGGAAGAAGCAGAAACTGAAGATGGGAGCGAATGATCATCGCCACACCCCCGCCGGCCTTTTCAGCTGGACGATCCGCCCTAAGGGCGTAGTACGAGTCGGGGAGGGCGGACAACAGATCAGGAAGGGAATCAGCAGCAAACCAAGTCTCTGTAAGAAACAAAAGGGCCGGAGCGTCAGTGTCCAGTAAGTTAAAAAGCTCATACTGGTGCTTGCCTGCTGATCTAGTGTTTAACAGGCAGGCAGTGGCCATAGTGGGTGAAGAGAAAGAGAGGGGAACGGGGGGAGGGGGAATCTGTAACCGGGGAGAGAGCAGCGTGGGTTCAGACGAGGGGATAGAAGGGACAGAGATGCCCAATGCCGCAATGTGCAAAGACAGGGAAGGGGTGATGGACTGAGCTGTATTTAAGGAAAGAAGTTGAGCTGGGGTGTAGGTGAGGGCTGGGGCAGAGTGCGTGGCCCCTGGTCCCTGTCGGTCGCGGACGGGCGCAGACGGGCTTGCCTTTGGCGCGCTGACGGCGCGCCCGCTGTGCCCGTCCGCTGCGCGTACGGGGAAGGCACATTATTTATAAGGAGAGAAGCTGAGGGGGCATGGCCTATTGGTGGTGGGCGTGGCCAGTGGCCTCTGGGGAATGGCGGCGAAGATGTTGTAGCCCGCTGCAGCTATGCAATCTGCTGCGCGGGAATGCCCAGAGTGACGAGAGCGAAAGTGCAAGTGCCCAGGAGGGGGAAGTGAGTAGATAAAAGCACAGTCAATACACAATTTTTAAAAGAAATTACAGTCCTAGCATCTCCCGGCTTCCGCCTCAGGAGTGAGATTAGCTTCTGACTCGCGCTCGCATTCAGCGCGTTTAAAAGCCTTCGACGGGGGGGTGTGGCCTATTGGTGGTGGGCGTGGCCAGTGGCCTCTGGGGAATGGCGGCGAAGATGTTGTAGCCCGCTGCAGCTATGCAATCTGCTGCGCGGGAATGCCCAGAATGCCCAGCAGAGGGCTATGCTGGTTGTTAGAGGCCCTGAAGCCGAGTTATTGCCCAGAGTTGTAGACAGGGCCTATAATGAGGAACAGGGCCTTTAATAACTGGTATAGCCTGAAGTAGAAGAGCTATAGGGCTATTAGAATATTCCATCCACTGAGATCTTTAAATCCTCTTGAGCTTCCAGAGACCTTTGTGTTATTTGTTAGAACATTCTGCCCTCTAGTGGCAGAATGTTCTAATAGCCTTATAGCCCTTCATACCAGGGCCATACCAGCTATTAAAGTTCCGCTCCCTTGTTAAAGTCCCTCGCCTTTGGCTCGGGCCTTTAACATGGGAGCGGGCCTTTAATAGCCGGTATAGCCCTCTACAGCGGGCCATAAGGCAATAAAATTGCCTCTGCAGATTCTTCTTCTTTGAAATACTCTATACCCCTGGTTAGGAAACCTGAATCTTTTTTCAAATTCTCATGGTGCAGTGTGATGACATCTTAGGGTAATGATTGCACACTGCACCTGTTTCTCACTTCCTTTTACTGCACCACAGGCAGAATAATGCGGAAATGCAAATGACAAAGACATTGAAAATTCCAGTGGTCAAGTAAATACATTTTGATTACAAATGCATTATCACGAATCCTGCAAAAGGGACAAGAAACTTTACGGGTTTAAATACTATGACAAGTGCGGCTGGACAAGGTCAAAGCAAAGCTCCGTTGACCTTTGTGGGTGGTAATGAGGTGTCTAAAGGGACAGTCACATTGTGATTTTTCATAGAGTATCGAAGACAAGGCACAAATGTATTATTATTTCATGCAATGCAGTGCAGAGCGTGGTTGTTGCTTTGACTGAGCGGGAGAGAGCAAGACAACACAGTTTCTACAAATATATTTTCCTGCTCATTTGTTCCCAAGCTCTGGCCCACAATAAGGGTACCTAGCACTGGCCCAAAGTGTTGGTGAATCTAGCCCATGGTGTGCTACAGATACAGGAACTTTACATCGTCAGCAGTAAGGCATCTCTTGTACATGTAAATGTGCAAAGTTCCCTTTCAAGTGAGGGATAGAGACTGACAGATGAGTCCTTCCAATGGAACTGGCATTGAAAGAGCTCAAATAAGGTGTTATTGCTCTTCTACAATGCATGCTTGTCAGAAGTCTTTTCGAGTCCTTAAGCATGAACTTAATGCAAATCCCTCTGAATCCCTTTTCCATATAAGCCAGGTATGCACCTGTTTCTAAATAGTAAAACAGTAAGTGCACTCCAGGAAATGAAAAAGCATGACATCTGAGGCCTTCTAGTGGTTTGTTCATGTAAACTGCCTGCTTAATAATGAATATTTCAGGTTTTGTTCCAATAAATACATCTATAAATATATGTTGCTGAAGGCGTGTGGGCCATTGGTACAGCAGAGTCTAGGGTGGATTGCCCTCCTCTGTTTCCCCTCCCCCATGGGTGTCCCCCTGATCGCTGCTCTCAAAGGTCACATTAGGAGTGTCAGGAACAGAAAGTAAAGCCCGGTTTACTTTCTGTACAGTCCATTCCGTGCCCTTTCAATAGCGGCTCATCATACATAAGAGACTATTAAGAAGCTACCTATGAACTATGTGATGTTAACAGAGGTCAAAGAATGCTTGATTTACCTTAATCTATCCCTGGCATTTTGATGAACTGAAGTCCATGCGGACATATTAGTTATTCACTCAACCTATGCCGACATCAGCTGTTGCAGCATCGGGGGTTGTTAGTCCATGAGAGGGTTCCATTTGCAAGAGTGGGGGCCTCCCCAAGGCATTCGGTGCAATAGAGACCTCAATACACCGGTCACTATCTGGGAGTGGACCCAGAGTGGTCCAGCTCACTTTAATTTATACCCTTTGGCTGCGTCAAGCCTCCAGGGAGTGTGTGCATATTCACCCCTCTTGCAGGAGCTGGATGGCTCATTACATCCCTTTCCCATTTTGGTTATGTCCTTGGTACAACTGCATGACACTAACCACTCTGTAAACTCCCATATGCATGGAGGCAGAGTTAAATCCTTGTTGACGGCAAGTTGTTGCACCATGGCAGATTTATAAATGATTGCTTAGTTGTCGATAATTTATAAAGCATTGCAAGGTACCACCATCACTGCGGTTCCTGTCAATGCATTTCCTTGTTTGGTGAGTGGCTCCATCAACATGACTGTTTTCTTTTTTTTATTTTCCTGAAATTTAATTTTCTTTTTGAAAATAAATAAGTCCTCTCTCATGGTGAGGGGAGAATTAAGCAGTTTTCGGGTCATTTTACTTACAGGTTTTTCCTGGAGGCGACATATTGAAAACTGACCTGTAATTCCACCTGAATTCCAAATTACAGGTCTTCCTCCGACAGCCCCTACTCTGCAGGGCCGACAGAGAGAGTTTTTACCATGGCAGAGATGAAGTAGTCTCCACCGTGATCAAACATATGGTCCACCCACATCTAACTTGGGAGGGTGGACCATTATCATGGCTGTTTTTCGACTCCATCACAACACCTTGCTTGGAGGAGCCTTTATCCTTAGATTATATCTGTGGCTCTGAGACCTCACCTGAGAGTTTTCAAAGAGTGATCTCCGTCGGATCCTGATTTTCTCCAACTTGTCTTTGTTCTGAGACCATGTCTTCTTGACATGTTTGTTCCCATCCTGCCAAAGGCATTGCATCTTGTACTGCTCTGTTAAGGGATGAACCATCTGCGACATCTTTTTTACCTCTTCAGGTCTATCGTCTTGTTCCATGAAGTTTTTTTTTTTTAACCACAATACATTGTGGGCTCCCTATTCCCCCTCTCTGCATGCCAACACCATTGTGTCCTTGACCTCTATCACTATCCTAGACTACTCTCCAAACGTATTGGAACTTCCACCTCAGTGTATGTCCCAGATCAATCAATCAATCAGGGAATTATAAGCGCACTACTCACCCGTGAGGGTCTCAAGACGCTGGGGGCAGGGGGAGTCTGCAGATCTGCTTAGCTGAAGAGCCAGGTCTTGAGGGTCTTCCTTAAGATGTTCAGGGAGGGGGTGCGTCTGATGTCTGCCGGTAGCTCGTTCCAGGTCTTGGCTGCAATGTGAGAGAAGGATCTTCCACCTGCTCTGGCTCTGTGGATGCGCAGCGTTTCGGCCAGTGCGAGGTTGGAAGATCGGAGGTTTCTTTTGGGTACATGAAAGTTGATTCTGTCGTTGAGGTATTTGGGTCCGTTGTTGTGTAGGCATTTGTAGGCGTGAGTGAGGATTTTGAAAGTGACTCTTTTCTCCACGGGGAGCCAGTGGAGACTTCGTAGTTGTTGACTGATATGTTCATGTCGGGGGATGCTGAGGACGAGTCTGGGTGCGTTGTTCTATATTGTATGGAGTTTGCGGAGTAGGGACTTGCTGATGCCGGCATAGAGTGCATTTCCATAGTCTAGTCTGCTGGTGATGAGTGCGTGGGTGACTGTCTTCCTTGACTCAGGGGGGATCCGCTTGAAGGTCTTGCGGAGGATGCGGAGGGTGTTGAAGCAGTTGGAGGTTATGGCGTTGACCTGTCGGTTCATGGTGAGTCGCATATGATGCCGAGGTTCTTGGCATGGTCTGAGGGGGTAGGTGGACTTCCGAGGGCAGTCGGCCACCAGGTGCTGTCTCGTGCAAAAGGGGTGGTACCGAGGACAAGGACTTTTGTCTTCTCAGCGTTGAGCTTCAGGCAGCTGTTGGTCATCCAGACTGCGACATCTTGCATTCCTTTCTGGAAGTTGAGTTTGGCAGTGGTGGGGTCTTTGGTGAGGGAGAGGATCAGCTGGGTGTCATCGCCGTAGGATACAATGTTGAGGCCGTGTTGTCAGACAATGGCTGTGAGGGGGGCCATGTAGATGTTGAAGAGGGGGGGCTCAGGGATGAACACTGTGGGACTCCGCAGATGATTTTTGTGGGGTCGGAGAGGAAGGGTGGGAGTCTGATCCTTCGGCTATTTCCAGTGAGAAACGATCGGATCCAGTCCAGGGCTGTTCCTTGTATGCCTGCTTCATGTAGTCTGGTGACTAGTGTGCAGTGTGAGACGGTGTCGAAGGCCGCTGATAGGTCGAGTAGGATGAGGGCTGTGGAGTGGCCTTGGTCCAGGAGGCTGCGGATGTCGTCTGTAGCGGCGAGTAGGGCGGTCTCTGTGCTGTGGTTGCGTCGGAATCCGGATTGGGAAGGGTCGACTATAGCGTTCTCTTCAATGAACCCTGTCAGTTTCCTGTTGTCTGTTTTCTCTGCAACTTTGGCTGCGAAGGGGAGGAGCAAGATGGGCCGATAGTTCTTGAGGTCGGTGGGGTCAGCTGTGGGCTTCTTGAGCAGAGGTCTGACTTCTGCGTACTTCCAGTCATCTGGTAAGGTGCCTGTTTTTAAGGTGGAGTTGATGGTGCGTTGTAGTTCGGGTGCAATGGTGACCGATGCTCTGTGGTCGATGTGAGGGGGCAGGGGTCAGTGAGGGCCCCCGAGTGGATGCTTTTCATGGTTGAGGCAGTGTCTTTGTCCGTGATTGGTGTCCAGTTGGAGATGATGGTCTGGCTGGTGTTTCTGGGGGGCGTGTGGCCGTCTGTGGTGCCTGGTGGATGGTCGATGAAGTTGTCGTAGAGGTTTTTGATCTTGAGGTGGAAATAGGTTCCAAGCTTGTCGCAGAGGTCTTGGAATGGGGTGATGTCTGTGGCTTCGCTGTGTGGGTTGGTGAATTCTTGAATGACACAGAAAAGTTCCTTGGAGTTGGTGGAGTTGGCCAGGATTTTGTTGTGGCTGAAGTTCCTCTTGGTGGCTCTGATCTGGTTGTGGTAGTCCGTCATGGCGTTCTTGTAGGTGGTGTTGTCTTGGTGTTTCTCCAGTTCTTCTCTAGGCGTCTGCAGGTGCGTCTGGCTTCTTGGAGAGCGGTGGTGAACGAGGCGGCTGTCCTGGGGTGTTGTCTGTCGGGGTTGCACAGCGGGCAAACTTGTCTGTGCAGTCAGAAATCCAGGTGTGGAGTTCTCTGGCTGCGTCGTTTGTGTCAGGTGCCCAGGTATGGTTGTCTCGGGTGAGAGTTAAGTTGCTCGCCGGTAACCTTGCTCCAGTTCCTTCGTGAGGGGCGTGGGGCTGGTTTGGGTGCCTTGGGTTTGTTGATGGCGAAGTGTACGCGGTGGTGGTCAGTCCATGGCGGCTGCATTGTGTGGCTGAATTGGATGCTGTTTCCTGCCGCGAAGATGGGGTTGAGGATGTGTCCTGCTCTGTGGGTCAGTATGTTGGCGAGTTTTTTAAGTCCGTTGCGGGGGAGGTTGTCATGAAGGATAGTGGAGTTGGGGTCGCTGGGGTTGTCGAGGTGGAAGTTCAGGTCTCCAATGAGTATGTAGTTTGTTGAGGCTATGGCGTGGGGTGCGATTAAGTCAGTGATGGTGGTGGCGAAAGGTGTTCGGGGCCGGGGGAGTCTGTAGACGAAGGTTCCTCGGAGTGTGGATTTGGGGGTGGTCTGGATCTGGAAGTGCAGGTGTTCGGCGGAGGGGAAGGTTTCGCTGGAGGTGGTGAGGTGGCGGGTGCTCTTGTGGGCGATGGCGAGGCCCTCTCCTGGGTGGTTGGAGCAGTCTTTCCTCTGGATCTTCTATTCATATGGAATGGCGGTGCTGATATCGGGGGTGGAGGATGGTGTCTCTGGTGCTGGCGTCGGCCGTGTTGGAGGCCGGGTAGGCGGTTAGTGTGAGGCAGTGGAGGCAGGAGAACTGGCTGTGGGTCGTGTTCGGCAAGGTCTGTTGGCATTCTCTAAGTCTTTCAGGGTTGAGTGCGAGGAGGGTGGTGGTGTCGTAGCGATAGGTAGTGGGAGGTCTAGGGTTCCTTTGGCGAGCCTTCAGCGTAGTTTTCTGTGCTAACTCCACTTCTCTCTGTTGAAGTGTTCATGATGTGAGAACATATATGATATGGTGGACAGAGGGAAACTATCTTATTGCTCATGTTACCTAAACAAAGGGTGTTAGAAATGGTATGCCTGATTAGCTGAAGTATGCACCCAGGCCAGACAGGCATCACCACTCGAGTCAGGGTAAGCTAGATGACAACTAAAAAATAACCTGTGCTCCCCCTCTGGTAGCTTGGGACAGAGCAGCAAAGCTTACAGAAAGAGGCAATGTGTAAAGTATTTGTGCAAAACAAACACACTGAATACACTACAAAAAGACTCCACACAGGTTTAGAAAAATAGAGAACATTTATCCAAGCAAATTAAGACCAAGTTGAAGTCGAGATATGAATTTTTAAAGGTTAAATGCAAAAACAGTGCTTAGAAGTCACTAGCGGTCAAAAGGTTACTTGAGGTTGCGAGGGACTGGTGCAAGCCCCAAGTTCAGGCTGACCACGGTGGAGTGCAGGCCGGCTCCAGGACCCAACCAGTGCCTGCTGAGAAAGTACCCTGGATGGAGCAAAGCTGTGATGCTGAGAGCACGAAGCGTCAATGTTTTCCACGCAGTTGGGTTACTGCGTCGTCGTCAAGCTTTGCTGAGGTGAAGACAATGTGTGGTCATCGAGGCATGCAGAGCATCATCGTCATGCAGTACATGCTGCAGAACCGCTGTCGTTGAATATCCTCTGTATTGGCTTCGAACGGCGATGTTTCTGTTCCGATTGGCTCAAAGGTGATGGTGTGTCGGCTTTGTAGCAAAACAGCTGTAGAACTCACTTCTGAGGCCCAGAACTTCGAGTGGGCACTTCAGGCAAGGGTAGGACTCACAGATGGCAGAGTCCAGCAGCACCAGCAGAATTACAGAAATTAGTTTGTGTCCCTGAGACTTCAGAAAACAGGAGGCAAGCCAGAAAGTCATTGTAGATCACTTGGAAGGAGTCCAGCTCTCCCTCACAAGGTCAGGGAGCAGCAGGCAAAAAAGATGTCCTTCCAGAAAAGTTGTCCAGTTGAGTCCTTTAAGTAGCACAGCAGTCCTTCTGACAGAGATTCAGTTCAAGATCCAGAAGTGTCTGATTCTAGGGGGTCAGAGGGCCAGTACTTATACCCAAAAGTGCCTCTGATGTAAGGGGTGACTTCAAAGCAGCTATCTGAAGTGCACAAGGGTTACTTTCAACCCACTCCTGTCTGCCCAGCTATCTGTGGGGAGGGTTAAATCAGTGTTTTGTGTGTGGACAGGACACTAGCTATTGGAGTTTAAGTGTTACCCTCTTTCATTCCTCCATGCCCAGGAAGACCCTGAGAGTGTTCTGAATGCAGATGAGCCTCACCTTCCTGTGTTTGTGGCTGTCTAGAGGGAATGCACAAAGTGTATCTGTCACCCACCCCAGAGGTGTATTGGAGACAGGCTGTTGGGCACATAGAGCAATAAGTGTAGGAAAATGCCCACATTCTAAAAGTGGATTTTCTTAAACAGTAATGTTAATTCCAACTTTCCCTGTAAGGAGGATTTATCATTTTCATTCCAAAGATATAAAACATGAAAAAGTGTCTTCTCTCTGGCAAGGAATTACAGCTTAAAAGTGTATTAATGAATTCCCAATGCTGACCTATAAGAGGGTTAGACCTCACAGTAGTGAGTCAAGAAATAGGCTGTTTGTCACTAGCAGAACATGCCAAACATAAACGTACATGTCATAACTTTCACTTATATAGCATCCTGCCCGTAGGGTTACTTAGGGCCTACTTTATGGGTGACGTATATGCAATAAAAGGGGAGTTTACGGCCTGGCAAGTAGTTTTAAATGCCAAATGGCAGTAAACTGCACACACAGACACTGCAGTGGCAGGCCTGAGACAGGCTTCTTGTGTGAGTGGCATCATCAGTGCTGCAGCCCATTAGTAGCATTTGAAGTACAGGTCCTGAGTATATGATAGACCACTTTACAAGGGACTACAACAGTACAACAGATATGCCAATCAGGTATACACCAATGCCATCATATTTAGGGGAGAAGCACATTCACTTTAGCACTGGTCAGCAATGGTAAAGTGCTGAGAGTCTTGAGGCCAACAAAAACAATCAGCAAAAATGAGAGTGAAAGGCAACAATTCTAGGGAAAGACCACCAAAAGGATGACAGTTCTAACATAGAGAATGCTGAATAGGCCATCCTTATTGGTTAAGGAAACCCCATCCACTTCTAGCGGCATGCTTCATCATTGGCTAGCTCATCTCACACTTGTGAGAAAATACTACTGGGAGGACTCAACCTCACTAAGAGGGAGTTGTTGAAAAAGGTTAACTGGATAATAGCTGGGATCCAGATGAATTAAAAACACTTTGGGGTAAACGTAAAGGTGATACTCCGAGGTATTTTAATCATAACCAAGGGATGATTAAAATAATATTTTAGATGTTATAGGATACAATGCCCCTGCACGTCATGCAGATTGTGCAGCAAATGATAGACTATATGGCAAATCTATAATTATGTGAAAAATGCAGCAGCCACACAAACGCATACATCCAGTGGCCCTTGCCTAAACTGACTCCTCAAACTACTACTGTGCCTGTGTTCAAGAACAGACACACATTATAACACCAGCAGGTTTGGTGCTAGCAGCTACTTGTACATCTCCAGTTCCTTCAAGTCTGGTAACATTTTTAAGCCTCCTCCCTGACCTCCTCCATCAATGTTGGAGATTGCACGACGGATATCACTTATGATGACGTGAAGGTCAGAAGCAATGACGTAGGTGTCGAGTATAGCGCCAATGCCTCTGGCAGGGTGTATATTGACTACTTTGACATCTGGAATGACACAATTTATATGGAGATGGTACAACCAGGGCTCCTTGAAATGAATAAATATTGTCAAATTTGTGCCAGTCACATTCAGTTCTACCTCTGGTAACGAGGTAGCTGTAGCGTCCTCGTCAGCCTGGGAGCATGCAAATGAATGCGCATCACACAGAGCTCTAGATTGTACATCTTGATTCCTCTGCATGCAATCACACACTGTTCTCTGATTATGTCATAACCATTAATAACCAGACCTTAACACCTCCCAACCAGTTATGTATTCCCTCTGTTAAATCCGCCTAGAACCGCAAGGGTCCCGGCACCCATAGTCTCACGACACTAGAGTAGCCATTGAGAAAGATACTTGGACTATAGCGGATTGACTCTGGTCAGCTTTGCATATTGTGTAGACAAGAGCCGAGACAGAGAAGTGATTGGCAGTAAAAAATAGAAATGAAAAACAGATTAGTCATTGTGATGGACACAGTACACTAACTTGAGCAGTGTAAGAAGGAAAGTCTTTACTGAAGATACCCCTCAGTTGCAGCAGGATGAAGGATATGGCAAAGAAGGGGAAGGGCCACTGTCTGTACGTACAGTATGAAAGAAGAATGTAGGAGCGGGAACTGGGCAGAGACCATACGGAAACTCCATATTGGCCCCTCACTGTCCTTGTATTTCTACTCATGCTGTGTCCCCTAATTTGCCTTTAGGCTGGGAAACGTTCTACAGAAATGAGGCATGAAACGTTGTCGTGAATTCTGCCAGGGACTCATTTATTGACCACCTGCTGCTTTTAACAACCCACAAGAAATGATGTTCCTGCCATTTAATTGTAAAGAAACTCATTTGCCTTAATTGCTCAGAGTTTCGTCTGCTGCAGAACTCCAGGGGAGGATTTCCTTTCTCATTTAAGCTCAGTAATAAGAAAGATGACATGTGCTACATATTATTGAGCTTTGCATAGATGTCAAGATTCCCAGGTCTATGTGTGACTACTTAGTTCAGTCCTGTTTTTTTTCTTAGAATACTGGGACTTGTACTCACTCCCGGTTTTGTACTGATTTAAATAAGACTACAAGTCCCAGAATTCTAAGAAAAAATGAGGAATGCCCTAAGTACTCACCTCATGGATTGAGAAACTTGTCAGCTGTGTGCTGCATATGAAATCAGAGCCTGGTGAGCCCAGCGAGAACAGAGGAAAATTTGCAATTGAGCCAACACCAGGTGAGGACAAATAATGATGCTTGGCCAATAGAAAACTTGAAAGACACAATTGGATAGGCATAGGCGACCAGACAACCCATATTTTCCTGTGCAGTCCCAGTTTTTAGAGGACTGTCCCGGTGTCTCAATGCTTTTCTCCGTTTTAAATACATGTGCCAGTTTTTGGGACAAATGTAGTGATTCTGCAAAGCAGAATTGAAATGTATGATCTTGTTTCCAGGGGTGCCTCTAAAATCTGGAACAGCTTAAGCTATTTATCTTTTTCTTTCAGGCAGCACAGGATGAGGTAAGCTACATGCTCCCAGCAGAGAAGAAACAGAGTGGGATGGAGAGGAGTATTGGGCACAGGGGAGAGGTCCTGCCATAACTAATGATATATAAATGTATATGTATATGTAAATGTATAAGGTTATATAAATGCATCTTTTCATATGAAGAATTGAAATGAACAAATTGTTAGAGCAATGTTCAATTTCTAAAATTCACTCTCACACACTGTGTGCATCTATATATGTATATGTATGAATATATATTATATCTGGATCCTTGTCAGCCTTTAATCTTACCTCTATATCTTGCCTGTCCTGGTTTTTGCTTCTCAAAATCTGGTCACCCTAGTTAGGCATGTCCCTTGAAATTGGACTGAATCTGAAAGTCCCCTTCATTCATTCCTGCTGCAAATTTTATTCTTTTATTATTAGGGCACAAATACGAAGGCCTCTAGAGGAATCCATTGTTATGCCATATATATGTTGCAGCACTTTGCGTCGTGCAAATTTCTGGGGAAAATTCAGGTTCAAGTCCAATAAAGTCCAATAAACTCTTAGTCCCAAACTGAGGCGGTCATTACAATCAATTTAATAATTTGAGGCACATCTGGCCCCACAAAGATTATGGAGAGTATTGGTTTTTATTAAATGTTTAGCAAAGTTATACATTCAAATCATCACATTTAGTTGTAAATCAATATCCAAAACACAAATGCATTAATGACTATAACTCAAAGCAATTGAGTTGTCTCAAAATAAATCCAAGCAGACTCATTTCCCTTTAAGAGAAAACCTTGGTCATCTAAGCTAGGAAAAACTTGCATATTTTAGGGAGAAGTCTGATAGAAGGTGTCAGCATGGAATGCCTTTGAAAGGCAGGACATAAAAAGCAAATGAAGCTTCATCTAGCAAGCGGGGAAGGTATCTGAACTAACCAATACCTATACGTCTGTTCAAACCTGAAAGGCATCTCTCTCTAATGGAAGTTAAAAGGAAAACATCCTCTAAAGAAAATTAAAAGGGAATCTAACCTAAAGGAAGCTTTGAAAAGCCTCTCTCCTCAAGGAAGCTAAAAAGGAATCTCCGTCCACAACGCTGTGAACACATTCTTACACCAATAGACTTCTAGCAATATCAATAACACATAAACTTTCAGAACAGTCAAACAATCAAGTGAAAGCAGAAAAGATACAGTTCTAGTCTCATTAAAATATTCTTCCTTCTCACAAACATGCTCCAACTATGACCATGGCCGGACTGGCCGTAGCGGGCACCGGGCATTTCCCCGGTGAGCCGGAAGGGTGGGGGCCTGTTTTGTACCCGTGGGGGCAGGTTTTGTCACTGGGGGCCGGTTTTGCAGTAATCTGCCAGGGCTGGTTGCTGTTCCTGACTGGGACTTTCAACTAGCAGATACATTTTTTCAATGTTGCTTCAGCTTTTGGTCTAAAATAAATGTTTATGTTTTACACGCACAGTAATCAATTAACACGAGCCCATTTTTTTTAAATGCAAGCCTACATTAACTAAAATCAGTTTAAATGTGCAGAAAACACATTTGCATGTGTCATGTTACTGTTAATATATGTGCACAAAACATTTAATGAAAAGTTTTCTTCACATATTGCGGCCTTTAAAGAAGGCCTTTAAAGAACCAATCTTGACAAACTACATCACGATTCTCCAGTTTCTACCTCTAGTTTCTTCCAAGAGCTTCCTCGAGGTTCAATCAATCTATGCAGGCTGAATGTTTTCCTGCTCACTCTCACCTCATAGGTAACACAAATGGATAGAAACCAGGGCAAAAATATATTTGCTGCTAGCTCTTTAGTACTATGGGCATTGAATGCAACCAATAATACCGGAACGTTCCTTACCTGGGATCTAATAGGGCAGTTAACCGCAGACTGCAGTTGGTGCAAAACTCTGCGGCTAGGCTCCTCTGCAGGATAACCAAAACCTCCTCCACATCGGAACATCTGCCCGGTTTACATTGGCTCAGGGTGGAGAACCATATTAAGTTCAAAGCCCTGAGCTATATGTTCAAAATCAAAACTGGCACTGCACCTCAGTATCTTCAGTCACTTGTTCACCCATATGTTCCCACCCGCCATCTGCGCTCCGAATCTAAGTGTACCTTTGTGATGCCTAGAGTCAAACTGGCCAGGATAGGGGGAAGATCTTTTTCCTATTTAGGTCCGTTCCTTTGGAATACTCTCCCCCTGCCTTTACGTACGGAAACTTTCCACACTACTTTTCGTCGAGCCTTAAAGACTTGGTTATTTAACCAATAATCTCAGCTGTATGCCCTGCCTTTCTGCACAAACCCTGCCTTTCTGCTCGGCACAAAGTCTGTCTGGTGCCGGGAAACCCTTTTTGGGTAGCTGTTGCGCCCTACAAATTCAAATAATAAATAAATAAATAAACTGCTGGGTACCAGTATTCCTTGTGTGATGAGAGCCGTGAAATGATGTAGCATAAGGCCGACAATATGGCAGATGCTTCAGCACAGGTGGCTTTTAACGGATATTAAAATCTCAGGCGTTTATAATTCATTTGAATGACCAACATTTCAGGAATTTGGGAGGTTTTAAAAAAAAATCTGGGAAATATATTTTCTCCATTGACTTCTATTGAAGCAGAGGTGTTTTCTGGTGGGAAACAGGTAAAAGAAAGCAATTTTGGCTTAAAAAATTGTGTCTCCCGCCTGAATCCGGTCTGTTGGCATGCATGAATTACGGTAAGGGTGGAAAGCTCTTGGTTATGTCGCGCATGAGGGAAAGTGACACATTACTGTGTTTGACTCAAACGCTTGTGTCATCTGTTGAAGGCAATAACAGTTTTGAAAATAAAGTCAATAAGATCTAGAGAAATATAAGAAGTTGAATAAGATGGCTCGTTCTTTAGATTTTTCGGAAAACCCCAAATGTGTTCTTTTTGGTTCAATGAAGTGCAGCGCCTCCTCCCACTTGCTGCTTTCAGAGGTTTGTCAGAACTATCAGTATCAGAGATGAAAAAGTGCATAAAGTCTTAGAAGAGGGAACTCAACCATACATTCAGCATGTGCCGCCCACGGATTCACTTCCGGAGGCAAATACCTTTTTTCTCTTTAATGCTAGTGAGTGACTGGAGGATGTCTACATGGAGTACAATTAAAGGTGACAACTTTGGTGCAAATGTTGGGCACTCCTTTATTTACTAATTAAATGTAGCCGTTATATTCCCGACATACTTTTATTTAATATTATGGGTGCACAGTATAATTTCATATTTAAGTTTTGCCTTTTAGGGTAACCTTAGCATGTCTCTTTTTATCAAAGTGTTCTAAGTGATTGCATCAATCTTAAGATTGGACAGAGTACAGAGGCACCATTACCTCGAAGAGTGAATGACATGTCAGCTAAAGTAATAATGGTTATCTTTTTCTTAAGCAAGACAGTTCTAGAGTTGCATTTCCTAGGGATTTACTTAAATGAAATAAAAGTAAACACCAAAGATAATTACTTTTCTATGGGCGGTAATGGAAACAGTGAAAATACTTGCTTTTCTCTGGAAAGCGCTTAGAGATCAAAAGTGATTACCCACCTTCAGCCAGATGGATGCCTACAAGCAGGGCCATACTGAGGAATCAAAAGTAGTCCTCGCAAAAATGTTTATACTATAAACGCTGTCCTTTGTCTCCTCATGCATCCATCCATCCATCCTCTCTCCTATAACTCTTCACCCTCTCTGATCGCTTTCTCTCTACCCCCCCCCCCCCCCTCTTTCTCCCTTGAATTCTCTCCCTGCACGCTGCAATTAACCTCAGGAAATGGGAGGGACTAGGAAGGGCCTTGGACTTTCAAATCCAGACTCCAAGTGCTCCAGCCCACTGGGGAAAGGCCTGGTGGAATAAAAGGCCTGTCTGGCCCTGCCTACAAGTAGAGTTATTCTAGATTGACAGTTTTGAGGACATTCTGTCCTTCATCTAGATCCATAGGTGGGCTCAGGATAGAGTCATTAGAGTGAATGCTCAGTCTGCAATCTGCCAAACATCAATGCCGTTTGGAAGCACAGTTCACCGTTTGTAAGAGGGTTTTGTAACACCTTCAATGGTTGGTCAAAGTGGGTTAAAGAGGAGAATTTGATTAGAGGGGAATGTTTCATAATATAGAAGCATAACATTCAGTTTGGGAAGTTCCTTTCTTAAACGGTTGAGTTGCTCACCTCAAAGATCTGTGCAATTCTCTGCAGTCATTTACTGATAAGTTGCTTCATGGGAGCATGTTTGAATTTGTAATGGCACATGCATTCTGCACACATGTAAGTGTGCAAGGGTGTGCAGAGAACTGTGACACACTGAAGTGACTACCAGGAGTGGTGTGACTTGCCAACCAAACCCAGTGAGCGACCAGAGTTCAACTTTGAACCCATTCTGGAGCCACATGGGTGCCCAACAAATGCTAACAGGCCGCCCATACATTAGATCTTATTTGCGCTGTGATCAGAGTGCGTATTGAGGAAGAGAATATTGAGCAAGATAGAAAGAGAGGGTTTAGAGGGAGCCTGGGGGTTAACCCTGTACCCTACACAATAATGGATTCCAGCTGAATGCATGAGAAAAGACCGCTTTAAGGCTCAGCAAAGGGGGAGTAAAAGACTTGCTCTGCAAGAGCTACCAGAGAGAGCGCTGTATTGAGTTTGGAGCCCCTAAAGGATGAATGTAAGAATGCAAAATGTGAGAGGGAGAAAATCCATGTGGAGAAGAAACAGAATAAGGATAAGGAGGCAGTAAAGCATAAATGTGGCAGAAAGTCTAGAGGAGGATGAGGCTGTGTGTAATTGAGGCTACAGGAATGCAGTGTGACCTGCCATTGCCCTCCTTTAGGTCTCACCTGCTAGTCAACGCATGGTCTGTCCATTGCAAAATTATATTTAGCTTACAGAGGGCTTAGACCGCACATTGCTTCCATTGATTGGCTTCATTGTCACTCTCATTTGCTTGTTTCTTATTCATTAACTTGTGTGTGCTTTTCTTCTTCTGTCCTTCCACTGCTCATTTAATTCTTAAGCTCTCTGCTTGTCACTCTCTCTCCGTTGTTTCCTTCCCTCCCCACACCCTCCATGTTGCTTCCCCACCCATGCCCCGTGTTCCTTCCCCTGCTACTTCTCCCACCCTCCATGGTTCTACCATCATCCTCCATATTCCTTCTTCTTCTTCCCTTTCCCCACGCTCCATATTCGTCTCTAGTTTGTGTTGTTTTCTTTGCGCTTGATTCACAGAGAAGTTGGGGATATTTGGATCTGCTTCGACCGGGAGCAAATGACCTTCAGCATTTTTTGGATCAACTTCACTAGGGAACAAATACTGCAGCACCACTTCTAAGGGGCCGCAGTGGGATCAACAGCCCCCAGACCTACAATCACAGCCTGTGGTGTCACAGTGAGGCTTACTTTAAGTTTGCACAACTCCCTCTGCTGATGCATACTGATGGAGCGCGCGGGTCACCTGACCAATAATTTCGCCAATTCTGGCTTCGGGCCCATATATTTCAAATCACCATATACATTGATCAGATGACCTCACGGTCTGCCATCAGATATTTGTGAGTTCCTTTCGTTATTCCTCAGAGTACCCGACTTACCATCCACCGACACGGGTACCTATGACCACAATGGATCAGGGAGCTAGCTGTAAAAGGAAAGGCAGCAAAATACAAACCCAACAAATAACATTCAATACCTTTTGTAAAATGACCACGGACAACTGGAAGTTTTAAAGTCTTTATCTAATTTAGTAAAATTCAGAAATCATCAAGTTCACAGTAATTAAGCAATCGATGATCAGAATAACAGAAAGTACATAGCTGAATAGCAAATAAGTCAGTGCAACCATTTATAAACTAATGGAACCAGGACACACTTGAAATGAATGGATCCAGAACTATAATGTTTGAGATGAATCACTAAAGATGGGACAGGCTTTGATTAGGACTAGTATTCTAGAATTATCTCAAGGGAATGAGACAGGAGTTTGGGACATTTATACAACTATAGGAGAGTCTATGAAGAGAGACACGCTATGTTTAAGGCAAAAGTTCTTTAGACAAATTAAGTAAGGAGGTTCTAGACCATATCAGGAAATGACAAACTGCAATGCAAAATATAATTTCTAACAGGTAGGGTAACATAGGAACACGTTATGAATATATGCAAATGACTTTACGATTCAATGGTTGCGGCAAAGCATGGAAAATTAACATATGCAAAGGTATGTCTTTATTAAAGCAAAAGACAGAAAAATAGAAAGGTGCAGTTTCAGGAGATTCAGAGTGATATTTACCTAGACTGGTGTGGAAACCATACCCTGGCCACGGGTCAGTTAAGGACAGGAAACCCTCAAGGAAGGATACCCCTCAATGGACAGCAGGTGCAGAATGGACACCCAGGACAGGACAGGAAGACCAGATTAGGATCAGGACAGGACCCTCAGGACAGGAACCCTCAGGACAAGACCGGCACCCACAGTTCGGAAGCAACGCCTGCGCTCCACCCTCTCTGCAGCTATCGATCACGACCCAGATTGGGTCAGGGAACTCCCAGCAAAGTGCTCCGCCAGCACTTTAAGGTTTAGTAAAACCTTAGTCTATGGTCAATTTCGGACAGAGTACTCCGCAGTGCTCTGTATCTTCAGTCACCTATTGAGTGCGTTGGGTCAGTGACAGGTCAGCTAAACCAGACAAGTCGGACAAATTCCCTAGGTGAACCCAGGGTAGTTATACTGTTTTGGGACGGTGTACCACCCCCCAATGTTGCAAAGTGTCAGAATCCCTCAATTTGGATTGGTCCTAAGGTAGGCTTTGGGTAACACACCAATCAGAATAGACTATTTGGAGGCCTAATTTACATCTCTGGGTACCGCCTAGCGAGATTGGGGTTCCCATGAGAAACTGCACGGCAAACAGTAGCGCAACACACATTGTATCATATAAGGAGCAACTTTCTCCGTTCTCGTAGGGCAGAGGTGGCTTTCCCATGAGCATCTTGACTGTGGCTGCCAGCTGGCTGAGTTCCACTGTCCAATGTTGCCACCTTTCAGTGCTCCACGAGTATGCGCAGAAGGGACCTTCAATATGGCTCCCAACCGGTTCGGGCCCCCATTCCCCGCAGTACATGAAAAGTAAGCGAGAACAAATTAATACATAGAAATAAATGTATGTAAACACATCATTGGTTTTGTACTTTAAACTTATCATTATAAAAATATACTATGCAGTTTAAATGTTAGCAACATATACACTGTCACAAGAGCAACTGCGCGAACAGTACCACGTTATTGCCAAAGCTGCGTATTACGCATGCGCACCCTTTCCCACCAAACTTATAACTACGTCAAGTCACGTGAGTGTGACTGACACATGCGCAGAAGAATTTCTCAAGCGGCGGCCATGTTTTAGAGACATGGATTAGTTGTATTAGAAAACACATACGCAAGCTTCCTCTACCTCGTTCGAATATAAAAATAAAAGATTAGTAAGACGAACACATTTTTTAATTGATTACACACGGGCGAGGTTCATGACTCGAGCAAGTCGCGATGCGATGCTTGCTCTATCATGCATACCATCAGCTTCACCCCTGCCCTCAAAGAGATGCTGCAGAGGAGCAAAGTGGTTTGTCCTTTTTTTGCCCCGCAATTTTGAAATTTGACTCCAAGGAGTTCACAGTTTTGCAACATCACATTTCTTAGGTTTCGCCTATTCGACAGCTTTTAACTGTCATTTGGAAAAAACCATTTGTGGACCACAGTGCTTTAAGTGGGATGAAATGGGTGGTAGGGGAGGGTGCTGTAAAGGGGCCCTAAGTAACGAAGGGTGTTGCTTAACACATGTGAGTTACAATTAGAATTGGTCATTACAAATGGTACATGTGTGAGCATCACTTTATGTACTTCAGAGAGACAACAAAGTGGATGAGCATGTAATCCGAACACTGTTATGACCCACTTACTCACACTGCCTTAAACCTCAGCTCCAGAGTTCCTAATAATAGCCCATTATGAATACCCTCTCACAACCAGAACTCACCCCGACACCTAAATATGACTCAGCTCACATGTATGATAAAAGCATTGGAAAATCCAATAATATCAGACCTTGACTTTGACAATACTTAGTAAAGTCAATTCGAATTCCAGTACCAAATTTCACTAAAGTACGGTTTATAAATTTTAACAAATTCAAAGTCTTTGCTTATGTAAAATATGCAATCTATATACAGTAGCATATTGCTTAAAACATTGACGAAACCAATAGGTTCCAAAGGTTAAACCTTTTGCCTTTGCCAGTGCTTGCTCTTTTTATCTCTCTATTTTATGTAGGCCTCTTACTCTCATGTACTGCTAACTCTTCCCTATCGGACTCATAACACATACCATTATGAACCCCTTTTCTCTACTGCATGCTATTGCACTTTTACACCAATTTGCTGTTTTCATTCATTTTCTAAGAGTAAAATCAAATAATGCCAGCTTTCCAGAAGAAGATAGGTCCTACTGCAAAGCTTGCCCAGGTCCCAAATGAAGTGGAGGGGATGAGGGAGTAGAGGGGTTGCTCTTGAAAAGTAGAATGTAAACCCACACATTTAAATGCAAAATATTACTCATATAGAGAAACATAGTGAAAAAAGAAATCAAATAATGCCAGGTTTCCACTGTTCTGAATTCACAACAGAAGAAGATAGGTCCTATTGCAAAGCTTTCCCAAGTCCCGGATGAAGAGGGAGGATGAGGGAGCAGAGGGGTGGCTCTTGAAAATGAGAATAAGGAACCCACTCATTTATATGCAAAATATTGCTCATATAGAGATAAATAGTGAAAAAAGAAATCAAATAATGCCTGGTTTGACACATGTACCACAATCCAATTGAGTCCAGGGTATCAAACCAGGGCCAGAGTCTTTTGAATTGCAGCACAATGGTACTTTCTTCCTGGCAGTGAGTTTCCTTCTCATCAGTTATAGATGTTTGAAAAGTACTTCCTCACAGTACTTAATTTGAGCCAGTGGTTTTGTGTGCTCAGCATTGGCACTTCATTCACAACACTGGAACTAATGAGAGTCCACCAAATGGTGACACTGTTTATCTAAAATAGGGATGAGCACAACAACACTATTTAATAATTCAATATACATGAAAATGACCAATACCTGCACCGTGCTCTTTTTATAGCTTTGGAGCCTGGAATAGTCTGAATTGTCACATAGTAGTTGTGTTGGTACTGTCATTGGCAGCGTTGGCTGGGGAAATAGGTGGTGCAGGCTTCCGTGGCCTCCTTAGAAGGTCCCCGACACTCACTCACTTACTTTGTTTCCCCCCCTAATTAAGTACAGCTTTTCACTGATCTAGATGCACAACAGAAGATCATAGGTACTATTGCAAAGGTTGCCCATGTCCCGGGTGAAGTGGAGGGGATGAGGATGCAGAGGGGTGGCTCTTGAAAAGGAGAATGAAGTACCCACACATTTAAATGCAACATATTGCTCATATAAAGATGAATAGTGAAAAAAGAAGCCAAGAACAACAAGAGAGTAACAATCAGAGTGAAAGAAGAAAAGTCGAGCTGCAGAGAGTAGCAGTAGTGGCTTCTCCATGGCAGACTGGCCGGGCGGGGAAAAGGGGATAAAAAAAATTATCAGTTTCTAGCTGGCCGCCGCCACCTGTCCTCCGTCCTCTTATGTCATCCGGAAGCACACAGGCTCCCAGACTCCACTAGCCAATCACGATGCTAGTGTTACCAGCATGACAGCAGCTTTGTGATTGGTCTGAGCGGCCTGGTTCAGTGCTCAGACAGAGTGGGAGCCTGTGCATGTTGTCCACCCAGGCTGTGCAATACAGCCGGGTGGAGAACATCCTAAGTGCGCATGTCTGTTTGGCTGGCCCAACATGAGCACTTAACTGCACCAACCACTCCTTCCTCTCTGGGCTGTAACGACAGCCAATCCCCGCCCCAAAACTGTCTTCAGCACATCCTGTTATTGTCACTTTATTTTTCCTTTTTTGCACTGCTGAAAAGCAGTGGCGCAACGCTCCTCGCAGCCACTGTGAGCAGTAACAGGGCTGATATGAAAAGGGTGTCAAGCTTCGTCCTCACTAAATTAGGTTGTGTCGGAAAGACATAAGGTGATAATCTTACGAGCAAATAATGGATATTGTATTTCAAAGTGTAAAGTGGCTGTGAATGTTGATACGACATTGACAGGACTTTTCAGGAAATCTTTTTTATGTGGATCATGGAAATGGAAGGTTATCCTCTTAATAAAGATTACCCCAGCAAAGCATCCACAAAGAAGGTACGCTCTTTGTGTGTTGCTACTAATGATCGATGCAGTGTTTTTTTAAACGTGTTTCCTCGGATGGAAATCTGACTTTTTTTGACCATTTCCATGATCCACATAAGATTACCCTTTCTTTGGAGAAAAGTATTTTTTTAGAGTCTGTAATATGCTTTTCTTTCATTCATGTTGAAAGAAATGCATAATGTGTATTTTTAAGACCTCTCGATGTACTGAAATGGCAACGATTTCTCAAAAGAGCTTTTCTCCTATTAAGTACATGACAATGCCTCGCACGCGTTGGCCTTTTTTGCTGTAGTCAAATCTCCTGCTGCCCTATATATAACAATGATTTCACACAGAACTATGAAAGGACCCCATGGTAGAAGTTATCAATTTAAAATCCCCTTGCAGGGGGTAGAACACTAAAAAACCAAAGGCAATGATTGAGAAGCGAGCATGAGTTGAACCAGGGATCACCCCCATATGGCCCCTGGGTGAGCGCCTACCAGTAGGCCATAGGAAGGGAGTAGCAGGAAACAGATTGATGTCACTGGTGTCACCACCCAGGCTTTCATCTCGCCCAGGGCCGTCGGGCATAAGTGGGTGATTACTGGTCCTCATGCCCTGATGAAATTGACAGTAAGTTACGGGGTGGCTATGAAATATGTCGGCCGTTCAAATTAAAATGATCTAAACATGGTTGTTTGTTTTTAATCATGAGTGTGCGCATAAAATAAATACGTATGCTAAATGTCACACCTAACTCATTTTTAGCTTTTTTTGTGAGAAGATAATTCTGCTTCCTTTATGAGAACCTTGGAAGGCTACGATATGAGTGGCACATTTGATAGGATACACACATGCAATATCTGTTATTTAGTCTAGGTGTTAGTTCCTTCGGTTTATAGGAAAGCTGCCAATGATGGGACAGCAAGTGAATTGGTGAGTAAAAGCCAATTAACTCAGGATGATTCCTTATGTGAGGCATTTCCTATATATACATATTACCTACTGTCGGTCGCCAGCAAGTAGTTATAGTTAGATGTCGTTTCCAAGAGTTTTTTCATTTGGGAGTAACTTTTGCATCATTTGATGAATCCTCGTAAAATCTTCAAAACTAGTATGATGCTCACTTCAACTGAAAGTTTTGTGGTGATCCGTCAAGCAGGGGCCAAGAAGAAGGGGGGCCCCAAAACAAGTTTTCCCTTGTTAATTCCTATAGGAACTACAGCCCTCACTGCTGAACAAAATTACACCAAATTTGCCAATACAGTAGAAGTTGGTCCCGGGAAGTGCATTTTTGTGTTTAGTGTAAATCCTTTCAGTAGTTGCGGGATTAGTAAAAGAAATATATGTATATATATGGATGTGGATCCTTCAAGGATCCAATAGTGCCCGTGCTCAAATCTGATTGGCTGCCAACAATTCAAACCAGGATGTGTTGGCAGCCATCTTTGGACTCGGCTTGAGCCAAATACCAGATTTTTTATTTTTTTTTGTAAAGAAAAGGGCAGGGTAGGAAAACCCTGACCCCGTAGGCCTTTTAATGGGCTCCAAGTGGGACCACACCAGGGCAAAAAACCACTTGCAAAAAAAATAGTCGGAAGTGCGTGCTCCCGTGCTTCTCTATTATTTAGCTCCCAGATGGGCCAGGTCCCTCTGCATGCAGCCATAAAAACTCAATACGTAATAGATCAAAATAACTAGATAACCACTACACAAGGTTTGTATAACCTAGAGATTACACTCTTGTTTCAGATAAACCTAGATACTGAGAAATCTTATTTGTACATACAATGAGAAACGTATGTCACATATTGCTTCACAAACACATGTACTAAATTCACCTAAACCTACATACGAAATCCCCGTAGACATTGCACAGGGAAAAAGCATTTTGGGACCCCCTTTTTCTCAGCCTCCGCTTGAAGGATCACCCTGAAACTTTCCGTGCAGAAAACACAGTAGAGCTCTCTTTTGGGAAATTTTCTTGAAGATTTGTCAAATGGCGCTAACCTTATAAAAAAACATATATATTAATTACCAGGTCAGTGTTTCCATAAGAAATGCCTTTTTGGCTTATAACTTTGCCACCATTTGATGAATCTTCACAATACTTTCCAATAATGTGCTCTTTTTTACCTAGTTTGTGCATGGAACGTTTGAAGTAATTTGTTAAGCGAGGGGCCTAAAAAAAGGGGCATTCTAAAACGCAAAGTCCCCATGCATCTTCGAAGGTTTTTTTTGAGAAGCACTACCACAAAAACTGCAGAACAGAATCACACCAAATGTGGCAAGAAAATCCTGGTCCAGAAAACGTGCTTTTTGTGATTTGGTGTAAGTCCGTTTGGTAGTGTTTGAACAATATATGTTAAAAAATATTTTATAGACGTTTAGGTTTTGAGGGACTCACAGGAGTCCATTGAAGCCCTTTTTTAAAAAAGAAATAGGGCGTCCTGATTGGCCAGGGAGATTTTTTTTCCTTGGGCCAATTCGCTCCCATCCTAAAGTCTCCTGTCCCGAAATTCAAAAGAAAAAAACAATATAAGGGGGAAGGATAGGGATACCCTGCCTCAACTAGGCCCTCTAGGAGGGGGACTCAGAGGGAACCCCGGGTCTAAATAAAAAAATGTGGTCAGCTTAAAAATAAATATTTGAGGCGGGGGCGTGAGTAGAGCCTTCCTACTTAATATTTGGGGAGTCGTTTTTTGGGGAGGGGTCCTTTTTAGGGCTCAGGTATGGGTCGGGGTTGTTTTTAGGGCACAGGAAGATTGGGTTGTTAGGGCTCAGGGGGTCTGGTTGTTTTTAGGGCTCAGGGGATCAGGTTGTTTTTAGCACTTGGGGGGGTCGGGTTGTTTTTAGGGCTCAGGGGGGCTCGGATTGTTGTTAGGGCTCACAGGGATCAAAGTTGTTTACGGGCTATGGGGGGGTCAGGGTTGTTTTTAGGGCAGGGGCCGGGGGTTTAGGAGTAAGGGCGGTGGGGGGAAAGTGACAGTTTTCAGGGCTGTGGGCAGTTTTAGGGCTCAAGGATGGGTTTGGGGGTCGGGTAGTTTCTAGTATGTGTGGCCGGGTTTTAGGAGTCAGTGCGGGAGGCCTGAGGTGTGATCTTTACCACGGATATTTCTTTACCAATCATGCCTTTACAACGTAATTGCATGGTAAAGGCATGCGTGGTAAAGGAATGCGTGGTTAAAACGCATTTGTTGTTGGGGCTGTGTAGTAGAGGCACGCATGGTGTAGCCATGCGTGCTTCGGTCATACAACCATTCATATCTGCCTGTTTGAAATCAAAGTAATAGCAGATGCTATTTCTGTATTGTTGAGCTGCCCTAGGTAGCTGGGTATTGCACCAAAAGTGGCACTTAGTTGTGGGTTTTTAGTAATAGTAATAGTAATTGCAAAATCAGTGATAACTACATATTGGAAGGCCAAAAAACTGCTGTGTTTTCAAGTATGAGTGACAAAAAATAGAAACGTTTATGACCTGAGAAGAATCTATGCGAAGCGTATAAGTGTTTTAAATATGTTTGACAAAATCTGGAGATGGTATGAGCATTTTATGGAAGTTAATAAATTTTTTCTTTACAATTTTTTTTGATACCTTGAAACCTTAAAAATTAAATTTGCTGTAATGAAATATGACGTATGCAACGACACTACTATACTCCTATTCCTGCCTTAGGTAAAATATGTACATTTTTGGGCTATGTTTATTGTATATTTCAGGAAACCTAATAACAATAATAATAATAATCATAATAAAAAAAAAAGCTCAGCAAATAAAGAATTTTGGCTTCATCGAAAGGGCGCCTAAGTTCCCGTGGCTAACGACCAAGAATGAAAATTGTTCTAATGTCTCGTATTGACTTGGAGAGCATGTTGCTACCTAGATTGCTGGATGGAAAGAGCTACCTCTGCAGAACATCTCCATTGACCTTTCAATTTCTAATCCGCACGTCAGAACGCCGAACCATATGTCCGACTGCAGAGGTGCCTTGAGATGGAATAGTTGGGCGCAAAAATCCAAGGAGGCAAAACTGATAGTTGCTGCAGGACAGTAAACCATGGTCTTTGATTCCAATCAGGACGATCAGAAAACTTCCACTTGATTGTCTTCGATCCACGGGTAAGTCATTGCATCCAGGCTACAGACTTCCAGAGAAGGAAGAGTGGAGCACAAATTAAGAAGGCTATGGTTCTGGGGGACGCAAACAGATCTAACCATTAGGATCCAAGCCTGTCTTAAATGGCGTGAAATAGGCGATTTCAAGAGCGAAGGGTGGGTGACTACAGGAAACGCTGACTCAGCCATTCTGTATAACCATTCTCCAGCCCCAAAACATGCATTACAGACAGCTACAGAAAACTGAACTCTGCCCAAGAGCCCATAGTGCCCACCAGTTGGGCTAGTCTTGTAACACTTGACCCCCTCCCAAGTCATTGAAGTAAGCGCGAGTCATCTGAGTGTCACCTCTGAATCTGAAATGTCTCACTCTGAATCTGAGGAGCAGATGACATTGGAGCTTTGTAGAACGCTGCCAACTCCTTCCAATTCAAGAGTGCCCCTGATTGGTCCTTTGTCCACAGACCCTGAAGAGCCTGATCTCTCAGAGTAGGTTACACCCTCTGCTGCTGGAATCCATTGTTATCACTGCAGGTTGTGGAGGGGACAGAGCCCTTTGGATGGATGATATGGAACTAGCCAACACAGAAGATCCTGAAACCTTAAAGAGTGACTGGAACCATCAACTTATAGTCCTCTGACCTCGTGTCCCAAAGAGTCATATGGTTTATTGATGATGGCTGAAGATGCAAGAGAGCCTCATTAATCTACACTCTCAGCCAATACCTGGCCAAAGCGCAGGGAGCTGCATCTATGCAGCCAGATAATTCATCAACTTGGACTTTCACTGAGGAGGAAGAACACCCTTCCTAGGCCTGTTCAGCAAAGTGCATCTCTGAACTGAAGATTAGGAACAAGAACCGGATACGATTTGGCTTTGTTTAAAAGAATGCATGGGTCCTTAAAACTTTACAAACCTGATCAAAAGCTACTATATCCTTTAAGAAAACATACACAAATTGACCTGTCATCCAGGTATGGCACTACCAGTATCCTCTTAGCATGAATATTACCCTCCAGATCAGCTAGCATCTTGGTGAACAGTAAACTCTTAGGGCAGAAGAGCATAAAGCGCAGGATTTAAATGGGAAGTGTAATTCTTCCATGCAAATGTAGAGATACCTGTAGCAGTATGGATGGAACAGAAAATACAAATAGTGTGCAACATGTAAGAAGCAAGGAAATCAGTTGAAGACATTAACAATACAAAGGTAACCATTTGGAAGTGTTGATGAGGCAAGACGGTGTTCACTTTCTTTGTCAATGATTGATCGAAAGTCCCCTGAAGGCTTCTGACCAAGAAAGATTTGATTTTATTGTTTTTGTTTAAGGTCTCTTATATTAGTCATATATTCCACAAATACAACAAATAATCCACCTACATTCAATGGTCGGTGGGCATGTACAAAGCAACCTGAACAGGAGAAGAAGAAATGTGAGTACAAATGGAGAGAAACAGGAGGGGGACATGTCATAAGGGGAGGGTACGTGGAGGTGACCCCAGTGAGTTGAGTAAGACATCATGAGCATGCTAGGAAAGCACAGGGGATTAGAGCCAGGCCTTGGACAATCACCCTCCACTTATCTAATCTTGGTCTCTGTCATTGTGGGTTGGACGAAGAACTCTTAGGAATATTGGGCACGTCAATTCTCAAAATTCACCCGAGAGATAGCAGATGCAAGGTCCTAATATCTTGTCAAATAATGGCAAAGTGTGTTGCAACCGCAGTCATCTTCTCCATCCCCAGTAGATCACACAGTTTGTGAAGCCAGTCTGTGAAAGTTGGGATGGATTCAGAACATAGAGCAAGAGCTGTTTACTGTTCCCAACGCTACAGTATTGGCACACTCTTAAGTTGATTTCAGAGTATATGTCAGCGGGTTCGGGAGTCCCAACAGAATGTATCTGTGGAGTCAGGGTAAGTCTGTTTCATATATCCTAAGATAGGGGGATATATATTTCTCTTAAGAAAGGGGAAGATGTGAATATTGCTAACTTGCAGGTAAAAAAATGGAGAACAGGAGCACTGGATAATGTAGCTCCCAAGATTACCAGGGACCAAACAAGTACCTGTAGTTTTGCACCTTGGTTCAACAAGTTCTTAGTTGCATCCAAGAAGACATGCATACGCCTGGAGTGCATTTGGTGGAAGGACTACAGTATAATCAGTCTTCAAAAATAAAGAATGCTAATAATTCCTGCAAAGAATTGTTCCATATTCTTAACTCGCTTTCCTCCCAAGAACACGTTGCAGCCATAGCACCTGCATCCTTAGACAGCTGCAATAAGAGTGCCTCCTTCTTCGCTTCTAAAGTAGCTATGATATACAACACCTTTCTGGCAGAAGCTCGCATTTGCAGGAACCTAGGCTCCCTTTCAGTGAATTCCCCATCTTTGGAAGATCTAAAAAGACTTTTTATGATCATTAAATCAGGTTCTCTTCTAGATCCTGCATCACCAAAAATTATGTTGCAAGGGATGGAGGTTATTCCCCACCCACCTACAACAGCTGATTTCAATGTCCTTCCGGTCAGGTGTGATCCCGCAAAAATGGAAGCATGGGCTGGTGCTTCCCCTACTGAAAAAACTTTCACTGATCCCCACGTAACCAGAAAATCTGCGTCCCATTTCGCTCCTGCCGTTCTATGCAAAAATAACTGAGAAAATTGTGAAGAGCCAACTTACGAGTTTTATGACCTGCTTCACCCGCCTCACCCGCCTCAATCTGGCTTTAGGGCCTCTCACTCCACTGAGTCTGCTCTCCTTCTTGCCACCAAAATTCGGAGACAGTGCGAGGACAAAGGGCATAGAGCCACCCTGGTGCTGATAGATCCAAGTGCGGCCTTTGACACTGTATATCATGACCTACTCCTCCACACCACGCTGTGCACATTGGCGTGCTCGTACCGAAGACCCTTCACGGAGAGTGAATTTGAATTCGCACACGGAACTTGGCCCGTCAGACCGCATTTTTTCACGAACAGCTGAGCAAGCACATGCTGCCGAATAATATGACTGTGATGACTGTCGGTAATCAAAACGAGAATTCTTCACAATCTAGATAAATTATGCCCCTGAAGAAGGGCTAAATGCCCGAAATGCATTGGGCTATGTACTATAAGTGAATTATAAAAACAATTGATGTTTTTCATGAATGAAATTAAGAATACAATGAAATCAAAAAAAAAATTTGAATAAAATTTTATTTTGAATGATCTAAACTTGAAAAGAAAATCATTTCTTGAGTGCTTGTGAGGGCGTCATTCCCTGTTGGAATAACGCTACTAATCTCTACTCCTCCAGAGGCTCAGGCTGTGCGGTGTCGTGGGTGCCGCTCTGCGTTGGATGACTCAATTTCTCCAATACCGTAGCTTTCAAGTTACCCAAAAGCCGTATATGTCAAAGATCATCTCTCTAATGCAAGAGGTACCACAGGGCTCAATATTGAACCCAACATATTCAACCTATATATTTGCCCCTCAGCCGAAATTGTGGAAAGGCACAACTTCAAAATTATGTCATATGCTGATGATACGCATCTCATCATCACTCTCTCCAGGGACACGGTAGCTGCTGTGGACCAGTTCTCTCTATGCCTACTAGAACTAGCCTCCTGGATGACAAACAACTGTCTTTAACTGAATGGCAACAAAACGGAGGTACTGGTAGGTGGTAAAGCACCCTCTATCTGGTCATCAACACAGTGTCCTGTGGTCCTGGGTCAAACCCCCACCCCGAGATCCAAAACTCAAAACTTGGGTGCATTGTTTGACTCCAAACTTTTGTTTGAGAATCAAATTAGTAGTGTAGCTGGGAAATGCTTCCGGACTCTAAAAATCCTGAGGAAGACACTGGACCTACTACCAATAGCAGTCAGGAAAACTATAGTATAGGCTCTAGTAACCTCTCAAATAGATTACTGCAACATCCGTTACCTTGGGGCCACAAAGTGTAGTTTGAAAACTCAAACAGATTCGAAATACAGCAGTCTATTTAGTTCTAAATCTTCCCAGAAGGACATCCCATTCCAAATACCTTGACTACATTGTCTTCCAGTGGAGAAGAGAATCATTTACAAGGCCATGTGTTACGGTCACCGAATCCTGATGGATAAAGGCCGTAGATACCTGTGCTCCATGATAGTACCTTACACACCTTCACAGAACTTAAGACCCGCTAAGGCTAATGTAGTAAGGGTGCTTAGAGAGCAGAGGGCCAGGCTGGGGGCTCGGTATTTTAGCCATCTGGCGGCCAAGACATGGAATTCCTTACCACCATATTTGAGAGCAGAACCAGTAGACGGGGACTTTCACAAAGGACTTAAAACTTGACCATTCAGGACATTAGATGCAAATGTCTAGAGGAGAGGTCTGCTCCCCCTGTTTCTTTTTACCCTTCGTTATGGTTAGATCTTAGAGCTCAGATCTCCCTTATTGTTGTGAGGCTAGGTTTATAGCACAAGGACACACCGGTCGGTGTAACCATGTGCTTTATCTAATGTTTTCTTATTATTTATTATATGCTGTCTATCGTGATCAGGACTCAAGAAAGAGTTTTTGTGTAACATCCCACCTTTCTCTCTTCCTCAGTGACTGGGGTAACTTCTGCCGTGCTTTGGGTAGCTTGATGAACCCTTTGATGCCAAAGCAAACACCATGAACAGGAGTTGCCAGAAAGAAATCCAATTCTCTGGAGTGTCCTGGATTTGATTCTGGTAACTGGACCTTACTATTTGGAGAACCCAGGAGTCCAACACTGAGGCTTGCCAGATCCAATAAAAAAAGTCTGATTCCTCTTTCCCATCTTCTCAGAATAGACATGACTTTGCTGGGGTAGGGTTGGAATAAGAGATAGCATGTCGGTTTAGGAACACCCCCAGGCAGGACCTTTGCCTAGTTCTTCCCTTAACCTCTCAAAGAAGAAGGAAGACAAACAGATCTTAAAAATAATCCTCAGCTTTTCACTCAAAGTCATATCAGAGCCAACGATTGGTGATCGTCTATTGACTTCTTAACTTAGAGGCATATTTACCAAACGTTTACAGCACAACTCAGCAAGCCACCTTGGTGCTCTGCGCTGCATGAAAGGGGAAGGACAGAAATGTGCCATATTTAATATTTTAAGGTGCATTCTTGTCCTTTCGTTGCTCTGGCACTTTAGGCTGCCTCGAACCAATGCAGGCACCCTTGCGTCATGATGCAAGGGTTCCTGCCTGCAATCCTGCCTGTTTTGCAGGCAGGATTGGTTTTGTGCAGAAAGGGACACTATCCTGCACAAAAACAGTCCTCTAAGGCATGTTCCTCTTTCTATGTGTGCTGTTGAAGGCAGCACACGTATAAAGAGGAAAAAACTAGGAGAAATAAAGATATTTCGTCCCCTTACACCTCTCCAGGGAGGCGTGGCATTTTCATGCCTACCCAGGTCTACGACTAATGGTAAATCTGCGCATGCGCCAAAATCCATGTGTGGGAACACCCATGCTCCACCCATGGAAGGGCTCCCTGGTGCAGAGTAACGCAAGGCAGTGATTTGCGCTGTCTTGTGTTACTCTAAATTTACCAAGCCGTACAGGACCACACAAGGGGGCCTTGCGTGGCTTGATAAATCTGGCTTTAGTGTTGCATCTCCCTTGCACCCCCTTGCAAGGTGCAAGGCGACACACCACTATGATAAATCTGGCCCTAAATCTTCTAGCTGTGATCCAAAGAACTTGACATTGTTGAAGGGAAGATGACAAAAGTGATTTTTGGGAACTTTTGGCCATACAAGCCCTCATCAATATCTGCCCTCTTACTCCAACATCTGATATTGATGCTGTGGTGTGGAGCCCATCAACAATGACGTTTACTAAAAACCTAAGCTGATGTTCTAAGAAAGTCAGGCAGTACGGATTAAGTCCTGTCACATCTCATCAATCAAAAACAGAAAATCTCAAAAAAGCGATTTCACTGTGTAGGTACATACATTCCAGCTCTCACCGCACAGTTGGAACCTTCACAGCATCATGCAAAGGCAAAGAGCCAGGTTCCATTTCATTATATAGCTAAAAAGTAATCTTCATCCTCCTGGGAAAGAGAAGAAGGAAAAACCAAATTACTGGGCAGGTGTTGTATTACTTCAGATAAATCAGCCCCTTACATGGCTTCTCAGTTCCAGTTTCTCTTCAGATACATTAGTGGAGCAATCATCAGGGGAGCCATCAATATTGCTTCTTTTGCATGGAGAAGGACTCTCTCTGACCTGAAAAGCTGTTTCCACAAACTGATTACTCAAAGACTACATCATATCCAAAGAAGGCATGATCTCCAGATCTACCCTTGAGTGGGGCGGATCCTCCTCTCATGAGGAATTGAATTGTGGCGTTTGCTTGTTTTTACTGCCCCTTCAGCCACACTGACTAGTCGTCTGCACAATGAACAAAACAACGCTCCACGCATCTCATTTCCTAGCACAGGGTTCTCCGAAGTCGGTCCTGGATGGCCGGATCCATGCCAGATTTTCAGCATATCTCTATTTAGATAAATGTAGTTAACTTAAAAATGTGGCTTGGATCCGTCTCTCCAGAACCGACTTTGGAGAACGCTGCCCTAGCATATAAACAACGCAGCTCTTTGTCAAGTCTCGCAGGACTGCAGCTCTGTTAGGAGAACCTCATCACTTAGTGGAGGTAGGTGGGGCATTGAACCCCACATATATTCAGTCCATCTCCTTCTAGACACGGCCATTGTAAGAAGACAACATCAGCACTACCTATCACACTGCAGAGGCCAGCAGCAATACAGCAGTTTCAAGGGTAGCAGAGGCACGCTGCCACAGAACAAAACTACAACCTGCATTGAAAAGGGAGCTCTTGGGATGAGGGAAAACCACATTTCTTATTTTTGGCAACCCTTCAACCTGGACTGGACTAATTGGTGGCCTGTCGCTCTTGCAGCTCTTCCAACCCTCAATGTACAAGAATTCTGGGGCCCATGTTTGAACCCATAGCTCTCCTTTAAGAAGTATATATTTCATTTGACCTGAACCTGCTTTCATCTCTTGAGTATAATCAGAAAAATCCTGGCTTATTTCCATCCACCATTTTCCAGGAAAAGCGTAGTACCATCCCTAATAACTGCCAGGCGGGACAACTGTAATCATGTGCTTTTGGGCCTGCCCCGGTACTTAAATTCAAAGGCTACAGGTGGTCCAATGGGCAGTGGCTCCTCTGCTACAGGGGATGATCAGACGATCACTCGTCTCTTCCCACCCAGCAAAGCTCCATTGACTACCTGTAACCAAAAGAAGTCCGTTTAAGGCTCTGTGTTTGTGTTCTACATCTATCTAGGCCCCTTCTTGCCAGAAGTTACAAGCCCCTACTTTCCTCCTGGTATGGTACTCCACCACACCCGGGCCTTTTAGTCTAGTTCTCTTCACTAGTGGTAGTCCCAGTCATAGAAAAGCTAGACGGTAAGACGATCGCTCTCCATAGTGACAGCACAGGCAGGACCAGCTTTAGCGCTAGTGGCACCTGCGATAATCTTTTTTGGCGTCCCTCCTCCATGGCCTCCTCCTTGGATTCCCTCTCTATCATCTGGCAGAAGTGCCCCAAATATATTCATAGCCCTTCGCTCACATACATTCCATTTGTTTTAAAGCACCAGTAAAGGCTCTCTTTACTAATCCATCCAGCTATCCACATAAAATACAGATCTGGTCTTTGCAGCAGGCATATTAACCCTCTGCGCCACTTTGTGTTGAGTCAAAACTGCCACTCAAAACTCCAATCTCTCTCTCTAGCAGGAACATTAATCACAAGAGTCATTTTTATTGCTGTCTGAAAGCTGGACACACAATGAACTCTGCAGCAGGTGATTTTAAATTGTAAGTAATTGCTAAACACAGTGCCCCCGTGCCAGGTCAGTGCCCACTGCTGCCGCTCTGGTCACTAGACAAAACTCCAATCTCTCTCCAGCAGGAACATTAATCACAAGAGTTATCTGGACATTTTTATTGCTGTCTGAAAGCTGGACGCACAATAAACTCTGCAGCAGGTGCTTTTAAATTGTAAGCAATTGCTAAACACAGTGCCCCCTTCCAGGTCAATGCCCACTGCTGCCGCACTGGTCACACCGCCCTAAAGCCGACCCTGAGCAAAGGCCTCCAGTAACTTTCCACCTGACCTGACGGCAGAAAATAATTAGCTAAAATGTTAACGTTGAGGAAACTGTGCCTTTTTTCTACCAGTGCACAGTTGTTTTTGTTTTCCTGTTATCTGTTACCCGAAGTCAGCACCAGGAGGACTCTTTTTGGAGGATAATTGAGGGCGTATAAAGAGAAAATCAACCAATCAATGCAAAAGTGTATGCAAATGGTATGAAAGTGAAAATGTTGGGAAGAGTGATTGAGCACGATAGTGAGCATATCAATTCAACACTAATGCTTTATGGGTTCCAGAGTAGCGGGCTACTCACCAAAAAAGTGCTTTGACGCCTCAGTGGTGGTAAGCACTAGAATAATGCTATTACAATCCAATCCAATATCAGAGAGAGTGGCCAGTACAGGGGTAGAACGAGTAAGCCACAAAGCGAATTGCACGTGGTTGAGTGAAGCAGTGACTGACCTTTGAAAAGAATAAGCGAGACAGCCCACTAGTGAGTGAGAAAGAAAACCTTATGAGTGGGTGGGTTACAGTTCAAAATGTCTACATCAATTACCAGTATTCTTCATTACTCCTAATCCAGTTTTTCGTTTGCTTCTTGTGCACGTACTTGAAGGCTGATCACAGCCTGCAATAATGTCATCAGTGCATAATTTGAGCCAGTACTTTCTGGTGCTTGGCACCGGCAGATAATTGTCAACATCGCCACTTATGACAGCCTGCCACAAGGTGGCACTGTTTATCTAATTTAGAGATGAGCACAACAACAGTTTTCTATTAATTCAATATACATTTAAAAAAATGACTAATGCCTGCCGCCAAAGCCATTCTTATTGCTTTGGGTGCGTGGAATGGTACGAACTGTCATCCTTGTAGGAGCCTGATTGGTAGTTATTGCGTTGTTTCTGTAATTGGCGGCGCTCACAGTTGCAATGTGCAGTGCAAGCATGAGTGGCATTCTGAGCGGACCCTGGCACTTATTGTTTTTACAAATTAAGCTCTGTATGCCACCATACACTGCTCTAACTATTGTAGTCAGTATTTCTACATATTGGACCTAGAGCTTTAATTGCAACTACCACAACCTGCTGCTTTTCCCCAGACTACTGTTTGATGAGTGTCTCATTCTCTGACTAGTTACTTCAATATCGTTTTGACCTCCTGCTTGTGTCAGTCTGGTCCAATCAAGAGCATCCAAAAGGCATGCGTGTGAACTACTGTATTATATATATATATATATGTAGATTTATATAGCCCAGCTTATCACCCGCGAGGGCATCCAGGCGCTGTCCATGGGCATAGGCCATGGACACTACTGTAGACGCTTCTTAATTAAACTTTTTATAAAACCTTACAAATGAATCCCTGACCCCTTTTACCAAAGTGCTCAGTAAAAGTCTCATTATTCCTGAAACTTAAACTCAGCCTTAACTGTACCATCTTCTCTTACGTATACACCAGTAACTTCTCTGCCTTTCCTCTGTTCTCCAAAGAGTATTTATTTCCTCTAAACATGCTGTGTTCTATGTGTTTGGTCTTTTAGAGATTTCATTCTAGCCGAGATGTTAATAGACTGACAAACATGAAATACATGTAACATAAAATAGAAAACTCTGAAGATGGTCAATGTGTCAGTAAAGGCCGAAGATGAGAGCTTTTGTAGCGCAACAAATTATTTTTCCCATCGCTTTTTATATGTGGTGGTGTCCCAACACCTTTAACGAATCTTCATACACAAGATGCAATCCATTTTATACTATTGGTTTCTGTAAGATAAATTGTAACATGGACCTCATTAAGGGGGTCATTAGGATGACGGGCGGACTTTGTCCGCCCGCCATCCTGTCGGTATTCTGGACCGCCCGCCATAAGGGCGGGGGTCCCGTGGGGGTATTGGGATGTGCCCGCCACAGTGGCGGGCACATCCTGTATTTTTAGCATTGTGGCGCGCGGTGCTCTCTGCACCGCCCGCCACAATGCTAAAAATGCATTTCAGCATTTGCATTAAGAAAGCGGCATGTACTGGGCGGTGCCTGCCGCTTTGTTAATGCAAATGAAGGGGGGTACCACAGGTACCCCCTGTGTACACCCCCCACCTATACTTCACTCTGGGGGCCCGTAGGGGGCCCCGAGAGTGAAGACCGCATGCCTTTCCAAAGGCACGTAAATACAACCATCATAATATGGCTGGCGGTGTCTGATAGACACCGCCACCATATTATTCCTTTTCCGCCCCGGCTGCAAGGCGACCAGGGCGGAAAAGCGGCGGACGGTCTTTCCGTCCGCCACGGTCCCCCCCGCCATACTAATATGGCCGGGGAAAACGAGTGTGGATGTCGGGCGGATTGCCCCCGCCAGGCTGGTGGTGGCTACCGCCAGCCTGGCAGGGGAAATCCGCCCGACATCCTAATGGACCCCTAAGTGTCTTAATGTAATCAAGTAATACATATTCTGCGTAGACCCAAATACAGAAATATTCAATAAATGTGTAATAACTTTTCAGATACGGGGACCAATCGTTTTATTTAGCATTTGAGGACAGCATGATAGCCCATATCTCAGACTGCTAACAAGATTGCACAATACAAGAGAAGTTGCTCCCTTGTTCTCCTACAGTTGTCAGGTCTTCCAAGACTTTTAATACTATTGGTGCTGCACGCCTGCTAGGTCTTAGTCTTGCCGGATGCCACTGTAGGGTACTGTTGCTCTCCACAGGCCAAAATGAGCACTATTTCCAAACCTGAGCATTGTACAGAAGGCTTGAGATGAGCCGACATGTTTCAGGTTGGTTCTCAGCCAGAGAGGGGCTTCTTCGGTCGGAGTTGATCAAGGCGGTGTAAATACAGGGGGCATCAGACAAGTCACCAGGGATCGGCTAATCATTCAGCACAGATGGGCAGCCCTTCAGGATGGACAGTCAGCCCTTCAATTATATGCGGGGACAGACACACATCCAAGGGTGAGCTTTTACTTGCAACTATCAATTTGGGGACATCCTTAGAGAACAGGAGACAATGACTGAGCCAAAGAATTCAAAAGTAGTTCACTGGGTGTTAAAGAAGGAACCCCTGGTCTTGTGGATTTTGTTACTCTTAATATTTGATATGTGGATTTAATAGTAGGGAAAAGTAAGGATTCCAGTTTATTATATGAGCCTTGGCATGGTGCGTATTGCACACCTTAGACCATCCTGTAAATTTTTAATACATTTTTATAAATTTCTCCTGTGGGAGAGAGGGAGGCACTCATGACAGGTTTAACGTAAAAATCGTCTGCCTAATTACATCTTTTGAGCTGTATGGGAAGGTCAATAATTTATGTTTGCCTAAGTTTCATGTGATAATCACCATTTTCGTTGAAGTTGATATAAATTGAAAGAAGACCAATTGTAATTGGGCGATAATAAGTCTTCTTGACTGCATGGCTTACATTTAAAAGTGGACAAGCCAATCTGAAACACAGAATGCAGTCCCTAACTACTGGTGCTGGCATGCTTACTCACAACATACAGCTCATTCAAAGCACTGCCATTGAACATGGAGAACTGATGAAATGAGATAGTCATGTGTTAAGAGCGATGTTGACCTTGCACCCAGTAAAAACGCTAGTTATTGGCCCTTGTCTTCCTTGTGTGCCTTCGTGGATTGGGGAGAGATTAAAACCATAGGCCAACAATTAGAGTTTTGTGCCAACTTCAATAGAGCCAGCAGCCAATAGAGCTTTATTAAAGTGCTTTGGAGAAAACCTCTATAGAATTACACACAGTAGAAATGTAATCCAAGCATGTTGTGTGCACAGGAGGACATGCATTTCCCTTTTCATTAAAGGAATATGAGAGACACTGAAATTATCTGTGTATTTGATAGTGTAAGAAACAATTATTGAAATGTTGCTAGAACATAGTTAGCCAGCCGGTCACTCCTTTAATAAGTCTAGGTTCAGACTCTCTTACACCAGCCACCTGCTGGGTATGTATGGGAGAGGATGACAGTTCTTGCACTTTCATCTTCTAATGTATGGCTCCCATAGCGAGCCTCTATCATTTATTTCACTTTTTGTAAGTCATAACTGCTTGCTGTGACATCACAACAGTTGAAAACAAAATATCAACTGCTGTGATGTCATCAAGCTCTTCCAGGCCTGGTGACAGGGCTCTCTGAGAGCCTGTCAGTGCACCTCTGCCTGTCTGCTTTGGCTGAGAACAGAAAGCACACCCGCAAGAGGGCTGGGGGGAAGGTAGTCGGTTTTGGTTAAGGATAGCAGGTAAGATATTAATTTTTCACATTTGTGTCGGGGAGTAGAGGGCATGTTATGTATAGTTCTCAAATTATCCACTGCCCATGCGCAGTAAGTGAAACCAGGCATAATATAAAATTATAGATGAGTAAAATGTGATTGCAGGGATGTTTTTCACCTCGGAATTCTGAGAGATGACATCACAAACAACTTGAGCGTCACTCTTGTTGTCTATTTGACGTCACTCAGAACCCCTTGGTGAAAAGCATTCCTGTCATTCACTCCTATCCATCTATAATTCAATATATTGACCTTGAATCCAGTTGATTACATTAGCTATTGTCCTCTTGTCTGAGTTGTCTCCTTATATGATGCAACCTAATATTGGACCAAGAAGTCAGGAGCAGAGGAAAATAATATGCTTTTCATCAGCTCCATTGTCAGTAATGATACAGCAGCAGGACATTCGTGGCTGCTCGTAGATTGCTTTAGTATTGCTGATGTATCCCTATCGCACACAATTTCCCCATTATGCTCCCCACCAACGTGCCCTACCCTGTTAAGCCCCCTTCAAGAATACCTCTGCTTACATTGCTGTAAATTCACCCTTTAAAATATGTTATAGTACAGAGGTTAGTGTAGTACTGCAGTGACATAAGGATGGCTTTGCGGGTTACGTCAAGACTGAAGTTTGATTTGGGATTGCTTGAGTTGGATCATCAATAGAGTGGGAGTGATTTATATTGTGGTCTTGTCTTCTTGGTCATGTGTGTTGAAATGGTTAGTTGCGCCCAGGGTCCTTTGCCTTATCTGGAATGTGCCATCTAGGAGGGCTGGTATGTGTCTCTCACAGCTTGAAATATGTCTCTGAGGTCATTGACAGTTAGTTGTCTTATTCTTTCAACCCAACTAACAGTGCCAGGTTGGCTGGGTGTTTGTTTACTGCTGTATTGGTTTTTCTGGAGTATTCTGGGCTCATGGATGTAAAACGTTATGGTGACTCAGAGAAGTGCTGGATGTATGTGCATTGTTCTGGCTAATGTGTTCTTTGGAAAAACAGATACAATATGGTACTGCTATTTTTGATTCCTGTTTAAGTCTAAACTCTTGTCATGCTGATTTTATTGCACTGAATTCAATATATTGGTTGTATTTTTCATTAATACCTTTTTTAACAGACTGGGTAGCTCAGTAAGTTGACCCACTTGCTGATGAAATCTGTATATAACCTTGGCATCACAGGTTTGAAATTTAGCAGGCCGTGTCCTGCTCCGCCTGTCATCTTCGTAGCTTGATAAAAGTGAGTGTGAATATGTTAGGTTGTAGCCATTCTTATTTACTATACCAAAACGGTAAAATAATGTGGTAACATTATTTTATTTAATGTGCCATAAAATACAAATTGACCTTGGTGGCAGCAGAATGGCTCAGAAGCAAGAAGACATCCTGCAAGCATAATGTGTCCGTTTTATTTGAAATTTGATACTTGCAGTGCTATGAAGTAAGAAATGTCTTTTTACAAAAAAACTCGAATAAATAAAAAATAAATAAATAAATAAATATGGACAGCCTTCCACAAAACGGTTAAAAAGTAGACTGGAAGCATCCTGGGAATTATATAGAGTGTTGGAGATGGTGCTGAGCAGGATCTCTCTGCAGCCGGGTGGTCACAAGCCTCACTCCTGCAGCCATTCGGTGCTGAGTCTCATTCCTGCAGCCAGGCGTCACTGTACCTTAGTTCTTCCTAGGCCCTGAGGGGAACCAAGAAAAGGGATTATAGAATGTGGAAATAAATAAATCACCAATTTCATAAACCTGATCAAGACGAAACAGTACTCAAAATGTACCATTTGCCCACAAATCATCCGGAATAAAACTGCTCAGGCGATAGAGAAAATCTGCAACTTAACCTTAAATATCATGGGACGACTTCAAGAAACCAAAATCTCAATTACAACAGGAGTATATAACCTAATCACTGTATTAATTTACTTCGAATTCCCATAAATTTCTGACTTATCCATATATTTAAAAAAATGCCTAAAAAACAGAAGTTAATTGTATTCATGAAAAAGCTCATTTACACCTATCTCTTTTATGCTAGGTGAGTAAATAATTCATTTCTAGGGTTAGGTAATTTTAAAATCTCTGTTAACAGTTTTCCCTAACATCTTCCTTTTTTGCGCTCCTTTGAAAAGTAGGCTAATTGTTCTCTATCAGCAGCTGTTTCACGTTGGAATTTTAAGGAATGTACATGTTCTGAAAAAGTTAGGAAAACTTCCTTACGCATTTCTGTGATTGACCACTAAGTTCTGAATGAGTGAGTGTTTGGTACATTGCATGGGTTTTCCATGCATGCATACTCCCTGGCACACCTCATGGAACACCCTCCAGTGGAGTGTGAATCAGAGTTGACTATTAACTTGTGTCTTATATGCATTTACAGTTATCATTCTTTATTAATCAGGCACAAATTACTCAGTGTAAGTTTTGATTTGCTCTGATAACAATCCTACTTACTATTGCATTTCCCTACCTTAATAGCCTCGCCCAAGCTACATTATCCCTTGTGGTCAGAAATCTTGTTATGCAATTCCGCCTGCCTCATCAACATCTCTACATGTGAAGACTCTGGCAGCACACCTTCGTCCAATTGGACAAGAACCCTCATCTACTCTCTTGTCCTAGACAAACTGGACCAGGGCAACATTCACCTCCATGATCTTCCCCAGCATGTACTCTGAGTAAATGTATTTATTTCACCAAGTGCATGCTGTTCTCACAGCTTGCTGTCCACACAAATTAAGGTCCTGTTTTAATTCCTTAAACTGGTCTTAGCAGCAGTTGATGATCATTACCTGATGAGCAACATTAGCTTTAACTGTCCAACCTGCATCTATCTCACTGCTACCCGGCACCTAGAGCCACCGGCATTCCTTCACACGCAATGTCTTCTTGCTCCTGGGCCCACTACATTGGAATGCTCTTCCTTTGAGCTAGGCAAACTCCTTTCTGGTAGCATTTACAGAAGGTTCTTAGGGCACAGCATCTAGCCCCAGAAATGCCTCCACAAAGTCATGTCAGTAGCTCTCAAAGTGCCGCATGGAACATACCAACAGCCTGACCCTACCGAACAGTCTATAGACATGCATGCTAAGTATGTTTGTTTGAGTCTGTATTATTTCCCTTTTCCAACCTCCTTTCTCAGCCACCATCTTAATGCATGTGTCCTTTGACCTCTGCGTGTTTATATGCTGATTGTTATTAGCTATTATAAAGTTTTTTCTGGTCCAAATGTTATTTCAAATATTACTGATATTTCAATCATATTTTTATGTACTGGTCTTCTTCAGTGGCCAGTCCAATTTCTCTTCTATTTTCTTTAAATTGGCCTCGAAGCTTAGAATGTGTGCTTTATCTCAGTGTGTGTCGATAATGGCAAAAGAGATATACCTCGTAAAAACTCCCTCGCAATATAAGCCTCTCTGAATTGCATTATATGCTGTTAAACATGCAAAAACCAATAAAGACAGTTATAAAAAAAATCTCAGTGTGTGTCACAACAAGGAGGGAGATACTCTTTCATAAGGAGATGTCTGTGTATGTTGGCTGTGTTATCTCAAGTTTGTATATTTGTTTTCATACAGCTCTACCGCTGACTAGGTGTGCCCTAAATTGTTCACAATACAAAGCTGCAGACTGCATGTTTTTACATAGTGCACAAACAGGTGAGTCACCTCTGGATGCTGGGAATGTTCTGCTCACAAATGGAGACCGATTAATGGTTTGGGATGCTGAGCTCCATTTGTGAGCAGTACATTCCCAGCATCCAGAGATGACTCACCTGTTTGTGCACTATGTAAAAACATGCAGTCTGCAGCTTTGTATTGTGAACAAGGAAGGACATTGTGATGAACATGCACTCCTACCAATGATTATTAACATAACATGGCCTTTAAAGAAACTTCATAGTTAGTTTTATGAACCAAGGATACAGAGGGGTGAAAGACAGCTGTACTAATTTAACTTGACACATTGCAGCAAATCCCCCCGAATCAAAGAGCATTACTATTGACACTATAATCTTTCCACGACCATGCCATATTTGCTCTCAACTGTTCTTTAATAAACCCCATTGTCATTTTCCTGACTTACACAATAACCAGCTTTTGTCCCACTTTTCCTCCACTTTAGAGGCCTGTGTTCATCCAGCTGTGCTGTAAGTTGTCCGGCTCACTTCCCTAGGTATGCATGATGTGTTCCCCAAGAGGTATTCCACCTATTACGATTATTATATCACCTCTCCCCCATGTGTGCCGCACATATTCCCAGTTGCTTATCACCTCTCCCTCACATGCAGCATAATTGTTCCCAACTGTGATATCACATCACCCCCATAAGTCATAATTATTTCTAGTTGCACATCATCCCTCACCCACATGTACCACAATATGTTCCTAATCATGCATCAACTCTTACCCACATCATACCTGTTCACATGTGTACATCTCTTCTCCCTCACATGTGTAATACATGGTCCAAGTTGGTTATAGCCTCCCCATATGCATCATACCTGCTCTCATGTGTCGCCTCCCACTGCGTGCATCATGCCTGTTCCCAGTTGTATAAGACCTCTCGCCTGCATGTGTCATACCTGCTCACAAGTGTATATGTAAATGGGAGTATCTCGGTGCTTGTACGCATACCGCTGTGGAACCCTTCTTGGCTTTTCCCTGTGAAGTGCCCACTCATGGGCACCCCCAAGGTGAAGCCAGGCATCCTAGCGTTGTTGGGGCCGTTTGTGGCCAGGGTTCAATTCCCGACTTGGCGGGTCTTGGGCTCAATTTCCTCGGACCTGATAATTCTCGCCTCGGTGCCTGTTCTAATCACCTGAGGCGAGAATTATCAGGAAATTGAGCCCAAGACCCGCCGAGGCAGGAATTGAACCCTGGTCCCGGGCCAGACCTCTGCATCAGGGTCTGCCGCTCTAACCATTGAGCCACACTTCTCCGCCTCAGGTGTATGTGCGCCCCCCCACTTGCTTCACCCCTTTTTATCAGTTATATGTCCCTCTCTCCTCCATGAATCATACATGTTTATAGGTGCGTGCCACCTCTGTGATGTACTACTGTCTCCTGATTGTGTGCAGTTTTCTCCCAGTTGTGTGCCACCTGTCCCAATTCTGGCCAATCTACTCCAAGCTCTGCCCAGCTTGCCCTCAGTTGTCCCCCAGTCTTCCCATAATGTTTGTCCTTTAAATCCAGTTTAAGGTGGTTCAGCCTGGACTCACCATTGCAGCCCATGCCGCTCATGGACCCGATCCGGTCAATGCGCCGTCCGAAGCACCCCGAGTCGCGCATCATCCTGGGGTTCTGGATGGCGCGGAGCCCCTTCAGCAGGGAGTCCTTGAGGGAGTAGGACGCTGCAGCCACCCTTGGCTCGGACTGCTGGCTCTCGCCGTCTTCAGAGGGGTCAACTTGAAGCCCACCTTGGACCTCCGGCTCCTGCAGGTCGGGGCTGGACTCCAAGGTCTCCATCAGAGAGAACTTCTCCTCCAACCTCTCGAGGATGGTCTGAAAGAGACGTGTGAGCTGGAGTGAGTGGTCTCTGGTGTGCCATTGAAGCTCTTGCGCCAACCCCCATATCACTATAGTACTTCTTTTGGATAACATAAGAATAACATTACCTTTGGTATCAATAGCATGCGTTACATCATGAACTATAAACTTGATTCAACATTTTCTCATTACATTCCAAAGGTTGACTGGCCAATGAACTCTTGACAGTAGTTTGAAACAGCATTAACAAAAATAGGAGCACAGAGGGAAAAATCGGACACAGGTCGTCCTCCACTCATAAAGTCATTCCAAATACAATGACCTGGTCCACTTAGGCAGTGTTTTTTATTTCTTTGACAAATGTACAACACGTTGCAAATATTTACAATTATCTCCCCTGTCTTAGAAGTTCATGGGGTAGAGAGTACACCGTGACCATGCCAAATTTAAAAGGCCTCAATCCCTTACCAGACAGTCGTGACGAATGGACAACACACAACAATGTGTCTTTGTGAAAAAATGTGAGAAAGCGAGATGACCCCTCACGGGCGAACCACCAACGGGGAACCTGGTAGGTACTCACCAGTGTTGCCCTATTCTCATCATCGGCAGTCATCAAGCTTTTAAATGAAATGTGTCCAAACAAACATAGATGTGTATGTGAAAATAAAGTGCAGTGGAAAAAATTAGTGAAAAACACATACATATTTGTGCCTTTCAATAAAGTTTTTAAAGAAATTGTCTCGGAACATAGTCGCGTCCTCCTTGAAAGGAGTAGTTTGAAACAGCCATGTTTATCACAAAATGTGTCAGTTATGAGGATTCCGCAATAAATTTGCACAAGATGAATACTTCACATATATAACAATGACTTAAAACAGCATGATAAGCCATAACTCTCATGCATGGTTAAATCATTAACACTGGGCTTCCTGTCTACCAAGCGCTTCGTTACCCCATCAGGACTAGTGAGCGCTACATAAATAATCACATCGTGACATCACTGTCAGGGTCAGCTTTATTGCTGTTATGTTTGTTCTTGATACGAGTATTATTTCCAGTAGAAGGTGTAAGCCCCAAAGGCTTCAGATATTTAGCTGCAGCCTAAGGAGTGTTTGATTCAGACCTGCATCGCCGCATGCCCACGTTTAACTCAATTATAAATTGTTAGTCGTCAATTTCTTTCAATATGGCTGATTTTTCTGCTTTCTTCTTGTAAAGTTAAAACCGTAATACCACCTTCAGCGCCAATCTGGACAGATGTTCAAAGACTCGGCAACGTGCACCGACCCGTTCACCTGTATTTCTATGTTTTGCAATTTATATAGCGCCAATTTCACCGGAAGGTTTTGAAGCACTATACGTAAGCACCACTTGGATTACACAAATTCGCGTTCACTTTTTTAGGCGGGGGAATTGAAGGATTTGTCCAGAATCACACGATGTTAGGGCCGACGCCGAGACTCGAATCTGATTTACAAGTTCTAAAGTCGATAATTTTGGCCCCTTGCGCAACATCCTACCTTCTCTATTCTGGTTCATCACATTCCTGTTTTTAAAAGTTCTGAGATCTATGGTTTAAGCGTATGGCAGTTAAACAGTCTAATGGTGTCGTATATATCGGTCATTTCTACCGGGAACGCTTAGGAATAGTTAGTGGCCCCTTACGAGTTTAAAAAACAATTTTCGATCCTGCCCTCGAACTCACGCATTTACTCTACACCCCTCTCTGGGTCAATTCGATCATTTCCCCCACCCGTGGAAAGGTAGAGTGGGGGTAGGGCCCCCGGCTCATCACAGGGACAGACCCTCCCCACCCCTACAGCGTCCGATGACATGAACTGCTACACCCGTTCCTGCTCTGCTCAAGCTCCGAACGAAAAACCCCCGACCCCGAGAGGTACGGCCGGGGTCCCTTTGTCCCCGCAGGGAGCCCGCACGCCTCGCGGGGATCCCTTTCCGGAATCTGCCGAACCCTTTTCGTGACAGCTCGGACCGGACGCCCCTCACCGCAGAGCCCCCCGCGCGCTCTTCAACATCAAGTCTCAAAAATACTTTGGGGCAGATTTACAAGCCACTTGCGACACTTTTGCGTCATTTTTCACATGGGAAAAATGACGCACAAAATGGCGCAAGGGGCTTGTAAATGTGCCCCTCTATGCGGTTACCAAGGGCCAACAAAGCACGTGCATGAGATAAACACAATAGTGAATATCACTTAAATCTTCCTTAACAAAATCTCTTATTCAGAGAATAAATGTGCAAATTAGCAAAGCGTCACAATTACTAATGTAATTGTATTAGCAGCCAAATAACACTTCTATCAAGCAGCATCGCAAAGTATGGAACGATTTTATTAATGTAAAAGCATTTTAAAATTACTTTTAGTCGGGTTCGTATGAAAACAACGCGCAGTACAATACAGCAGAGCAGCCTTCCCTGGAAGGTGCGCAGTTTACACCCAGGAACGTGGTTTTAGGTCGACAGGTAACAGTATCGATTCTCGCTTCCAGCAGACATTCACTGCAACTACAATTAGGTCTGATGTATCGGTTTTCAAAGTCCTGTGAGCAACAGGCACCTGGTTACCTGAGCTTCAGACAGATAGGACGAATCCATCCCACCTGAAGCCCAGGTACACTGGGTAGAAAAACAAGACATGCTCAGGTCTCAGTGGAGCCCGCTCCCCTCTTTTCAGGACCCCTCTCTCTGCACGGACACTTCCCTCTCCTTCCGAGACACTGTTCCTGCAACACCTTACTTCCTTTAAGAACCCGTCACCCAGAAGCATCCCTCCTCCGAGAGCCCTGTCTCCTGTGGCATATCTCATCCTAGGTCATCTCTTCTCCCTGCAGTACCCTCTTTCTGCAGCACCCCTCTAGCTATAGTCCCCTCTCCCTGCAGCACCCCTCTAGCTAGAGTCCCCTCTCCCCAGAGCACCCCTCTAGCTAGAGTACCCTCTCCCTGCAGCACCCCTCTAGCTAGAGTCCCCTCTCCCCAGAGCACCCCTCTAGCTAGAGTCCCCTCTCCCTGCAGCACCCCTCTAGCTAGAGTCCCCTCTCCCCAGAGCACCCCTCTTCCTGAAATCCCATCTTCCTGCAGTACCCCCCGAGCTATGGTCCCCTCTCCCTGCAGCACCCCTCTAGCTAGAGTCCCCTCTCCCAGGAGCACCCCTCTAGTTAAAGTCCCCTCTCCCTGGAGCACCCCTCTAGCTAGAGTCCCCTCTCCCTGCAGCACCCCTTTAGCTAGAGTCCCCTCTCCCTGCAGCACTCCTTTAGCTAGAGTCCCCTCTCCCTGCAGCACCCCTCTAGCTAGAGTCCCCTCTCCCTGCAGCACCCCTCTAGCTAGAGTCCCCTCTCCCTGCAGCACCCCTCTAGCTAGAGTCCCCTCTCCCAGCAGCACCCCTCTAGATATGGTCCCCTGTCCCTGCAGCACCCCTTTAGCTAGAGTCCCCTCTCCCTGCAGCACCCCTCTAGCTAGAGTCCCTCTCCCTGCAGCACCCCTCTAGCTATGGTCCCCTCTCCCTGCAGCACCCCTCTAGCTAGAGTACCCTCTCCCTGCAGCACCCCTCTAGCTAGAGTCCCCTCTCCCTGCAGCACCCCTCTAGCTAGAGTCCCCTATCCCTGCAGCACCCCTTTAGCTAGAGTCCCCTCTCCCTGCAGCACTCCTCTAGCTAGAGTCCCCTCTCCCTGCAGCACCCCTCTAGCTAGAGTCCCCTCTCCCTGCAGCACCCCTCTAGCTAGAGTCCCCTCTCCCTGCAGCACTCCTCTAGCTAGAGTCCCCTCTCCCTGCAGCACCCCTCTATCTAGAGTCCCCTCTCCCTGCAGCACCCCTCTAGCTAGAGTCCCCTCGCACTGCAGCACCCCTCTAGCTAGAGTCCCCTCTCCCTGCAGCACCCCTCTAGCTAGAGTACCCTCTCCCTGCAGCACCCCTCCAGCTAGAGTCCCCTATCCCTGCAGCACCGCTCTAGCTAGTCCCCTCTCCCTTTAGCACCCCTCTAGCTAGAGTCCCCTCTCCCTTTAGCACCCCTCCAGCTAGAGTCCCCTCTCCCTGCAGCACCCCTCTAGCTAGAGTCCCCTCTCCCTGTAGCACCCCTCTAGCTAGTCCCCTCTCCCTTTAGCACCCCTCTAGCTAGAGTCCCCTCTCCCTGCAGCACCCCTCTAGCTAGAGTCCCCTCTCCCTGCAGCACCCCTCTAGCTAGAGTCCCCTCTCTCTGCAGCACCCCTCTATCTAGAGTCCCCTCTCCCTTTAGCACCCCTCTAGCTAGAGTCCCCTCTCCCTGCAGCACCCCTCTAGCTAGAGTCCCCTCTCCCTGTAGCACCCCTCTAGCTAGTCCCCTCTCCCTTTAGCACCCCTCTAGCTAGAGTCCCCTCTCCCTGCAGCACCCCTCTAGCTAGAGTCCCCTCTCCCTGCAGCACCCCTCTAGCTAGAGTCCCCTCTCTCTGCAGCACCCCTCTATCTAGAGTCCCCTCTCCCTGCAGCACCCTTCTAGCTAGAGTCCCCTCTCCCTGGAGCACCCCTCTAGCTAGAGTCCCCTCTCCCTGCAGCACCCCTCTAGCTAGAGTCCCCTCTCTCTGCAGCACCCCTCTATCTAGAGTCCCCTCTCTCTGCAGCACCCCTCTAGCTAGAGTACCCTCTCCCTGCCGCACCCTTCTAGCTAGAGTTCCCTCTCCCTGCAGCACCCCTCTATCTAGAGTCCCCTCTCCCTGCAGCACCCTTCTAGCTAGAGTCCCCTCTCCCTGGAGCACCCCTCTAGCTAGAGTCCCGTCTCCCTGCAGCACCCCTCTAGCTAGAGTCCCCTCTCCCTGGAGCACCCCTCTAGTTAAAGTCCCCTCTCCCTGGAGCACCCCTCTAGCTACAGTCCCCTCTCTCTGCAGCACCCCTCTAGCTAGAGTCCCCTCTCCCTGCAGCACCCCTCTATCTAGAGTCCCCTCTCCCTGCAGCACCCTTCTAGCTAGAGTCCCCTCTCCCTGCAGCACCCCTCTATCTAGAGTCCCCTCTCCCTGCAGCACCCTTCTAGCTAGAGTCCCCTCTCCCTGGAGCACCCCTCTAGCTAGAGTCCCCTCTCCCTGCAGCACCCCTCTAGCTAGAGTCCCCTCTCTCTGCAGCACCCCTCTATCTAGAGTCCCCTCTCTCTGCAGCACCCCTCTATCTAGAGTCCCCTCAACCTGCAGCACCCTTCTAGCTAGAGTTCCCTCTCCCTGCAGCACCCCTCTATCTAGAGTCCCCTCTCCCTGCAGCACCCCTCTAGCTAGAGTCCCCGCTCCCTGCAGCACCCCTCTAGCTAGAGTCCCCTATCCCTGCAGCACCCCTCTAGCTAGAGTCCCTCTCCCTGCAGCACCCCTCTAGCTATGGTCCCCTCTCCCTGCAGCACCCCTCTAGCTAGAGTACCCTCTCCCTGCAGCACTCCTCTAGCTAGAGTCCCCTCTCCCTGCAGCACCCCTCTAGCTAGAGTCCCCTGGCACTGCAGCACCCCTCTAGCTAGAGTCCCCTCTCCCTGCAGCAGCCCTCTAGCTAGAGTACCCTCTCCCTGCAGCACCCCTCCAGCTAGAGTCCCCTCTCCCTGCAGCACCCCTCTAGCTAGAGTCCCCTCTCCCCAGAGCACCCCTCTAGCTAGAGTACCCTCTCCCTGCAGCACCCCTCTAGCTAGAGTCCCCTCTCCCCAGAGCACCCCTCTAGCTAGAGTCCCCTCTCCCTGCAGCACCCCTCTAGCTAGAGTCCCCTCTCCCCAGAGCACCCCTCTTCCTGAAATCCCATCTTCCTGCAGTACCCCCCGAGCTATGGTCCCCTCTCCCTGCAGCACCCCTCTAGCTAGAGTCCCCTCTCCCAGGAGCACCCCTCTAGTTAAAGTCCCCTCTCCCTGGAGCACCCCTCTAGCTAGAGTCCCCTCTCCCTGCAGCACCCCTTTAGCTAGAGTCCCCTCTCCCTGCAGCACTCCTTTAGCTAGAGTCCCCTCTCCCTGCAGCACCCCTCTAGCTAGAGTCCCCTCTCCCTGCAGCACCCCTCTAGCTAGAGTCCCCTCTCCCTGCAGCACCCCTCTAGCTAGAGTCCCCTCTCCCAGCAGCACCCCTCTAGATATGGTCCCCTGTCCCTGCAACACCCCTTTAGCTAGAGTCCCCTCTCCCTGCAGCACCCCTCTAGCTAGAGTCCCTCTCCCTGCAGCACCCCTCTAGCTATGGTCCCCTCTCCCTGCAGCACCCCTCTAGCTAGAGTACCCTCTCCCTGCAGCACCCCTCTAGCTAGAGTCCCCTCTCCCTGCAGCACCCCTCTAGCTAGAGTCCCCTATCCCTGCAGCACCCCTTTAGCTAGAGTCCCCTCTCCCTGCAGCACTCCTCTAGCTAGAGTCCCCTCTCCCTGCAGCACCCCTCTAGCTAGAGTCCCCTCTCCCTGCAGCACCCCTCTAGCTAGAGTCCCCTCTCCCTGCAGCACTCCTCTAGCTAGAGTCCCCTCTCCCTGCAGCACCCCTCTATCTAGAGTCCCCTCTCCCTGCAGCACCCCTCTAGCTAGAGTCCCCTCGCACTGCAGCACCCCTCTAGCTAGAGTCCCCTCTCCCTGCAGCACCCCTCTAGCTAGAGTACCCTCTCCCTGCAGCACCCCTCCAGCTAGAGTCCCCTATCCCTGCAGCACCCCTCTAGCTAGTCCCCTCTCCCTTTAGCACCCCTCTAGCTAGAGTCCCCTCTCCCTTTAGCACCCCTCCAGCTAGAGTCCCCTCTCCCTGCAGCACCCCTCTAGCTAGAGTCCCCTCTCCCTGTAGCACCCCTCTAGCTAGTCCCCTCTCCCTTTAGCACCCCTCTAGCTAGAGTCCCCTCTCCCTGCAGCACCCCTCTAGCTAGAGTCCCCTCTCCCTGCAGCACCCCTCTAGCTAGAGTCCCCTCTCTCTGCAGCACCCCTCTATCTAGAGTCCCCTCTCCCTTTAGCACCCCTCTAGCTAGAGTCCCCTCTCCCTGCAGCACCCCTCTAGCTAGAGTCCCCTCTCCCTGTAGCACCCCTCTAGCTAGTCCCCTCTCCCTTTAGCACCCCTCTAGCTAGAGTCCCCTCTCCCTGCAGCACCCCTCTAGCTAGAGTCCCCTCTCCCTGCAGCACCCCTCTAGCTAGAGTCCCCTCTCTCTGCAGCACCCCTCTATCTAGAGTCCCCTCTCCCTGCAGCACCCTTCTAGCTAGAGTCCCCTCTCCCTGGAGCACCCCTCTAGCTAGAGTCCCCTCTCCCTGCAGCACCCCTCTAGCTAGAGTCCCCTCTCTCTGCAGCACCCCTCTATCTAGAGTCCCCTCTCTCTGCAGCACCCCTCTAGCTAGAGTACCCTCTCCCTGCCGCACCCTTCTAGCTAGAGTTCCCTCTCCCTGCAGCACCCCTCTATCTAGAGTCCCCTCTCCCTGCAGCACCCTTCTAGCTAGAGTCCCCTCTCCCTGGAGCACCCCTCTAGCTAGAGTCCCCTCTCCCTGCAGCACCCCTCTAGCTAGAGTCCCCTCTCCCTGGAGCACCCCTCTAGTTAAAGTCCCCTCTCCCTGGAGCACCCCTCTAGCTACAGTCCCCTCTCTCTGCAGCACCCCTCTAGCTAGAGTCCCCTCTCCCTGCAGCACCCCTCTATCTAGAGTCCCCTCTCCCTGCAGCACCCTTCTAGCTAGAGTCCCCTCTCCCTGCAGCACCCCTCTATCTAGAGTCCCCTCTCCCTGCAGCACCCTTCTAGCTAGAGTCCCCTCTCCCTGGAGCACCCCTCTAGCTAGAGTCCCCTCTCCCTGCAGCACCCCTCTAGCTAGAGTCCCCTCTCTCTGCAGCACCCCTCTATCTAGAGTCCCCTCTCTCTGCAGCACCCCTCTATCTAGAGTCCCCTCAACCTGCAGCACCCTTCTAGCTAGAGTTCCCTCTCCCTGCAGCACCCCTCTATCTAGAGTCCCCTCTCCCTGCAGCACCCCTCTAGCCAGAGTCCCCTCTCCCTGCAGCACCCCTCTAGCTAGAGTCCCCTATCCCTGCAGCACCCCTCTAGCTAGAGTCCCTCTCCCTGCAGCACCCCTCTAGCTATGGTCCCCTCTCCCTGCAGCACCCCTCTAGCTAGAGTACCCTCTCCCTGCAGCACTCCTCTAGCTAGAGTCCCCTCTCCCTGCAGCACCCCTCTAGCTAGAGTCCCCTCGCACTGCAGCACCCCTCTAGCTAGAGTCCCCTCTCCCTGCAGCAGCCCTCTAGCTAGAGTACCCTCTCCCTGCAGCACCCCTCCAGCTAGAGTCCCCTATCCCTGCAGCACCCCTCTAGCTAGAGTCCCCTCTCCCTGCATCACCCCTCTAGCTAGAGTCCCCTCTCCCTGCAGCACCCCTCTAGCTAGAGTCCCCTCTCCCTGCAGCACCCCTCTAGCTAGAGTCCCCTCTCCCTGGAGCACCCCTCTAGCTAGAGTCCCCTCTCCCTGCAGCACCCCTCTAGCTAGAGTACCCTCTCCCTTTAGCACCCCTCTAGCTATGGTCCCCTCTCCCCGCAGCACCCCTCTATCTAGAGTCCCCTCTCCCTGCAGCACCCTTCTAGCTAGAGTCCCCTCTCCCTGCAGCACCCCTCTAGCTATGGTCCCCTCTCCCTGCAGCACCCCTCTAGCTATGGTCCCCTCTCCCTGCAGCACCCCTCTAGCTAGAGTCCCCTCTTACTGCAGCATCCCTCTAGCTAGAGTCCCCTCTCCCTTTAGCACCCCTCTAGCTAGTCCCCTCTCCCTTTAGCACCCCTCTAGCTAGAGTCCCCTCTCCCTTTAGCACCCCTCTAGCTAGTCCCCTATCCCTTTAGCACCCCTCTAGCTAGAGTCCCTTCTCCCTGCAGCACCCCTCTAGCTAGAGTCCCCTCTCCCTGCAGCACCCCTCTAGCTAGAGTCCCCTCTCTCTGCAGCACCCCTCTATCTAGAGTCCCCTCTCCCTGCAGCACCCTTCTAGCTAGAGTTCCCTCTCCCTGCAGCACCCCTCTAGCTAGAGTCCCCTCTCTCTGCAGCACCCCTCTATCTAGAGTCCCCTCTCCCTGCAGCACCCTTCTAGCTAGAGTCCCCTCTCCCTGGAGCACCCCTCTAGCTAGAGTCCCCGCTCCCTGCAGCACCCCTCTAGCTAGAGTCCCCTCTCACTGCAGCACCCCTCTAGCTAGTCCCCCTCCCTTTAGCACCCCTCTAGCTAGAGTCCCCTCTCCCTGCAGCACCCCTCTAGCTAGAGTCCCCTCTCCCTGTAGCACCCCTCTAGCTAGTCCCCTCTCCCTTTAGCACCCCTCTAGCTAGAGTCCCCTCTCCCTGCAGCACCCCTCTAGCTAGAGTCCCCTCTCTCTGCAGCACCCCTCTATCTAGAGTCCCCTCTCCCTGCAGCACCCCTCTAGCTAGAGTCCCCTCTCTCTGCAGCACCCCTCTAGCTAGAGTCCCCTCTCTCTGCAGCACCCCTCTATCTAGAGTCCCCTCTCCCTGCAGCACCCTTCTAGCTAGAGTTCCCTCTCCCTGCAGCACCCTTCTAGCTAGAGTTCCCTCTCCCTGCAGCACCCCTCTATCTAGAGTCCCCTCTCCCTGCAGCACCCCTCTAGCTAGAGTCCCCTCTCCCTGCAGCACCCTTCTAGCTAGAGTTCCCTCTCCCTGCAGCACCCTTCTAGCTAGAGTTCCCTCTCCCTGCAGCACCCCTCTATCTAGAGTCCCCTCTCCCTGCAGCACCCCTCTAGCTAGAGTCCCCTCTCCCTGGAGCACCCCTCTAGTTAAAGTCCCCTCTCCCTGCAGCACCCCTCTAGCTAGAGTACCCTCTCCCTGAAGCACCCCTCTAGCTAGAGTCCCCTCTCTCTGCAGCACCCCTCTAGCTAGAGTCCCCTCTCCCTGCAGCACCCCTCTAGCTAGAGTCCCCTCTCCCTGCAGCACCCCTCTAGCTAGAGTCCCCTCTCCCTGCAGCACCCTTCTAGCTAGAGTTCCCTCTCCCTGCAGCACCCCTCTATCTAGAGTCCCCTCTCCCTGCAGCACCCCTCTAGCTAGAGTCCCCTCTCCCTGGAGCACCCCTCTAGTTAAAGTCCCCTCTCCCTGCAGCACCCCTCTAGCTAGAGTACCCTCTCCCTGCAGCACCCCTCTAGCTAGAGTCCCCTCTCTCTGCAGCACCCCTCTAGCTAGAGTCCCCTCTCCCTGCAGCACCCTTCTAGCTAGAGTTCCCTCTCCCTGCAGCACCCTTCTAGCTAGAGTTCCCTCTCCCTGCAGCACCCTTCTAGCTAGAGTCCCCTCTCCCTGCATCACCCCTCTAGCTAGAGTCCCCTCTCCCTGCAGCACCCCTCTAGCTAGAGTCCCCTCTCCCTGCAGCACCCCTCTAGCTAGAGTCCCCTCTCCCTGGAGCACCCCTCTAGCTAGAGTCCCCTCTCCCTGCAGCACCCCTCTAGCTAGAGTACCCTCTCCCTTTAGCACCCCTCTAGCTATGGTCCCCTCTCCCTGCAGCACCCCTCTAGCTATGGTCCCCTCTCCCCGCAGCACCCCTCTATCTAGAGTCCCCTCTCCCTGCAGCACCCTTCTAGCTAGAGTCCCATCTCCCTGCAGCACCCCTCTAGCTATGGTCTCCTCTCCCTGCAGCACCCCTCTAGCTATGGTCCCCTCTCCCTGCAGCACCCCTCTAGCCAGAGTCCCCTCTCCCTTTAGCACCCCTCTAGCTAGTCCCCTCTCCCTTTAGCACCCCTCTAGCTAGAGTCCCCTCTCCCTTTAGCACCCCTCTAGCTAGTCCCCTCTCCCTTTAGCACCCCTCTAGCTAGAGTCCCCTCTCCCTGCAGCACCCCTCTAGCTAGAGTCCCCTCTCCCTGCAGCACCCCTCTAGCTAGAGTCCCCTCTCTCTGCAGCACCCCTCTATCTAGAGTCCCCTCTCCCTGCAGCACCCTTCTAGCTAGAGTTCCCTCTCCCTGCAGCACCCCTCTAGCTAGAGTCCCCTCTCTCTGCAGCACCCCTCTATCTAGAGTCCCCTCTCCCTGCAGCACCCTTCTAGCTAGAGTCCCCTCTCCGTGGAGCACCCCTCTAGCTAGAGTCCCCGCTCCCTGCAGCACCCCTCTAGCTAGAGTCCCCTCTCACTGCAGCACCCCTCTAGCTAGTCCCCCTCCCTTTAGCACCCCTCTAGCTAGAGTCCCCTCTCCCTGCAGCACCCCTCTAGCTAGAGTCCCCTCTCCCTGTAGCACCCCTCTAGCTAGTCCCCTCTCCCTTTAGCACCCCTCTAGCTAGAGTCCCCTCTCCCTGCAGCACCCCTCTAGCTAGAGTCCCCTCTCCCTGCAGCACCCCTCTAGCTACAGTCCCCTCTCCCTGCAGCACCCTTCTAGCTAGAGTTCCCTCTCCCTGCAGCACCCCTCTATCTAGAGTTCCCTCTCCCTGCAGCACCCCTCTATCTAGAGTCCCCTCTCCCTGCAGCACCCCTCTAGCTAGAGTCCCCTCTCCCTGGAGCACCCCTCTAGTTAAAGTCCCCTCTCCCTGCAGCACCCCTCTAGCTAGAGTACCCTCTCCCTGCAGCACCCCTCTAGCTAGAGTCCCCTCTCTCTGCAGCACCCCTCTAGCTAGAGTCCCCTCTCCCTGCAGCACCCCTCTAGCTAGAGTCCCCTCTCCCTGCAGCACCCCTCTAGCTAGAGTCCCCTCTCCCTGCAGCACCCCTCTAGCTAGAGTTCCCTCTCCCTGCAGCACCCCTCTATCTAGAGTCCCCTCTCCCTGCAGCACCCCTCTAGCTAGAGTCCCCTCTCCCTGGAGCACCCCTCTAGTTAAAGTCCCCTCTCCCTGCAGCACCCCTCTAGCTAGAGTACCCTCTCCCTGCAGCACCCCTCTAGCTAGAGTCCCCTCTCCCTGCAGCACCCCTCTAGCTAGAGTCCCCTCTCCCTGGAGCACCCCTCTAGCTAGAGTACCCTCTCCCTGCAGCACCCCTCTAGCTAGAGTCCCCTCTCCCTGGAGCACCCCTCTAGTTAAAGTCCCCTCTCCCTGCAGCACCCCTCTAGCTAGAGTCCCCTCTCTCTGCAGCACCCCTCTAGCTATGGTCCCCTCTCCCTGCAGCACCCCTCTAGCTAGAGCCCCCTCTCCCTGCAGCACCCCTCTAGCTAGAGCCCCCTCTCCCTGCAGCACCCCTCTAGCTAGAGTCCCCTCTCCCTGCAGCACCCCTCTAGCTAGAGTCCCCTCTCCCTGCAGCACCCCTCTAGCTAGAGTCCCCTCTCCCTGCAGCACCCCTCTAGCTAGAGTCCCCTCTCCCTGCAGCACCCCTCTAGCTAGAGTCCCCTCTCCCTGCAGCACCCCTCTAGCTAGAGTCCCCTCTCCCTGGAGCACCCCTCTAGCTAGAGTCCCCTCTCCCTGCAGCACCCCTCTAGCTAGAGTACCCTCTCCCTGCAGCACCCCTCTAGCTAGAGTCCCCTCTCCCTGCAGCACCCCTCTAGCTAGAGTCCCCTCTCCCTGGAGCACCCCTCTAGCTAGAGTACCCTCTCCCTGCAGCACCCCTCTAGCTAGAGTCCCCTCTCCCTGGAGCACCCCTCTAGTTAAAGTCCCCTCTCCCTGCAGCACCCCTCTAGCTAGAGTCCCCTCTCTCTGCAGCACCCCTCTAGCTATGGTCCCCTCTCCCTGCAGCACCCCTCTAGCTAGAGCCCCCTCTCCCTGCAGCACCCCTCTAGCTAGAGCCCCCTCTCCCTGCAGCACCCCTCTAGCTAGAGTCCCCTCTCCCTGCAGCACCCCTCTAGCTAGAGTCCCCTCTCCCTGCAGCACCCCTCTAGTTAAAGTCCCCTCTCCCTGCAGCACCCCTCTAGCTAGAGTCCCCTCTCTCTGCAGCACCCCTCTAGCTATGGTCCCCTCTCCCTGCAGCACCCCTCTAGCTAGAGCCCCCTCTCCCTGCAGCACCCCTCTAGCTAGAGCCCCCTCTCCCTGCAGCACCCCTCTAGCTAGAGTCCCCTCTCCCTGCAGCACCCCTCTAGCTAGAGTCCCTCTCCCTGCAGCACCCCTCTAGCTAGAGACCCCTCTCCCTGCAGCACCCTTCTAGCTAGAGTCCCCTCTCCCTGCAGCACCCTTCTAGCTAGAGTCCCCTCTCCCTGCAGCACCCCTCTTCCTGAAATCCTATCTTCCCGCAGTATCCCTCTTTCTGGGGACCCATTTACAAGCAGATCCCTCTTTCTGATCCCATCTCCATGGAGCATTCCTACTCCTGGGGCCTCATCTCTCTACTGGTCCCCTGTTCTTGGGCCCTCTTGTCCCTGTCGCTTCCCTGGCCAGAGCATCCCATCTCCTTGAAGAATCCCTCTTCTCATTTCCCCATCTTTGTTCACTATCACTGTTCCTAGTATCCTATCTCCCAGCAGCATCCCTGGTCTGAGGATCCCATTGCCTTGCAGGATCCCTCTTCCCAGTGACCCATCCTCCCGCAGCATCCTGCTTCCATGTATCCCATCTCCCTTCAGCATCCCTATTCCTGAAGCCCTACGACTCTGGACCATGCCTCTTTCTGAGCTTCCACCCCCATGCAGAATTCCTCTTCCTATTGTCCTACCTCCCTGCAGCAGCCCTCTTTCTAGAGGGCCATCTCCCTGGAGCACCCCTCTTTGTAGGATCCAATCACCCAGCAGCTTCTCTTTTCTTATGCTCTCATCACCCTTCAGCATCCCTCTGCCTTTGATCCCATCTCCCTGCAGCATTCCTCTTCCCAGGACACCATCACCCTGCAGCATCCCTCTTCCTGTGAACCCATCACCTGCAGCATTCCGCTTTCTGTGACCCCATCACCCCCCAGTATCCGCTTCCTGTGACCCCATCACCCAGCAGCATTCCTCTTCCTAGGATCCCATCATCCTGCATCATTCCACTTCCACTGGATCCCATCACCCTGCAGCATTGCTCTTCCCAGGACACCATGACCCTGCAGCATTCCACTTACACTTGATTCAATCAGCCGGCAGCATTCCTCTTCCCAGGACCCCATCACCTGCAGCATTCCTCTTCCTAGGATCCCATCATCCTGCAGCATTCCGCTTTCTGTGACCCCATCACCCCCCAGTATCCGCTTCCTGTGACCCCATCATCCTGCATCATTCCACTTCCACTGGATCCCATCGCCCTGCAGCATTCCTCTTCCTAGAACACCATCAGTCTGTAGTGTTCCTCTTCCTAGGACCAAATCACCCTGCAGCATTCTTCTTCCTATGACCCCTGTCACCCTGCAGCATTCTTCTTCCTATGACCCCTGTCACCCTGCAGCATTCTTCTTCCTATGACCCCTGTCACCCTGCAGCATTCTTCTTCCTATGACCCCTGTCACCCTGCAGCGTTCCTCTCCCTTTGATCTCATTACCCTGCAGCATTCCCTTTCCTAGGACCCCCATCACCCTGCAGTGTTCCTCTCCCTTTGATCCCATCACTATGCAAGGTGCTTTCTTTCCTTGATCCCATCACCCTGCAGCATTTCTCTCCCTAAGACCCCATTTCTCTGCATCAGTCATCTCTCTGAAAACACTCCACTTCCCACGGAAACTTCTCTGACTGGAGCATCCCTCTTCCTAGGATTCCACCTCTCCACCCTGCAGCAACCCATCACCCTTCCCCATCCCTCTCTTTATGATCCCTTCTCCCTGCATTATCCCTCTCCCTTCAACACCCCACTTCCTATGGGACCTTCTCTCCCTGAAGCATCCCTCCTCCTAACACAAGTTGTCCGAAAAGTTCCTCTCCCTGCACCATCCCGTGATCAACGGGTCACATTTCCTTGCCCTCACTTCCTATAGGACACCCTCGCCTGCAGTGCCCCTTTCCTCTAACATGACTCTCCCCAAAGAATCCCTGGCCGACCCTTTCGCCTTTTCTTCAAGGGCCCGTCTCCTTAGCAGGTATCTTCTTAAGACCCACCCTCCTTGTACCACCCGCCAGTGCTTAATTTGAGCCGGTGGTTACCAGTGCTCGGCACCAGCACTTGATTGTCAACATCACACTTATGACCCTCTGCCACGTGGCGGTGATGCTCATCTAATTTCGAGATGCGCAGAAAACAGTTGTTCATGAATACACTATACATTAAAAATTGCAAATGCCTGCTTTCCCAGCCATGCCTTTACCTTTGGGGACATAATCTGAACTGTCTCCCTTGCAGGTGAGAGAGATGCTCAGTAGTTGTTCTGGTACCCTCATTAGCAGTGATGGCAGGCCAAAGGGTGGTGCAAGCTGCAGACACTTGGCCAGGACCCCGGCACTTATTATTTTACAAATTAAGCACTACCCCTGTCCCCATCACACCTCTGATCCTATACAACCTTCTACCTCTTGAGCCCTTCCCTGCCCCGGGGTCTCACCTTCAGGCTGTCCAGCTCCCGGGCGGGGCTCAGGTCGTAGATGGGGCCCGCCCTGGCCCCCTGCAGCTGCAGCAGCAGGAGGAGCAGGAGCCCGGAGAGGAGCGGCGCCCTGGGGTCCATGCCGGAGGGGAGGGTGCTGGGCTGGAGCTCGGGTCCTCTGGTTTCCTTGAGTCTGGCCGGTCTCTCGCTTCGGCCTCTCGCGCTCTCTACCTCGCGCTCACTGTTCAGACTCCGGGTCTCTCCTGTGCCTCCGGTGTCTTCCGCACTCGTCTCCAGGTGTATCCTGTATTTCTTGCTCTGTTCTCTCTTCTTCTTTCTCTACGGTATCCTTTTTTTCTCCCTCGGTCTCTAGTTCTGGTACTCCGGCCTTTCTTCGCTCCTTCTCTTCTGTCTCTTCTCCCTCAATCTTTGGTCTTTTATACTCTGTCGGGTGCGCTCCCGGACCCGGGTTTATCGGGGTCTTATCTGCACACATTCCTGTCCCGGGCTGAGATAAGGGGAGCTCGTGTCCCCCTCCATGAGGCACCGGTGAGGAATGTGTCACGAGCCCGCCCCCCGGCTCCCGCTATCCCCGTGATTCCGGCCGTAGATAGCGCCCCGGCTCTCAGCGGAAGATTCTTCCAAACACGGTGCGTTCCGGGAAAGGCGCGAAGACGCCACAGAATCACTCCCCGCTCCTCCGACTCCCACAACAACACCTAGGCAGAGCCGTAGACCCCAGCCGGGAGACGCATGAGGAGACACTTAACCAAATAAGCTACAGGACCAAGAACTCACACTACCAAGTCAAGAACTTCCACAGGCACCACACTCCAATAACAAAGACTTCCCACAGAACCACTAACTCACACAACAAAACTAGAACTCTCGTAACCGAGCAAGGAACTCACACTACTGAACGGAGAACTTACACTACTGAACCAAAAACTCACACTCCTGGACCAAGAACTCACACTACTGAACCAAGAACTCACACTACTGAACCAAGAACTTACACTACTGCACCAAGAACTTACACTACTGAACCAAGAACTCACACTACTGAAGCAAGAACTTACACTACTGAACCAAGAACTTACACTACTGAACCAAGAACTTACACTACTGCACCAAGAACTTACACTACTGAACCAAGAACTCACACTACTGAAGCAAGAACTTACACTACTGAACCAAGAACTTACACTACTGAACCAAGAACTCCCACTACTGAACCAAGAACTTACACTACTGAACCAAGAACTCACACTACTGAACCAAGAACTTACACTACTGAACCAAGAACTTACACTACTGAACCAAGAACTCACACTACTGAAGCAAGAACTTACACTACTGAACCAAGAACTTACACTACTGAACCAAGAACTTACACTACTGAACCAAAGAACTCACACTACTGAAGCAAGAACTTACACTACTGAACCAAAAACTCACACTACTGAAGCAAGAACTTACACTACTGAACCAAGAACTTACACTACTGAACCAAGAACTCACACTACTGAAGCAAGAACTTACACTACTGAACCAAGAACTTACACTACTGAACCAAGAACTTACACTACTGAACCAAAGAACTCACACTACTGAAGCAAGAACTTACACTACTGAACCAAAAACTCACACTACTGAAGCAAGAACTTACACTACTGAACCAAGAACTTACACTACTGAACCAAGAACTTACACTACTGAACCAAGAACTTACACTACTGAACCAAGAACTCACACTACTGAAGCAAGAACTTACACTACTGAACCAAGAACTTACACTACTGAACCAAGAACTCCCACTACTGAACCAAGAACTTACACTACTGAACCAAGAACTCACACTACTGAAGCAAGAACTTACACTACTGAACCAAGAACTTACACTACTGAACCAAGAACTCACACTCCTGGACCAAGAGCTCACACTACTGAACCAAGAACTTACACTACTGAACCAAGAACTTACACTACTGAAGCAAGAACTTACACTACTGAACCAAGAACTTACACTACTGAACCAAGAACTTACACTACTGAACCAAAGAACTCACACTACTGAAGCAAGAACTTACACTACTGAACCAAAAACTCACACTCCTGGACCAAGAACTCACACTACTGAAGCTAAAACTCACACCACCAAATCAAGAACCCCACCAGAGCCAGGACACCACACTCCAATAAAAAAGACTTACCACAGAACCATGAACTCAAACAACAAAACAAGAACTCTTGAAACCAAGCTAGGAACTCAAACTACTGAACCGAGAACTTACACTACTGAAACAAGAACTCACACTACTGAACCAAGAACTTACACTACTGAACCAAGAACTCACACTACTGAAGCAAGAACTTACACTACTGAACCAAGAACTTACACTACTGAACCAAGAACTTACACTACTGAACCAAAGAACTCACACTACTGAAGCAAGAACTTACACTACTGAACCAAAAACTCACACTCCTGGTCCAAGAACTCACACTACTGAAGCTAAAACTCACACCACCAAATCAAGAACCCCACCAGAGCCAGGACACCACACTCCAATAAAAAAGACTTACCACAGAACCATGAACTCAAACAACAAAACAAGAACTCTTGAAACCAAGCTAGGAACTCAAACTACTGAACCGAGAACTTACACTACTGAAACAAGAACTCACACTACTGAACCAAGAACTTACACTACTGAACCAAGAACTCACACTACTGAACCAAGAACTTACACTACTGAAACAAGAACTCACACTACTGAACCAAGAACTTACACTACTGAACCAAGAACTCACACTACTGAACCAAGAACTTACACTACTGAAACAAGAACTCACACTACTGAACCAAGAACTTACACTACTGAACCAAGAACTCACACTACTGAACCAAGAACTTACACTACTGAAACAAGAACTCACACTACTGAACCAAGAACTTACACTACTGAACCAAGAACTCACACTACTGAACCAAGAACTTACACTACTGAACCAAGAACTTACACTACTGAACCAAGAACTCACACTACTGAACCAAGAACTTACACTACTGAACCAAGAACTCACACTACTGAAGCAAGAACTTACACTACTGAACCAAGAACTTACACTACTGAACCAAGAACTCACACTCCTGGACCAAGAGCTCACACTACTGAACCAAGAACTTACACTACTGAACCAAGAACTTACACTACTGAACCAAGAACTCACACTACTGAACCAAGAACTTACACTACTGAAACAAGAACTCACACTACTGAACCAAGAACTTACACTACTGAACCAAGAACTCACACTACTGAACCAAGAACTTACACTACTGAAACAAGAACTCACACTACTGAACCAAGAACTTACACTACTGAACCAAGAACTCACACAACTGAATCAAGACCTCACACTCCTGGAGCAAGAACGTACACTACTTAAGCCAGAACTTACCCTACTGAATCAAGAACTTACACTACATAACTCACACTACCAAGTCAAGAACTCCTGCTGAGCCAGGGCATCATACTCCAATAACCAAGGCTTCTCACAAAGCCATGAATTTACACAACAAAACAATAACTCTTGTAACTGAGCTGCAAACTCACACTACTGAACCAAGAACTTACACTACTGAACCAAGAACACACACTACTGAACCAAGAACTCACACTACTGAACCAAGAACTTACCCTACCGAATCAAGAACTTACACTACGGAACTCACAACACCGAATCAAGAACTCCCACAGAGACAGGACACAACATTCCAATAACAGACTTACCACGGAACCATGAAGGCACACAACAAAACTAGAACTCTCGTAACCGAGCTAGGAACTCACAACACTGAACCAGGAACTTACACTACTGAACTAAGAACTTACAATACTGAAGCAAGAACTTACACTACAGAACTCACACCAGGAAATCAAGAACTCTCACAGAGACAGGACACCACACTCCAATAACAAAGACTAACCACAGAACCATGAACACACACAACAAAACTAGAACTCTCATAACCAAGCTAGGAACTCACACCACTGAACCAGGAACTTACACTACTGAACTAAGAACTTACAATACTAAAGCAAGAACTTACCCTACTGAATCAAGAACGTACACTACAGAACTGCCACCACCAAATCAAGAACTCTCACAGAGACAGGACACCACACTCCAATAACAAAGACTTACCACAGAACCATGAACGCACACAACAAAACTAGAACTCTCGTAACCGAGCTAGGAACTCACAACACTGAACCAGGGACCTACACTACTGAACTAAGAACTTACACTGATGAACCAAGAACTCACATTACGGAAGCAATAACTGACCCTACTGAATCAAGAACTTACCCCAGTGAACCAAGTACTCACGCTAGTGAACTGAGAACTTAAACCACTGAACCAAGAGCTTATTCTCCTGATCCAACAATGTACACTACTGAACCAAGAACTCACACTGCTGAACCAAGAACTTACCCTACAGAACCAAGAATTTACCCTACTGAACCAAGAACTCACACTACTGAACCAAGAACTTATTCTCCTGAACCAAAAACTCACACTACTGAACCAAAAAGTTACCCTACTGAACCAAGAACTCACACTACTGAACCAAGAAGTTTCACTACTGAACCAAGAACTCACACTACTGAACCAAGAACGCACACTACCTGGTCCAAAACGCCACAGAGCCAGGTTGCCACCCTACAATAACAAATACTTACCACAGGAACACAAACTCACGCCACAAAATTAGAACTTTTGTAACCATAGAACATAAAAAATAACGTGTTTTGTAAAGTGCATGTTTACCTGTAGGCCTCTTGGCGCAGAATAACAGATGTATATTGTTAACCAACAGTACTAGTTTTATCAACTTCAGATGGATGAAAGGCTGAGAGGACCTCCAGGGATTTGATTCTGTTACAATGGGGCAGAACACAGAACCCTGCAGTGGATGCATTAGTCCACTGAGCCACCAGACCCCAGCCAGGAACTCTCACTACTGAATCAAGAACTTACCCTACTGACCCAAGAACTTACCCTACTAAACCAAGAACTTACCCTGCTGAACCAAAAACGTACCCTACTGAACCAGGAGCTCCCACTACTGAACCTAGAACTTACACTACTGAAACATGAACTCACACTAGCAACTCAAGAACTACTGCAGAGCTAGGATGCCACAGTACAATAACAAACACTTACCACATAACCAAAAACTCAAGCAACAAAACAAAAACTCTCATAACCGAGCTAGAAACTCACATGAATGAAGCCAAAACTCCCTATAGCAAATCAAGAGCTTGCACCAGGGAACCAAGAGCTCACGCTAGAGAGCCAATATGTTAAACAACAGAGCCAGCTCCCAGACCAGTAACTAAGCTTATAGAGCCAAGGACTCATGCTGCAGAGCCAGGAACATGCCCTACAGAACTTTCACCCAGAGAACCACAAACCCACCCACAGAGCCAAAAACTCACCCTCCACAACTAAAAACACACAGTATAGAGCCGGGGATACAACTTCCAGACCAGGAACTAAACTCGCAGAGCCAGAGATTCACTCTACAGAACCAAGAACACACCCTACAGAGCTTTCACCCAGAGAACCACAAACCCACCTACAGAGCCAGGGACTCACCGTCCACAGCCAAGAACACACTGTATAGAGCCAGGATTCAACCTACAGACCATGGACTAAACTTGTAAAGCCAGGGGACTCACTCTGCAGAACCAAGAACACACCCTACAGAGTGTCCACCCAGGGAACAACGACCACCACCCACAGAGCCAGGGACTCACCTTCCACAACCAAGAACACACAGTATAGAGCCGGGGACTCAACTTCCAGACCAGGAACTAAACTCGCAGAGCCAGAGATTCACTCTACAGAACGAAGAACACACCCTACAGAGATTCTACCTAGGGAACCACGACCACCTCCCACAGAGCCAGGGATTACCTTCCACAACCAAGAACACACAGTATAGAGCCAGGATTCAACCTACAGACCAGGGACTAAACTTGTAGAGCCAGAGATTCACTCAACAAAACCAAGGAAACACCCTACAGAGCGTCCATCCAAAGAACCACAAACACCCCCACAGAGCCGGGGACTCACCTTACAAAACCAAGAACACACACTATAAACCAGTGATACTCAAAATACGTCCCTGGGACAGTTGCGGCCCTCCTAACCGTTACACCTATTCCCTTCGTGAACAGCAGCATTGGGTTGCTCTTTACTTAACCAAGTACTAACTTTTAGAAAGATGTTGAATAAACGGGCAAGAATTTATTTACATGCTAACACAAGTAAAAACAAATAAGTAAATAAGGTGCCCTGTCCCACTTGCCTTTAGGAACACATTCTTTTTTAAAGACATCATGCAACAAACATGTAAAAATATGATAATGTCTCTTCAAAATTCAACAAAGTGTATTTCATTAACATGCAGAAGCATTTCACCCTGAAACATTAGATTATAAGAGCGCATTGAGAAGTTTTTTTTTTAAACTGACTGTTTTAAAAAATAAACTAGAATCGTTTATTCCTCCTCCCCCCAGAACAATTCCAATACCGTACTAAGAGGAAAGTCACTTGTCAGTTGGACCCCTCTGGGCGGCCCGGGTAGCTGCGCGCTCTATAAATATAAATATAATAATAATACATGGACAACATTATATATTATTAAATCAAACACAAGAGAAGGGTTCAGCGTATATCCTGAACTAATATAATTCAAGGTGCTCTAAAATGTGATAATGAGCCAAGAGGAGGCTAAAAGAAAGAAAACAATTGCCTAGGATCACACATTTTTGTCAAGTGGGGGTTGATCCTGGGTTTTCTGCTTTCACATTGTGCAAGTTTATATAATTCCTATTCAGTAATCAAAAGTTACTTAATTTTCACACTGACTCTCCCAGGGTAGCAGTAGCAAGCAGTAAAGACTTAGCCCAATGAGATGTAACAGGATGGCGATTCAGTTACAGCATAATGCAGTGTTGTCAAATCTATTGCTCTTCTAGAGTCTAGGGGCTTCATTAAGGGGACAAGTTGGACTGAAACCCTGAAGATAACTCCATAACTCCATGACTCTCTGGCCACACCATGCACACCAGGTCCCAGACTTTGATATACACCCTACACTCTCCTAACACCCCTGCCAAAGCCTCACTCCCACACTGCCGGCATTAATGCGGCCCTCGGGCATACCACAGACCATACTTTTTGGCCTCTGGGAATAAAGAAAGTCATCCCAGAGAACAATGAACACCGCTCACAGAGCCAGGGACTAACCTTCCAGACCCAGGCATTTAGCATGCAGAATAAGGAACTGCTGCTGAATCAAAAGCCACCTCAGCCTCCGTACCACCCGCACAGTAAGTTCCCAGAGTCGGACCAGCCTATAGGGCAATCAGTCAGTGCAGAAGAGCTGGCCTCACAGGCCAATGTCTGGGCTGTTTGTTTTTCCGTTTGTGGGCCTGTTTGACGGCCTTCTGTGGATTTCCCTGATATTACCACAAACATTGCCTGCAGCAAACACAAATGCATGCAGCCTCAGATACCGTAAAAAAAAACGATTTGCAAATGTGGGGCCACTTTTTGAGCTATCTGATTCGCTAATGGTGGCCACTTTTATTTTGGTGCTTGTGTTCATCCACTGTTCCAGTCTGACCAGGTATGTCACTGTTATACACCGCCAATAACCAATAACTCACTTCATCGAACGGGGCATATTATCAAGGGGGTTTATCGCCGCTTTTTTGGCTTTAAAAGCCAAGAAAGCAGAGATAAAATTATCTCCCTATTACCTAGCTGTCGCTAACACCAGTTAGCAACAGCTAGTAGGAGATAGCGACAATCTTGGGCCCCGCTTTGCATGTCAGTGAAATTTATCACTAATGACATGCAAAGTGGGCGTGCCAAGATGTTAGCGACTGGAAACAGTCGCTAACATCGCTATCTCCTATTATCAGCTTTTGGAGATATTCGCGCTAAGCGCGAATATCTCCAAAAGCTAACACCTGCCCTGAGCAGTTCTTAATCATGTTATCCAATGGGAGGTGGATAACATGGCTAAGAGCATTAGCTCGGTAATGCATGAATATCGCTGACTTTTCAGCGATATTCATGCATTGCAGCCGTTTTTTATCGCATTTGCAATAAACCTTGGTAATACCAAGGTTTATCTGCGATAAAAATCGCCGCAGCTCAGCGGTAAATTTTTTTCTCTAACCAAGCAATAGCGATAATTAGCGCTATTGCTTGGTAATATGTCCCCTGATTTCTTACATACATAGGAACTCATCCTACAGAACATGTTAATCGCATGAAAAGGAACCATGCGCGTTTCTACCATGGCAGTATCCCTAAGTATTGCAGTATTAAAGAAAAGAGCCGACCCGCAACGCCAGGCACACTCCAGACACTCAGTCAAAACTGTGCTCACATATGCACACATCAGACAGCGGTCTGGAGTCACTTTAGAAGTATGTGCACACATCCGATAGAGTTGTGCATACACCCTGCAGAGTCAGGACCTTACCCCACACGGCCACCCATCTTGTTCTGTTCTGTTTAAAGCGGTGTTGTCAAACTCGACTTCTTGATCATAAACTGGAAGGAGCATATACTGCGGTCTCCTGTGCACTACCCTCTCACAGGCACCAGGGGGCTGTCCCGTTTCATTCACAGTGCCTTAGGGCTTTGGTGCAGGGATACCCGAAGGCCAGAAATCCAGATTCAGGATCGCAGTCTCCGCCGATAGCAAGTTTTCTGCCAGGAATGGGGACTAACCACATGGATCTGAAGATATTGAATATTTTTCCGTGCGACTTTGCCCAGTTCTCGAGAGAGAACTGGAGACATGTTCCACCCGCTCTGTGTAGGTGGAAAGTGTCACGAAAAGAGCCGCTGAGGATTGTCAGGGCTTTAAGTGGGATAAAAAAAAAGGGGGGAGGTGGGGCCCCTAAAAGCAGCCTGGCCTTTATCCTTTAGGGAATGTGTAGAACATAAAGCCTGAAATTCCCACAGACAGCTACTCTACCCACATATTTGCAGAGGATCACAGGTGGAACTGACATACGTGATCATTGCTCTGTGCGCTCCTCAGAGTGGCCAAGGATTGAGGAGACTCATTCACTATATTTTGACACACGGCAGCGCACCAAGACTTCCTGCTGCGCTGCATCAAAATAAAAAGGCAGGAATGACCCGTATCTACAAGATATGGCGCATTCCTGTCCTTCTCCCCCGCGCACAAACACAAGCTGTGCCCCAACGCAGACACCCTTGCTCCTGCGATGCAGGGATGATTGCTGTTCTGCTGGAAGGGACACCTTCCTGCACAAAAACAATGAATGGCGTTTTGCTGCTAGGTGCGCTAGAAAGAGCCAGAAATAGAGGAGAAATAAAAGTATTTCTCCTCCTTGCGCCACTCCTACGCCCACCCTGGGGAGGTGTAGGATTCTGACGCATTCCCAGCTTTACGCCACTTTGTAAATCTGGGAATGTGTCGGGTTCCATAGATGATGTGCGGGAACACACACAGCAACACCCAAGGAATGCCGCTTTCACAGAGAGTAATGTGTGAAAGGGGCCCATATTTACAAGGCAATGAAAAGTCACGCAGGGTAACTTACGTGGCCTTGATAATATGGGCAGGTTCACTGCGCCACCGGTGTGTCTAAAAAAGTGATGCACTGGTGATTCAATGGACTTGTAAATGGAGCCCTGAATGTTTATATGTTTTGAACACCTTTTTAACCCACTGACAATTATTGAGAGAAGCTTTCACTGCCTTCCGCCTAAACGCAGTTGGGGCCTGTAAAATCACTTGGATGTGACTCAATCGATTCAAAGCATGCACTATACAAGATTAGTATACTGCTTGAAAAAAAATACCATAACACAGCATCCCGAAAATAGCTGCCACTCTTAGGAATTGCAAGATTAAGTAAAGCATGTAAAATATAAATAGAAACGACATAGATTACAGTAACTTTTTTACATGTGTTGTTCAGAAATCGATCAGTATTTTTGCCTGTAAGGTCAGCGGTGACTACTATGAGGCCATGGTGGTGGGGAAGGTGTGGGTGGCGGGTGTTTAAAAAAAAAGAAATAAAATTGCACTTACCTGGCTGCCACCACGCCTCCATTCATCTTCCGTCAACGACGCAGGAACAGGAGGCACCCAGGCTCCCAGACTCCCATAGCCAATCCTGACGCTGCTGACAGCAGCGACGTGATTGGTCTGAGCACTGTGGTTTGGTGCTCACAGAGGGAGTGGGAGTCTGGTCATGTTCTCTAACCAAAGTAGCTGGCCAAAACGTCATGCGCAGTTATGTGCACATACCACTCCTCCACCTGCTGGCTGACAGTCCTGCCTCACGTCATATACAATACTGGACCAGTGAAGTAAAAATAAAATAACATTATTATCATTTTATTTTTCATGTGGGGCGATGCTCCTCCACTATGTAAAGTTAAGGACATGAATACAGGGCCCGAAAAGGAGCCGCGTTAATATTTGTTTAAAAATATTACTGGGTCTGAGACCCAGAGGGACTGGCCGCTTAAAGCCCTGGGGCCTCATTTATGAAAAGTGACGCATCGCTGCGTGAAAACAGCGATGCGTCACTTTTCACTGTGCTCTCCCTGCGACATGATTGATGCGTCATATTTATAATATGACGCATCATGTCGCAAGGAGTTACAGATACGTCAGTATTTCTGACGTATCTGTAGGCGCAAAAGTGATGCATTGCTGGAGTGTGTCACAAAAGTGACGCAACTCCAGCAATGCTTCCTTTCACATGGGGAAAGCCCCATGTGAAAGGGCTTGCGTCAGTCTTACGCCTGCTGTGAAGCAGGCGCAAGATTTTGACGCAACAGCGTCCTAAAAGTGACGCAGTGAAATCTCATAGATTTCACTGCGTCACTATTACGAGGCTTTTTGCGGGTGAACGCCCCCTCTGCATACATTATACCTGATGCAGGTATAATGTAGCGCAGGCGTTTACAAAGTGACGCATCTGCTTAGATGCGTCACTTTGTAAATATTGCGCATCAGGAGGCATGTTTTACTCCGCCAATGCATCACAAAAAGTGACGCATCAGAAGCGCAAAACTCACGCAAGGCCTCATAAATGAGGCCCCTGGGATTGTGATGGTTGGCATAAAGAGGATGGGGGCCAGGGCAGGTTTCTAACCAGGGCAAACATTGTCTGCTCCCCACACCGATCCATGGACCAAGCTGAGTTCGGCTGTACTGTTGCCTTCAGCCCCAGCAGCCTGGAAAAAGGTCGGTGCCCCATGGCTTGGAAAGTTTGAGAGCAGAGTTTATGGGGCCTGATAATGCTGGGTCTGGGGATACTTGGAAATATGGGTGGCAAAAGTTAACCTGGATTTTCTCTCTCTGGGTGAAATCTCACCACTCAGAATCAGAATCAGAACAAAGCTTTATTTCGATTGTGGTATAACAATCATAAAAAACACAGATAAAATACATAGTGAATACAAAGAATTTCATCAAAAAAGTATAAATACGGTGTTTAGATAAGAAATAGAAGTTTAATCTAAAATATATCTCATATTTAAAAAGTTATAAGAATTAATAAGAAGTGCATCTGGAAGGGGCCACCTCCTGAGTCCTAAATGACAATACTCTTTCTCTGCTGCAGGATTTTTTTTGTTGAAAACATGGATACCCTCCAGGCAACAGGTTTATTTTCTAAAAGCTGGAGCCTGATAAAAGCAGGGCGGCATTGCCTCAGACCCCATTTCTGTAAAATCAGGACTATCCAGATCTTTCTGACCTCTGTATAAAATTTACAGAATAACACAGGGGCCAAATACTAAGAAGTGCGTTAGTAAACGCACATCCCCATATCGCCGGCTATCGCCGGATTTCATCGCCTTTTTAGCGCGCAATTATAATTGCGCATCACGTAGGCGATTTGAAATCCGGCGATAGTCGGCGATATGGCACATTAGCGCATGAAAACAAACGTTGTTTTCACGCGCTAATGTGTTCCTTGATAATATGGGGGGGTGGATTCAGCTTTATGATCCACACCCCCATGTTATCAATGCCCTAACACCTGGTCAGAGACAGGCGTTGGGAGACCTGCGATAAACGAGTTTATCGCAGGTCTCTCTCTCCCAACGCCTGCCTAGGTAATAGGGTGCTCCCACTTCCAACCACGTTTTACATGTGGTTGGACGTGGGAACGCCCACTTTGCATGTCATTAGCGATGTTTATCGCTGACATGCAAAGTGGGCTTGCGCCAGGCTTTAAAATGCCCTTGTTAATAGGGCTCTAGCAGTATCACCGCTTTCTCTGCACAATTCGCCGAAAAAGCGGCGATACTTGCCCTTGGTAATATGCCCCACAGTGTGTAAAGACGATTGGGACGATAAGTTATCACATGAACATAGTTGTAGCTCCCTTGCCCAGTCATTCAGGTTGGGAAAGGAAACAAGTCTATGTATTGTCCCCAATCTAAGTCTTAATAATAGGAACCTGTAAAAGCCGCTTGAAACAAATACTAAATATGGCTGCATACTAAAAGATGTAAGAATCATCTGGTGCTGCAAAACACTAGGCTTGGTGATTTCCCCCGATAGTCTTAGGCTTTCCAGGAAGGAGAGGGCCTCTTTTCTAAGATTTTTCCTGGGGACCAGGGTGATGGTGCTAGGGTTAGTAAAGTACTCCCGTTTGCCCATATCTTTTGTGAAGTGTTGAATGAACTTAACCCATGGTATCCTTAGCGCACCATTCAGCCTGAGACTATCCTGCAGTAAGTCCCTGTTAAATGTGGTTTCGCCACTCATCAATGGGGATTAAGCAAGACAGCAGTGGCCTCCGGTGGAGGTAGGTCATCAAGCAGAATCTACAAGCACCTGCAAATAGGTTAGACAAGAGCCTGATCTGCAGACAAAAAAACCAGTACTCCTTCAAAATATGGGGTGTCCTCCTGTCCCCGGGAGGGGTCCCCTTAGAACAAAGGCAATCTTCCCAGACTAACTTTTCTCTGAAAAACACTTGTGATTAAGTAAAAGAAAACAGAGTAAATGTGAGGCTGTCTGAAATGGTCCAACTGTAAGGTCTTTAGTCCGTCTTGTCCTGGCTAGGAGTAGGTGTCAAACCAAGCCTCCAAATAATCCCAATAACCATTCTGATAAAGGGTCATTTTTATGCTGGCATGTCTGCCAATTGCCTGGAGACAACCATGTATATTTGATTGTGCTTTTAAAAGGAATAACCAGGAGGTAAATGGAGTGTTAGAATTGTTAAATAAGTTTGTTGTTCATGTCGTGCGACATCATCAGCCAGTTGAGGCATTATATCCGATTGCTTGTTGCATTTTGGGGTTTGTAGTTTTGCTTTTCACATTCTGGGGGATA